>NC_143264.1:46412256-47037256 GCF_984573655.1 Nuphar pumila | reverse complement strand
TATTTACAATGCTCATTCATTCTATCTAATGCAGGAAATATAAATTTCTCATTAATATCTAAGTTATTACAATCCTTGACATTGAAATTTGAAATAGTAATATCTCTAACCTAAGAAAGCAATACAAGTTTCCCATGACTTCAATGCAAAGAAATGAGTTAACACAATATAGAAGAAAATGCCTTATTGGAAGTAAAATTGCATGTGATTGTGCTGATCCTAATGCAAGATGCTACGTTCATGTTGGATGAGAAAGGTATATACAATGGGTGAAGTCAAGAGTCAAGATGGCTCGAGATGAACCATAATGGCTCATGATGAACTACTAGGGAAATGAAAGATCATAGCGGCTCCTTGTGACCCATTATAAGAAAAAGAATGATGATTCTAGATGAATGATCATGACAAAGGAAAGACCACAGTGACTCCTTGTTACTGTAAAAGAATGACCCTTATGGCAGTTCTGGAGGAACTATCATAACAATGGAAAAGCTGCAGTGGTTCCTTGTGAACCACTGTAAAAGAAATGACAGTTATGGTAGTCTTGGAGGAACTACCATAACAGAGGAAGAGCTGCAGTGGTTCCTTGTGAACCACTGTAGAAGAAATGATAGTCATAATAGTCTTGGATGAACTATCATAATAATGGAAAAACTACAGTGGTTCCTTGTGAACCACTGTAAAAGAAATGACAGTTATGGTAGTCTTGGAGGAACTACCATAACAGAGAAAAAGCTGCAGTGGTTCCTTATGAACCACTGTAGAAGAAACGATAGTCATAATAGTCTTGGATGAACTATCATAACAATGGAAAAGCTACAGTGGTTCCTTGTGAACCACTGTAAAAGAAATGACAGTTATGGTAGTCTTGGAGGAACTACCATAACAGAGAAAAAGCTGCAGTGGTTCCTTGTGAACCACTGTAGAAGAAATGATAGTCATAATAGTCTTGGATGAACTATCATAACAATGGAAAAGCTACAGTAGTTCCTTGTGAACCACTGTAAAAGAATAACGAAAGAAAAGATGTTAATGTAGGTGCAACATGGGTATAGCAAAGGTGAAATACAATAAACGGTGCATGCCCTGTAGGCGTGACAGGCAGCTGGACAGTATTGCAGGATGTATGAAACATGGCATGTGCTTGGAAATGACATAAGTCAAATAGGTAAGTCAAATAGGTAAATGGTACATCTAAACTGAAACTATAGTAACAGATGCATAATTTATGGAATGGAAACAGATGCATAACTCAAGGTACTCCTATATGCAAAGGGGGTAATCGTTAATATGAAGGTGCCTAAGGGAGAGAGATGTTGTGAGTTGCACAACACATAAAATGAATGATTGATACAAAAGTTGACACACTGGTGATGATGCAGTGGTGTCGTTATGCTGATATTGGTACTTGAATCATTGGTACCAATGATATACATATCAAAAAGTGGGCAAATACAGGATAAGAAAATTTTACACACATAAAACCTCAAATATTGAGTGAACCATGTAAGTGATACGTACCTACTCGCGACAACCTGATAGTATGTGATTCCTGATTTTGTCGATTTTCAATTCAGGAGGTGATACCGATGCCGGTGAATGAGTGATGCTTCTACAACCCCTCTTTTTCAACCCCTGTTCACAAAAACCTTTTCTATTGCTGCAAATCTTGACTTCCAAAACAGGTTGCTGAAGGGCATCTGTGAACACCCCAAATTTTTTAAAATCTTTTAAATATTCCCCTTTTGCCCCTAAATTCATTTTTTGAGTAAATAAGTCATTTTAAATCTAAATTCTGGTTCATTTCTCAAGTTTTATTGAAATTAAATTCATTTTATATGTTTAAATTGATTTTGGATCTGGATCTATTGCCCAGATCCAAATCTGAATCTCCTTGTTCAAATTTTAAATTAAAATTATAGAAAATACCAAAAATAGCCTATAAATAGCTCGGATAGTCCATACGACATCCGTTTGGATCCATCACATTGTATTTCTCGATTCGAGTGTCAAAACTCGAACATTTTCTCAAAACCTGGGTTCAAACCCATTCTTCTGAAGAAACTTTCCCCAAAATAACCCTGATCTTTCAGAAAAACCTTTCTCTTATGAATATTTTGAAATTTTGTAAAATTAGTATTAATTTTTTTAGTTTTAGAGTTTTGTTTTTTTTACAAATATATGCTTAAAAAGAAAAGAACAAAAAAAAAATATAATAAAATCAAGAATCCAAAAAATTTTTAGAAACTAGGTAATCTTTTTAAACTTTTTGTTAAAACCCTCTGATTGAAACCTCTTTTTGAAAACAAAAACTATTTTTTTTAGAAAAGTTCTGAAAAGGAGGCCCCTCTTGGGAATTTCAAAAAAATTGCAACAGCCACCCCCGTTCGCACCCTCCATCGCCTCCTCTCTCGCTGGATCTCCCTTCATCCTGAACGAACTCTCCCCTCTCGTAGCCTATATAAGGAGGCATCCCCTGCAATGATCGGATCCGTTTTTCACCCCTCCATACGCATCTTCTTCTTCTCCCTCTTCTTTGCTCTACGGATTCCTGTGGTTTCTTCTCCCGATCTACCAAAGGAAGCGCCCTCTCAAGCCGAACAGGTAAGTGACTTCTCCTCCCTCTTCTCGTTTTCTTCCATTCCCTTTTACATCATTTATCATTTTCTTCTTCTTTTTTTACTGTATTCCTTTCTTGAAATTTTCCTTTATGAGTTTCTTTCCTTTCCATGTTAATTTTCGTAGTGCTTTTATTGTTTTATCCCGTTTTTCTCATTTATTTTTTTTCTTTTCTTTTTCACCAAGGAGCACCAAGAATAAGATCGACCTGCATATAGCAGGATCGATCCATTCTATGCGATATCAAAGGAATTCCCCAATTCTAATATTTTATTTTCTCCATTTTTGTTCACATTTTGCTATTTCTTTTACGTTACATTCCAATGTACATCTTGTTTTATATTAATCCCCCTTTTCCATGATTTGTTATCTTGTCATTGGTGTGATTCTGTATTTGATTTGGTGGGTCTACATTTCTATCGAATTACAATAGCCACAATTGAATACCCAGCATGGTCTCTGGTTCTGGGAGCTAAGGGTGTTATCGTTCTATCATTTTTTTTTTACTTTTAATCTCCCTTTCATATTTGACCTCCTGTCACATAGTGATAATTAATTCATGTTTTAACTTCCTTTTGATTTTTGATGCTCTGCTCTCGCCTTTTGTTTTAATTACCCGTTGATATCCTGATAACCTGCATACTGTAATAAAATATCGGTTGTATCGTGGCCATTGTTTTCAGCATTTTTTTTCCTTCTTTCGGTAATAACATCATTTTGTTGTTACGCCTGTTTTGATTGATGTAGTTGGGTTGTTATGGTAGTGGATTGGCTTCAGATATATTACAACCCGAGTCACCAGAGTTTTAGAGTTCAAATCACTTTTTGGATCATGAATGTCTTGTCTATAAGGCATCGCAGTCCCTTTGCTGCAAAATACTCTCACCGGATCCCAAAAAAAAAAAAAAAACATCATGAATTCTGAAGGATCTTCGTGGTATGGTTTATGTATGTCTGAGTCTCGTATCCTTTTCCTCCTGTTTACTTCTTTGGAAGCCTTTGTTCTAGCCTTGGCAATACCAGCTGAATGCTCGTTGTGGCTTCATCCTAAAATACTTTTTGGCTAAGCTTTTAGCCTATGTCAGTAAGAAGGTAGTAGTATATGTGTATCATGTCTGTTGATTTCCTTGATGAATAACTCTTGAAGCAAACAAATAGGATTCTCAAGTTTTCCATAATCAGACCAAGCTGCCGTAATGATGGCACTGCATGCCATCACACGACAGGGAATACCCTCATAAGAATACTCAGATGAGGTAGTTAACCTCTGAATCTCAAAAGACATTTATCATTGGTGAGACCTTCACTAGAAATCATCATTTGGAGGTCTTTGGTAAGAGCCAACGATTGTAGGGCATGCACTGCCCTTGTCCAAAGGGTATTGGATGAGAAATGATTTGCTTGCATTAAGCTGTAGTTGGCTAATATAGTGTGTCTTTAGTCGATAGGAAACCAAAATGGGGATTTCTTTTACAACAAGCTGAAGTTAATTTGTGGGATTATGGCACCATTTTGCTGAAGAAAGGACCAAACATTTTACACTTGCCTTTAAGTCTGCAGTATCTATTTATTTTCTATTTTTTTTTACATACTCTCTCTCTGCACACAGCAACATAGCATCACCTCGTCATTGCTATTTTCATCCATCTCTCCTGCTATTTCATCAAATTACATGCCCTGTTACACGACACTACTTCCAACACATTTCTATATGTCTTATCCTTACTGCCCTTTTCCCATTCCTTCACCTGTAATTCCAGCATCCATACCCTGCTACCATCCATATTCTAGGTCCACCTTCACCTCCTCATTGGCATGTGTACAAGCGCTTGTATCAATCATTACAGTTGTTGCAGCAACTATAGCCTCATCAACAGGTTCAGCAGGTTTGTCAACAATTTTCATTTATTCCAGCTACCCAGATTCAACGTTTGAAAAGGGGTTTCACTCTTTGTTCCAGAGTTTGACAATGACACTTCATATATAAGGTATGAGGTATAAATGATTCTGTAGAAGTAAACCTTAATCTTGCTTAAGCTTCGGTGGTGTAGACCCAAAGACTAAATAAAGATTGCCTTGACATGCTCTAAGGAGTTGTATATCCAAGCATGAGAATTGTGAGCGACAGAAAGAATATCCAAGATCAGAATGGCCATCCCAAGAATGTTAGTAATGGGACAACACTGCAAATGACCATGGCAAAAGGAGAAGATTATGAAAAGGCTAGTTTTTATGTCCTTCAAAAAAAAAAAGCACCAGTGGATAAAAGGCATGGCATGAACGTTGGAGTGGAGTAGCTAGGAAGGGTTGCTACTGTTGGATTGACTTCCGAGAGATGATGTGTAGCCATTTTTGCCATAAATTGAAAGTTATGGTTTCTTATAAGGGCAAGTGTGAAATATGGTTTCCTTGCAAATTCAAATTGGTAAGGAAAAATTACCTCCAAATTCTGACCCTAAGATTTTGGTAACATGTAATCAAAGAGAGTTTGTCAAAGTTGTTGCTACTATTCCATGGATTCTGCCTCATGTATGTCAATCGTACCCAAGAAACCCTCCAGTTTGGTGCAGCTGTTCACAGCATATATACATCTCATTTCACAACTGTAACAAAATTTCACAGTCATTACCTAATACACCATCCTTCCACCTCTTGCTATCATTATATTGTAGCATATCTAATTCACAACCATGTATCCCCTTTTTTTTTATATAGTCCCTTTTGCAGCACCTTGCATTGCATCTGCAATCTCTTCTTTTCACAACGTTTCATATTTTGTAAAATATCAACATTTGCATTAGTCATTCATTACAAGCCTTGCACCTCTGCACAATCACTCACTGACATTCCACTGTAGTCCAGCCACACATAGGTTTTTGCACCTGCTACACAACAGCACAGCATATTATCCTCTTTTCACGGCCCCCCAACTATTCAGATTCATTCATTATCTATCACATCTATCATCTCCATTTGCTGCCATCACTAGCTCATATTCTCTCACTATATGCACAACCACTATAAATCTCACAGTTCACTATTGTGAAAACCTATCAAAAACCCCAACCTTATAGCCTTCTCCATACAAAACCTCATTCATTCACTACTTGTAACAGTCATCTCACCTGTCAACATAGTACAACACCTCTACACTTACCTGCATGAGATCAGCTGGGGTGATTTCCCCATCAGTTTCTAACTTGTTTATTCCATTTCCTTAATCTCAACCTTGTTAATTGGGGGCTATAGGACTGTGCTTAACAACATAGATTCCTCATATTGTGAACCAACCATGTCATTCAACCTGTCTTAGATTTAACAGGATATCTTCATTAACACCTCTATACCCGATCCAGCCATCATCTTATATAAGTGTTACGATATCATCTAGGCATCATGTATACTTTGAAAACAGACATTTTTCTTATTAAACTAATATATCTCATGTGCGTTTTGAACTCATTTTTTTTTCATTTGCTTAGCATGTTATACATACACCCGTTCATTAGCATCTTTATTTTTAGTCTCAAATTAATATTTAAAATTTCTTTCCATATTTGATATTTTGCTTCATACTAACTCTAGCTTTTGCAGGAAATATGTGGAAAATGTCATCTCCTCTCTTAGCTTAGAAGTTGTAATTCTAAATTCCATTTCAATAATGTAATAGATAAATTATAAATGAGAATTTACATTTCAGCAATAGAATAAAATGTATGAGCATGCATATCTTCTAGAATTACTTGTTTTCACATCATCTTCTCTTTTTTTCAAAATTTCATGAATGGTGAAACACGAATGGCACGTGCGCCATTTCATAAGAGGTATAAATTCTAAGTTAATGATTTACATCAACGACCATAGTCGGGATGTAAACAAGACTTAGGATTTTTATCTTTTACGAAATAACACTGGATCCACATGGGATCCGTTTTCAAAATTCATCATATTTTTCTTAAATATTTTCTTCTTTTATCAGAATTTAACTTAAAATTAATTCAAAAATATATACCAATGACCATAGTCAGGGTATATTGAGAGTTAATTTCATTTTAAAATTCTATAAAAGCACCAAATGTGTTTCATTCTTCACCTGAATTTAAATATAGATTATTATATAATACATTCAATGACCATAGTCAAGGATGTATTATATCTTCAATCTTATTTTAAATTCATTTAAAGAATGGAATAGCTTTTCAAAATCCAATTTCAAAAATTTAAATTCATTCATCATTTAGATAGAATTGCATCATATTTTTAAATTCTTTTTCATAAATCCAAGTAATTCTTTCATTCATTTCTCAGATTAAACCCCATTCATAAATTCAAATTCAACTCTATTTTTCAAAAGAATTCAATTTCAAAGTCCCATTTGACTTTGAAACTTCAGAATCATCTTGTATTTCAAATTCCAAATTCTATCTTAAAATTTGAAACCCAATTTAACTTTGAAATTCATTTGTATATTCAAGATTCAATTCATTTTCCAAGTTCAAATTAAACTTGGAAATTCTTGATTCATCTTTTTGAATTTAACTCCAAATCCATTTTAGGATCCAGGATTCAACACTCATATGGGATCTCAGACTTCAGATCCAATTCCTCTTTACGATCCAGGATTCAACTCTCATATTGGATCTCGAACTTCAGATCCAATTCCTCTTTAGGATACAGAATCCAACTCCACTTTTGGGTCTCAGACTTCAGATCCAATTCTCCTTTAGGATCCAGACTCCAATTTCACTTTGGATCTTAGACTTCAGATCCAAATCTATTTTAAGATCCAAAACTCAACTTCCATCTTGGATCTCAGACTTCAGATCCAAATCCGTTTTAGGATCCGGAATCCATTCTCCACTTTTGGGTCTCAGACTTCAGATCCAAACCCATTTTAGGATCCAGAATTCAAATCCATCTCAGATCCAAAATCCATCTCAAATCTCGGATCCCATCCAAACTTTGAATTCAAATTCCATCTTGAAATCCATGTTTCAAATCAAGTTCTATTTTTCAAATTCAAAGCCAATTATATTCCAGATCTCAAAGATCGATCCATTTAGATTTTCTTAAATTCATTTCTATATCATTGGTATTTCCCAGATTCATTCCAAATTCCAAATCTTAAAATCAATTCCATTTTTCAAATCTTATCTTTTCTCCTAAAATCCATGATTAAATTCAAAGTTCACTTCTGACTTTAAAACTTCATCTTCTTTCATTTTCAAAGCTTTAAATCATTCTTTCTCTAAGTCAAAGATTTACTCTTTCAACTCTGATTTACTTCAAAGACTTAGAAATTCTCTGATCTATCTCAAGTTCTAAGTTAGATTCAATCATTTCTTCACTTCCTTATCAAGTTCATCTCAGAATAACTTGGAAATTTTCTAATCAATCTTTCAAAAGAGCATACATTATTGCATTGCACAAGCACGATTCTTTGTGCATTTAGATCTTTTAGGATAAATTCTTAGATTATATTTAGGCAAAGCAAAAGGCATAGATTCGATCCTTGGTTCGATTACCCCTGGTAAAGGCGCCAGGAACGGTCGAACCTCGTACCGACGAGCGAATCCCGTCTCTCCATTTTTCCCGCAATATTTTTAAAACGGAGGTGAGTTATTTTCTAAATATTTTTCAAATCAAGGTCAAGTGAGACCACGCAAAAGTGTTCCTCTTCTCTCTTTCTTTCATTCTTTTCTCTTCTCTCTTTCTTTTCTTTCTTTTATTCTTCTCCCTTCAAAAAGGAGGAAAATAGAGGTTGAAAAAGGGAAAGAGAAGGAAGAGAGAGAAACAACGAAAGAGGAAAATTTTGCGATGATCACAGTTTTGGCGACCGTGATGGGACTGAAGGAAAACACCTCGTCGAAACTTTGCTTTGCTTTTATATAATCTAAGTCTTTATTCTTCTATGTCACCTTCATTTTCATGCAAACCTTAGGAGCCTAGACTCTTTCCTAAGCTGACATCATTGCATATAGGATTTAAGTATGGTTTGGTAGGACCATATTGAGGAGATTATTCCATGTTCACATTAGACTTAGGTTTTAAATACAACTCTTCTCAATTTTTAGGCATTGAATGCAAAACAATGTATGCAAGTGTATGCTTCTTTTTATTTAAATCTATCTCTTTAGGACTTGCATTAGAACCTTCTGGTTTTATCTGCATGTTGAACATGTTTTCAAAAACCTCCTTACCTATATTGTCTCGGTCTTCATGTTGCTGGGCTGTCTCACTGAACCATAGTTCGGGAGAGAGCCTCACAACTGGACCACTTATTTGGGTTCGCGCCCCCCTACCACGTACCTAAGGGCCATAGTCCGAGGTATATCGGTAGGTGCTCAAGGATGTTGGGAAGCCTTTACCTTAGAACCGGAGTAAATACTTTATATGCCACGTACTTCGAGCTTCGGCTTGAGTATATCGGCGTACCTTGATTGGAATCAGATGATATAAATCTTAGAGTTAGGATTAAGGTCCTATCAGCCATTTCAAATATTGCATATAGAGTCAGCTTTAGGGAGTGTTGTTTGTATATCCTTGCTTGTATATCTGTGATTGTGTGATATTTTATATCTTCCTTATATTTTCCAAAACCCTGGGTATATGTTTCAAAATGTCCTCTTTATTTTTAAAACCCAGGTGTATTTTTCTTTATCCTTTTCTTCTTCTTCTTCTAAAAATTCTTACAAATTCTTCTGATCCTGCCTGCAAGTTCTTCAAAAGTTTAAATCCTTACCATTTATTCTCAAAATTCCATTTTTCCTTTTATTTTTGGTTTTTATATTCTTGTTTATATTTTCATAAAAATCTCTTTCCATCAAGAGATATCCTTTTCAAAAATAATATTTTCTTTTCATATTTTCAGTTGGTTACTCTCCCTCGTAGAGTAAACAACGCAATTGTCACAAATTTGGTGGCGACTTAATCCCTAGTAATGGGATACAATTAAATTTTTAACCTAAATCCTTCCTCTTTGTCAAAATATCTCCAAAAAGTTTCTTTGGTCTAAAAACCTCCATTTTTCCTCCACAGAGAGTTCTGATATTTCAAAAATGGTCACTACAAGAGGGGGAAAAGAAACAGTTCCTCAACTCAGCGACAGTGAAGCGGAAGAGATAAGCTCTCCTAAATCAGTCAGGGGACAGAGTTAGAGCAAGAAGGATGACATCGACCCCGCTATGTATGACATGTTCCAAAAGATGATGGCAAGGATGATGTCAGAGCAAGCCGATGCTAGTCTGAAAGAGACTGTTCCTAAAAGCAAGCTGAGGAAGAAGCCTGTAAAGAAGCAAGTCAGAATCATCAAAAAGAAGGTGCAGCCAGACACTGCTTCTGAGGAATCAGAGTCAGAAGAGGAAGAGCAGATTGTATACAAGCAGAATCCTCCGAGACAGTCTGTAAAGATAGTTGTGGAAGAGTCCGAATCTGTCAACAAGCCCAAGTCTGGGGCTCCAGCAGAGGACCTGGTGAGTAAACAGATGAAGGAGATGAATCGAGCGATTAAGGACATTCAAGCCAAGGGTAAGGGGAAGCAGACCTACACTGGCGAAGATTTTTACGATGGTCTAGATGGGGACGATAACCTAGAGAATCTTCCTCGCAAGTTTCTCAAATTTGATGGGACTGGCAACCCAAAAGCCCACTTGGCCACATTTTATGCAGAGTGCAGCCGTTTCAGGAAAGATAACAGGGCTCTGTTCATCTGTTTTCCTCGCAGTCTGGAAGGTGTAGCAGCCAGATGGTATGCTGATCATGTGAATCCTATCGAACTACGAGAGTTCGATAAGGTAGTAAACCTGTTCATCGAGCGCTTCTTATTCAACACTGAAGCCTCACCTACATTAAATCATCTTTACAACCTGAAGCAAGGAGAGACTGAAAGAGCAGGTGATTTCATTCACAGGTGGAGAAGCACCTGCAATAAAATGAATGTACCCATTCCTGAGGAGCACGCATTGCAGGTGATCCTCAACAATTTCTCTCAGCCCATAAGAAGCCTCATCGCCACTTCCCCAGCGAAATCCTTCATCAAGTTGATTGAGCGAGCCGAATGGCTTGAAGCAGGAATAGAAAGCGGACTTTACGAGGGCACGCCTCTAGTCAAGAATATCCAAGACCAGAAAAAGAAGGCGCAGTTCGCTCATTCAGTTGAGGCCTCCTGCAATAATCTTGGCAGTAGCAGCAAAGGAAACAAGAACAACAGTGACAGTGGTCCGAGAGTAGATCAGAACAAGGGTCAGAAGGAGAGAGCGTATAAGAACAATGACAAGCCGCTTCCAATTGGCATCCAACAGAAAGGGGATCTTCAAGAGAGGCCCAAGTACATCAAGTGGGAGAAAGATCGAGCCTTCACTCTTTTAGATCAAACTATGGAAGTAATTCTGGATTACCTGTTAAAGCACGGGATGATCAAACTCCCTAAGATAGCGGATCCTCCCGTAATCTTGGGAAAATTCAAAGATCAATTCTGCAAGTTCCATAGAGCAACGGGGCATGACACAGAGCACTGCTTCGTCCTCAAGCACATGATACAAGACTGCATTGATAGAAGTATTCTGATAGAGGACGAGGAAGAAAAGCAGCCAGCAGTCCTGACAGAACCATTCCCAGACCACTTAAAGAATTGATAAAGCCAAAGTCTTTTTTTTTTTTTTGCTTTCGTCTCTTTTTGTCAGTTGTCTTGTAGGGGCTAGTCAGCCCAGTCTTCTATGAGTCATTTCCTTTTTCAAGTTCTTGTAAATATTCAGTTGTTATCGAACCTTTTGCTTATCAATGAAATGTCAATTTTTCTTTATATCTTTGATATTCAAATACTTCCTTCTTTCGCTATATTGGGGCATTTAAATTCCTGTTCTTTCCAGAATGCGGGACAATCCTGACATCATTCATGAGAGAAATGATATTTCCTATGAGGGTTTTTTCAAAAAATCATGAAATTTTAAAAATCTTCGTTAGGACCAAGGAGTTCAAATATTCCTTGGTCTAACCTTTGACAAAAAATCAACCCTCGTGTTGATCATGTCTTCAAAAATAAGTTTTCAAACCATTATATTGAAAGATCAACCCATGTGTTGGTCTTATCTTCCAAAAATGAATTTTAAAATTTTTATATTCAAAGATCAACCTTTGTGTTGGTCTTATCTTTCAAAATGGATTTCAAATCTTTATAGATCAACCCTTATCTTTCAAAGTGGATTTCAAAACCTTTATATCCAAAGATCAATCCTTGTATTGATCTTATCGTCCAAAATGGATTTCAAATCTTTTTATTCAAAAGATCAACCGTTGCGTTAGTCTTATCCTCCAAAATTGATCTTAAAACTTTTCAAAGATCAACCCTGGCGTTGTTCTTATCTTTTAAAATGAGTTATAAATCATCATATTCAAAGATCAATCATTGCATTGGTCTTATCTTCCAAAAATGGGTTTTTCAAAGATCGACCCTGTGTTGGTCTTATCTTCCAAGATTGGTTTTTAAGCATTACCTTCAACGATCAACCCTTGTGTTGATCTCATTATCAATTTCGAGCTGTTATTTTTAGAAATCAGATCTATTGTTGATCTTCTTCTTCAAAATTAGGTATTCAAAACCATTGCCTTCGAAAATTAACCCTCATGATGATCTCTCATGTTTGGTTTAAAGGATCAGATCTCGCGCGGATCATTTTCTTATGGTGGATTTTCTTCCCCCAAAATGATTTCTCACTTATCTTTTAAATAAACATTTTCCTTTCAAAGATCCCATATGCAGGCAGGATAAAAAAAACTCCTTTTTCTCAAATCTTGTAAATCTTCAGTTAATTCTGATATCTTTATCAGTTTCATTCATTTTATTCATATTTTTATCAAGTTTACATCAATTTTATCAAGTTTTATCAAGTTTATCAAATATTTTCTCAAAATTCCATTAAATTTTATCAATTCCTTACCCTTTCAGGTTAAGGGATAAACCTGATGCCTCTTTCTCATGAGGTATTTTCTAAATATTCTTTGTAGCCCCTTTCAGGTTAAGGGATAAACCTGACCCTCGTTGTCCGAGGTGTTCCCGCTCAGGTTAAGGGATAAACCTGATCCTCGTTGTCCGAGGTGTTCCCATTCAGTATAAGGGATAATCCTGAGATCCCTCGTAGGAGCAATAACGCTACCTATGAGGATTCTTTTGTAAATATAAGTTTTGCCAACCTATTTCCCTTTATTAAATTTTCTTATTCAGGATAAGGGATAATCCTGAGACCCCTCGTAGGAGCAATAACGCTACCTATGAGGATTCTTTTATAACTACAAGTTTCGTAAACCTTCATTATATCAATTTCTCTTTATTTAAAATTCCTTAAAATTCTTTTTCCCATTCAGGATAAGGGATAATCCTGAGACCCCTCGTAGGAGCCACAACGCTACCTATGAGGATTCTTTTGTAAATACAAGTTTTGTTAATCTTTGTTGATTTTCTAGATTTATATCAATTTTTCTTCATTAAATATCTTTTGTTGTTCCCATTCAGGATAAGGGAAAATCCTGAAACCCCTCGTAGGAGCAGTAATGCTATCTACGAGAATTCTTTTGTAAATACAAGTTTTGTCAACCTTTAGTGATTTTATAAATTTTTATCAATTTCTCTTCACCTTCTTAAAATCTATTCTTTTCTCTAGATAAGAGATAATCCTGAAGATCACTCATAGGAGCAACCATGCTACCTGTGAGAATTCTTTTTACAAAAATAAATCAATGTTCTACATTTTCTTCGAAATTCTATATCCTTTTGTCTTCTCAAAGTTTATTCTTTTTATATTCCCCGTCACATACCTGGTCCATCTAAATCATAGATCATAAATTCTAAATTTTGTCATATTCCTTCTAAATTCAAGTCTCAGGTTACCTCTTCATGAAATCTTCCATTCCCCTTCAGGTTAAGGGATAAACCTGAATCATTCTTTTCCTAAATTCTCATCAAAGGTATATTCTTTTCCCCTTCAGGTTAAGGGATAAACCTGAATCATTCTTTTTCTAAATTCTCTTCAAAATGTCTATTCTATTTTCCCCTTCAGGATAAGGGATAATCCTGAAACCCCGGCCATTCTTCTTGCTTCAATCTCTAAATATCTTAAATAGGCCGATCTCCTTCCCGACTCTCAGTTGGAAAACCTAGTGTTCGCGCTAGCCATTTTGCTAAATTTTCAAATCTAAAGATCAAGTTCAGTCACAAAACTCAGTCCTCGTATTGTTTGTCTTTCAGGAAGCTTCAAATCTTAGATCAGATCATTAAATCAAAGGTCGTTAAATGATTAAATGAAATGTCCCAGCTACTTCGCTGGTCGTTAAATGATTAAATAAAATGTCCCAGCTACTTCGCTGGTCGTTAAATGATTAAATGAAATGTCCCAGCTACTTCGCTGGTCGTTAAATGAAATGTCCCAGCTACTTCGCTGGTCGTTAAATGATTAAATAAAATGTTTCAGCTACTTCGCTGGTCATTAAATGATTAAATGAAATGTCCCAACTACTTCATTGGTCGTTAAATGAAATATCCCAGCTACTTCGCTGGTCGTTAAATGAAATGTCCCAGCTACTTCGCTGGTCGTTAAATGAAATGTCCCAGCTACTTCGCTGGTCGTTAAATGAAATGTCCCAACTACTTCGTTGGTTGTTAAATAAAATGTCCCAGCTACTTCGCTGGTCGTTAAATAAAATGTCCCAGCTACTTCGCTGGTCGTTAAATAAAATGTTCCAGCTACTTCGCTGGTCGCTAAATGAAATGTCCCAGCTACTTCGCTGGTCGTTAAATGAAATGTTCCAACTCCTTCGTTGGTCGTTGAATAAAATGTCCCGGCTACTTCGCTGGTCATTAAATGAAAGGTTCCAGCTCCTTCGCTGGTCGTTAAATGAAATATCTCAGTTTACTGGTCAGAACGTCCAAAATCATAAATTACAACTCAAGGTCGCATCAAAATCTATATTGAGTAAATATTTCACATAGAAGTCATGAAAACTTTGCCAATTTACTAAAAATATTTGTTGATTCCCCAATAAATCTTACTACACAAAAGAATTACCTCAGATTACCTCTAGTATTTTCTTCATAAAAGGTGAAACTCTTTGCGAAAAAGAGGTAAATTCGAATCTTTTTCCTGTTGATCAACCAAAAGGATGAAAGAAATATCCTCGGTATGATTAGTGAAATAAATATTCGATGACATTGAAAAGCCGGAAGCGAATTGATATTGATCATAGCTATGACGCATGTTTAAAGATGATTTTCTGGCAATTAGACAGTGGAAATATCCTGAGCCATAAAAGAATCCACTTAATCCATATCTCCTTATTTAGTTTAAAGCTGCAATCAAATATCTGCAAAAGGGATCTCTCAATTGTCGTCAAGATGAAGGCGAATTAAGCGAGTAGACCCCCAGGGCCAAAGAAGATTTGAAACATCTCCAAGATGACGGAGTTTGTGACGGATTCTTCCAGGGAAAGTTCAGATCACCGTCGAGATGAAGGCGAGTGTGATGGACCTACCGACAAACCCTAAATGATATTTGATTTCTGCTATCATCTAAAGACCTTTTACCATCATATATAGTCCCTGAGAAAATGAAGGATCGGAACATCTCCAAGATGAAGGAGTTTGTGAGGTACCCTTCCCTGAAAAAGAGAGAAAAGTCAGGACCCATCCAAATGAAGGATGATGTAAAAGCCCAAAAAAAGCCCAATGACTCAAAAAGAGTGCAAGAAGATCACCATGAGAAAACACTCAGATATCAAACTGCCTAAATTGCCAGAAATCATCTTTTCTTATGCAAAATATCTTTTATCAATGTCTTTTCACTACTTGCTTTTATGAAATTGAGAATATTTCTTCTCCTCTCATATCAAGGAAATGTATAGCTTCCTTGAAGAAAATCATCAGCGCTAAAATTTTGAATTTGACTCTTAAAACCGAGGAGTTAACCTCGTTGGAGAAATACTCTAGGTAAAAGAGGGAATATCTTTTGCACACATACGTACATTTTCAAGCGTTGAAGTCAACTATAAATTATTGGCAAAATTTTCTAGATATTCTAAGAAGAAAATAAATAGTCAGTATCCATTTTGATGCAACCTAGCGTTGTTCATATCTTCCAGAAGAGTTACCCCATTCAGTTGAAGTATCTCTCCTGTCCCATCACGGTTTCAAGAAATCCGTATGGTTGTTCCCATTCAGGTTAAGGGTCAAAACCTGTACTTCCTGCGAGAGGTCATTAAATTCAAAAGTTGGTTTCAGTCTCAGCAATGAGACGCCCAAGTTCATCCATTTTTCAAGCTTTAAAGAACCCCATTTTCTTCCTCCTTTCGCAAACCCCTTTCGGATTTGTTCGTCCAAACTCCGAAGGTCCCATCATGATCTCTTCACTCGATGACTCCATATGGTCGTCCCTTTTCAGGTTTAGGGTTAAGACTGAACCTCGTGCATCGAGGTATATTCCTTTTTTAGGTTTGGGTTAAACCTGAGTCTCATTTCGACGAGGTGTTTCCTTCCAAGTCCCATCATGGTTCTTCCCATCGAGGAATCCATGCTTGGATCCTATTTTAGCTCCATCTCATAAGGCTTTCTCTCATAAATGTCCCATCAAAGTCCTCATATATTCTTTTTCCCATTCAGGTTATTTTGATATATCTTCGTCTCATCCAGGTTAAGGGCTAAACCTGAGTCATTCGAAGGCTGATCTCGCCTCATTCATGAGACTTGATCAAACTTCTTATCTTTCGTCATTTTCGGGAGCTTCGCCCAAAGTCCCACCACGATTTCCTCATCTCTATCATTCAATCATATCATTTTCAAGGATTTCGTCCTCCCAAGCCATTTAGGACAATGTTCTAAGCCTAAAAAGCCGTAAATTCCTCCACACCCAGTTCAGATCTGCTGACTGGGGCATTTTCAAAATTTGGAGTGTTTTCTTTGCCACTAAGCTCGGCTTTCAACCGGCTTAGTAGCAAAGAGGGGCATCTGTGAACACCCCAAATTTTTCAAAATCTTTTAAATATTCCCCTTTTGCCCCTAAATTCATTTTTTGAGTAAATAAGTCATTTTAAATCTAAATTCTGGTTCATTTCTCAAGTTTTATTGAAATTAAATTCATTTTATATGTTTAAATTGATTTTGGATCTGGATCCATTGCCCAGATCCAAATCTGAATCTCCTTGTTCAAATTTTAAATTAAAATTATAGAAAATACCAAAAATAGCCTTTAAATAGCTCGGATAGTCCATACGACATCCGTTTGGATCCATCACATTGTATTTCTCGATTCGAGTGTCAAAACTCGAACATTTTCTCAAAACCTGGGTTCAAACCCATTCTTCTGAAGAAACTTTCCCCAAAATAACCCTGATCTTTCAGAAAAACCTTTCTCTTATGAATATTTTGAAATTTTGTAAAATTAGTATTAATTTTTTTAGTTTTAGAGTTTTGTTTTTTTTACAAATATATGCTTAAAAAGAAAAGAACAAAAAAAAAATATAATAAAATCAAGAATCCAAAAAATTTTTAGAAACTAGGTAATCTTTTTAAACTTTTTGTTAAAACCCTCTGATTGAAACCTCTTTTTGAAAACAAAAACTATTTTTTTAGAAAAGTTCTGAAAAGGAGGCCCCTCTTGGGAATTTCAAAAAAATTGCAACGGCCACCCCCATTCGCAACCTCCATCGCCTCCTCTCTCGCTGGATCTCCCTTCATCCTGAACGAACTCTCCCCTCTCGTTGCCTATATAAGGAGGCATCCCCTGCAATGATCGGATCCGTTTTTCACCCCTCCATACGCATCTTCTTCTTCTCCCTCTTCTTTGCTCTACGGATTCCTGTGGTTTCTTCTCCCGATCTACCAAAGGAAGCTCCCTCTCAAGCTGAACAGGTAAGTGACTTCTCCTCCCTCTTCCCGTTTTCTTCCATTCCCTTTTACATCATTTATCATTTTCTTCTTCTTCTTCTTCTTTTTTTTTTATTGTATTCCTTTCTTGAAATTTTCCTTTATGAGTTTCTTTCCTTTCCATGTTAATTTTCGTAGTGCTTTTATTGTTTTATCCCGTTTTTCTCATTTATTTTTTTTCTTTTCTTTTTCACCAAGGAGCACCAAGAATAAGATCGACCTGCATATAGCAGGATCGATCCATTCTATGCGATATCAAAGGAATTCCCCAATTCTAATATTTTATTTTCTCCATTTTTGTTCACATTTTGCTATTTCTTTTACGTTACATTCCAATGTACATCTTGTTTTATATTAATCCCCCTTTTCCATGATTTGTTATCTTGTCATTGGTGTGATTCTGTATTTGATTTGGAGGGTCTACATTTCTATCGAATTACAATAGCCACAATTGAATACCCAGCATGGTCTCTGGTTCTGGGAGCTAAGGGTGTTATCGTTCTATCATTTTTTTTTTACTTTTAATCTCCCTTTCATATTTGACCTCCTGTCACATAGTGATAATTAATTCATGTTTTAACTTCCTTTTGATTTTTGATGCTCTGCTCTCGCCTTCTGTTTTAATTACCCGTTGATATCCTGATAACCTGCATACTCTAATAAAATATCGATTGTATCGTGGCCATTGTTTTCAGCATTTTTTTTTCCTTCTTTCGGTAATAACATCATTTTGTTGTTACGCCTGTTTTGATTGATGTAGTTGGGTTGTTATGGTAGTGGATTGGCTTCAGATATATTACAACCCGAGTCACCAGAGTTTTAGAGTTCAAATCACTTTTTGGATCATGAATGTCTTGTCTATAAGGCATCGCAGTCCCTTTGCTGCAAAATACTCTCACCGGATCCCAAAAAAAAAAAAAAAACATCATGAATTCTGAAGGATCTTCGTGGTATGGTTTATGTATGTCTGAGTCTCGTATCCTTTTCCTCCTGTTCACTTCTTTGGAAGCCTTTGTTCTAGCCTTGGCAATATCAGCTGAATGCTCGTTGTGGCTTCATCCTAAAATACTTTTTGGCTAAGCTTTTAGCCTATGTCAGTAAGAAGGTAGTAGTATATGTGTATCATGTCTGTTGATTTCCTTGATGAATAACTCTTGAAGCAAACAAATAGGATTCTCAAGTTTTCCATAATCAGACCAAGCTGCCGTAATGATGGCACTGCATGCCATCACACGACAGAGAATACCCTCAGAAGAATACTCAGATGAGGTAGTTAACCTCTGAATCTCAAAAGACATTTATCATTGGTGAGACCTTCACTAGAAATCATCATTTGGAGGTCTTTGGTAAGAGCCAACGATTGTAGGGCATGCATTGCCCTTGTCCAAAGGGTATTGGATGAGAAATGATTTGCTTGCATTAAGCTGTAGTTGGCTAATATAGTATGGCTTTAGTCGATAGGAAACCAAAATGGGGATTTCTTTTACAACAATCTGAAGTTAATTGGTGGGATTATGGCACCATTTTGCTGAAGAAAGGACCAAACATTTTACACTTGCCTTTAAGTCTGCAGTATCTATTTATTTTCTATTTTTTTTTACATACTCTCTCTCTGCACACAGCAACATAGCATCACCTCGTCATTGCTATTTTCATCCATCTCTCCTGCTATTTCATCAAATTACATGCCCTGTTACACGACACTACTTCCAGCACATTTCTATATGTCTTATCCTTACTGCCCTTTTCCCATTCCTTCACCTGTTATTCCAGCATCCATACCCTGCTACCATCCATATTCTAGGTCCACCTTCACCTCCTCATTGGCATGTGTACAAGCGCTTGTATCAATCATTACAGTTGTTGCAGCAACTATAGCCTCATCAACAGGTTCAGCAGGTTTGTCAACAATTTTCATTTATTCCAGCTACCCAGATTCAACGTTTGAAAAGGGGTTTCACTCTTTGTTCCAGAGTTTGACAATGACACTTCATATATAGGGTATGAGGTATAAATGATTCTGTAGAAGTAAACCTTAATCTTGCTTAAGCTTCAGTGGTGTAGACCCAAAGACTAAATAAAGATTGCCTTGACATGCTCTAAGGCGTTGTATATCCAAGCATGAGAATTGTGAGCGACAGAAAGAATATCCAAGATCAGAATGGCCATCCCAAGAATGTTAGTAATGGGACAACACTGCAAATGACCATGGCAAAAGGAGAAGATTATGAAAAGGCTAGTTTTTATGTCCTTCAAAAAAAAAAGCACCAGTGGATAAAAGGCATGGCATGAACGTTGGAGTGGAGTAGCTAGGAAGGGTTGCTACTGTTGGATTGACTTCCGAGAGATGATGTGTAGCCATTTTTGCCATAAATTGAAAGTTATGGTTTCTTATAAGGGCAAGTGTGAAATATGGTTTCCTTGCAAATTCAAATTGGTAAGGAAAAATTACCTCCAAATTCTGACCCTAAGATTTTGGTAACATGTAATCAAAGAGAGTTTGTCAAAGTTGTTGCTACTATTCCATGGATTCTGCCTCATGTATGTCAATCGTACCCAAGAAACCCTTCAGTTTGGTGCAGCTGTTCACAGCATATATACATCTCATTTCACAACTGTAACAAAATTTCACAGTCATTACCTAATACACCATCCTTCCACCTCTTGCTATCATTATATTGTAGCATATCTAATTCACAACCATGTATCCCCTTTTTTTTTATATAGTCCCTTTTGCAGCACCTTGCATTGCATCTGCAATCTCTTCTTTTCACAACGTTTCATATTTTGTAAAATATCAACATTTGCATTAGTCATTCATTACAAGCCTTGCACCTCTGCACATTCACTCACTGACATTCCACTGTAGTCCAGCCACACATAGGTTTTTGCACCTGCTACACAACAGCACAGCATATTATCCTCTTGTCACGGCCCCCCAACTATTCAGATTCATTCATTATCTATCACATCTATCATCTCCATTTGCTGCCATCACTAGCTCATATTCTCTCACTATATGCACAACCACTATAAATCTCACAGTTCACTATTGTGAAAACCTATCAAAACCCCCAACCTTATAGCCTTCTCCATACAAAACCTCATTCATTCACTACTTGTAACAGTCATCTCACCTGTCAACATAGTACAACACCTCTACACTTACCTGCATGAGATCAACTGGGGTGATTTCCCCATCAGTTTCTAGCTTGTTTATTCCATTTCCTTAATCTCAACCTTGTTAATTGGGGGCTATAGGACTGTGCTTAACAGCATAGATTCCTCATATTGTGAACCAACCATGTCATTCAACCTGTCTTAGATTTAACATGATATCTTCATTAACACCTCTATACCCGATCCAGCCATAATCTTATATAAGTGTTACGATATCATCTAGGCATCATGTATACTTTGAAAACAGACATTTTTCTCATTAAACTAATATATCTCATGTGCGTTTTGAACTCATTTTTTTTTCATTTGCTTAGCATGTTATACATACACCCGTTCATTAGCATCTCTATTTTTAGTCTCAAATTAATATTTAAAATTTCTTTCCATATTTGATATTTTGCTTCATACTAACTCTATCTTTTGCAGGAAATATGTGGAAAATGTCATCTCCTCTCTTAGCTTAGAAGTTGTAATTCTAAATTCCATTTCAATAATGTAATAGATAAATTATAAATGAGAATTTACATTTCAGCAATAGAATAGAATGTATGAGCATGCATATCTTCTAGAATTACTTGTTTTCACATCATCTTCTCTTTTTTTCAAAATTTCATGAATGGTGAAACACGAATGGCACGTGCACCATTTCGTAAGAGGTAAATTAATTCTAAGTTAATGATTTACATCAACGGCCATAGTCGGGATGTAAACAAGACTTAGGATTTTTATCTTTTACGAAATAACACTGGATCCACATGGGATCCGTTTTCAAAATTCATCATATTTTCCTTAAATATTTTCTTCTTTTATCAGAATTTAACTTAAAATTAATTCAAAAATATATACCATTGACCATAGTCAGGGTATATTGAGAGTTAATTTCATTTTAAAATTCTATAAAAGCACCAAATGTGTTTCATTCTTCACCTGAATTTAAATATAGATTATTATATAATACATTCAATGACCATAGTCAAGGTTGTATTATATCTTCAATCTTATTTTAAATTCATTTAAAGAATGGAATAGCTTTTCAAAATCCAATTTCAAAAATTTAAATTCATTCATCATTTAGATAGAATTGCATCATATTTTTAAATTCTTTTTCATAAATCCAAGTAATTCTTTCATTCATTTCTCAGATTAAACCCCATTCATAAATTCAAATTCAACTCTATTTTTCAAAAGAATTCAAGAATTCAATTTCAAAGTCCCATTTGACTTTGAAACTTTAGAATCATCTTGTATTTCAAATTCCAAATTCTATCTTAAAATTTGAAACCCAATTTAACTTTGAAATTCATTTGTATATTCAAGATTCAATTCATTTTCCAAGTTCAAATTAAACTTGGAAATTCTTGATTCATCTTTTTGAATTTAACTCCAAATCCATTTTAGGATCCAGGATTCAACACTCATATGGGATCTCAGACTTCAGATCCAATTCCTCTTTAGGATCCAGGATTCAACTCTCATATTGGATCTCGGACTTCAGATCCAATTCCTCTTTAGGATCCAGAATCCAACTCCACTTTTGGGTCTCAGACTTCAGATCCAATTCTCCTTTAGGATCCAGACTCCAATTTCACTTTGGATCTTAGACTTCAGATCCAAATCTATTTTAAGATCCAAAACTCAACTTCCATCTTGGATCTCAGACTTCAGATCCAAATCCGTTTTAGGATCCGGAATCCATTCTCCACTTTTGGGTCTCAGACTTCAGATTCAAACCCATTTTAAGATCCAGAATTCAAATCCATCTCAGATCCAAAATCCATCTCAAATCTCGGATCCCATCCAAACTTTGAATTCAAATTCCATCTTGAAATCCATGTTTCAAATCAAGTTCTATTTTTCAAATTCAAAGCCAATTATATTCCAGATCTCAAAGATAGATCCATTTACAGATCATGTTTAGATTTTCTTAAATTCATTTCTATATCATTGGTATTTCCCAGATTCATTCCAAATTCCAAATCTTAAAATCAATTTCATTTTTCAAATCTTATCTTTTCTCCTAAAATCCATGATTAAATTCAAAGTTCACTTCTGACTTTAAAACTTCATCTTCTTTCATTTTCAAAGCTTTAAATCATTCTTTCTCTAAGTCAAAGATTTACTCTTTCAACTCTGATTTACTTCAAAGACTTAGAAATTCTCTGATCTATCTCAAGTTCTAAGTTAGATTCAATCATTTCTTCACTTCCTTATCAAGTTCATCTCAGAATAACTTGGAAATTTTCTAATCAATCTTTCAAAAAGAGCATACATTATTGCATTGCACAAGCACGATTCTTTGTGCATTTAGATCTTTTAGGATAAATTCTTAGATTACATTTAGGCAAAGCAAAAGGCATAGATTCGATCCTTGGTTCGATTACCCCTGGTAAAGGCGCCAGGAACGGTCGAACCTCGTACCGACGAGCGAATCCCGTCTCTCCATTTTTCCCGCAATATTTTTAAAACGGAGGCGAGTTATTTTCTAAATATTTTTCAAATCAAGGTCAAGTGAGACCACGCAAAAGTGTTCATCTTCTCTCTTTCTTTCCTTCTTTTCTCCTCTCTTTCTTTTCTTTCTTTTATTCTTCTCCCTTCAAAAAGGAGGAAAATAGAGGTTGGAAAAGGGAAAGAGAAGGAAGAGAGAGAAACAACGAAAGAGGAAAATTTTGCGATGATCACAGGAACCGATCTGCAAACGCTTAAGGTGGATGTCTCAGGGAGCCTGGGGATGGAAAATGGGGCAGAAAGCCTTATAGACGACGAAGAGAATGAAGGCAAAGGGGGGAAGAGATGGGTGATGATCGATGATGGTGATGCGATTTTGTAGCGAATGATGGATGTTGCTCCAGAAAAATCTGATCCCCCTCTTCCCCTCCTGTGCGTGCTCTTATAGGAAAGCAAGCGAAGGCTCCAGAAGGGTGAGGCCGTTAAAGATGAGGCGTGCGAGGGTTTTGGAAGCACGCGAGTTCGTTGGAGATGGACGACGGAGGAGGAGGTGGGGTGATCGGAGGGTTTGTGGAGGCCATGGAAGCTGGAAGCTTCGTGAAGGGCGGAGGTTAGCGATCGAAGGTGGAGGATGAAGGTTTGGAGATGGATGGCTTGCGGAGGAAGGCGAGTTCGGGTTTTCAAAAACCCTAACTCGACCCTTGAACACCGAAAATCAGGTTTTCAAAAAAAAGGGGCCTCCTTTTCAGGTTTTTCTAAAAAAATGGTTAAAGGTGAGTTTTTCGGCAAAATCTTCAAGAACCACGTAGTTTTTCCTAATTTCTTTGGTTTTTTTTGCATGAGTTTTCCATTTTTTTGTATTTTTGGAACAAAATCTAACTTTTTTTTTTTACATGAAAACAAAGATTGAACACTAATTTTTTTGTATTTTTCTGAGAAATATTTACAAAAGTATTTTTCTGAGAATTTCAGACCATTTCGGGGAAATTTCTTCAGAAGAATGGGTCTGGACCCAGGTTTTGAGAAAATGTTTGCGTTTTGATACTCGAATCGAGAAATACAATGCAATGGATCCAAACGGATACCGAACGAACTGTTTGAGCTTTTCTATAAGTTATTTTTGGAGATTTTGAGAATTTGATTTAAAATTGGAAAATGAAGCTCAGATTTGATTTTGACAATGGATCCTGGTCCGAAACTGAGTCAAATATATAAAATGAATTTAATTTCAGCAAAATTTGAGAAATAAAATGGAATTTAGATTTTAAAACTGACTCAATTACCCAGAAAGTGGGGTCAGGGGTAAAAAGGAAAATATTTACAATATTTTGAAAAATTTGGGGTGTTCACAGATGCCCCTCTTTGCTACTAAGCCGGTTGAAAGTCGAGCTTAGTGGCAAAGAAACACTCCAAATTTTGAAAAAATGCCCCAGTCAGCCGATCTGAGCTGGGTGTGGAAGAATTATTTTTAGAAACATGGTTTTCTCGGGATTAAAGCTTTGTCCTAAATGGCTTTGGGGAAGACGAAGTCCTTGAAAATGATATGACCGAATAGATAATAGAAAGGAGGAAATCGTGATGGGATTTTGGGTGAAGATCCCGAGATGATGAAAGATAAGAAGTTTGATCAAGTCTCATGAATGAGGCAAGATCAGCCTTTGAATGACTCAGGTTTAGCCCTTAACCTGGATGGGACAAAGATATCAAGATAACCTGCATGGGGAAAGGAATATATGAGGACTTTGATGGGACATTTATGAGAGAATGTCTCGCGAGATGAAGCTCAAATGGGATCCTTTCCTGGACGGATATACAGAGAGCCCGGACCCCTTTGTGGGGAAAAAAACCATGATGGGACTGGAGGATTACCTCGTCGATACAAGGTTCAGGCTTAACCCAAACCTGAACGGAAGGTGCCTCGTGGAACGAGGTTCAGGCTTCACCCTTATCCTGAAAGGGGTGACCATACGGAACCCTCGAACGAGGACGCTGTGATGGGACAAGAAGGAATATATCATCAGAAGAAGATTTAAGATTTTAATCCTTGACCTGAGTGGGGGATGATACAGAATCTTTGGATGAAGAAACCGTGATAGAACCTTCAGAATTTGGACAAACAAATCCGAAAGGGGTTTGCAAGAAGAGAAAATCAAGGGATTTTCTAAAGCTTGGAAAAGGGATGATCTTGGGCGCATCATTGCTGAGACTAAAATCAGCTTTCTAAAAACAGACGACCTCTCGTAGAAGGTTCGGGTGGTACCTCGAGGAGCGAGGTAAAAGGTTTAATCCTTAGCCTAAATAGATACAGAATCCTCGAGGAGCGAGGAAACGGTGATGGGACTAGAAAGGATATCTAGTCGGCATGGGACTCAGGTCTAACCCTAACCTGAACGGAAGGTACCTCGTGGAGCGAGGTTCAGGATTAACCCTTAACCTGAAAGGGACGACCATACGGAATCATCGGATGAAGAAACCATGATGGGGCCTTCAGAATTTGGACGAACAAATCCAGAAGGGGTTTGCGAGAAGAGAAAATCAAGGGATTCCCTAAAGCTTGGAAAGGGGATGATCTTGGGCGCCTCATTGCTGAGACTAAAATCCGCTTTCTAAAAACAGACGACCTCTCGCAGAAGGTTTGGGTGGTTACACCTCGAGGAGCGAGGCGACATGTTTACTCCTTAGCCTGAATGGATACAGAATCCTTGAGGAGCGAGGAAAACTGTGATGGGACTCTAGACTTTGCACAACAAGTCCAAGAGGGGTTTTGCAAAAGGATAAAAATGGGGGTCCCTAAAGCTTGAAAAGGGATTGTTCTTGGGTGCCTCATTGCTGAGACTAAAAATAGCTTTTGATAATAACAGATCTTTTGCAAAAAGTTCAGGTTTAGCCCTTATCCTGAGCGGGAATTGTCCATGGCGGGACAGTGGGGAACACAGGGAAGTGTGCAGATCTGAGAGCGCTCAGATCAGACGGAAGGAAAGGACTTTTCAGTCCTAAGGAGGAATGATGTCAGGATACGTCAAAACGATCTTCAAGTTCACACTTCATGTTGGGATAACTAGAAAATATTGCCAATAAGATGCCAAAAATTGTAGTTTGATTCAGAATGATTGAATTGTGCTCATGTGTGAAAATATCACCTCTTTCTACCTAGAGTATTAGCTCCAATTGGGCTAACTCTGTAGAATTTGAGAACTAAAATTCAAATTTGTTGTTGTTTGAGTTTCCTCAAGGAAGATATCAATTCCCTTGACATGAAAAGAGAGGAAACATTCTTAGCTTCATAAAAGCAATTAAGTGGAAAGATATTGATAAAGAATTTCACATAGATAAAGATGATTCTTGACAGTTTCGGGCAGTTTGATATCCTGGGCATTTCCCATGATGATTTGTTTGTACTCTTTTGAACCATGGATCTTTTCTGGTTTCTTTTACATCCTCCTTTATTTTGGAGATGTCCTGACTTTTCTCTCTTTTTCGGGGAAGGGTACTTCACAAACTCCTTCATCTTGGAGATGCTCCAATCCTTCTTTTTCTTTCTCGGGAATTATGACATTGGTTCTTGGGTTGAAATCTCTAAATGATAGCAGAAATCAAATATCTTTAGGGTTTGTCGGTAGGTTCATCGCATCCGCCTTCATCTCGACGGTGATCCGAACTTTCCCTGGAAGGATCCGTCACAAACTCCGTCATCTTGGAGATGTTTCAAATCTTCTTTGGCCCCGAGGGTCTACTCGCTTAATTCGCCTTCATCTTGACAACAATTGAGAGATCCCTTTTGCGGATATTTGATTACAGCTTAGATGACTGAGGATATATGGATTGGGTAGGTTCTTTTTACTGCCCAGGATATTTCCACTATCTTACCGCCAAAAGAATAATCTTTAAGAATGCGCCACAGCTATGATCAATATCATTTCACTTATAGCTTTTCAACATCATTGAATTTTCCTTTGCCGGTCATATCGAAGATTTTTCTTCATCCTCTTGGTTGACCAACAGAAAAAGCTTGAATTTAGCTCTTATTTCGCAAGAGTCTTGCTCTTTTGGAAATGATACTGAAGGTAGTTTGAGATAATTCTTCGCGTGATGAAAACTTTGAGATCAACAATGGATTTTGATAGCGAATTGGCAATGTATTCTAGAAATCCTTGATGAAAGAAATCGCTCGATATCGAATCGACATGTCCGTGACAAAATTCTCCTCTCTTTTTCCCCAAAAAGAGAGACTCAGGCTTAAGCCCTTACCTGAATGGGAAGTTGGAAATACTCCTCTCTTCCCTGAAAGAGGAGGTGTTTGCAAAAACGGAACTTTCGAAGAGAAATTAAGCTTTCGTCAAAACTCCCTATCTCTAGGCTTCTCTTATGGAAAGGCGGCCGAAAAACAAAGTTGAGAAAGTATCACAGAGGAACGAGTCCATCACACTCTCCCTAGAAGAGGGTCCTCTGCGAAAGGATTTGACCAAAGATAAGAAAAACAAAGGGCCACAAAAGAAACGAGCTTCCGTCGAAGCTCTCCCTAACAAAAAGGGCTCTTTTGTGTAAAGTTGGTTGTTGTTTTGCAAACTGTTCGCGAAGAAAACGAGTCCCTTCAAACTCTCCCTGAAAGAGGGTTCTTGCGAACAAAAGATGGTTGCATGCGAAAAGAACGAGCTCCTTCGAACTCTCCCTAAAGCGGGTCCTTCGCAAGAAAAGATTTTGAATTTTTGACAAAATGATAACCCGAGGGTTGAAATTTGAGAATTTAGAACTTGAATGATGATATTTGGTTAGTACAAAGACTGAACCTGGAGGGCTAACTGATTAGTCAGCCAAACACTAGCACGAGCGCTAGATGTACCAGCACGAGCACTGGATTTCAAAAAATGCCCCAGTACGAGTGTTGGGTTTTTTTTTTTTTTAAAAAAAAAATGCACACCAGTACGAGCACTGGATTTTCGAAATGCACACCAGTACGAGCACTGAGTTTTTCAAAAGGAGGATTTGAAAAATGAGACCGACATTCGAAGATACTTGAGGATTAAGCGAGAATGATTGTCGGTGTTTCAGGATTATCCCTTATCCTGAAGGGGAAGTTCAAGGGGAACTCCACTCCACAAGTGAGCATTAAATTGGCAAGGAGATTCAAGTCAGAATTTTGAGAAAAAAGAGGATGTACAAAGATGAAAACCCAAGTCGGGACTCAGTTTTTCAATCATAAGAAAAGGGGTGAGAACATGAGCTTGAAAAACTCGAATTCTCCCCACGACAATTCATCCAATACGAGCATTGGTTTCAAAAGGAAGTTCAAGTCAGAACTTGAGACTTCAAAAATAAGAATATACAAAAAGGAAAATTCGAGTCGGAACCCGGTTTTTAAATGAGTGAGAATTGAGTTTGAAAAAAAACTTGAATTCTCAAAACAATGATTTGTCCAACACGAGCATTGGATTCAAAAGGAAGTTCAAGTCGGAACTTGAGACTTCAAAAATAAGAATATATAAAAGGGAAAATCCGAGTCGGAACCCGGTTTTTAAATATAAGAAAATGAGTGAGAATTGAGTTTGAAAACTCGAATTCTCAAAATAATGATTTGTCCAACACGAGCAGTGGATTCAAAAGGAAGATCAAGTCGGAACTTGAGACTTCAAAAATAAGAATATACAAAAGGGAAAATCTGAGTCGGAACCCGGTTTTTAAATATAAGAAAATGAGTGAGAATTGAGTTTGAAAACTCGAATTCTCAAAACAACGATTTGTCCAACACGAGCATTGGATTCAAAAGGAAGTTCAAGTCAGAACTTGAGACTTCAAAAATAAGAATATACAAAAGGGAAAATCCGAGTCGGAACCCAGTTTTTAAATATAAGAAAATGAGTGAGAATTGAGTTTGAAAACTCGAATTCTCAAAACAACGATTTGTCCAACACTAGCATTGGATTCAAAAGGAAGTTCAAGTCGAAACTCGAAACTTCAAACGATACATAAAAAGGGAAAACCCGAGTTGGAACCCGGATTCTTTAAAATAATGATAAAATGGAAGAACCCGAGTTTTTGAAAAACTCGAATCTTCAAGGGTACGATCGGTTCCAATACGAGTGTTGAATCCGATAGGAAGTCCGAGTCGGAACTCGAAACTTCAAACGATATATAACAAGGAAAAGAACCTGAGTCGGAACCCGGATCTTGAAAATAAAAATGAAAACAAAAACAAAACAAAAAAAACCTGAGTTGGGACTCAGACAGGAAGGAAATAATTACTACCCAAGAGTCGGATCGAAAGGATTGACAAAGGCATGAATAGATTCCGACGAATATAAAGATTTATTCAAGATTCTTGACCCAAGATGGTCTGAACCTTGAATTATTTATGATGACTTCAAGATTTCCCTTATCCTGAAGGAGAATGAATAAAGATTGATATGAATGGAAGAATTTATGAGAAATAATTCTGGTCTATCCCTTAACCTGAAAGGGATGTACCTCAAAGAACGAGGTTCAGGTTTATCCCTTAACTTGAAAGGGGAAAGAACAAATGACAAATAGATTTTGAAGAATAAAGAAGAATTTAACAAAGAATCAACAAAATTGATAAAATTAAAAATTGATAGAAAATTGAGAGAAAAATTGATGAGGAAAGACTTCAGGATTATCCTTTATCCTGAAGGAAGAAGGAAAATAAAAGAATGGGGAGGAATTTAAGGAAATTTATTTAAATTTTATTTTGAAAAGGAATTCTCACGGGTAGCATGGATGCTCCTATGAGGGATTTCAGGATTACCCCTTATCCTGAATGGGAAAAGAATAGAATTTAAGGAAAATTTAAATGAAGAGAAATTGATATAAATTTAGAAAATCGAATGAAGGTTGATAAAACTTGTTATTTACAAAAGAATCCCCATAGGTAGCACTATCGCTCCTGCGAGGGGTTTCAGGACTTTCCCTTATCCTGAATGGGAACACCTCGGACAACGAGGGTCAGGTTTTTCCCTTAACCTGAGCGGGAAGATAAGAATAAAGAAAATACCTCATGGGAAAGAGGCATCAGGTTTATCCCTTAACCTGAAAGGGGTTTAAAAATAAGGGAATAAAATTTAGTAAAATTGATAAAACTTAATGAAACTAAACCAATTGATAAAATTGACAATAAATTGATAAAATTTGATTAGATAAAACGAAACGAATGCAATCTTAATAATGACAACCAAGTTATCAAAGAGTTGGTAAAATTTTTAGAAAAGGATTTGTCTGATCCTGCCTGCATTTATGATGAAGGAAAATAAGTGTAGATCAAAAAAAAATAAAATGCCCCAGTATCAGGGGGAAGAAGGTGAGAATTTAACAGAAGAATATTGCTTTATTGAAAAGACTTTTGAGGAGTACAAAAGGCTATGATGAACAATTTAAGTGTAAAATTTCTTCAGGTGTAAAGCATTAATGGGATCTGGCAGTTCAACCCCATCCGCGTTGATCAGACGATAGGAATTGCGGGGCAGCGCCTCTTTAACCACATAAGGGCCTTCCCAATTGGGTGACCACTTGCCCTTCGGTCGATGTTTGAGATGAGCTGTTGATCTGAGCACAAGGTCATTGACTCAGAATCTTCTCTCAATAACTGATTTGGCGTAGTGCCGAGCTATCCTCTGACGATAGGCCTGAGCGTGCTCTGCTGCCTTGAGTCTTTTCTCGTCTAATAGATCAAGCTGTACCAATCTCTGCTGCTGATACTGATCAAGCGGAAGTTCAATGAGTGACGCAAACTTGAGTGCGGGCTTCTGAACATGTAGAGGTAACACCACCTCCGTCCCATAAACAAGCTCTGAAGGCGTAGCATTGGTTGGGGTTCGAATGGTGGTTCGGTACGCCCAAAGTGCGTCGTGCATCTTCTCGTGCCAATCACGGCCCGTCTCCACAGTTCTTTCCAGAATGCGGATCAAAATCTTGTTGGTGGCCTCTGCTTGGCCGTTCCCTTGGGGATAGTAAGGAGCTGAGAAGTGGTGATGAATCCCGAACTTCGAGCAGAAGGTCTTCATCTTCTCATTCTTCAAATGACTGCCATTGTCTGACACAATATCGTGCGGGACGCCGAAACGGCAAAGAAGATTCTTATGGATAAACGAGACCACATGTTGGCCTTCTACCGTTCGCAGAGTGATAACTTCGACCCATTTGGTGAAGTATTCTGTAGCTGCGAGGAAATATCGGTGGCCATTAGAAGCCGAAGGAGTGATCGGACCGACTACATCAAAGGCTCACATCGAAAAGGGCCAAGGAGAGACCACGGATTGTAAGTATGCGGCTGGCGCATGAATGGAAGGTGCGTGCATTTGACATTTGACGCACTTCCTTACAAATTGATGGCAATCCTGTTGCATGGTTTTCCAGTAGTATCCTGCCCGAATAATCCGCTTGACGAGTGTTTGGTAGCCGACGTGACCACCACAAATTCCCTCGTGTGCCTTTCGGACAACTTCCATGGCTTCATCTTTATCTAAGCATCTAGCGTACTCAGAACTGAACCCACGGCGATAAAGAGTATCGGCCAGGAGGAAATAACGGGTTGACATGCGCTGAACCGCGTGTTGCTCCTTTCTTGGCATTTCTGCTGGGAATTTACCAGTTTCGATGAAGTTTTTGATGTCTTGGTACCAAGGCTTCTCTTTCTGAGCGGCCTGGTTTACTCGCTCAACTGGAATGTAGGCAGGTTGATCAAGTCTGCCGATCTCAAAGGAACGACAGGACTCACTATCTCTAAATGACAAAATAGAACCCAGACAGGCCAGGCCATCGGCTATATGATTGTATTCCCTCTTGACATGATTGAGCTGAAATTCTTCAAGGTTGCCTATGAGAGCCAAGGCAATCTTTTGATAAGGGATTAATTTCGAATCCTTGACTTGTCATTCAGCATTAACTTGACTGACAACAAGTAATGAGTCGCCAAAGGCATGTATTCTCTTGACATCAAAGCTTTGCAAAATCTTGAGGCCTTGTATAAGAGCTTCATACTCGGCCATGTTGTGAGTGCATTGAAAAATGAGTTTGAGGGAATAAGGGAGCATCTTCTTTTCAGGAGTGATCAACAAGATTCCAATCCCTATACCAGACATATTTCGGGCTCCATCAAAGAATAGAGTCCAAATTGGGGATTCTTGAATACTACAAATACGATCGTCAGGGAAATCATCTTCCGCTTTGATCTCTTCTGTTAACGGGAAATCAGCCAACTGATTTGCGATGGACTGACCCTTGACTGACTTCTGAGAAACATATTCCAGGTCATACTGCATCAGGAGGACTTGCCATTTCGCAATCCGTCCAGTAAGGAAAGGCTGCTCAAGGATGTACTTGAGAGGGTTAAGTCTTGACAGAATTTTGATCTCTGAGGCCATCAGATAATGTCTTAACTTCTGACACATCCATACTAAGGCTAGACATGTCTTCTCCATCTGAGAATATCTTTTCTCATAATCGATGAAGGTCTTGCTGATGTAGTAGATGGCATGCTCTATCCGGCTGCCTTCCTCATACTGCGCAAGAAATCTGCCACAAGCATTGTGGTTGACAGAAATATATAAAAGGAGTGGTTTTCCGAGTTCTGGCGGCTTCAGAACAGGTGGATTGAGAAGATACTGCTTGATGCGTTCAAATGAGAGTTGGCATTCTGGTCCCCATTCAAATTTCACTTCTTTTCTCAGCAAGTGATTGAAGGGCTCGCATCTCATGGCCAAATTAGAGATAAAACGCCGAATTGACTGAATACGACCTTGAAGGCTTCGCAGCTCTTTAAGATTGGTGGGAGGCGGCATATCAATGATCGCCTTTGCCTTGGCAGGATCCACCTCTATGTCTTTCCTGCTGATCATGTAGCCAAGCAGCTTGCCTGACTCCACTCCAAAGACGCATTTCTGTGGATTGAGTCTCAACTTGTAGAGAATAAGTCTTTCGAAGACTTGGCCGAGAGCATCAAGATGATCCTCTCCTTCTTTGGACTTGACCAGGATGTCATCCACATAGGCATCCATGTTCTTGTGTATCTGATCATGAAAGATCACTGCCATAGCCCTCTGGTAGGTTGCCCCGACATTCTTGAGTCCAAACGGCATGACTGTATAGCAAAAGGTACCCCAAGGCGTGGTGAAGGAAGTTTTGGATTGGTCACGAGCGGCCAATTTGATTTGATTGTAGCCTGAGTATCCATCCATGAAGGAGAACATGTCATGGCCTGCCGTGCTATCGATCAGAAGATCGATGTTGGGGAGTGGATAATCATCCTTTGGGGTGGCTTTGTTCAGATCTCTGAAATCAATACAAATCTGAACTTTGCCATTCTTTTTGGGAACCGCCACGATGTTCGCCAACCACTCTGGGTATTCAATGGTCCGAATGAATCCTGCCTTTAACAATTCTTCAAGTCCTTCTTTGACTTGCGGTGCCACCCGAGGATCCATTTTTCTTAGTTTCTGCTTGATTGGTTTGCAATCTGGCTTCAACACAAGGCGATGCTCGACTAACTTGGAGTCTAAGCCTGGCATATCCTCATAAGTCCAAGCGAAGACTTCCTGATGTTGTTTGAGGAAGTAGATGAGCTTTTCCTTCTCATCTAAACTTAGACTGGAACCAATTTTGAGGATTCTTGGATCGTCTTCCGAACCGATGTTGACATCCTCTGTCGGATCTTGAACCAACGGCGATGGTTCATCCTGCTTTTGAATGTTGGCGAATTCTGGCAAATCTTGAATTGTCGAGTCGAATTCTGCCAACTCTTCGATCTGCCCTGTAATTTTGCTAACTTCTGCCCCTGCCTTTGCCTTGCGGATTCTGGCCGGTTTATTTTGAAAAAAGTTGGTATTGATAACGAGCTTTTTGAATGATTTAGGAGCCATGATTCCGGCAATCCTGAAAGCGAAAAGGAGGCCTTTGAGAAAAAGAGGTAAGATATTTAAAAATAGCATTTTGTACAGAAACAGAGAGCGACAAAATAGACGAGGATATAAGAATTTGTGTATACCAAGATGAACAGAGAAAACAAACTTTTCATTGATTAAGTAAGCTTGGATATTTACAAGTGATTGTTTGAAGGAAAGAAAGAAACCGGGGCGGATCTTGCCCTTACAAGATGACAGAAAGAAAGGAAAAAGCAGAAAATACTGGCATTGTCATCTTTACTGGGCTCCCTTGACGAAGGTGGTCTTCCTGCCGGATGACTGACCTGTGAAACCCAAGCCTGTACCGGTGACATGCTGATCGGGGATGATCGGCTTCAGGATGCCGTCTTCATTTATGCCCAAACCCCTGAAGGGTTGGTAACCGTGCTTTATTAGAAGATCAAATCCTTTCCTTGTTTTTGAGAACTGAGGAAAAAGCGGGTGATCTTTGAATGAAGTGCAATCGAGGCGTCCTCCTAGCTTGAAGAAGTGAGGTCCCTGCCACTGAACTACTGCGGTGACATTTTCTGTTGACTGGACTTCTTTCAATTTTAGCATATCCAGACTTTCACTCAGATTAATTTATTCGGCTTCCCGGATACTCGGGATGTCGACAATGAAAGTAGGACGGGGAATCATCGGCTGCGGGAGTCGTTCTTCCGGATCCTCTCCTAGGATCGTGGTGATCATGCCTCCCTTCGACCATTTGATGCATTGGTGCAAGGTTGATGGGACAGCATTGGCATTGTGAATCCAAGTGCGCCCGAGGAGTAGATTGTATGTAGGCGGCACATTGACCACATGGAACAGGACCGTATGCACCGAATAGTTGATAAAAAAATCGAGAAATATCTTCCCCTTGGCTGTCTGCCCGTGGTTGTCAAAACCGTAGATCGTGATCGGATCCGGGGTATATTCATCTTCTTTTAATCCCAAAGCCTTGGCTGTCATCTCAGGACAGATATTGAGGCTGCTGCCTCCATCGACGAGCACATGAGAGACTGTCATGCCCCTGGTTCGCACCACTATATATAGGGCATTGTTATGAAAAGAATAAGGTTTTGGCAAATCCTCATCAGAAAAGGTGATTGGTGCATTCGTCATGGCCTGATTGATGATTTGAGCCATGTCTTGCGGAGTCGTGCTAGGCTTGACTTTGATCTTTCTGAGCAGATCTTCTAGCACTTGCTGGTGCTCTAGGGAAGCGTGGGTCAGGTCCAGGATGAAAATGTTGGACAAAGCAGTGATTGGCTTCTGAACTGACCCTGAATCTTCTACTTTCCTTGAAGCTGTCTTGATAAAGCGCTTCGGAATCCTGGGGACTGTTTTGGCAATTTCTGTTGTTGCCTTTGTTGGCTCCTGGCTTGGTTTCTTACTGCTGGAGAATGCAGTAATTCCCACCCTCTTGGCGGAAGACTGCGCTTGATGGAGGACGAGGACCTGATGCTGATCCTGAATGTCTCGACTAGAACATGGCTGGATACTGCCTTGGAGAGAGAATGCCTGCTCCGTGATGACCGAAGCTGAATGTTTAGGAAATGGCTTGGACAAGATTTCTGGCTGCTGCTCATCCTCGTCCTCAATCAGCATGTTCTTGTCAATACAATCCTGAATGATGTTTTTGAGGACAAAACAGTGTTCGGTGTCATGTCCGACAGTCCGATGGAACTTGCAGAATTTATCAATAGCGACGGGAGGATCTGCCACCTTGGGAAGTTTGATCATTCCTTTCGACATCATATATTCTAAGATGTCTTCGCGGGACTGCTCTAAAGCTGAAAATTCCTGATCATAACTCCACCCCTCGTGCTTCGGCTTCTCTGACTGCTTTGCTTCTGGCTGAGGTGCTGACTGAACAGGTTGTGGTTTGACAAACTTTCCTTTCTGGGCTGCAGAGTTCGCTCTCTCGTCCCTGGAATGCCCTGAGTCCTTGCTGCGATTCTTTTTGTTCTTCTTTCTGCCAGAACTACTGTCGTTGTCTGAGAAATCCGTGAAATAAGCAACATGAGCTTTTTTCTTTTGCTCAGGATTCCCTCGGACGAAAGGATAACCCTCATACAGGCCATTGTCCAGGCCGGTCTCGAGCCACTCGGCTCTCTCAATCAATTTGATGAATGTCTTGGCGGGAGATGTGGAAATTAGGTTCCTCAGAGGCTGGGCAAAGTTGTTCAAAATAATCTGTAAGGCGTGTTCCTCTGGAATGGGAACCTTCATTCTATTACAGGTACTTCTCCACCTATGGATGAATTCGCTGGCTTTTTCATTCTCATTTTGCTTCAGATTGTACAGATGATTGAGGGTTGGTGAGGCTTCAACATTGAACATGAAGCGCTCAATGAACAAGTTGACAACTTTATCGAACTCTCGTAGTTCGATAGGATTAATATGGTCCGCATACCACCTGGCCGCTACCCCTTCTAGGCTACGCGGAAAGCAAATGAATAGCGCCCGATTATCTTTCCTGAAACGACCGCATTCAGCATAGAAAGTGGCCAAATGAGCCTTAGGGTTGCTTGTTCCGTCAAATTTAAGGAACTTGCGAGGGAGATTTTCCAGATTGTCATCCCCGTCCAGACCGTGATAAAAATCTTCACCAGAATAGGTCTGTTTTCCTTTGCTCTTGGCCTGAATATCTTTGATGGCCTGATTCATTTCTTTCATTTGCTCTTGCATCGGGTCATTAACCGGAATGGGCTTGTTGATTGATTTGGGCTCTGCAACGGTCTTTACAAATTGTGGCGGGGGATTCTGATGATAAACAAACTGCTCTTCCTCCTCCGATTCTTCAACTGATTCTGTTTCTTCAGAGGTGGTGTCGGGCTGCACTTGTTTTCTGACAATCCTGACTGGTTTCTTTACAGCCTTCTTCTTTGGTTTGCTTTTTGGAGCAACTTCTTTCTGACTGGCCTCCACCTGTTCTGACATCATTTTGGTCATCATTCTTTTGAACATATTATACATGGCAGAATCTATATCATCTGCTTGGTTCTGTCCCCTGACCGATTTGGAGGAATCCATCCCTTCTGCCTCACTATCGCTGTGTTGAGGAACTGTTTCTTTTCCTGCCCTTGTTACAACCATTTTGCCAATGCCAGTGATTTCCTGTGAAGGTAATAGGAATGGTTAGGGTTCGGAGAATTTTTTTTTTGAAAAATGTGATTTTGAGAAAAGGGCATGAAAGAAGGATTTGATAGTCAATTTAGATGAGTTATCCCATTAGCAGGGATTGGGTCATCACAAATTTTTGCGATAATTGTGTCACCATTTTGTGGCAACAAAATGCGCCTTATGACCTAGGCGAGGTCGTCCATCATGATGAGGGATAATCGAAGAAAGAAAAATGGGCCTCATCACTGGGGATGAATTCGTAACTATATGAAACAAAATAAGATTTTTGGCCACAAAAGCTTTTTATCAGAACAAAAGTTTGCGTTTTCATTAATGACAAAATTTGAATACAAAGAGGAGGTGGGCAGACAGTTTGCCACCATTCTCGATACTCTGACGATACATTAGGACCAGGAAATATAGACAAAGAAATAAAAGAGTCCCAAGTGTATTTAGCGACATGGTATGCTCCAGACCACTGATCCGACCGTAGATCGAACTCTGGCACGCGGTCCATCGGGAAGCGGGTGTTGACACGAATCTGTCGCTGCGAGAACTGTCGGATACACCTCTCTGGCTGATAGTCGATGCAGAAGAAAGGGCCAAGCAATTTGTAGCGCTTGTCACGAGCATAGGTGTACCGAGGAACGGTCTCTCTTCTGTAGAAGAAATCCCAAACGATCCCCTCCTGATGCAGTTTCTCGATCAAAGCTCGGTACTGAATGGCTGACTTTGGCTGCTTACTACTGAATCTGAAGGAACTGGCTTTTGACGGCACATGTCGCAGGAACCACGACTGCAAGGCATACGTGCATCCTTCCACTAAAATGGTCTCTCTGAGGGCAAATCGAGCCAAACCTCTGTAGAGAAAAGCTAGAGCCACCATGGACACCGAAAGCTGACGGGTTTGCTTGCTTCCCCATCTTCGAAAAAGTTGGGCGACTCTGACATCGATGAAATTCTGACCATCCTGAAAGAATGCTAGTCCCACTGTGCATAGAACCATGGCATGCTGGATTCTTTCTTTTGCTACCCGGGACAAGGTATCGACTTCTTCATAGGCTCCATACTTGTTGTAAAGTTCGAACAGATCGATGAACTGACTTCCATTGATCTCCGTGAGAGGCCAGGATCTGCTCCCTGTGGCTCTAGCCAATGCTTCTCGAACATCTACCCCTTTGACATTGATCAAGAATTGCTGCTCGATCGGGTCATCTGGCTGACCAGCTGGTTCTGGCAATACCATGATATCACTAAACTCATCCATTAGCAAAGTCATCTCTCCCCACGAAAACCAAAACGTGCAGGTACGCGGATTCTACCGCTCTGCCATAGCTTGAATCAGACTGCCGTTGATGGTTCGCTTGCCAACTGCCGATGCCATCTCCAATCCACAATCATCCAAGTGGTCTGGGAACATACGCGAGAAGGCGGTGAACCAAGAATAGTACCACCGAGGGAAGAAGGTACGAGACTGGATGGCCCGATGATCTGGGGTTCCATCCCTTATTTGATAAAAGACATGATCCCAAGGAAAGATAGCATCGGGAGATTCGGATGCCATTTTGAGATGATACTGAGGCAAGAGAGGAAAAAGAGTCAGATAGAATGAAGGACTTACGGATAGGCTTTTGATGAGAAGAGTGATAGACATAAATTCCTGGAAATTTTGTAAAAAGATCAAGGGATTTTGAAGAAAGAATTTCCAGGGTTTTTAAAGAAAGATTGACACAAAAGAGAACATAACATAGGTAAAGGAGAAATATACACCCGGGGTTTTTGAAAATAGAGAAAATTTTGAACAATACACCCAGGGTTTTGAAAGAGGTTCGATATATATAGGAGAACACAAGGAAAACATCGCATAATCATAACTGCACAAACAAGGATGCGCACGCAGCATTCCCTAAAGGCTGACTCTAAATGCAATATTTGAAATGGCTGATAGGACCTTAATCCTAACTCTATGGTTCAAATCATCTGATTCCAATCAAGGTATGCCGATATACTCAAGCCGAAGCTCAAAGTACGTGGCATATAAAGTATTTCTCCGGTTCTAAGGTAATGGCTTCCCAGCATCCTTGAGCACCTACCGATATACCTCGGACTATGGCCCTTAGGTACGTGGTAGGGGGGCGCGAACCCAAATAAGTGGTTCAGTTGTGAGGCTCTCTCCCGAACTATGGTTCAGTGAGACAGCCCAGCAACGTGAAGACCGGGACAATATAGGTAGGGATGTTTTCAAAATATGATCAACATGCAATAGAATCAGAAGGCTCTAATGCAAGTCCTAAAGAGATAGATTTAAATAAAGAAAAGCATACACTTGCATACATTGTTTGCATTCAATCCCTAAAATTGAGGAGAGTTGTATTTAAGACCTAAGTCTAATGTGAACATGGAATAATCTCCTCAATATGGTCCTACCAAACCATACTTAGATCCTATATGAAAATAATGTTAGCTTAGGAATGTGTCTAGGCTCTTAAGGTTTGCATGGAAATGTAGCTGACATATGTTAGAATAAAGACTTAGATTATATAAAAGCAAAGCAAAGGCATAGATTCAACCGGACGAAGACGTTGTCCCATCACGGTCGCCAAAACTGTGATCGTCGCAAAATTTTTCCTCTCTTGTGGTTTCTCTCTCTTCCTTCTCTTTTCCTTTTCCAACCTCTATTTTCCTCCCTTTTTGAAGGGAGAAGAATAAAAGAAAGAAAAGAAAGAGAGAAGAGAAAAGAAGGAAAGAAAGAGAGAAGAGGAACTCTTTTGCGCGGTCTCACTTGACCTTGATTTGAAAAATATTTAGAAAATAACTCGCCTCCGTTTTAGAAATATTGCGGGAAAAATGGAGAGACGGGATTCGCTCGTCGGTACGAGGTTCGACCGTTCCTGGCACCTTTACAAGGGGTAATCGAACCAAGGGTCGAATCTATGCCTTTTGCTTTGCCTAAATGTAATCTAAGAATTTATCCTAAAAGATCTAAATGCACAAAGAATCATGCTTGTGCAATGCAATAATGTATGCTCTTTTTGAAAGATATTTTGAAAATCTCCAAGTTATTCTGAGATGAACTTGATAAGGGAGTGAAGAAATGATTGAATCTAACTTGAGATAGATCAGAGAATTTCTAAGTCTTTGAAGTAAATCAGAGTTGAAAGAGTAAATCTTTGACTTAGAGAAAGAATGATTTAAAGCTTTTGAAAATGAAAGGAGATGAAGTTTTAAAGTCAGAAGTGAACTTTGAATTTAATCATGGATTTTAGGAGAAAAGATAAGATTTGAAAATGGAATTGATTTTAAGATTTGGAATTTGGAATGAATCCGGGAAATACCAATGATATAGAAATGAATTTAAGAAAATCTAAACATGATCTGTGAATGGATCTAGCTTTGAGATCTAGAATATAATTGGCTTTGAATTTGAAAAAATAGAACTTGATTTGAAACATAGATTTCAAGATGGAATTTGAATTCAAAGTTTGGATGGGATCCGAGATTTGAGATGGATTTTGGATCTGAGATCCAAGATGGATTTGAATTCTGGATCCTAAAATGGGTTTGGATCTGAAGTCTGAAACCCAAAAGTGGAGAATGGATTCCGGATCCTAAAACGGATTTGGATCTGAAGTCTGAGATCCAAGATGGAAATTGAGTTTTGGATCCTAAAATAGATTTGGATTTGAAGTCTAAGATTCAAAGTGAAATTGGAGTCTGGATCCTAAAGGAGAATTGGATCTGAAGTCTGAGATCCAAAAGTGGAATTGGACTCTGGATCCTAAAGAGGAATTGGATCTAAAGTCTGAGATCCAAGGTGAAATTGGATTCTGGATCCTATAAGGAAATTGGATCTGAAGTCTGAGATCCAATATGAATGTTGAATCCTGGATCCTAAAATGGATTTAAATTCAGAAGATGATTCAAGAACTCCCAAGTTTAATTCGAACTTGGAAAATAAATTTTAGAAATTGAATCTTGAATATACAAATGAATTTCAAAGTTAAATTGGATTTTAAATTTAAGATAGAATTTGGATTTTGAATACAAGATGATTCTGAAGTTTCAAAGTCAAATGGGACTTTGAAATTAAATTCTTGAATCCTTTTGAGAAATAGAGTTGAATTTGAATTTGTGAATAGGATTTGACATAAGAAATGAAGGAAAGAATCACTTGAATTTATGAAAAAGATTTTTTTTAAAAATGTGATGCAATTCTATCCTAAATGATGAATGAATTTAAATTTTTGAAATTGGATTTTGAAAAGCTATTCCATTCTTTAGATGAATCAAAATAAGATTGGAGATATAATACATCCTTGAATATGGTCATTGAATGTATTATATAATAATCTATATTTAAATTCGAGTGAAGAATAAAATACATTTTGGTGCTTTTATAGAGTTTAAGATGAAATTAACTCTCAATATACCCTGACTATGGCCATTGGTATATATATTGAGCCAATTTTAAGTTAAACTCTAATAAAAGAAGGAAATATTTGAAAATATGATGATTTTTTGAAGAGGGGTCCAGTGCGGATCCAATGTTATTTTATAAAAGATAAAAACACTAAGTTTTGTTTACATCCTGACTATGGCCATTGATATAAATCATCAACTTAGGATTAATTATCTCTTACGAAATGGTGCACGTGCCATTCGTGTTTTCACTTGTATAATTTTGAAAGCAAAAGAAGAAATGATATGAAAACAGGTAATTTTATGATATTTACAATGCTCATTCATTCTATCTAATGCAGGAAATATAAATTTCTCATTAATATCTAAGTTATTACAATCCTTGACATTGAAATTTGAAATAGTAATATCTCTAACCTAAGAAAGCAATACAAGTTTCCCATGACTTCACTGCAAAGAAATGAGTTAGCACAATATAGAAGAAAATGCCTTATTGGAAGTAAAATTGCATGTGATTGTGATGATCCTAATGCAAGATGCTACGTTCATGTTGGATGAGAAAGGTATATACAATGGGTGAAGTCAAGAGTCAAGATGGCTCGAGATGAACCATAATGGCTCATGATGAACTACTAGGGAAATGAAAGATCATAGCGGCTCCTTGTGACCCATTATAAGAAAATGAATGATGATTCTAGATGAATGATCATGACAAAGGAAAGACCACAGTGACCCCTTGTTACTGTAAAAGAATGACCCTTATGGCAGTTCTGGAGGAACTATCATAACAGTGGAAAAGCTGCAGTGGTTCCTTGTGAACCACTGTAAAAGAAATGACAGTTATGGTAGTCTTGGAGGAACTACCATAACAGAGGAAGAGCTGCAGTGGTTCCTTATGAACCACTGTAGAAAAAATGATAGTCATAATAGTCTTGGATGAACTATCATAATAATGGAAAAACTATAGTGGTTCCTTGTGAACCACTGTAAAAGAAATGACAGTTATGGTAGTCTTGGAGGAACTACCATAACAGAGAAAAAGCTGCAGTGGTTCCTTGTGAACCACTGTAGAAGAAACGATAGTCATAATAGTCTTGGATGAACTATCATAACAATGGAAAAACTACAGTGGTTCCTTGTGAACCACTGTAAAAGAAATGACAGTTATGGTAGTCTTGGAGGAACTACCATAACAGAGAAAAAGCTGCAGTGGTTCCTTGTGAACCACTGTAGAAGAAATGATAGTCATAATAGTCTTGGATGAACTATCATAATAATGGAAAAGCTACAGTAGTTCCTTGTGAACCACTGTAAAAGAATAACGAAAGAAAAGATGTTAATGTAGGTGCAACATGGGTATAGCAAAGGTGAAATGCAATAAACGGTGCATGCCCTGTAGGCGTGACAGGCAGTTGGACAGTATTGCAGGATGTATGAAACATGGCATGTGCTTGGAAATGACATAAGTCAAATAGGTAAATGGTACATCTAAACTGAAACTATAGTAACAGATGCATAATTTATGGAATGGAAACAGATGCATAACTCGAGGTACTCCTATATGCAGGGGGGGTAATCGTTAATATGAAGGTGCCTAAGGGAGAGAGATGCTGTGAGTTGCACAACACATAAAATGAATGATTGATACAAAAGTTGACACACTGGTGATGATGCAGTGGTGTCGTTATGCTGATATTGGTACTTGAATCATTGGTACAAATGATATACATATCAAAAAGTGGGCAAATACAGGATAAAATAATTTTACACACATAAAACCTCAAATATTGAGTGAACCATGTAAGTGATACGTACCTACTCGCGACAACCTGATAGTATGTGATTCCTGATTCTGTCGATTTTCAATTCAGGAGGTGATACCGATGCCGGTGAATGAGTGATGCTTCTACAACCCCTCTTTTTCAACCCCTGTTCACAAAAACCTTTTCTATTGCTGCAAATCTTGACTTCCGAAACAGGTTGCTGAAGGGGAACCGATCTGCAAACGCTTAAGGTGGATGTCTCAGGGAGCCTGGGGATGGAAAATGGGGCAGAAAGCCTTGTAGACGACGAAGAGGATGAAGGCAAAGGGGGAAGAGATGGGTGATGATCGATGATGGAGATGCAATTTTGTAGCGAATGATGGATGTTGCTCCAGAAAAATCCGATCCCCCTCTTCCCCTCCTGTGCGTGCTCTTATAAGAAAGCAAGCGAAGGCTCCATAAGGGTGAGGCCGTTGAAGATGAGGCGTGCGAGGGTTTTGGAAGCACACGAGTTCGTTGGAGATGGATGACGGAGGAGGAGGTGGGGTGATCGGAGGGTTTGTGGAGGCCATTGAAAATGCCCCAGTCAGCAGATCTGAACTGGGTGTGGAAGAATTACTTTGAAAATATGGCTTCTCAGGCTTAAAAACCTTATCCTGAATGGTTTTGGGGAGACGAAATCCTCGAAGATGATGTATTCAAATAATAGAAATGAGGAAATCGTGATGGGACTTTAGATGAAAATTTCGAAATGGTGGGGAATGAGAATTTTGATCAGGTCTTGTGGGTGAGACAAGATACTCTTTTTGGAATGATTCAGGTTTAGCCCTTAACCTGGATGGGACGAAAATATATCAAGATGAATTTTGAAATGAGGAAAGGAATACACGAGGACCTTGATGGGACATTTTTGGGAAATGCCTCGTGAAATAAAGCTCAAGTGGAATTCTATTCTGGATGGATATACAAAGCATGGATTCCTCGATGGGAAGACCCATGATGGGACTGGAAGAAAACATCTCGTCGAAACGAGGAATCTTGTTGGAATGAAACTCAGGTTTAACCCAAACCTGAAAGGAAGATACCTCGCGAAGCGAGGTTCTGGGTTAACTCTTAGTTGGAATAGGAAATCTACCATACGGGTTTCTCAAATGGAGAAACCATAATGGGATCTTCGGAACTTGGACGAACAAATCCGAAAGGGGTTTGCAAAATGAAGAAGATAGGGTTCCCTAAAGCTTGGAAAAAGGAATGATTTTGGGCGTCTCATTTGCTGAGACTTGAAATAGCTTTTTGAAATCAAATGACCTCTCGCAGAAAATTCAGGTTTTGACCCTTAACCTGAGTGAGAAACATCATACGAAATCCTTGACTGAAGAAACCGCGATGGGACAAGAAGAGATACTTCAACTGAATGAGGCAACTCTTCTGGAAGATATAAACAACGCTAGGTTGCATCAAAATGGATATTGAATGTTTATTTCATTCTTGGAATAGCTAGAAAATTTTGCCAATAAGATAGAATTACAGCTGATTCAAATGCTTGAAAATGTGCACGTATGTGCGAAGATATTCCCTCTTTTACCTAGAGTATTTCCTCCAATAAGGTTAACTCCTCAGTTTTAAAAGTCAAATTCAAAAAATTAGCGCTGATGATTTTCTTCAAGGAAGCTATCCATTTCCTTGATATGAGAAGAGAAGAAATATTCTTAATTTCATAAAAGCAAGTAGTGAAAAGATATTGATAAAGGAATTTTGCATGAGAAAAGATGACTTCTGGCAACTTTGGCAGCTTGATATCTGGGTGTTTTCCCATGATGATCCTTTTGCACTCTTTTTGAGTCGTTGCACTTTCTCGGTTTTTCACATCATCCTTCATTTGGATGTGTCCTGACTTTTCTCTCTTTTATTCGGGGAAGGGTACGTCACAAACTCCTTCATCTCGGAGATGCTCTGATCCTTCTTTTTCTCAAGAATTGGTGATATTGGCTCATTGGTTTAAAAAATCTCTAAATGATAGCAATAATCAAATATCTTTTAGGGTTTTTCGGTAGGTTCATCGCATCCGCCTTCATCTCGACAGTGATCCGAACTTTCCCTGGAAGGATCTGTCACAAACTCCGTCATCTTGGAGATGTTTCAAATCTTCTTTGGCCCCGGGGATCTACTCGCTTAATTCGCCTTCATCTTGATGACAATCGAGAGATCTCTTTTGCGGATATTTGATTGAAGCTCTAAATGAATAAATGAAGAGATATGGATTGAGTGGATTCTTTTTATAGCTCAAGATATTTTCACTGCCTGATTGCCAAAAAGTCATTTTTAAACACGCGCCATAGCCAAGATCAATATCAATTCGCTTCTGGCTTTTCAACATCATTGAAGATTTCTTTTATTGATCATATCGAGGACATTTCTTACATCCTTTTGATGGGTCAACAGGAAAAGATTTGAATTTTACCTCTTTTTCGCAAAAAGTTTCACCTTTTGGAAGGAAATATTAGAGGTAATATAAGGAAATTCTTTTTTTGTAGTCAGACTTTTAGAATCAACTAATGCTTTTAGCAAATTGGCAAATTTTTCATGAATTTCTTTGTAAAATAATCACTCAATATAGATTTTGATGAGAACTTGAGTTGTATCTTCGATTTTGGAAATACATGACCAGCAAAAGCTGGGACTTTTGAAATACATGACCAGCGAAAGCTGGACCCTTTGAAATACATGACCAGCGGAAGCTGGAACCTTTTCGAAATACATGACCAGCGAAAGCTGGAACCTTTTGGAATATATGACAAATAGATGTTGAGATCTTTTGAAATACCTGACCAGCAAAAGCTGGAATGTTTGGAATACCTGACCAGCAAAAACTAGAACCTTTGAAATACCTGACCAGCAAAACTGGAACGTTTTGGAAATACACGACCAACGAGTGTTGGGTCTTTTAAGAAATACACGACTGGTTATAAACATTATACCTGGAAGTTGGGGAATTTGATAGAATTGAGAGGTTGAAACCCGAAGGCTTAGAAATGAGAGAATGGGGAAATTGCACCCTGAAGGCTTGATTTGTGGAATAGGTTGTTTTGGGAGCTCGATAGCTGTGAGCTGGGACTTTTTGAGATATATGACCAACGAGAGCTGGGTCTCTTGGAAATGTATTACCGACAAAATCTGGACCGTTTGAAATGCATGACCAGCGAAAAGCTGGGACATTTGAAATACTTGACCAGCAACAGCTGGAACGTTTGAAATACCTGACTAGCAAGAAGCTGAAACGTTTTAAATACATGACCAACGAAAAGCTAAATCTTCTTGGAAATACCTGACCAGCAAAAAGCTGGAATGTTTGAAATACCTGACCAGCAAGAAGTTGGAACGTTTGAAATATATGTCCAACGAATGTTGAATCTTTTGAAATACCTGACCAGCAAAAAGCTGGAACGTTTGAAATACCTAACCAGCAAGAAGCTGGAACGTTTGAAATATATGACCAACAAGTTGTTGGATCTTTTTTTTTGGAAATACCTGATCAGCAAAAGCTGGAACATTTGAAATACCTGACCAGCAAGAAGCTGGAACGTTTGAAATATATGTCCAACAAGTGTCAGATCTTTTTAGAATACCTGACCAGCAAAAGCTGGAACGTTTGAAATACCTGACCAGCGAGAAGTTGGAACATTTGAAATACATGTCCAACGAGATGCTGGATCTTTTGAAAATACATCAGATTTAAGTCAGAACTTGAATTTTGAAAAAGGAAAGAATTTGATCAGAACACTGAATTTAGAAGGTTACCGGTGTGAGGACCGGATTTTCTAAATGAGCTCAACATATGATTGAAAAATTTGAGAAATAACCAGTGCGAGGACTGGGTTGTGAAGATGAGCTAGATTTGGAAAGTAAAATTTGATGAGAAATTCTGAATTCAATGGACCGTCACATCCTAACTGCGTGTGGTCTGTTTTCGGGATTTATCTCTTTATCCTGATCTGGGAAGGAAGGAAAGAAATACCTCGTTAGCAGGAGGCATCAGGTTTATCCCTTAACCTGAAGGGGAATCTTTAAAGATAACAGTAGATGAGATTTTGATAAGATTGAAAAATTTGTTAAAACTTGACATAAATGAGCATTAGCTTGATGTAAATTTGATCAAACCAAAAGTGAATCAAATAAAATGAAAAATAAAGACCACGAGATTAATTAAGAATTAACAAAATTTGAGGAAAAGAGCTTTCGTCTAATCATGCCTGCATATGACGGAAGAAGACGATTATAGATCAAAATAAAAATGCCCCAGCATCATGAATAAGAATTGATAGAAGATTATTGTTTTATTGAAATGACTCTTTGGATAGTACAAAAGGCTTTATAATGAAAAAATTCTAAGTGTAAAACTTCTTCAAATGCAGAGCATTGATGGGATCTGGCATTTCAACCCCGTCTGCATTGATCAGACGATAAGAATTGCGAGGTAATGCTTCCTTAACAACATAGGGGCCTTCCCAATTGGGTGACCACTTGCCCCGTGGTCGGTGCTTGAGATGAGTTGTCGATCTGAGTACCAAATCGTTAACTCAAAATCTTCTTTCAATGACGGACTTGGCATAGTGTCGAGCTATCCTTTGTCGATAAGCTTGAGCGTGCTCTGCTGATTTGAGCCTCTTTTCATCCAGTAAATCAAGCTGCACCAATCTCTGCTGCTGATACTGATCAAGTGACAATTCTATAAGTGAAGCAAATTTGAGAGCGAGCTTTTGGATATGGAGAGGTAACACCACTTTAGTTCCGTAAACAAGTTCCGAAGGAGTGGCATTAGTCGGAGTCCGAATGGTGGTCCGGTATGCCCAAAGTGCGTCATGAATTTTCTCATGCCAATCTCGACCTGTTTTCACAGTCCTTTCCAAAATACGAAACAAGATTTTATTGGTGGCCTTTGCTTGGCCATTCCCTTGAGAATAATAGGGAGCTGAGAAATGATGGGAAATTTTGAATTTAGAACATAAGGTTTTCATTCTCTCATTTTTAAAATGAGTTCCATTGTCTGAGACAATATCATGTGGTATGCCAAAGTGGCAAAGAACGTTCTTGTGAATGAAAGAAACCACATGGCGGCCTTCTACTGTGCGTAGAGTAACAACTTCAACCCATTTTATGAAATATTCTGTCGCAGCCAGAAAGTACTTGTGGCCGTTGGAAGCAGAAGGGGTAATTGGACCTACAACGTCGAAAGCCCACATGGAAAATGGCCAAGGAGAGACAACCGATTGCAGATATGTGGCCGGAACATGAATGTAAGGCGCGTGCATTTGGCACTTGACGCACTTCTTCACGAATCGATGGCAGTCTTGCTGCATGGTATTCCAGTAGTAGCCTGCTTGGACGATCTTCTTGACGAGCGTTTGATAACCGACATGGCCACCACAGATTCCTTCATGTGCCTCTTGGATGATTTCCATAGCTTCTTCTTTGTCTAAGCATCTTGAATACTCAGAACTGAAACTACGGCGGTAAAGGACATTGGCAAGAATGAAATAATGGGTAGACATACGTTGAATCGCACGTTGCTCCCTTTTTGGCATCTCTGGTGGAAATTCACCAGTCTCAATGAAATTTTTGATATTTTGATACCAAGGCTTCTCCTTCTGATCGACCTGGTTTACTTGCATACCAAGTCTGCCAACTTCGAAAGAACGACATGACTCACTGCCTTTGAAGGATAAAATGGAGCCCAGACTGGCTAAACCATCAGCTATTTGATTATGCTCTCTTCTGATATGACTGAGCTGAAATTCTTCGAAATTGTCCACAAGAGCTAGGATGATCTTCTGATACGGAATCAATTTGGAATCTTTCACTTGCCATTCAGTGTTAACTTGACTGACAACAAGTAGTGAATCGCCAAAAGCATGCACTCTCTTGACAATGAAATTTTGCAGAATTTTGAGACCTTGTATTAAAGCTTCATACTCGGCCATATTGTGAGTGCATTGGAAACCAAGCTTGAGGGAATAAGGGATCATTTCTTTTTCTGGAGTGATCAGCAAGACTCCGATCCCTATGCTAGACATGCTTTTAGAGCCATCAAAGAACATATTCCAAACTGGGGGCTGTTGGATATTACAGATGTGCTCATCAGGAAAATCGTATTCTGCTTTAATTTCTTCTGTCAAAGGGAAATCTGCCAACTGATCTGCGATCGCTTGGCCTTTAATAGACTTTTGAGAGACATACTCTAAGTCATATTGCATTAGAAGGACTTGCCATTTCGCAATCCGTCCAGTGAGAAATGGTTGTTCCAAAATGTATCTGAGAGGATTAAGCTTCGATAGGAACTTGATTTCAGAAGCCAACAAGTAATGTCTTAACTTCTGGCACATCCAAACCAGAGCTAGACAAGTTTTCTCCATCTGAGAATACTTCTTTTCATAATCAATGAATATTTTGCTCACGTAGTAGATGGCGTGCTCTATCAGGCTGCCTTCTTCATACTGCGCGAGGAATCCTCCACAAGCATTCTGATTGACAGAAATGTATAATAGGAGAGGTTTTCCCAACTTTGGCGGCTTCAAAACTGGTGGATTAAGGAGATACTGCTTGATGCGCTCAAACGAGAGCTGACATTCTGATCCCCATTCAAATTTAACTCATTTTCTTAGCAAATGATTGAAGGGTTCACATCTCATAGCCAAATTAGAGATGAACCTGCGAATAGACTGAATACGCCCTTGAAGGCTTCGCAGTTCTCTGAGATTAGTTGGAGGCGGCATATCAATAATGACTTTTTCCTTGGCTGGGTCCACCTCGATTCCTTTCTTGCTGATGATGAAGCCGAGCAATTTGCCGGACTCTACTCCAAAAACACACTTCTGAGGGTTAAGTCTTAATTTATAGAGAATAAGTCTTTCAAAAACTTGACTAAGAGCATCAAGGTGATCCTCTTCTTCTTTAGACTTAACTAGAATGTCATCCACATATGCATCCATATTTTTATGCATTTGATCATGGAAAATGACGGCCATTGCACTTTGATAGGTTGCCCCAGCATTTTTTAGTCCAAATGGCATGACTGTATGTTATCGTCGCAAAAATTTTTCCCGTCTTCCCTTCCTTGCGGAAGAGAGAGAGAAATGCTTTCGCGATTCAAACTTGACCGGATTTTGGAAATTGTTTTGAAATACTCGCCTCCGTTTTGAAAATTGCGGGAAAATCCATGGGATGGGGCTCGACCTGTCGGTACGAGGTTCGACCGTTCCTGCCGCCTTTAACAGGGGTAATCGAACCAAGGACCAAAATTATGCTTGACTTAGTAAAATCATTGAAATTGTGTTCTATCCTAAATGCACAGAGAATTCAGGCATGTGCTATGAGAATTTTGGAAAATGTAAAACGGAAAATATGATGTATGATTAGAAAACATTTGGAGTTGAAAAGCATTTCTCAGGAAAAGATGGAAATCAATTTCTCAGAAAAACTGAGACGAAGAAGGTTTGAAATCTCGAGAAAGTTTATAAAGATTTGGAAAATTTTGAAGAAGGGAGAATCTCGAGAAAATCTTGAGAAAGTTTATAAAGACTTTGGAAAAATATGAAGAAATGATAATCTCGGGAAAATTTTGAGAAAGTTATAAAGACTTGGAAAACTATGAAGAAATGATAATCTCGGGAAAATTTTGAGAAAGTTATAAAGACTTGGAAAACTATGAAGAAATGAGAATCTCGGGAAAATGGAAGGAATTCTTGAGAAAAGATGGACCTTTGAAAAGGAAAGCATTTGTTGGGAAAACTCGAACTTTGAATTTTTTTTTAAGAAAAGGATAGAAAATTTATAGGAAAAGTCATTGGAGAAAGAAATTTAGAACTTAGGAAATTGAAATCCTGAGAATTTTATCTTTGAGATCTCTGAAAATCGATTTTGATTTTTTGAAAAAGATGAAAATTCCTTTTGAAAATGGATCTTAAGTAAATAACTTTTTAAGGAAAATCACAGGAAAACTTTGATTTGGGAAATCCAACTCCGAATATCATCATAGTTTCTTGAGAAATCAATTCCATGAAGTGAAAGTTTCTTGAGAAAATCATGAGAAAAATAAATGATGCAGATGATTTGAATGAATGAATCCACTTTTGAAAAGATTTCTGAAAAATTTGTTGGAAAATTGTGAATTAAGCCAAAGTAAATCCTTCACACATTCTGACTGTGGCCATGAATATATTCAGGGTTTATTTGAGTTAATTCACAATATTTTGAAAACATTGGAAATATGAGGTGCATTTTCAAGATAGCCTAAGAGTGTAGGCTCAATGTGACTGGTAGAAAGATGATGGATCTGGGTCTCGTCCATATTCCGACTAGAGCCGTAAATATGGACTCCACCGAGTTCATCAACTCTCTAAGAGTTGGTGCACGTGCCATTCGTGTTCATCCATGGTGAATTTTGAAAGATTGAGATGTATGCATCATATAATCAGGATATTACTGAAGTCAAACTATATGAGATGCGGCCTAATCTAAGCAGTAAAAGTAAATCTTATTCCAAGGTTTACATTGGATTGTTACATTGCATAACATAAAGTAAAAAAAAAATGAAATAGAGCCAAGGAATCAACATCCTCTAGATTTTCCTGCAAAATGAGTATTAGTACAAGATAACCAAGGAAATGGATATATATATATATAATATATACAAAGAAGAGATGTGCATATATATCAAAATTGCTAAATTGGTGCTAAATGATATGTAACAATGGAGGTGTATTTGTATGAGAACATAGTTATATGAATGCTCATATATGGAAGTAAATGCACATGAAAGGATATGAGATATATATATATATAAGTATATATATATGTACATAACATACATATATATACATATATATGTATATATATAGATAGATATACAATAGATATACATATATATAGACACATATATATACATAAAATGAAAAATATATATATATTAATGGAAATTCCACATAATGGGTAAAATCAGAAAATACAGGTATATACAGTTTCTGTAGGCGATTTTACACAGCCGTATTTCTCAAATTATAATGTGTTTTTCAATAAAAATGGGTATGGAGCTTCCTTATATATCAATAACGAAGCCTGCCAAAGATGGTATATAGATCATGAACGGATATGGATATATCCGTTCATGAAGATGGCTGTTTATCATGACTGCACTCCTGCAGAAAAAGAGATGGGTGAGGATAACAAAGGTGATCCTATAAGTGATGGTTGTGAAGGCTGTTAAGACACAACACAGAGATAGTGTTGGATCGTACATAGTATTGAAATATAAGCCCTGATGATGCTAGGGGTTAGAACCAAATGAAATACTGATGCGAAGTAAGGCCGAACCTATACAGAAAATTCTGAAAGTAGACATGGAACATGGGCTGAACTGACAATATGAGCCTACTGAATGTAGCGCATATATTTACACAATGGCTATCATGATAATACGAGTGCATCTAATCTAAAGACTCCATATTTGCATCTACTCTACAGACCCCATATGAGATAATATGAAACAAATGGTATATCACTATTAAGGAAGCAACAGAACAAATGTGAACCTTTCAAAACAGTCACATTCTAATTATGATGGGCCATGTTATAATGCTAATGTGGTATGATAAAAATACAGTAAATGCAAGATAAAATATGCTACGTAATAAACAAGATTTATTGCAGAAAAGTTTAATAAAGCATGGACAGAAGCATGAAACTGCAAATGGACTGTTATGATGTCCTAGTGAGATATTGTAAATGAGGAGGGGCTGCTGTAAGGACAGGGCTGTGTAACTGATAAAAATGTTGTTTGTAGAAAAAAAAATAAAGAATATTAAGCACATTGCAGGACAACTTCATTACATAATAAATAGAATGTGGCATCAACAGTGAACAGGAACAAGGAGATATAACATGCTGCCAGAATAAGAGAGTTTAGATTATGCGTTAAATGCAGAAGGCAAATGAGCATGTGATGGATATCTAAATGAAGTAAATAAGGATGCAATGCTGAGTGACGATATGAAATTTATGTAGTGCACAAAGGATGTATGGATAACACTACATTGAACTAAGGAAAGCATAGGAAAGTACCAGCATAGCTATTTAGGATCAGATTAGAGAAACAAATAAGACAAATGAACCTAGATGTTATAAGAAACAAAATTGAGGTTAACATTGAATTTAGATGTGGTGCCCTGGTTAATGACACCCATTTGTTGTACGATTGATCCTCACGATCATCGTTTGACACCATTTCATATAGACACTACAGGAGCATTAGGCAATGTTACCGTTAGACACAAACCCTGTAAAAAAAAAAATAGGAAGGCGGTTGGGCTATGTGAAATCATTCATTCCCTTTTGCTGGGATGAAACTAGTAATATCAATGAGTTTTTCTGTAAAGTTTTGACTTGAAACTATGTATATAAAAGTAGAGAAGAGGTTAAACACTATTTTTCAAAAAATTCATTTGGAATGGTAATTTGGAGGGTAACACCAAGGCAAAGGTAAATTGGTTGATTATCGCCCAACCTTTGGATCTGGGTGGACTGGCATAACTTGTTTAGATTTAATGTGGCTCTTTTAGCAAAATGATTATAGGTGACATGCATGAAGGAGAGCAGGATTGCAAAAATATTCACAAAAAAATATGACTTGATTGATTGGCCTTGGCATGGATGGAAAACCACAAATGAAAGAGGGGTTCTAGCATTTGACAGGGTTGGGTTAATGCCCTTGATGTGTTTTGCCAAGCCATAAAGATCGAAGTTGGGGACAAAAATATAGTGCTTTTCTGGCATGATTGCTGGTTGGAAGATCAGATTCTCAGGGGTATCTTTCTTGCACTATATGACGCAGCTTGTAGAAAATACTGTCAGATAGAGGACGTCTGGTAACAACAAGGCAATTATGAGATTTAGTGCTAAGAAGAAATCCCTTGGAGTCAAGCCTTCCAGTAGTGGATGATTGCACAATTCAGCTGCGGGAGGACAAGATCTCTTGGCGGTTATCGAGCAATGGCTCCTTTAGTGCTTCCTCACTCTATAGAGCACTAGGCACTACGTCAGTGGCTTGGCTACCAAAGAAGGCGTTATGGGGGTGGTCTTCCTCTAAGAAGCACTTTTATGGGTTGGCTCATCATTTTGACAGACTCACACTGAGCTAAGACTGAGACATAGAGGAGTGCCCCTTGCAAGCAGGTGTTCTCTATGCTTCTGCAAGGAAAAGACCACACTTGTTTTGGGAATGTAGTTTTATGTGTTCATTGAAATCAATAACATACAATGGCACGGACATGGAAAAAAAAAATTACTGGGAAGTAATGATCCGGCTAAACATACTTTTAGAAGGATCAATGATGCTATTGCGAAGCATCAGAGATCCTCAACACCTGAAACAACTAGGGAGATGGATTTCATCAATGAGAATGATGAATGCACTATGCAGATGGTATGGGGATGCTGTCTAAGTAACAGAAAGGCAGATGTAGAACGATTTTTTTTTTTACCTGATTGCTTGGAGGAAATATGCTTCTTGTGACTTTTTGCAGGTTCAATCAATCTGCTTGGATTGAAGGAAATGGAAATGAGATCCTGTAAACACCCTAAATTTTTACCTTCATCCAGTGTTTGTCCATTTCATAAGTCATTACTGATCATTGCATGTCATTGCACGTATTCTGCATAGCATTGTATGACATTGCATCTCATTTTCGAGATCCAGCACTCCTATTTCAAAACATTCAATCCAGATTTGAATTTTAAAGCTTTATTTCAAAATCAATTTCAAAACCTGGGTTTTTATTCAATACTTTGTCATTTTCCAACCCCAGGACTTTATATTTCGAAATATTTTCTCAGAAAATAATCTGGATTCATTCCAAATTCACATTTTAATCGATTTCAATTCACAGATGAGACCCATTGAGGTGGTGTCGCTTCTGAATTCCTCTATTCATCAAATTTCCCAAAATTTTGAAAGTTTTAGTCCGATCAGGACTCTGAGACAGAGTCCTGATCCAGTCAGGAGTCCGTTTTTAAGTCTGTCTTACTTCCATTTTCAATCTTTTTCGATTATTTTCAAAATTTAGGTCATTTTACAGAGTCCAGTTAGTTCAGGACTCTATTTTAGAGTTTGGTCGAGTTAGGAGTCTAACACTGACTGTGTTTTTTTGACTTATTTCATCATTTCTTGATAAAATCTTTTGAAAATTCTTTCATTTGGCTTTTAAAATCTAAAATCTCAGAGTCCTAAGAGTTCAGGACTCTAACCCGGAGTTCCAGTTCGCTTGAGACCCTATTTTCAAAGATCTTGAATTTCAAATGTCAATTTTAACCCTTTTTTCAAAGCCATTTTCAGTGTTTATTTCAAAAATATTCAAAATTCGATGTGGGCCCGCTCAGTTGGCACCATATCCAGAGGAATTCTAACTCAGTTAGGACCTTATGCCATTCCAAAAATCCTAATTTTAAGTTTACTTTTGAAAATCTTTTGAAAACTCCTTCAATTTCAAGTTTTAAAATCGCTTTTTGAAAAACTCAAGTAGGGCCCACTCGAGGTGGCGCCATATTCGAGTAAGTCAGGGCTAGACTAGGGTTAGTTGATGTCTTGGTTAGTGTTAGAGGTTTAGAAGAGTCAAAACCATTTTGAAAAACTCATTTTTGAAAGTTAGTTTTTAAAACTAGTGTTTTTAAAGGTTTTTAAAAGTGTTTTAAAAAACCAATGTGAGAGAATGCCAAGTGGCACCACATTTGGGGGATTCTTAGGTTTAGCTAGGGGTTAATTAGGAACTTTTTAGGATAATTTAGGCAAAGGGCATATAGGTAACTCCACCCAAAAATCGCCCCCCCCCCCCTTTAGAGTCCAAAATTTTCAAAATTGTCAATTTTTAAACCTAATTTTTTTATTATAAATAGAGGCATAAGGGGGGTCGATTGATCCATCTCTCTCCTATTGGATTCTTGGAGCTTCTCTCTCCTCTCCAGCACTTCCTCCATTGCTGCAAGCACCAAGGTAATATTTTTAATATTTTTTAGTTTTATTTAATACTTTTTCATGTTTTAAATCAATTTTAGCCATTGGTGTCATCCCCTTCATGGATTAAACCATGGATTCAACCTCAAGAACCATCAAGAATCAGCAAGAACGATCCAAGAAGGTGATCTAACCCTGTTTTGGATGATTTACAGAGATTTTAATCCATTAGAATTGATTTTAATATGATTCTTTACATTATTAACCAATAAAATATATGATTTACCCCTTTTAATGGGTTAAATCTATGTTTTAAAGGTGATATCAAATTCCAGCCATTGATTCCCTGTTTTTATTTTATTTTCATGGTTTATTCATGTTTGTTTTACGTTCTATAGCATAGAAATAATTTTTATTTACTGTTTTATGGTTTATTTTATTGATTTACATTAGTTAATGCATGGTTTTTCAAGTCTCTTAAATTTCTGTGTGTTGTAGGTTTAGAACAGTAAAGATGATGTTAGTTCGGATTGAAGCACTCATTGTTTATTTTTGATTTTTTTATATGTGATGCATGCATGAGTTATTGAGTTACTGTAGAAAAATCAGAGGTTTTGGATCTCGGGAACCCTGTCAAAAAAATCAGACATCAAATCGGTTTTTTAAAGATGTAAAATCAGGAAGGTAACTTGCTATTATGATATTTCTCTCATCTTATATCCGATTTTAGATCTGTAAAGTGCTATAGATTCACGTTGAATAGATATGTCTGCTGTGAAATTTTCAGATTTTTTGATCACTGTTTAGTATTTTTCCCCTTTCAGAGAATCTGTTTTTAAATTTAAAACTCGTTAGGGTTTACCAAAACCCTAATCAGACTTGTGTTAGTCATAAATCCCAAACCACAGATCCAATTTTAGATCTGTAAAAAGTGAGTATTGTTATTTTTCTGTCTACTATTAACCATTAAAATTTCAGAGATTTTTGTTTAGGTTTGCTATTTATGTTTGTATTTTCAATCTGGAATAGCTGTTTTAATCCCTGTTAAGAGTGAAATATGTTAGCTCAGATTTCCGGAAGGGTTTCTCCCTAACCGGAGATGCTTTTTCCGATCTGTAAATTGGGAAATCTCTGTTTTTCTTCTTAATTAGTCTCTGTAAAATTTCATAAATTTCCATGGAGATTTGACCCCTGATTCAGGTCTTGGACTGAGACTGGTTGGTGAATTAGGTCAAAAATAGCATATTTTTAGGGTTTAATGCAATTTTCGGATTAATTTAATGTCAAAAAATTATTTTTATAATTCCAATTCGACATTAGGGTTATAACAAGTGCAGGTACCAATTTTTATGGATTTTGGAATCCATTTGATGGCTGAATCAAGCAAATTGCAAAACCGGGTTCCTAAAAGATCCAAAACACTGCTAAAATCACGGTTTTTGTGATATTATTGGATTTTCGTGCATGAGCATATATTTTTAGGGTTTAATCATGTTTATAATCATATTAGGATGCTTTAGGTTTAATTTGATGCTCATTTGATTTCATTTAGTCCATAAAACCTAAGTTTTTACCAAAATCTCTTTCTAAAAACCCTGATTTCAAGGCCATAGTCTTGCTATCGGGGGCAATTTGGTCATTTGACCTAAATTTCGAAATCCCTAACCCTAATTTCATATTTTTAATCATGTCATAGCATATTTGGTTTGAGTTTATTCCATTCAAATTTCAAAACTTGCATTTTATCAAAATATCTTTCTAAAAACCTTAGTTTTAAGACCATAGTCTTGTTATTAGGGGTATTTTGGTCATTTGGACACCAATTTCGAAATTTCATATCTTATCTTCCTTATTTATTCAATTTTATTTCATATTTTATCATTTTGATTTAAGGGAATCATGGCAAAAAGGCTTATATCTAGCAAAATCCAACAATTTCCTGATATTATTGGATAAATCTAGAAAAGCCAACATATATTCATTAACCAAGTTTTCTAGTTTTGCAGGTACATTGAAGACTTTATTTTTCATGTATTTAAATTTCAATAGTGATGTAATTTGTAATTAAACTTTGGAATAAGAATTTACATTTCCTGCTTAGCTTAGGTTGCATTGCATATAGTTTATCTTTTTAAATAATGTTAATGTGTGATGGATGATGATTCATGCATATTCAAACTCACTATGGTCTACACGAATGGCACATGCACTAGCTTCTATGAAGTTTATAAACTTGGTGGAATTTGTATTTATGGCCATAGTTAGAATACGAATGATACTCAGATTTATAATCTTCACATTAGCCACATTCAACCTACACTCTTAGGCTAACTTCAAAATGCACTGCATTTTTCAAAAATACAAAAAGTATTTCTCAAGTCCTCAAAGCCATATTCATTCATTTCATGCATTTGCCAATTCCAATTCAAATTTCAATTCAAAGAAGTTCATTTTCTCAAAATCTCCCAAGTCTTATAGCAAAATCGATTTTCCCAAAAGCATTGAATTCCAAAGAATATTTCAAATGTTTCTCAAGTTCATAAACTCAATTTTCCAAAGTTATGCAGTCAATTTCAAAGTTTGAAGTTAGAATTCTTCTAAGTCTTATTCAAAAGAATATGGATTTGCCAATAATATTTCAAATATTTCCCAAGTTCCAAATTCAAATTTTCTAAGTCAGAATTTCAATTTCAAAGTTTGAATTCAGAGAAACCAAGTTTCTCAGAATCGATTTTCACCAAATGTCAAAGATTCCTCAAAATCGATTTTTATTTCTCTCAGAAGTATATTTCAAATCCCAATTCACGATTTTTCATGTGATACCTATTCTAAATATTTCAATCATTCAAAGCAAACATCATGTTTTCAAAATGTGCATTTTCTAAAAATTCATAGCACATGCCTGATTCTATGTGCATTTAGAAATTAGAATATGATTTAGACAAGTTGAATAGAGTAGAGCATAAGATTGATCCTTGGTTCAATTACCCCTGTTAAAGGTGGCAGGAACGGTTGAACCTCGTACCGACAGGCGAGTCCCATTCTACGGAATTTTCCCGCATTTTAAAACGGAGGCGAGTTATTTTCAAAAACTATTTCAAAAGGTCAGTTTGATTTGCAAAAGTTAAAAATTTTGCGATGATAACAGGTTTGGCGACCGAGATGGGACCTGTCTTCGCCTGATCAATCTAATGCTCTACTTAGTTCAAATTGTCAAAATCGATTTCCATGGAATGTCAGCTTTGCTTTATGATATCATGTGAACCTAGGAGCCTAGACTTGAACCCAGCTGACATGGAATGCATATAGACTAGGTATGGTTTGGTAGGACCATATTGAGGAGAACTATTCATGCTCACATAGACTTAGGTCTAATACAACACTCCTCAATTTAGGAATTGTATGAAAACAATGCTTGCTTCTTCAAATATTTCAAAAATCTATCTCTTTAGGACTTAGAGCCTTCTATTTGATTGCATGTGCCCATGTTTTTCAAAAACCACCCCCACCTATATTGTCCCGGTCTTCACGTTGCTGGGCTCTCTTTCAGAACCATAGTTCGGGACAGAGCCTCACAACTGGGCCACCTATTTGGGTGAAAACCCCCCTGCCACGTACCAAGGGCCATAGTCCAACGTATATCGGCAGGTGCTCAAGGATGTTGAAAAACTTGAACCTAGAACCGGAGGAATTGATTTTATGCCACGTACATCGAGCCTTGGCTTGAGTATATAGGCATAACTGGATTGGATACAGATGATCTGAGCCTTAGAGTTAGGATTAAGGTCCTACAGCCATTTCAAAATTTGTGCATCTAGAGTCAGCTTTTAGGGAATGCTGTATGTGCATACTTGTTTGTGCAGAATGTGATTGAATATGTTATAGTCATTTCCTTTTATTTTCCATATTCTCCCCAATTTTCTAAAATACTGGACGATTTTTCAAAATTCCCCAATCTATGTCCATGTATTGTCCATGTTTTAAACCTTGGACGATTTTCCAAATACTTCATTTCTTCATATTTCATCAAACCCTGGACGATTTTCCAAATTTCCCTTCATTTCCTTCAAAACTCCAGGTGATTTCCCACCTTTCCTTTCTTCTGGATCTCGAATTTTCTGCTTCATTTTATCCTGCCTGCATTTTCCTCAAAATTCCTGTATTTTCGAAGTCTTATTCCAATTTCCATGTCTTCCAGTCCGATGGCATCCAGTCAACTTGATTCAGTCTTCCCTGAGGGTCACATCTCCTACGAGGTGCGACAACGTCTTCCCGAACATCGAGTCCTCAGCACCGGATCCTTCTTTCCCCGGTGGTATTATTCATGGTTCAAGAACTTCTCTCGTATGTTTCCGGACCATCTGGACGAGTGTGGATTGGAACTGGCGTCCGCAGTGGGAAAGCAGATAGTCAATGGCAACTTGATCCATGCACTAGCAGAGCGGTGGAATCCGAGCACTTCTACCTTCTGGTTCCCGTGGGGCGAGATGACAGTGCTGATGGATAAATTTTCAGAGATTATGGGATTGCCCGAGCCAGCCGGTCAGCCTGGAGATCCATTGGAGAAACAGTTTTTGATTAATGTCAAGGGTCTGGACCCAAAGGATGCCTTAGCTCGCATGACAGGACGCAAGTCTTGGCCTCTGATTGAAGAAGATGGGAATGAATATGTGGACCTGCTCTAAATCTACAGACAGCATGGGACATTTGTGGAAGTCAGCTCGTTGTCCAGGACAGCTCGAGAGAGAATTCAGCACGCGATGGTTCTGTGCACGGTAGGATTAGCTTTCTTTTCAAATGGACGAAATTACATGGATATCAGAATAGTTCAGCTTCTAAGGAGATGGGGAAGTCGACAGACCAGCCGCCTCTCCATTGCCATGGCCGCACTCGCTTTTCTATACCGAGGGTTGACTCGTTTCGCACTCGGAGAGTCGATCCTAGTCGAAGGGTGCACCTATGCCTTGCAGTCTTGGTTCCGCCGACATGTGTCAGTCCGAGCCAGTTTCTTCAGATACAATGGTGAAAAGCTTCTTCCAGTTGCGCGATACCGGTTCTTGATCGACAACCTTCAGGAGGAAGAGGTCGTATGGGATTACTTTGATCGTCAGGAATCACCTCCCAGATACACTTATGCTTACGGCAAGCGATTCAGGCTACTGGGCCCATTTTTCTGCGCATACTATCATCCAGAGCGGTGTGTCAGGCAGTTCTCTCAGAGGCAGAAGCGCGTAGAGATTCGTCCACTAGCCGGGGTTCTGCCAAAATTCGATCTCACATCAGATCAGTGGTCCGGAGCATACCATTCTGCCAGACATGGATGGGATTCTTTTGTCAGTCTTACTATTTTTCTTGGTCCTCGTGTATCTTCTGATTATCTGGAGTGGTGGAAAATTGTCTGTCCCCCTCCCCTCTGTCAAGTGTATTATTGATAAAATCATGTTTTTCCTCTCAATAAAAATTCCTTTATTTTACATTGGTTGGACGACCTCGCCTAGGTAACAAGGCATATTTTCAGTTGTTTATCTTGTAAAGAATAGCAACGCAATTGTCGTAATCCCAGCGACGACTCAATCCCTAGTAATGGGATATTATTTCAATTATCTACCAAAATTCTCAACAAATATTTTCCTTCAAACCAAATTTCCTTCAGAAGCCTAACCATCAGTTCTGCCCTGCAGAGAGCATCAGTAATATCCAAGAGAACATTTGCGATACCCGATGGTTGATACAAGATCCAGAAAGAAAACCACATCAGTTGAAGGCGTCGCGTACTCAGTAGCTTCAGAAGAAGAGATGGACTCACCTCGATCAATCCAGAGTCAGGGTCAGCAGGCGGATGATGGCATCGATCCCCAAATATACATCATATTCAAAAAAATGATGACCAAGATGCTGGCAGAGCAAGCTGAGGCCAGTACTGAGCAAATTCAGACCAAACAAAAAGAAAAGGGTCATGCAACCAAGAATGTGAAGACCAGTAAAAAGCAGAATTGTCATGAGGAAATGTCTGATGAGTCAGAATCAGCGGATGATACTGACAAAGAGTATGAAAACAAGCAAGAATTCAAAAGGTCGACTCAGGGACAGGGATCGGCCTACAAATCCAAGAATCAGTCTGTTGACGACCCTACGCAGTCACAACTGAAAGATGTGGTGAAGATGGTTAAGGATCTTCAAGCGCGTGACAAGGGTAAAAGAGTCTTTACAAGTGAAGACTTCTATGATGGACTGGATGGGGATGATGATCTTGATAATCTCCCCAAGAAATTTATCAAGTTTGATGGTTCGGGTGACCCAAAAGCACATCTCGCCCTATTCTTCGCAGAATGTTCCAGGTTCAAGAGGAACAATCGTGCCTTATTTCTCTGCTTCCCTCGCAGTTTGGAAGGTGTCGCAGCAAAGTGGTACTCAGAGCACATTAATCCGATAGAACTGAAAGAATTCGACAAAGTGGTCAATTTATTTATTGAGCGCTTTCTATTCAATGCTGAAGCACTCCCGACTCTCAGTCATCTCTGCAGTCTGAGGCAGAAGGAAAACGAGAAGGCCAGGGATTTCATTCATAGATGGAGATCCGCTTGCAATAAGATGTGTGAGCCAATAGCAGAAAGACACGCACTATCTTTGATCCTGAGCAACTTCTCGCAACCCCTGAGGGGACTAATTTCTACATCTCCATCGAAGAGCTTTATAGAACTAACAGAACGAGCCGAATGGCTCGAGTTGAGTATGGAGAACGGGTCTTATAAAGGTTTTATGTTTACAAAGAATAACAGTCAACAAGAATCAAAGAAGAAAGCCCATTTTACCTACTCTGCCAGTAACAGCAAGAATCAAAACAAAGGAAATGAAAAAAATCATAGTTATGCTTCAGGAGGGTCAAATCCCAACAAAAGTGATCAGAAAGGCAAGTCGATTATTCAATATGATAAGCAGCCACAGCAAACCCTCGAACAAAGATCAAGACCACAAGAAAAGCCGAAGCGGGAAGGATGGAGTTATAACCGCAAGTTTACTCCTCTAGACCAGTCCCTCGAGACAGTATTAGAATATATGCTTGGCAGTGATATGATTAAGCTTCCAAGGGTAGCTGACCCGCCAGTGGTTATGGGAAAAATGAAGGACAGATTCTGCAAGTTCCACCGAACTGTGGGACATGATACCGAGAACTGTTTCATTCTCAAAAACATCATACAAGATTATATTGACAAAAATCTGTTAGTAGAAGGGGCTGAAGATGAGAAAATGGAGATTCTAAAACAGCCTTTCTTGCCGCACTCAACAGCAATGATATCTGATCATCCTTTTCAGCCACAAGATCATATCCGACCATGCCCTAGCAGTGATATCAAGGTGCAGCATCAGGTATTAGTGTTGTATAAGGCCCAGTCCGGTTCTCAAAAGATGGACCTCGTTTCAGCATTCAGTAAGCTGAAAGTTTCGAGAGAACCCGCTAGAATATCTCCAGAGGTAGCCAAAAGAATGCCATGGTTACCCAAGAACCTTGTCAAATCTACTTCGGAAAAAGGGAGAAAACCAGAAGAAAAGTTCGACACGGTGCAAAGACCAATCACTGCCCTCTCTAATATCCCTATCCTTGAGTTGGCGCGTGCCTCTCCTAAGCATCAGTAAGTTCTGGATGATTTACTGCGAAAGATCAAAGTCAAGCCAGACACCACACCTGAAGACATGGCTCAGATCGTTAATCAGGCCATGACCAATGCTCCCATAACCTTCTCAGATGAGGATCTGCCAAAACCTCACGCATTTCACAACAATGCCTTGTACATTGTGGTGCGAACCCAGGGAATGACTGTACCCCACGTGCTTGTAGATGGAGGCAGTAGCCTCAACATTTGTCCTGAAATGACTGCCAAGGCTCTGGGTATAAAAGAAGAAGAGTATACACCGGATCCGATCACCATTTATGGGTTTGATAATCATGGACAGACAGCAAAGGGAAAGATCTTCTTGGAAATATTTATCAACTACTCTGTTCATACAGTGCTTTTCCATGTCGTTAACGTGCCCGCCAACGTATAATCTTCTACTGGGAAGAACATGGATTCATAATGCCAACGCCGTGCCATCCACTCTGCATCAGTGCATCAAGTGGTCTAAAGGTGGCATGATAACTACTGTTTTGGGGGAAGATCCCGAAGAGAGGCTACCTCAGCCTATGATCCCTAGGCCAACTTATACTGCTGATATCCCTAGCATTAGGGAAAGTGAAGAAATTGTTCTCAGTGAAAGCCTTGAAATGCTAAAGTTAGGAGCAACGTCAGAGACAAATCACACAATAGCGATGGTCTAATGGCAAGGATCACATTTCTTTAAGATTGGGGGTCGTCTCGATTACAGTACTTTCAAGGACCATCCTCTTTTCCCGCAGTTTGTTAGGACCAAGAATGGATTTGACCTGTTACTGAAGCATGGTTATTAGCCTTTCAAAGGATTGGGCAAGAACGGAGATGGCCGGCTAGAGCCAGTGATCCCTGACCATCATCCGCGCAGGGCAGGACTAGGATTCATGGGCAAAAGATCTCACAAAAATACTGTCTTCATTAAAGGGATCCATTAAAAATTTTCTACCATCTGTCTTTTCTATTCCATTCATTTGATTTTTACAGTTTGTAGGGACAATGTCCCATTTCAGTTCATTTTAAGTGTCCTTATTTCATTTCAAGTCTTTAATAAAGTTATCAATTTTCTCGTCTATCTGGATGTCATCTTTCTCTTATTCCTCTGCAATTTGTCTTCAAAATTCATTTGTTCTTATCTTTTTTATTCCCATGCAATTTATGTCATAGTAAATGAGCTTTCTCTAAAAGCTATTCCTTTTCAAAATTTCAGAATGTCTTCTCAACCGATAAAAAGGTTAGTCATTAATCCTTCAATCCTATCGAAACCGGCAAAGATATATCGGGTCCGAGCAAGAGCAGGGGACAGTAAGGTCACAAAGCAGTCAGAAGAAATGGCAGAATTCGATTCGTCGCTTCCAGAGTTGCCAGAATTTGCAGCGATTCAGAAACAAGATGAACCATCGACCCTAGTCCAGGATCCGACTGAGGACATCAATATTGGTTCAGAAGATAGTCCGAAAATTCTCAAGATCGGCACCAGCCTAAGTACAGATGAGAAGGAAAGGCTCATTGACTTTCTCAAGCAGCACCAAGAAGTATTCGCATGGACTTATGAAGATATGCCCGGTTTAGATCCTAAATTGGTGGAACATCGACTCGTTCTGAAGCCTGATGCGAAGCCTGTTAAGCAGAAGTTAAGAAAAATGGATCCTTGAATCGAGCAACAGGTCAAGAAAGGACTTAAGGACTTGCTTAAAGCAGGATTCATTCAAGCAATAGATTATCCAGACTGGTTGGCGAATATCGTTGCAGTTCCCAAGAAAATGGCAAAGTGCGAATTTGTATCGACTTTCGCGATCTCAATAAAGCTACTCCGAAGGATGACTATCCCCTCCCAAATATTGACCTCCTAGTTGATAGCACGGCCGGACATGTCATGTTTTCCTTCATGGACGGATACTCCGGATATAATCAGATCAAGTTAGCCGCTCGTGACCAATCCAAAACATCCTTCACTACGCCATGGGGCACTTTCTGTTATACAGTCATGCCGTTTGGGCTCAAAAATACTGGGGCAACCTATCAGCGTGCAATGGCTGCCATTTTCCATGATCAGATGCACAAGACCATGGATGCATACGTTGATGACATCTTGGTCAAATCCAAGGAGGAAGAAGACCATATCGATGCCTTAAGTCAAGTCTTCAAGCGGCTTATTCTTTATAAGCTAAGACTCAACCCTCAGAAGTGTGTCTTCGGAGTCGAATCAAGCAAATTGCTAGGCTTCTTGGTCAGCAAAAAGGGGATAGAAATGGATCCCACTAAAGCAAAGGCCATCATTGACATGCCACCTCCAACTACTCTTAAGGAATTGCGTAGTCTTCAGGGACGTATGCAATCAATTCGGAGATTCATATCCAACCTTGCCATGAGATGTGAACCTTTCAATCATCTACTCAGAAAAGGAGTGAAATTTGAATGGGGACCAGAGTGTCAGCAATCGTTTGAGCGTATCAAGAAATATCTTCTTAATCCGCCCGTTCTAAAGCCACCAGAATTGGGAAAGCCTCTCTTGCTATACGTTTCAGTTAACCAAGCCGCTTGTGGCGGATTCTTGGCACAATATGAAGAAGGCAGTTTGGTTGAACATGCCATTTACTATGTAAGCAAGACTTTCATTGACTACGAGAAGAAATATTCTCAAATAGAGAAGACATGCCTAGCACTGGTATGGATGTGTCAGAAGCTGAGACATTACTTGTTAGCATCAGAAGTCAAGATTCTCTCAAAACTTAATCCTCTCAAGTATATTCTCGAACAACCATTTCTTAGTGGACGGATTGCTAAGTGGCAAGTCCTGTTAATGCAGTATGATCTGGGGTATGTTTCTCAGCAATCTATCAAAGGTCAAGCAATTGCAGACCAATTGGCAGATTTTCCTTTAGCAGAAGATGTTAGAATCGAGGATAGCTTTCCCGATGAGCGGATCTGTAATGTTCAAACAATCCCCAGTTTGGAATCTGTTTTTCGACGGATCCAAGCACATGGCCGGCATAGGAGTCGGAATCTTGCTGATCACACCAGAGAAAGAGATGATCCCCTTTTCTCTGAAACTGGATTTTCAGTGTACCCATAATATGGCTGAGTATGAAGCTTTAATACAAGGTATGAGAATTTTGCAAGACTTCAATGTTCAGAGGGTACATGCTTTCGGCGATTCATTGCTCGTCGTCAGCCAAGTCAAAGTTGAATGACAGGTAAAAGATCAGAAGCTGCTCCCTTACCAAAAGATCGTTTTATCCCTTATCAACAATTTCGATGAATTTCAGCTTTTCCATATCAAAAGAGAGTTTAATCAAATAGCTGATGGTTTGGCCAGCCTGGGCTCCATTATGTCTTTTAGAAATGGAGAATCCTGTCGCTCCTTTGAAATCGGTAGACTTGACCAACTTGCCTTTGTTCCGGTAATGCAAGTCAACCAGGCGGAACAGAAAAAGAAGCCTTGGTATCAAGATATCAAAAACTTTATTGAAACTAGGGAGCTTCCACAAGAGCTATCAAAGAAGGAGCAAAAAGCAATTCAGCATATGTCCGCCCGCTATTTTATCCTTGCCAATGTTCTTTATCGTCGTGGGTTCAGTTCTGAGTATTCCAGGTGCTTAGACGAAGAAGAAGCCAAAGAAATCATACGAGAAGCGCATGAAGGTATTTGCGGTGGTCATGTCGGCTACCAAACTCTTGTTAAACAAATCATTCGTGCAGGATACTATTGGAGAACCATGCAGCAAGACTGCTATCGTTTTGTGAAGAAGTGCGTTTAGTGTCAGATACACGCACCTTCCATTCATGCGCCAGCCACGTACTTGCAATCAGTCGTGTCTCCATGGCCATTTTCTATGTGGGCCTTCGACGTCGTAGGACCCATCTCTCCTTCAGCTTCTAATGGTCATAAATATTTCCTTGCCGCAACAGAGTATTTCACCAAATGGGTTGAAGCCGTCACTCTGCGTACAGTGGAAGGTCGACATGTAGTCTCGTTCATTCATAAGAACATTCTTTGTCGTTTCGGTATACCATACGACATCGTGTCAGATAATGGTACTTATTTCAAGAATGAGAGAATGAAGATCTTTTGTTCAAAATTTAGAATTCATCATCATTTTTCAGCTCCTTACTATCCACAAGGAAATGGTCAGGCAGAAGCAACCAACAAAAGTTTGATTCGCATCTTGGAAAGAACCGTTGAGACGGGTCGTGATTGGCACGAGAAAATTCATGATGCACTTTGGGCATATCGAACTACCATTCGAACCCCAACCAATGCGACTCCTTCAGAACTTGTTTATGGGACTGAGGTGGTGTTACCTCTTCATGTTCAGAAGCCTGCCCTTAAGTTCGCATCTCTTTTAGAGTTACCACTCGATCAGTATCAGCAACAGAGATTGGTTCAGTTAGATTTACTCGATGAGAAAAGACTCAAAGCAGCAGAGCACGCTCAGTCTTATCGTCAGAGGATAGCCAGGCAATATGCCAAGTCAGTCATCGAAAGGAGATTCCAAGTTAATGACTTGGTCCTTAGATCAACGGCTCATCTCAAGCATCGTCCACGTGGCAAATGGTCACCAAACTGGGAAGGTCCCTACGTGGTGAAAGAAGCGTTGCCCCGTAATTCATATCGTCTGATTAATGCAGACGGGGTAGAACTATCCGACCCCATTAATGCTTGACATCTGAAGAAATTCTATACCTAGAAAATCTCTATTCTATCTTTTGTATTCTTCAAAAATTCTCCTCAATAAATGATCAATTATTCTTTGGTCAAAATACCCCTCTTCCCCAGAATATACTGGGGCATTCTTGTTAAAGTTGCCTTTTATCCAAAACAATTTGTGTGCAGGCAGGGTCTAATAAATCTCTCATTTTGCACGCATGTGCACTCAGTTGCATCCATTTGCATTGAATTTCCCATTCAGGATAAGGGATAAATCCTGAGACCCCGGCAAGTCGTCCAAGTCATCGCCAATTGATGACCCTTCAAAACCCAGTGCTCGTACTGGTAATCTTTAAAACCCAGTGCTCATACTGGTAATCTTTAAAACCCAGTGCTCGTACTGGTAACCTTTTAAAATCCAGTGCTCGTACTGGTAACCTTTTAAAGTCCAGTGCTCGTACTGGTATCCTTTAAAAATCCAGTGCTCGTACTGGTAGTCTTTTAAAATTCAGTGCTCGTACTGATAACTTTTTAAAATCCAGTGCTCGTACTGGTAACCTTTTAAAGTCCAGTGCTCGTACTGGTATCCTTTAAAAATCCAGTGCTCGTACTGGTAGTCTTTTAAAACCCAGTGCTCGTACTGGTAACCTTTTAAAATGCAGTGCTCGTACTGGTAACCTTTTAAAGTTCAGTGCTCGTACTGGTATCCTTTAAAAATCCAGTGCTCGTACTGGTAATCTTTTAAAATACAGTGCTCATATTGGTACTTTGTCAAAGTTCGGTCTTCATACTGGTCGCAACATAACTCTCACATTGAGGTTCAGGCTCAATCTTTAGACCTGCAAACCAAACAATCTGTATCAGACTCTTGGGTCGTTCCATTCTGTTAATCTGACATTCGGGTTGCCGATTTTGTCAGACCTCTAGTCATTCGTGTTATCAAGCAGTTCTTTGAGTTATCAAAAGCTATCAAAATCAATCGCCAAGTACCTCTCTTGCGAGGGACCCTTTTTCCAGGGAGAGTTCGAGGGAGCTCGTTTCTTTTCGCATGTCTTTTTTGTTCGTTCGTTGAACCCCTTTTTCTAGGGAGAGTTTGAAGGGACTCGTGATTCACAAACAGTTTGCAAAATAATCTTTATTGTCACACAAGGAACCCTTTTTCTAGGGAGAGTTTCGACGGAAGTTCGTCCTCCTTGTAACCTTAAATGTCTTTTATTAGGCCACCCCCGTCGTCGAGGACCCTTTTTCCAGGGAGAGTGTGATGGACTCGTTCCTCTATGATATCCTTTCAATCTCTGTTAGCGGCTCCCTTTCCATAAGAGAAGCCTAGAAATAGGGAGTTTTGACGAAAACTCTATTTCTCTTCGAAAGTTCGTTTTGCAAACACCTCCTCTTCAGGGAAGAGAGGAGTATCTTTTGTTACCCGTTCAGGTAAGGGTCAAGCCTGAGTCTCTCCTTTGTGGAAAGGAGAGGAGAATCTAGCCACGGATGTGTCATATAGATCTCAAATGATTTCCTTCACCAAGGATTCTAAGAATATTTTGCCAATTTGTCATAAAAAAAATATATAGTTGTTGATTCCAAAATCTGTATCGCATAAAATTGTACCTTAGAATACCTTCAGTATTACTTCCGAAGTGACAAAGCTTTTGCGAAAGAGGATTCAAAATTCAAAATCTTTCCATTGGCCAACCAAAAGGATGAAGAATAAATCCGCGATATGGCCAGCAAAGAAAATTAAATGTTGTTGCAAAGCCAGAAGTGATTGATATTGATCACAGTCAATGGCATATTTTTAAAGATCATTCTTGGAAAATAAGCAGTCGAAATATCCTGGGTGATACAGAAAAATCTACTCAATCTCCATGTCCCCTCAATCACCTAAGCTGCAATTAAATATCTGCAAAAGGGATCTCTCAACTGTCGTCAAGATGAAGGCGAATTAGACGAGTCGACCCCCGGGGCCAAAGAAGATTTGGATCATCTCCAAGATGACGGAGTTTGTGACGGATCCTTCCAGGGAAAGTCCAGATCACCGTCGAGATGAAGGCGAGTGTGATGGATCTACCGACAAACCCTAAAAGATATTTAATTTCCGCTATCATTAAGAGACTTCCAACCAAAGAGTTAATAACCGTCAATATAATCCCTGAGAGAGAAGAAGGATCGGAACATCTCTGAGATGAAGGAGTTTGTGACGTACCCTTCCAAAAAAAAAATAAAGAGAGAAAAGCCAGGACATCTACAAAATGAAGGATGATGTAATTCCCAAAAAATCCAAGAGAGCTCCAATTCTGTCAAAAAGAGAGTGCAGAAAGATCATCATGAGAAGAGAATCCCAGGATATCAGACTGTCGAATCTATCAAGAATCTTCTTTAATTTTGTGAAATTCTTTTATCAATATCCTTTCGCTAATAGCTCTCGCAATATCAAGAATACATTCTTTTCCGCCCATATCAAGAAAATTGATAGCTTCCTTGAGAGAAAGTCAATGGCAATGATAGTCGAATTCGAATCTTGATTCTACGGAGTTAAGTCCAGTCAGAGGTAATACTTCAGATAGACAAGAGGGAATATTTTTCATATATATATATATATATGTGCTTATCATTCTTGAATTAACTACAATTTTTTTATCTTATTGGCAATCTTTTTAAGTTATCCTGACATGAAGTGAGAACTTGATGTTTATTTTGATGTATCCAGGCGTTGTTGTTATCCCTTTTAGGATCGGATGATGGGAGTTGTCCAAAATTCTTCCCTTCTTGCTTTAATCTGAGTGCCTGGGCTCTCAGATTCGCACACTTCCCTGTGTTCCCCACTGTCCCACCATAGACAGTTCCCGTTCAGGGTAAGGGTTAAACCTGAATTTTCTCCAAAAAGGTCATCTGTCTTAAAAGCCATTCAGTCTCAGCGATGAGACGTCCAAGATCAATCTTTTTTCAAGCTTTAGGGAACCCCCTTTCTTCCTTTTGCAAACCCCTCTCGGATTTATTGTGCAGAATTCGAAGGTCCCATCATGGTTTCTTCATTTGAGGATTTCGTATATCGTCCCCTTTCAGGTTAAGGGTTAAGTCTGAGCCTCGTTTTTCCACGAGGTATCGTCCCCTTTCAGGTTAAGGGTTAAGCCTGAGCCTCGTTTTTCCACGAGGTATCGTCCCCTTTCAGGTTAAGGGTTAAGCCTGAGCCTCGTTTTTCCACGAGGTATCGTCCCCTTTCAGGTTAAGGGTTAAGCCTGAGCCTTATTTTTCCACGAGGTATCGTCCCCTTTCAGGTTAAGGGTTAAGCCTGAGCCTCGTTTTTCCATGAGGTATCGTCCCCTTTCAGGTTAAGGGTTAAGCCTGAGCCTCGTTTTTCCACGAGGTATCGTCCCCTTTCAGGTTAAGGGTTAAGCCTGAGCCTCATTTTTCCACGAGGTATTTCATTTATCACCCCCTTTCAGGTTAAGGGTTAAGCCTGAGCTTTGTTCCATACGAGGTATTTTCTGTCCCATCCAGGTTAAGGGCAAAACCTGAATCTCACCTTTTTTTTCGAAATAAAATTTTCTCCTTATTCTTCATTTCATATCTATCATCATCCTTTGAACTAACTCTTTCATACCCAGTCAGATTCATCTAACTGGGGCATTTTTATAGTCCAAATTTGGTGTGCTTTATTTGCCACTAAGCTTGGCTTTCAACCGGCTTAGCAGCAAAGAGGGGCATCTATAAACACCCCAAATTTTTACCTTCATCCAGTGTTTGTCCATTTCATAAGTCATTACAGATCATTGCATGTCATTGCACGTATTCTGCATAGCATTGTATGACATTGCATCTCATTTTCGAGATCCAGCACTCCTATTTCAAAACATTCAATCCAGATTTGAATTTTAAAGCTTTATTTCAAAATCAATTTCAAAACCTGGGTTTTTATTCAATATTTTGTCATTTTCCAACCCCAGGACTTTATATTTCGAAATATTTTCTCAGAAAATAATATGGATTCATTCCAAATTCACATTTTAATCGATTTCAATTCACAGATGAGACCCATTGAGGTGGTGTCGCTTCTGAATTCCTCTATTCATCAAATTTCCCAAAATTTTGAAAGTTTCAGTCCGATCAGGACTCTGTCTCAGAGTCCTGATCCAGTCAGGAGTCCGTTTTTAAGTCTGTCTTACTTCCATTTTCAATCTTTTTCGATTATTTTCAAAATTTAGGTCATTTTACAGAGTCCAGTTAGTTCAGGACTCTATTTTAGAGTTTGGTCGAGTTAGGAGTCTAAAACTGACTGTGTTTTTTTGACTTATTTCATCATTTCTTGATAAAATCTTTTGAAAATTCTTTTATTTGTCTTTTAAAATCTAAAATCTCAGAGTCCTAAGAGTTCAGGACTCTAACCCGGAGTTCCAGTTCGCTTGAGACCCTATTTTCAAAGATCTTGAATTTCAAATGTCAATTTTAACCCTTTTTTCAAAGCCATTTTCAGTGTTTATTTCAAAAATGTTCAAAATTCGATGTGGGCCCGCTCAGTTGGCACCATATCCAGAGGAATTCTAACTTAGTTAGGACCTTATGCCATTCCAAAAATCCTAATTTTAAGTTTACTTTTGAAAATCTTTTGAAAACTCCTTCAATTTCAAGTTTTAAAATCGCTTTTTGAAAAACTCAAGTAGGGCCCACTCGGGGTGGCGCCATATTCGAGTAAGTCAGGGCTAGACTAGGGTTAGTTGATGTCTTGGTTAGTGTTAGAGGTTTAGAAGAGTCAAAACCATTTTGAAAAACTCATTTTTGAAAGTTAGTTTTTAAAACTAGTGTTTTTAAAGGTTTTTAAAAGTGTTTTAAAAAACCAATGTGAGAGAATGCCAAGTGGCACCACATTTGGGGGATTCTTAGGTTTAGCTAGGGTTTAATTAGGAACTATTTAGGATAATTTAGGCCAAGGGCATATAGGTAACTCCACCCAAAAATTGCCCCCCCCCTTTAGAGTCCAAAATTTTCAAAATTGTCAATTTTTAAACCTAATTTTTTTATTATAAATAGAGGCATAAGGGGGGTCGATTGATCCATCTCTCTCCTATTGGATTCTTGGAGCTTCTCTCTCCTCTCCAGCTCTTCCTCCATTGCTGCAAGCACCAAGGTAATATTTTTAATATTTTTTAGTTTTATTTAATACTTTTTCATGTTTTAAATCTATTTTAGCTATTGGTGTCATCCCCTTCATGGATTAAACCATGGATTCAACCTCAAGAACCATCAAGAATCAGCAAGAACGATCCAAGAAGGTGATCTAACCCTGTTTTGGATGATTTACAGAGATTTTAATCCATTAGAATTGATTTTAATATGATTCTTTACATTATTAACCAATAAAATATATGATTTACCCCTTTTAATGGGTTAAATCTATGTTTTAAAGGTGATATCAAATTCCAGCCATTGATTCCCTGTTTTTATTTTATTTTCATGGTTTATTCATGTTTGTTTTACGTTCTATAGCATAGAAATAATTTTTATTTACTGTTTTATGGTTTATTTTATTGATTTACATTAGTTAATGCATGGTTTTTCAAGTCTCTTAAATTTCTGTGTGTTGTAGGTTTAGAACAGTAAAGATGATGTTAGTTCGGATTGAAGCACTCATTGTTTATTTCTGATTTTTTTATATGTGATGCATGCATGAGTTATTGAGTTACTGTAGAAAAATCAGAGGTTTTGGATCTCGGGAACCCTATCAAAAAAATCAGACATCAAATCGGGTTTTTAAAGCTTTAAAATCATGGTTAAAATCAGGAAGGTAACTTGCTGTTATGATATTTCTCTCATCTTATATCCGATTTTAGATCTGTAAAGTGCTATGGATTCACGTTGAGTAGATATGTCCGCTGTGAAATTTTCAGATTTTTTTATCACAGTTTAGTATTTTTTCCCCTTTCAGAGAATCTGTTTTTAAATTTAAAACTCGTTAGGGTTTACCAAAACCCTAATCAGACTTGTGTTAGTCATAAATCCCAAACCACAGATCCGATTTTAGATATGTAAAAAGTGAGTATTATTATTTTTCTGTCTACTCTTCACCATTAAAATTTCAGAGATTTTTGTTTAGTTTTGCTATTTATGTTTGTATTTTCAATCTGGAATAGCTGTTTTAATCCCTGTTAAGAGTGAAATATGTTAGCTCAGATTTCCGGAAGGGTTTCTCCCTAACCGGAGATGATTTTTCCGATCTGTAAATTGGGAAATCTCTGTTTTTCTTCTTAGTTAGTCGCTGTAAAATTTCATAAATTTCCATGTAGATTTGACCCCTGATTCAGGTCTTGGACTGAGACTGGTTGGTGAATTAGGTCAAAAATAGCATATTTTTAGGGTTTAATGCAATTTTCGGATTAATTTAATATCAAAAAATTATTTTTATAATTCTAATTCAACATTAGGGTTATAACAAGTGCAGGTACCAATTTTTATGGATTTTAGAATCCATTTGATGGCTGAATCAAGCAAATTGCAAAACCGGGTTCCTGAAAGATCCAAAACACTGCTAAAATCACGGTTTTTGTGATATTATTGGATTTTCGTGCATGAGCATATATTTTTAGGGTTTAATCATGTTCATAATCATATTAGGATGCTTTAGGTTTAATTTGATGCTCATTTGATTTCATTTAGTGCATAAAACCTAAGTTTTTACCAAAATCTCTTTCTAAAAACCCTGATTTCAAGGCCATAGTCTTGCTATCGGGGGCAATTTGGTCATTTGACCTAAATTTCGAAATCCCTAACCCTAATTTCATATTTTTAATCATGTCATAGCATATTTGGTTTGAGTTTATTCCATTCAAATTCCAAAACTTGCATTTTATCAAAATATCTTTCTAAAAACTCTAATTTTAAGACCATAGTCTTGTTATTAGGGGTATTTTGGTCATTTGGACCCCAATTTCGAAATTTCATATCTTATCTTCCTTATTTATTCAATTTTATTTCATATTTTATCATTTTGATTTAAGGGAATCATGGCAAAAAGGCTTATATCTAGCAAAATCCAACAATTTCCTGATATTGTTGGATAAATCTAGAAAAGCCAACATATATTCATTAACCAAGTTTTCTAGTTTTGCAGGTACATTGAAGACTTTATTTTTCATGTATTTAAATTTCAATAGTGATGTAATTTGTAATTAAACTTTGGAATAAGAATTTACATTTCCTGCTTAGCTTAGGTTGCATTGCATATAGTTTATCTTTTTAAATAATGTTAATGTGTGATGGATGATGATTCATGCATATTCAAACTCACTATGGTCTACACGAATGGCACATGCACTAGCTTCTATGAAGTTTATAAACTTGGTGGAATTTGTATTTATGGTCATAGTTAGAATACAAATGATACTCAGATTTATAATCTTCACATTAGCCACATTCAACCTACACTCTTAGGCTAACTTCAAAATGCACTGCATTTTTCAAAAATACAAAAAGTATTTCTCAAGTCCTCAAAGCCATATTCATTCATTTCATGCATTTGCCAATTCCAATTCAAATTTCAATTCAAAGAAGTTCATTTTCTCAAAATCTCCCAAGTCTTATAGCAAAATCGATTTTCCCAAAAGCATTGAATTCCAAAGAATATTTCAAATGTTTCTCAAGTTCATAAACTCAATTTTCCAAAGTTATGCAGTCAATTTCAAAGTTTGAAGTTAGAATTCTTCTAAGTCTTATTCAAAAGAATATGGATTTGCCAATGATATTTCAAATATTTCCCAAGTTCCAAATTCAAATTTTCTAAGTCAGAATTTCAATTTCAAAGTTTGAATTCAGAGAAACCAAGTTTCTCAGAATCGATTTTCACCAAATGTCAAAGATTCCTCAAAATCGATTTTTATTTCTCTGAGAAGTATATTTCAAATCCCAATTCACGATTTTTCATGTGATACCTATTCTAAATATTTCAATCATTCAAAGCAAACATCATGTTTTCAAAATGTGCATTTTCTGAAAATTCATAGCACATGCCTGATTCTATGTGCATTTAGAAATTAGAATATGATTTAGACAAGTTGAATAGAGTAGAGCATAAGATTGATCCTTGGTTCAATTACCCCTGTTAAAGGTGGCAGGAACGGTTGAACCTCGTACCGACAGGCGAGTCCCATTCTACGGAATTTTCCCGCATTTTAAAACGGAGGCGAGTTATTTTCAAAAACTATTTCAAAAGGTCAGTTTGATTTGCAAAAGTTAAAAATTTTGCGATAATAACAGATCCTTGCGAATCCCTTGCTGGATAGGCTGAAGAAAGGGCATAGACGGCTGGATCTCTGGCTGGTGGATTGAAGGCAGATGGTGAACACGCTGGTGGCTGGGCTTTCCTGCTGTGGCTGGACTGAAGAAGGTGGACAACAGTCGTTGGAGCCTTTTGCTGATGGGATTGAAGAAAGAGGCAGCTGCAGGTAGGTAGAAGGTTGAAGAAGGTGTAGAGGTTGTTGGATCCCCTACGTCTTTTGCTGCTGGGAAGAAGGCCCCTGCAAAAACCCAACAAAACCAAAAAATCACAAATTTTCTCCCCCCTAATCGGCTAGGCTCTCCCCCCCTTTAAAGATGTTCAGCTTCTTCCTTTTTCTTCAAAAGATCTCAGCTTCCTTTTTTTGAAATTTCGTTACCTTCATTGAAGATTTTGAAACTGAAATATTAAAGTAGCCGTTTTTTTTTTCAAAAGGGCGCCTCCTGTATTTTTTTCAAAAAAATGGGTTTCATTTACCTAAGTTTTAGGTAAGTTAAAAAAAAATAATTTGAAAGTATGGCTGTGGCGTCGTTTGGACTGTTTCCTTTTAAGATTTTAAGTAAGCAAATTAATGAAAAGAAGTAAAAGAAATAAAAATAAAAAAAATGAATAATGACATAAATGAGAGGCTTTTATGAAAATGCCATCTCATTCCACTTTTAAAATCCTTCTGAAAATAAAGTTTTGTTTTGTTTTTGAAAGTCTTTTATTTTCAATTGGGGTGCCACATGTGTGTGGGTCCGCTAACTAAAAATAAAAATAAATAAATAAATATTGAGAAATTAAGAAAAATTTGCAAATTGGTATGAACTTCGGGTGGGTCCCACTTGAGAATAAGAAACTTACCTGGGGGTGTGAGTATGATGCTAGTTCAAAGGCGGGTCCCGCTCCATTTATTTGAAAATACGATATAAAACATTATTTATTTTCAAGAATTTGGAAAAAATTGGTTTTTCAGGGCAAAAATATGGATAAAATAAATGTAAAAAATTTTGTAAGGAGATTTAAAATCTTTTTGCAAAAAGTTTTGAGATAAAATCTTTAAAATCAATATCCAAATATCCAGATTGTTTTTCTTGATAAAATTTTTGTAATTCAAAGTCCTGGGGGTAAAATGGGAAAATTTGGTAATTTTGAATACCCAGGGTTTTAAAAATCAGTTTGAAAAAAGTTTAAAAATCAAATCTGGATGGATAATTTTGAAAATCAGGAGTTCTGGATCTCAAACTGACATGCTATGCGGTGAAATGATGCAATGCTATGCAAAGACATGTTCGATGAAATGTCACTCTGAGCTCGGAGTTGGAAATTCTAACTTTTTGTCCAGAAAAAAGGATTTTGAAATTTTGCCATTTGAAGATGTCTCTGAACCTAAATATAGGAATTTTTCAGCTCAAGAATGAAATTTTGGACTTTCTGCAAGGTTCAATCTTGGAAAATGACCATTTTGCCCTTCATTGCTTCCGGAGAACTGAAATATGATGATTGAGGGCGATGTCAAGAAGGTGAGTGAAAATTTGGGGCGTTTACACTGTATAGCCGAAGGTTCCCCATGGGATAGTAAATGAAGTCTTGGACTGATCACGAACGGCCAACTTGATCTGATTATAGCCTGAATAACCATCCATGAAAGAAAACATGGCATGACCTGCTGTGCTATCGATCAACAAGTCAATGTTGGGAAGTGGATAATCATCTTTCGGGGTGGCCTTATTGAGATCCCTGAAATCAATACAGATCCGAACTTTTTCGTTCTTTTTAGGGACTGCCACGATATTTGCCAACCAATCTGGGTAATCAATGGCCCGGATGAAGCCTGCTTTCAATAAATCTTCAAGTCCTTCCTTGACTTGTTGCTCAACTCGAGGATCTAACTTCCTCAATTTCTGCTTGATTGGTCTGGCTTCTGGTTTCAACTTGAGTCGATGCTCAACCAGCTTGGGATCTAACCCTGGCATGTCCTCATAAGTCCAGGCAAATACTTTCTGATGCTGCTTGAAGAATTGGACGAGTCTTGCTTTTTCAACTTCGCTTAGACCCGACCCGATTTTGAGAATTTTCGAATCATCTTCCGACCTAATGTTGATATCCTGAGTTGGATCTTGAACCAAAGATGATGGTTCATCCTGCTTCTGAATGTGAGCAAATTCTAGCAATTCCTGAATGGTGGAATCAAATTCGGCTGGCTCTTCGGTCTGCTCTGCTGCCTGACTGACCTCTGCTCTGTCTTTCATCTCAGGAAACCGTGCCAATTTTAAATATTTAGGATTGATAACAAATTTTGTCATTGATTCAGGAGTTAATGGTCCTGAAAATGTCAAGAAGATGTTTTTAAGGGAAAGTATAAAAAATAAGCCTTTTGTACAAAGCAAAGAATAATGGCACAAACAAAATATAAGAAAAGAATGATAGATGCCCGAATATGAAGAAAAAGATTGATCTTTCATTGATTGAAGTATAATATTTACAAGACACTGACAAAAGATGGGACTTGTGTTGTCCCTACAAGATTTAGTAGAAAAGAAAAGACAGAAAGCAGGAAAAACTAAGGCATCATCTCTTCATTGGCTTCCTCTGACAAAAAACTGTCTTTTTGCTAGAATCCTGGTCGGTGAACCCCAACCCTGAGCTGTCTGAATGCTGAACTGGAATGATAGGCTCTACCATGCCGTCCTCATTTTTCCCCATGCCTTGGAACGGTTGGTATCCATGTTTGATCAACAGATCAAATCCCTTTCTTGCTTTAGAAAACTGAGAAAATAAGGGATGATCTTTGAAGGAGGTGTAATTAATGCGTCCTCCTAACTTGAAAAAACAAGGTCCCTGCCATTGGACCGTGGCTGCAACGTTTTCTTCTTCCATGACATCTTTTAATTTCAGCATCTCTAAGCTGTCACTAAGATTGATTTCGTTCGCTTCTCGGATGCTTGGAATGTCATCTGTGAATGTTGGATGGGGAATCATAGGCGGTGGCAGCCTTTCTTCAGAGTCTTTGCCCAAGATGGTAGTAATCATTCCGCCCTTGGACCACTTGATGCACTGGTGGAGGGTTGATGGAACTGTGTTGGCATTGTGGATCCATGTTCGTCCCAACAACAGATTATAAGTTGGCGGCACATTGACAACATGGAATAATACCGTGTGCACTGAGTAGTTAATGAAGATTTCTAGGAAGATCTTGCCCTTGGCAATCTGCCTGTGATTGTCGAAGCCGTAGATGGTAATGGGATCAGGCACATATTCTTCTTCTTTCAATCCCAGGGCTTTTGCTGTCATTTCTGGGCAAATGTTGAGGCTGCTGCCTCCATCAACCAGTACATGCGGGACAGTCATGCCCCAGGTCCTTACCACAATATACAATGCATTATTATGGAATGAATGAGGTTTAGGCAAGTCCTCATCAGAGAAAGTAATAGGCGCGTTGGTCATCGCCTGATTCACGATCTGCGCCATATCTTCGGGTGTGGTGCCCGGCTTCACCTTAATCTTTCTCAATAGATCATCCAACTTTTCCTGATGCTTGGGAGAATCATGAGTTAACTCAAAGATGGAAATGTTGGAGAGCGCTATAATTGGCTTCTGAAAATCGTCGGTCCGCTCTTCTGCTGCCTTAGAGGTTTCTGCTTCCTCTGCACAGGCTTCTTTCTTAAGGAATCTTCTTGGAAAAATTTGAGTTCTTTTATTCTCAACTGGTACACTTACTTAGTCAAGAAGCGAGAAGATATCCATTTACTGAGATACAGGCTGGTCCTGATGTAGAACCATTACCTGATGTTGGAGATTTAGTTCTTCAATGGAACATGGGTGTATATGACTTTGTGGAAGAAAAGAATGTTCTGAAATGGTTGATGTGGAATGTTTTGGGAATGAAGCAGATAAAATTTCCAGTTTGCCTTCCTCTTCATCTTCTACAAGGATGCTTTTGTCGATACAGTCCTGGACCAAATGCTTCAAGACGAAGCAGTGTTCTGTATCATGTCCCATGGCTCTATGGAATTTGCAATATTGCTCTCTGTACTTCCCCATGATTACTGGAGGATCTGCAATTTTGGGAAATTTCACCATCCCGTGGGACAGTAGGTATTCCAGCACTTTCTCCAGAGGCTGGTCCGAAGGAGTGAATTTCCTATCCCTGCTCCAATTGATGTGTTTAGGTTTTTCTTGAAAGTCCCCTTTTTGTTGAGGACCGGTTGGGAGAGACTTGTCAATGTTTTTGAAGAACTTTTCCTTTCTACCTCTATTCTGCTCAGGCCTCGTGCCACTGCCACTGTCATTTTTACTGCTACTGCCCTGATTGTCTTCGGGAACATCAGCTGAGTAGGTAAAATGGGCTTTCTTCTTTGGGTCCAGGATGTTCTTGGCCAAAGCAACACCTTCATACATTCCATTCTCTACCCCCATTTTGAGCCATTCTGCTCGTTCTGTCAGTTTGATAAACGATTTGGAGGGATATGGAAAAAGGAGACTTTTTAGAGGCTGACAAAAATTGTTTAGAATAACTTGAAGGGCATGCTCCTCAGAAATGGGATTCCTCATTTTGTTACAGATGCTCCTCCATTTATGGATAAAATCCCTAGCTTTCTCATTGGGCTCTTGTTTGAGGTTGCACAAGTGGTTCAAAGTAGGTAGGGCTTCTGTGTTGAACAAGAAGCGCTCAACAAACATGTTGACGACTTTGTCAAAATCCCTCAATTCGATGGGATTGACATGCTCAGCGTACCACTTGGCTGCTATCCCGTCCAGGCTGCGGGGAAAGCAGAGAAAAAGGGCGTGGTTATCTTCACTAAATCGAGCACATTCTACGAAAAACATGGCAAGATGGGCCTTAGGATCGCCGGTTCCGTCAAATTTAATGAATTTCTGGGGGAGGTTCTCCAGATCCTTGTCCCCTTCTAAGCCGAGATAGAAGTTCTGCCTAGTGTATGACCTCTTTCCTTTGTCACGGATTTGTAGGTCCTTGACTATCTTGGTCAGTGTCTGGATTGAATCCTCCACGGGGGCCCCATACTTGGGCTTGTTTACTGACACTGGCTCTTCCACTGGCCTCTTGGATTGCCGCAGATGCTTCAGAATGTAAATCAGCTGCTCTTCTTCGGAGTTCTCTTCTGCTGATTCTGAATTTTCAGAAGTACTGTCATGCTGTACTTTCTGCTTGCTGATTTTGACAGGCTTCTTCATGGGCTTCTTTTTAGCTTTGCCCTTAGAAGCTGCCTTTCTGGGACCAGCCTTAGCTTGCTTGGCCATCATCTTGGTCATCATCTTTTGAAAGATCCGGTACATGGCCGGATCAACGTCGCTCTCATTCCCTGAGTCATGCTTCTTGGATACTCTGGGAGAATTCATTTCCTCTGGTTCGCTGTCACTGTGCCGTTGAGCAGCCTGCTTACCAGCCCTTGTCTGAACCATTTTCAGATGCCAAAGTTTTCCTGTAGAAATATGGGAATGGTTAGAGTATGGAGAAGCTTTTTTGAAAATTATAACTTTTTGAGGAAAAAAAATGAAGGATTTCGGCAGACAATTTCAAGAGATTATCCCATTACCCGGGATTGGATCATCACACGATTTGTGATAATTATGTTACCATTTGATGATGACAGAGAAAATGTGTCTTGTTACCTAGGCGAGGTCGTCAACCATGATAAAATATATTGAAGAAAAAAATGTGGGAGGAATGTCCCTTTTACCAGGGATGAGGTTGTCACCAAAATTGTGACTATTTGTGCTATATAAACAAAATACAAGAAACAAAATTTTGGCCAAAAAGTAATTTTTATTGATATTTTTAACATTCAAAGACAAAGAGAGGGTGGGCAGACAGTTTGCCACCAGTCTCGATATTCAGATGATACATTTGGCCCAGGAAATATAGACAGAGAAACAAAGGAGTCCCAAGTATATTTGGTGACATGGTATGCCCCAGACCACTGATCCGACTGCAGGTTGAATTCTGGCATGTTGCCCATTGGGAAACGGGTGTTGGCACGAACTTGTCGCTGCGAAAACTGCCTAAGATATCATTCCGGTTGATAATCAACACAAAAGAAAGGGCCAAGCAATCTGTAGCGCTTGTCGCGAGCATAGGTATATCGAGGAACAATCTCTCTTCTGTCAAAGAAATCCCAAGTAATCTCTTCCTGATGCAGTTTCTCGATCAAAGCTCGGCACTGAATGGTTGACTTCAGTTGTTTACTGTTGAATCTGAAAGAACTGGCTTTCGAGGGAATGTGTCGCAGGAACCACGACTGCAGGGCGTAAGTGTATCCTTCTACCAGAATGGTCTCCCCAAGAGCAAATCGAGCCAAGCCTCTGTAAAGAAAAGCTAATGCTGCCATAGAAACTGATAGCTGACGGGTCTGCTTACTTCCCCATCTTCGAAAGAGCTGGGCAACTTTGATATCTATGAAATTCTGACCATCTTGGAAGAAAGCTATTCCTACTGTGCACAAGATCATGGCATGCTAGATTCTGTCTTTTGCTGCTCGAGACAGAGTGTCAACCTCCTCGTAGGCCCCATACTTGCGGTAGAGTCCGAACAGGTCGATGAATTGGTTCCCACTAATCTCAATAAGGGGCCGGGATCTGCTCCTTGTTGCTCTTGCCAAGGCTTCTCGAACATCTACCCCTTTGATGTTGATCAAAAACTGTTGCTCGACAGGATCGTCTGGCTGACCAGCTGGTTTGGGCAATCCCATAATGTCATTGAACTCATCCATCAGTAGAGTCATCTCTCTCTAAGGAAACCAGAATGTGTAGGTACGTGGATTCCACCATTCTGCCATGGCCTGGATCAGAGCTCCATCGATGGTTCGCTTGCCTGTTGCTGATGCCATCTCCAACCCACAGTCATCCAAGTGGTCTGGGAACATGCGTGAGAAGGTGGAGAACCAAGAATAATACCACTGAAGGAAGAAAGGACGAGACTGGATGACCCGTTGATCCGGGGATCCATCCTGAATCTGATAGAAGACATGATCTCGGGGAAAGACAACATCGAGAGAATCAGACGCCATCGAGAAATGATATTGAGGCAAAAAAGAAACGAGGAGGATCAGATAGAATGCAGGACTGACAGATAGACTCTTTTAAAGAATCAAACCTAGAAATTTTGAAAAAGGTTGATAAAATTTTTAAAGGAATTTTCCAGGGTTTTTTGAAGAAAATTTGATCTAAAAAGAGAAAAGAAAATGTAGGTAGAGAAAAATATACACCTGGGTTTTTTTGAAAATAAGGGTAAGTTTTGAACAATGCACCCAGGGTTTTTGAAAAGAGTTGGATATATATATATGAAAGAATAAGAGAGTTATCATACAACTAAAGTTGCACAAACAAGGATGCGCACATAGCACTCCCTAAAGGCTGACTTTAAATGCAATATTTGAAATGGATTGTAGGACCTTAATCCTAACTCTAGGGTTCAGATCATCTGATTCCAATCAAGATATGCCGATATACCCAAGCCGAAGCTCGAAGTACGTGGCATAGAAATATTTCTTCGGTTCTAAGGTAATGGCTTCCCAACATCCTTGAGCACCTACCGATATACCTCAGACTATGGCCCTTAGGTACGTGGTAGGGGGGTGCGAACCCAAATAAGTGGTCCAGTTGTGAGGCTCTCTCCCGAACTATGGTTCAGTGAGACTGCCCAACAACGTGAAGACCGAGACAATATAGGTAAGGAGGTTTTCAAAATATGCTCAACATGCAAGAAATCAGATGGCTCTAATGCAAGTCCTAAAGAGATAAATTAAAATGAAGAGAAGCATACACTTGAATACATTGTTTGCATTCAATCCCTAAAATTGAGGAGAGTTGTATTTCAGACCTAAGTCTAATGTGAGCATGGAATAATCTTCTCAATATGGTCCTACCAAACCATGCTTAGATCCTATATGCAATGATGTCAGCTTAGGACAAAATTTAGGCTCCTAAGGTTTGCATGGAAATGAAGCTGACATTTATAGAATAAAAACTTAGATAATATCAAAGAAAAAGAAAAAGGCATAATTCGACCGGACGGAGACGGGTCCCATCACGGTCCCGAAATCTGTGATCATCGCCAAATTTTTCCTCTCCTAATATTCTTTCTCTTCCTTCTCTTTTCCTTTTTAACCTCTATTTCCTCCTTTTTGAAGGAAGAAAATAAAAGGGGGAGAAAGAAAGAGAGAAGAGAAAAGAAAAAGAAAAGGAGAGAAGAGGAACTCTTTTGCGGGGGCTCACTTGACCTTAATTTTGAAAGTGAAAAATAACTCGCCTCCGTTTTTTGAAATATTTGCAGGAAAACTGGAAGACGGGATCCGCTCGTCGATACGAGGTTCGACCGTTCCTAGCGCCTTTACCAGGGGTAATCGAACCAAGGGTCGAATTTATGCCTTTTGCTTTGCTAGGAAATTATCTAAGAATTTATTCTAAGTCTAAATGCACAAAGAATCATGCTTGTGCGAATGCGAGGATGTATGCTCTTTATGAAAATGATTTGAAATTTTCCAAGTTTTTCAGAGATGAATCCGATGATAGAGTGAAAAAATGGTTTCTAACTTTAGAACTTAAGATTTAAAGTTCTAAGTTTTTAGAATAATCGAGAGCTTTTGGGAAAATAAATTTGGATTTTGAAAGGAATGATCTTGAAACTGAGATAAAAAAAGAAGAAAGGAAATTTCAAAGTCATAAATGGACTTTGAATTTAGAAGTTTGAACTTGGATGAATATTTGGAATGGAATTGATTTCTAATTTTGAAGTCTTTGAAATAAGAAAATGTGGGAAATCTAATAGAATCTTGAGAAATAGAATTGATTTGAAAGTTGGGATTCAAGATGGAATCTGAATCCAAAGTCTGGATTCTAAATAGAGTTGAAATTCAGGAGAGATTGAATTCTGGATTTACAATCCTAAATGGGAACTTGATTTGAAGTCTGGAAATGAAATGGAATTGGTTCTAAGAATTGGAATCAAGATGAAATTTGGATCCGAAATTTTGAATGGAATTGGATTCAAGATTTGGAATCCAAGATGAAATTTGGATCTGAAGTCTAAGATCCAAGATAGAATTGGATTCTGGACCCTAAGATGGAATTGGATCTGAAGTCTGAGATCCAAAGTAGAATGGGATTCTGGATCCTAAATGGAATTTGGATCTGTAATCTGAGATCCAAAGTAGAATTGGTTTTGGATCCTAAGGTGGATTTGGATCTGAAGTCTGAGATCCAAAGTAGAATTGGATTCCGGATCCTAGAATGGAATTGGATATGAAATCTGAGATCCAAAGTAGAATTGGGTTCTGGATCCTAGAATGGATTTAGATCTGAAGTCTGAGATCCAAAGTAGATTTGGGTTCTGGATCCTAGAATGGATTTGGATCTGAAGTCTGAGATCCAAAGTGGAATTGGATTCTGGATCCTAGAATGGATTTGGATCTGAAGTCTGAGATCCAAAAGTGGAGATTGATACTTGGAAATCTGGATCCAAGTTGAGATTAGGATCTAACTTTGGATTTTTTTTGGAATTTCAAAATTGATGTTTGAATGTTTTTCAAAGTCAAATTGGACTTTGAACCTGAATTTGGAATTTATAAAATGAATTAAGTTGAATTTTAAACTTTGAATTTGATTTCAAAGTTTAGAAATGAGATAGAATTGAAATAGGATTTTGAAGAAGAGATATTCACAATCGCTTGGATTTTAAAAGGAATTTTTTAATGTATTATATAATAATCTTTATTTAAATTCGGGTGAAGAATGAAACACATTTTGTGCTTTTATAGAGTTTAAAATGAAATTAACTCTCAATATACCCTGACTATGGCCATTGGTATATATATTGAATTAATTTTAAGTTAAACTCTGATAAAAGATGAAATATTTGAAAATATGATGATTTTTGAAAGGATCCAGTGTGGATCCAATGTTATTTCGTAAAAGATAAAAATCCTAAGTCTTGTTTACATCCCGACTATGGCCGTTGATGTAAATCATCAACTTAGGATTAATTTACCTCTTACGAAATGGTGCATGTGCCATTCTTGTTTCACCATTGAGAGAATTTGAGAAATAAAGGCAAGAATGCATGAAAACAAGCAATGATGTTTACAATGCTCATTCATTCTATCTAAGACAGGAAATATAAATTCTCATTATAATCTAGCTATTACATTGGAGTCACATTGATTTTAGAAGGAAAATAACACCCTTCACATATTCCCTGCAAGAATCAAGTTTAGCACAAAGTAGAAATTTTACGTGGGGAAGGAAATAAAACTTCATATACTAGTCAATGGAACATTCACTTGTGAAAGAAAAGAAGGAAAAAAAAAAGTGCACCTGAGATGCCTATATGCATATGATGGGGGAATCTGTCCAAACATGTTTAAGAATACTCATGGAGGGACACATGTGAAGGCATGTGCATATATATATATATATATATATATATATATATATATATATATATATATATATATATATATATATGTATATACGCATGCAGGTATGTACATATAATTGGAAGGCTTGAGCTCATTTATACATAGGTCATGCATACAGGGTATGTCAGGGAAATTACAACTGAAAAGGGGGATATGTAAGTAACCTACAGAGGAAAACATTGCAGCAAATATGTTTTACACAGGTGGGCAGTAGTAAGTGGGGAGTCAAGGTAAGTGCTGTAGCAAATGCTAGGCATTAGTGTTGCTTAAGACAGTGACATGGTGCCACAATGTGGCTGTGTGAAAGTATGAGATGGGGAGCAGAGTGGCGATGGATGTTGCAACAATATCACCGAAGATGTAGATATGCTGGGATAAAAGAGTGGGATATGAATTTGCTGCAAACACAGCAACAGAAAATGCATATGATAGCTGGGCTACCATGTAGTATGTTCAAAGACTGTAAGTGTGCTGTGCATAAAGTATCATGAAGATACAGGGGATGGTAATGCATATGTTGTGAGTAAATTTGTGTAAAGGGGAATAATAGCAGAAGATTAATGAAATAAGGAGGGTACTAAAGCTGTGACATATGCCATAAATGAGAAAGAGCGATGATCCACAACCAATATGAAGAAATATTAAAAATGGATAATCGTAAGTGACTAACACCTAAACTTTAAGACTCTATGTCATCAGTACACTTATGTGGCAAAAGATTTGAACGCCATGTCATGACTGTAATTCCATCTTTTTAAAATCAACAGAAGTGGGTTCCAAACCAATTATCTTTAGCAGGTTGATCTTCTTTGGAATCAATACCATCCAGACCATGTGGATCGATCTGTTTTGTATCCAGCCCCTGGTGTACACGAGAGTGCAATGAAATTTTGATATCTTTTGATTCTTCTGCCTCCATTCGCCTCATGCAACTGAAAGCCTGAGTGTTGATTTCCATTTTGCTTGTTTGCTTTCCAACATCATACCATATTAGTATGAGCAACAAAAGAAAATTTCAGTATCCTGGAATCATCAGAGAGAGAGAGAGTGGGATGATGGGGGCATATTTCCTCAATGGCGAGCAAAGGAAAATCCTTTTGAAGGCGGACTCCACATCCGACCTCAAGGCTGTGAATCTTATTGCAGAGTTTTTCATCGCCACCACAGAATGGTGGTGTTCAAGTGATGGGATCAACACACTGGACCAAACTAATGACGCAGGCATTGTATACAGATGGCATGCATGTTATACAGAATGTGCAGATTATCATGAAATAAGAGTGCAAAGGAAATTACTATGTGAACATGATGAGATAATGAAGGAACTAACAGTGACACGAACGTTCACTGTACCCCTGAAAATGGTGTATACAAGAGTGGTAAGTGTTAACGAAATGATCGCAATGCAAGCAAAAAGTGAGGATCATATTGCACTAAATTGGATTTCATGATGTGGAAATAACCAAACATGAGTAAATAAGACTCCACAGGCCAGCAGCTATGTTATTAACATCTAGTCAATGATGAATTCATCAAATTGCCACAAAGTTTGGGTACTCAGATTGGATACAGACATGGGCAACTTCACCTGCAGTTTCAGAATCAGAGAGGCAAGGTAAAGTACCCTCAGATGGCAGCATAAGCTCCTGTTTTACCCTATTCCCAACATTTTTTTTTAAGAAGACCAGGAAAGTTTAACCTCAAGATCATAAGAACTATCTTTGGTAAGATTCATAAGGCAGCAGTTTTCTGGAGTTTAGTGAGTTGGAGTGGCTAAGGGAAATTGTAACAGCAGGTGGAGTGAGGTGGTCGAGCCATTATAACAGGCACTTTACAAAATTGTGAGTGCCTTTCTTCAGCAAATTTATTGAGGATGATATGAACCCAATCATACTCTATGCAACAAGCCTCTTCCCTGCTTCATGCCAAATGGGTGAGAATGAAATATAATCACATCTGTTGTGCTGGGGTTGGACCAGTGAATCAACTTATCGTAAGGGAACAAGCTGATTTCAAAATTTTAAAAGCCTGGAAGCTTTTTAGCGTTCCCAATAAAAGCTCAAATTGGTTTCAGCAGTATTTCCTTCAATATCCTCAACTTATAGAATCTACTACAAGCTTGAAAAGGAAAATTTTCTATTGACTGAGGAAATTATGAACAAAGTAGGATAAAAGAAATACGGCTATATCCCATAATCGCTTGGCTGATGGATCAGGATCGACTAATGAGAAACAATTATTGCAACTTTAAGACATATAGCTTGAGACCAGATTTATGGAATCAGAACATAAAATACGAAACAAGCAACCTTTAGAACCCACCTTTTGAAAAACACGTCATAATACTTGGATCGCACAAGATGGTTGAGGGTTTTAGGGAAAAACGAGAAATCAAATGGGGCGAAGTAACTGAAAGGAAGCAAGACTTAAATGGCATTTACTATGTCATGATGGTATGTAATAAATAAATGCAGGGGAGGAGATTATGTCTGGTTAGGTAACCACGTAGTACTCAGTTCTATTCAAGAGAGAAGCCTCCTGGGCATAACTTTGAACTGAGATTACAATGGGTTCAAACCGACAGGGGATTGGATGGGAATGTTCAGAGCTCTTGGTTTGAGCAAATTTGGTCGAGCCCTCTCTTTTGCAGGATCTCTTCTGCTCAGCAGTAGATGGTTCCTTATCTTTGATATCGAGCAGCTTCTTTTGGTTTAGGAATAAAAGATGGTTGATTTCCATATGAGCAAACGAAAAGAACTATCAATGTCCACATATGTAGATGACTATAAAAAATAACATGCACAAACATTGAGACGACATTGAGATGGCATATGGACTAAAAGGAGAAAACCCTGATTTAACGAGATTGAAATCAATATATTAGGTAGATCGACAATGAATGCACAAAGTAAAGCATCAAAACAACAAGAAAAAAATGTAGATGAAAAAGAGGTGCATCGAAAGAGAAAGAGAAAAAAAATGTAACAAACACGCCTGTGATGCAGAAATTAACAGACTGTAAAAAAAATGAGGGGATACAAGTGTGTGCAAGAACAGGAGGTGCAGGAAAACTGATGTAGTGGGAATGACAACGATGAAAATATAAGTCGCTAATAAAAGCATAACAACAAGATCCGCAATGAGAGGGAAGAATGATCAACATAACAAGAAATCCAGACATAAACAAATCATTAGAGTAAATATGGAGTAATGAAGGGATAGAAACAGGATAAAAACATGCTGAACTCGTTAATTCTCAAATTACTTAAGGAATTTTAAGAGTAAGAAAAACAGTTGTTGAAACCAGAAGTTCCGTTGTTATGGCACCGAGATGGGTCGAGATCATACAAACAACCCGACACCATTGATGGTGCAAAATGATGAACTCAAAATAAGAAAGGGAAATCAGAAAACGAAAGAGAGTACTCACTTGGTTTGCAGAGACTCTGAAGGAAAGGGAAGGAGATTTCTTCTGTGGCTTTGAGATTCTTGTTGATACTCAACCGATCCTCCACCAATCGAGGAGGAAGCGTCAGGGGCGATACTCTTTTTGCCTTTTTAGGATAGATGACTGCAGAGGAGATGTCTTGCGGAGATGCTCTTCTTCTCGATCTTGCAGGGACTTTGATAATGGATATCAACGAATAACAACGGATGATGGATTAGCCAAGACTTCCTTGATCAAGTGAGGGATGGATATCGGCAATGGATCCTTCAACAAAGCCTTGATAATGTGATGGAAAATGGATGTTCAATGGATTTTTGCAGAAAAAAAACTCGATCGATAATGGGGATGAAGAGATGCTGATAAAAAAGATGGATGATCGACACCAGAGGAGAGAAAGTAGATCCCCTTCCGTTTCTGGCTGGCCCTCTTTTATAGGGGAAAGGAGAAAACTCGAGAAACCAAAATTTCGTTGCAGATCAATGGTGGGAGAGAGAGGCCAGCGATCGGAGGATGGAGGGCTCCATGGAGTCTTCCAGAATGGGGTTCGTTGAAGATTGAGGGCGGAGAATGAAGAAGGTTGTTTGAGGATGGACGATGGTGAGAGAAGGGAAGAACGTGTGGGAGGAGTTCGTTAACATTTTTCCCTATTTCAAAAAGGTGGTCCTCTTTTAGAAAGATTTTTGAAAAGTGGTTTAAGAAATGAGGTTTTTGGCAAAAGGGCTTCAAAAAGTTTAGGAATCCTTCATTTTTCTTGTAGCTTTTCTCAATTTTTTTGGTTTATTTTTCAATTTTTTTGTATTTTTAGAATAAGATCCTAAAGTTTGTGAGAAAACAAAGATTAACGCTAATTTTTTGTGTTTTTGCAAAAATACTTACAAAAGGGGATTTTTCTGAGAATTTAAAAAGCTATTTTGAGAAAATTTCTTCAGAAATGGGTTTTGATCCGGATTTTGAGGAAATATGGATTTAAAACACTAGATTCAAATCCGGAATTGAATTTGAATACATCAATATGGAATTTAATTCAGAAAATCTGAAGAATGACTCAGATTTAGTTTTGAAATCGCTTTGATTTTCTCAGAAGATGTAATTAGGGGCAAAAGGGTCATTTTTACAAAACTTTGAAAAATTTGGGGTGTTCACACCATTTTGTCCCCTTTTCAAAGCTTTAGGGATCCCTATTTTCCTTCTTTCGCAAAACCCCTTTTAGATTTGTTCATCCAAACTCCGAAGGTCCCATCATGGTTTCTCCATTTGAAAAATCTGTATGGTAGATTTCCCACTCAAGTTAAGGATCAAACCTGAATTTTTTGCGAGGGGTCATTGATTTCAAAAGCTATTTCAGTCTCAGCAATGAGACGCCCCATTTCGTCCCCTTTTCGAAGCTTTAGGGAACCCTATTTTCCTCCTTTCGCAAAAACCACTTTCGGATTTGTTCGTCCAAACTCCGAAGGTCCCATTATGGTTTCTCCATTTGAGAAATTCGTGTGGTAGATTTCCCATTCAGGTTAAGGGTTAACCCTGAAACTTGCTTTGCGAGATATCTTCCTTTCTTAGGTTTGGGTTAAACCTGAGTCTCGTTTCGACGAGATTTCTCGTTTTGACGAGATATTTTCTTCCAGTCCCATCATGGTTCTTCCCATCGAGGAATCCATGCTATGTATATCCATCCAGAAAGGATCCTACTTGAGCTTAATTTCACGAGGCATTTTCCAAAAAATGTCCCATCAAGGTCCTCGCATATTCCTTTCCTCATTCAATTCATTTTGATATATCTTCGTCCCATCCAGGTTAAGGGCTAAACCTGAATCATTCCAAAAAGAGTATCTTGTCTCACCCATGAGACCTGATTGAAATTTTTATTTTCACCATTTCGGGATTTTCATCCAAAGTCTCATCACGATTTCCTTATCTTTCTGCTCAATCATGTCATTTTCGAGGATTTCGTCCCCCCAAAACCATGCAGGATAAGGTTTTTAAGCCTGAAAAATCATATTTACAAAATAATTCTTCCACACCCAGTTCAGATCTGTTGACTGGGACTTTTTCAAAATTTGGAGTATTATCTTTGCCACTAAGCTCGGTTTTCAACCGGCTTAGTAGCAAAGAGGGGCATCTGTGAACACCCCAAATTTTTCAAAGGTTTTAAAAATAACCTTTTTGCCCCTGGTTCCATTTTCTGAGAAAACCAAAGCTAAATTTCAATCGTTCTTCAGATTTTTTGGATTGAATTCCATATTGATATACTCAAATTCAATTCCGGATCCAACCCAGTGTTTTAAATCTAAATCTGAGCCTCGTTGTCCAAATTCCAAATTAAAATTACAAAAATACCAAAAAAATGGTTTTGAATGGCTCAGGTAGTTCATCCAGCATCCTGTTGGATCCACAACTTTATATTTCTCAATTCGAGGTTTTAAACCTCGAATATTTCCTAAAAATCCGGATATAAACCCATTTTCTGAAGAAATTTTCCAAAAAAATCGCCTTGAGTTCTCAGAAAAACGCCCTTTTGTAAATATTTTGCAAAAATACAAAAAAAAATCAATTTTAAATCTTTATTTCCTTATAAATCTTAGGAGTTTATTCTAAAAATACAAAAAATGAAAAGACAACAAAATATATATATATACAAAAATATCAGGAAAACAAAAAGAAAAATAGAAAGAAATAAGTGCCCTTTTTTGATAAAACCTATCTTTTACCACGTTTTTTTTGGAAAATTTTATGAAAGTAGAGGGACTTGTTTTGAAAAACAGAAAAAAAAAAACCCTAAAAAGGGTGCTTATCTCTCTTTCTCGCCCAATTTTTCTCTAATAAACCCTCCTCCATGGCACTCTCTCCCTCTCTCTGCTCCGCCGATCGCTAACCTCCTCTGCCCATTTCCCTCCTCCTCCGCTCATCTCCAATGATCGCCTCTCACCCCAGCACCCCTCTCTCCTTCAAGAATCACCCGTCTTCGCCCCATTCCCCATTTCCCTTTCTCTTTCTTTCAGTTTTCCCTTATTATTGCTTTATGATCGACTGAAGAGGACATCACGACCAAGCCAAGCAAACCGCGCCATCTCTTCTGCTCCATTTGAAGGAATCAGATTGATTCCTTCCCCTAGAGGTTCTGCAATTACAATCGACTGAAGAAGAAAGGTCGACCCTACCTGGTAGCAGTAGATCAAAATCAGATCCTCCTTCTCTCAATTGAAGCCAGCTACGGTAAGTTTCTTCTCTCTCTTCGGTATACCCCTCTTCCCTTTCTTCTCTTTCTTCTCTTTCTTCTCTTTCTCTTCTTTCTTCCTCTGTTTCCCCTCCCAATCGACTGAAGGAAACCAATCAAGCACCACGGCTAAGGCTATGGTAAGTGCCCTTCACATCTTTCTTTTACTGGTTTTCCCATTTCTTTGTCAAAGCACCCTTGGTAGCATCGAGTTGTTTGTAACAACGTCGATCTACCTACGTGCAACATCAATGGAGCGATTGACTCCAACATTTACTTTTTGTTTTACAATTTATTTTGTCGATTTTTCTTATTTCTAATGTTTGTTTATTAGATGTAACCCTCCCTTGTAATTTGTCATCGATCCCATTTTTGGATCAATTCTGATCTATCAGCGTATGGATAAATTTTGGTGTGATTGATTACTTGAATATGGTTTAACTGTGATCTGGAATCCTGGCGAGTCTTAATCGAATAGTCTGATCTCTGGATGCATTTTGAATATTGAACTACTGATCTCTGGATCAGTTTGTGGATCATATTGCCGTTACATTTCTGATTTCCAATGTTCTGGTATTGTTAGAAGTTGATAAGTGGTGATATGTTTCTAACGACCTTGAAAATGCTTCATCATAAGGATGTCTTATCAACGACGAATGCCCCTGTTACTCAAAAGTTTTCTCTCCAAAAAGAGTTTGGCAATCGAATCTGTTCAATTGGTCGTTTGGAAGTCTGGATCAGCTCTGGTCCCTTGGTTCTGTTTGGCACTGACAAGAAGCTGTTTGGTTAGCGATCAACAGAATTCAGACAATTGATTGTCTGAATTCTGGATCGATGTTCAACTTTAGATTTGTTTAGATCTTGGTTAATTATCTCATTTCTGAGTTCATTTGTTGAGCTCTGGATCGATCATTTGATTGATGACCATTGAGATAATACCCTCAGGGATTCTTCTGTAATGATTATCGGGCAACAACAACATAGAGTATCAAATGCACAAAAGAAAGGAGAAGAGCAGGCAGCTGGAGTTAAAATTTTAATCCTAAAATCTCAATTCAATGGCCACTACAGGTCCAGGACAACACAAAATGGCAATGGGCCAGAGCAAGGTGAATCTTGCAGGAACGTCACTAGATGCTAGGCTGTGGAGGCACCAGGCTATGCACTGTATCGAGGATATGCAAGATTTTAGATGTGGAAACCCACTAGTAAGTGGTCTTGAGAGGTCCGTGATGGACCATATGCATCCGCAGTATCTGCAAAGCACTGTTATGCAGCTTAGGTTGCTACCAGTATGAGCGACCTTTCATTGAGGTGAAATCATGTAGGTACATGTCTACTTAAATTCCAGACATCTTACTTTGAGACATCGCTTGCTCAGCAGAAATCACAGTGACTTCATTTGTATGGGCATCATAGAAGTCCTGCCTCAGATCGTGGCCTGCAAGTCATTGTCTAGTTCAAGTGGGCTTATGGGATCGTGGCCTGCAAATCTCAGATCGTGGCCTGCAAATCACAAAATGGCGTGGCCTATAAATTCATTGTCTAGTTCATTAAACCCTACAAGTCCTAATCGACAGATGGATAGAAATCCACACTTTTTTTCTTTGATGAGGAGCTTAAGTGGGCTTATGGGATCTGTCAGACGTGGGATCTCTATGTTAAGCTGATACTCTTCCTTGTTTTTGTTGCTTGTTACTATTTTTTGTTACTTTCTGTCACTGTCCAGTATGATTGTTATTTTTCTAGACTTATTGTTTGGTCTTATTTTGGAGTTTTGTCATTAGAATCAATGTATCAAAAGGATGGAACAACACGTCTGCATGAGTTTGTGAAAATATTTGTGTTAGCAGCTTGAGATTTGCATGTCTCTGCAAAAAGCATTAGTAGTTGTTGTTGAATCTTCACCGTATATCAGGTTATTGGAGCCTCCAGCATGTTTATAGCATGTCCGCCCTAAGGCTACAGTGGGTGCTCATGCTTTCATAAATTTTCCACTGATGTTTGGCATTCATCTCAACCCCCAGCAGTCCTGCTTGCCTAGCCTTTCAGTGGTCGCTTTTGCACGAGGTGCTCAGCCACTGTCTTGGGCAATAAGGATGAAAGTTGCCATTGGTGCTGCCAGGGGCTTGACCTTCTTGCACAATGCTGAGACACATGTCATCTATCGTGACTATAAAGCTTCTAATACTCTTCTTTATGCTGATTTTAATGCAAAGCTTTCTTATTTGGGCTTGGCAAAAGATGGTCCAACTGGTGACAAGACTCATGTCTCCACACAAGTTATAGGTACTCATGGTTATGCTGCTCCTGAATATGTTGCCACATAGATTAACTGTATCTCCTTTCAGTCATATATATTTGTTCAAAACTAATGTGAATTATAACATGTTGGGCCAGATATTAGTTTTGGGGTTTGCTGAAGGTGGTAAAAATCTTTGGATTCACGTACAAGGTTGGTAAGGTCGAATCACATTTCATGTAACTGCATACACCTGTGTACAATGTTCAAATTTGATAAAGGATGTATATGCTTGTAAGACTGTAAACATTGTTTTGTTGGCATTTTGGTAGTTTGTGTTCTGTTGAGTTACTAGAATTACATGTATATTCCAAATAATTTTTCTGAAATGAAAGATATAGCTGCTGGGCTTAAATATTAGAAAGAAAAGATTGGCAACACTTACCACCTGCCACCAACTCTCCACCTGTTATCTTCACAGTTGACTATTTTCATAAATGTCTTGCCATGTGTATCACAACACAACATTTTTATGCCTATTACCCATACTGCACTTTCATTACCACCTTACCTGTGCACCTCCTGCTGTGCTATTACTGCAAACAGCCTAGCCACCTTCATCTCCTGTGATTACAACACATATTACTCCATCCCAATATCACCATATACCTGCACCTTGCTTTTCAGCTTGTTGCCCACGGCTACAATGCTGTTTGCAGCAACTTCAGTCAAATTCATTCCCTTGCTGCAGCTACACTATTGCACAACCCCTTGTACCATGCTTTAGTGTTTCCATTTATGCATAGCTCACTTCTAGCACTGTTGCACCTATACAATCCCTTCATATTCACCATTCCACCTATATACATATATATATATCTATCTATATATATATATATATATATATATATATGTATGTACATGTACGTATATAGATATACATATATGTATATATATGCATGTATATATATTCATAGGTATATATCATTTTCATCTTTCTGCACTGTAGAACTTGAATATCTTGGCATATGAGCATTTTTAGCATTGACATCCATATAATAAATGCAATTTTCTTTTTTTACTAATCAAGTGTTTTGCAGGGGAATATGTGGAAAAGGTCATTATTTAGGTTTGTAAATTCAGGTTCATGTATTGTTATAGTTAGATCTTAATGAGAATTTACATTTCCTGTTTTAGATAGAATGAATGAGCATTGTAAATATCGTAAATTGTTTATTTTCATGCTTTTTGCCTTTATTTCTCAAAATCTCACAATGGTAAAACATGAATGACACGTGCACCATTTCGTAAGAGGTAATTAATCCTAAGTTGATGATTTACATCAATGGCCATAATCAGAATGTAAACAAAACTTAGTATTTTTATCTTTTATAAAATAACACTGGATCCACACTAGATCCTTTTCAAAATTCATCATATCTTCTTTAAATATTTTTCCTCTTTTATCAGAGTTTAGCTTAAAATTAATTCAATACATATATCAATGGCCATAGTCAGGATATTAAGAATCAATTTCATTTTAAACTCTATAAAAGCACCAAAAATGTATTTTATTCTTCACTTAAATTTAAATGTGGTTATTATATAATACATTTAATGACCATAGTCAGGGATGTATTATATCTTCAACCCCATTCTTAATTCATTTAAGGAATGAAATATGCTTTTCAAAAACCATTTTTTTTTTAAAATTCATTCATCATTTAGGATAGAATTGCATCATATTTTCAAAAGTTCCTTTTTTAAAATTCCAAGTGATTATTTTCTTCATTTCTCAGATCAAATCTTATTTATAGATTCAATTCTATCTTATTTCAAGATTCAAAAATTCAAAGTCCCATTTGACTTTGAAATTTCAAAAGATCATTTTGTATTCAAATCTCAATTTCCAAATCAAACATCCAAACTTCAAAGTTCAATTTAACTTTGAAGTCATCTTCTGTTTCAGACTCAAGTTTATTTTTCTCATCTCCAAATTTAAAATCAAAAGTTTGAGGTTGATTTTTGAATCTTCAAACTTGACTCTTCTTAAATTTTAAATTCAATTTGGGTTTTCAAAACCGAGATCCATCTTTAAAAGTGCTATTTGGACTTTTTAGAATCCAAATCCAAAGTTAGACCCTAATCCCAACTTGGGTCCAGATTTCCAAGTATAATCTCCACTTTTGGATCTTAGACTTCAGATCCAATCCCCAATGTAGGATCCAGAGTCCAATCTCATCTCGGATCTCAGATTTTGGATCTGAAATCCATTCTAGGATCCATAATCCATTCTCATCTTAGATCTCAAGATTTCAGATCCAAAATCCATTCTAGGATTCAGATCCCAATTCCACCTTTGATCTCAGACCTTCAGATCCAAAATTCATTTTAGGATCTAGAATCCAACTCCATCTTGGATCTCAGACTTCAGATCGAAAATTCATTTTAGGATCCAGAATCCAATTCCATCTTGGATCTCAGATTTCAGATCCAAATCCCATTTAGGATCCAGAATTCAATTCCATCTCGAATCTCAGATTTCAGATCCAATTCCCATTTAGGATATTTAATCCAAAATTCAATTTTGATCACAATTCTATTTAGGATCCAGACTTTGGATTCAAAATTTCATCTTGAATTCTAGATTTCAAAACAAACTTCTACTCTCATTCTTAAATCTAATTCCATTTTTTCATTCTAGATTTCAAAATCCAAGTTTATCTTGATTCTCAAAAACCCAAAAACCAATTGTATTTCTCAATTCTATTTGGATTTCTCAAATCTCACCCTGATTTCAAACTTTAAAATTGAAATTCAAAATTACATTCTAAATTCCATCTCTATCTTGATTCAAAACTAAATTCAAAGTCCATTTATGACTTTGAAAATTTCTTTCTTATTTCAACTTCAAAAACATTCCTTTCAAAAGTCCCGATTTATTTTTTCCAAACTCTGATTATTCCAAAAACTTAGAACTTTAAATCCTAAGTTCTAAGTTAGAAACCATTTCTTCACTCTATTCATCAGAAACACTTGGAGATTTCCAAAATCATTTTTCAAAAGAGCATACATCCTTGCATTGCACAAGCATGATTCTTTGTGCATTTAGATTTAGGATAAATTCTTAGATAATATTTAGGCAAAGCAAAAAGGCACAAATTCGACCCTTGGTTCGATTACCCCTGTTAAAGGCGCCAGGAACGGTCGAACCTCGTACCGACGAGCGAATCCCGTCTCCCGATTTTCCCGCAAATATTTCAAAACGGAGGTGAGTAATTTCCTAAATATTTTTTCAAAATTAAGGTCAAGTGAGACCTCACAAAAGAGTTTCTCTTCTCTTCTTTTCCTTTCTTTTCTCTTCTTTCTTCTTTTCTGTCTTTCTATATTCTCCCTTCAAAAAGGTGAAAATAGAGGTTAGAAAGGAAAAGAGAAGGGAGAGAGAGAAATACCAAGAGAGGAAAAATTTTGCGATGATCACAGTTTTGGCGACCGTGATGGTACTCGTCTTACTCCGGTCAAATTTAATGCCTTTTCCTTTTGCTTTGATATTATCTAAAGTCTTTATTCTACAAATGTCAGCTTCATTTCCATGCAAACCTTAGGAGCCTAGACTCTGTCCTAAGCTGACATCATTGCATATAGGATTTAAGTATGGTTTGGTAGGACCATATTGGGGAGATTATTCCATGCTCACATTAGATTTAGGTCTGAAATACAACTCTCCTCAATTCTAGGGATTGAATGTAAACAATGTATGCAAGTGTATGCTTCTTTTTATTTAAATTCTATCTCTTTAGGGCTTGCACTAGAGCTTTCTGGTTTTATCTGCATGTTGATCATGTTTTCAAAAACATCCCTACCTATATTGTCCTGGTCTTCACGTTGCTGGGTTGTCTCACTGAACCATAGTTTGGGAGAGAGCCTCACAACTGGACCACTTATTTGGGTTTGCGCCCCCTACCACGTACCTAAGGGCCATAGTCTGACGTATATCGGTAGGTGCTCAAGGATGTTGGGAAGCCATTATCTTAGAACCGGAGAAATATTTCTATGCCACGTACTTCGAGCTTCAACTTGGGTATATCGGCATATCTTGATTGGAATAAGATGATCTAAAACCTTAGAGTTAGGATTAAGGTCCTACAAGCCATTTCAAAATATTGCATTTAGAGTCAGCTTTAGGGAGTGATGTTTGTGCATCCTTGTTTGTACATTTGTGATTGTATGATATTTTTTATTCCTTATATTTCCTAAAAACCCTGGGTATATATTATTCAAAATTTCCTCATTGTTTTTAAAACCCAGGTGTATTTTTTCTTTTCTTCTCCTAATTTCTTCAAATTCTTTTGATCCTGCCTGCAAATTCTTCAAATCTTGAATCTTTGCCATCTACTTTTGAAATTCTTTTTCTCTATATTCCTTACCTTCTTTTGCAATAAAATATCTTTTGTCAGGATATGTCCTTTTCAAAATTAATCTTTGTTCACATCTTACTTGTTTATCCTTTTCAGAAAAATGATGTGGTTGCCGCAATTTTTTGTGACAACCTGATCCCTCGTAACGGAATATTTTCATTGTCAAATTGTGGTTTCTTCCTTTATTAAAATTTCTTCCTAGATCTTTTCTAAAAACCCCCATTTTTGCCCTTCAGAGAGAAAGCATTGACATTATCAGTTGATTTGGGCAAAGATCAAAGATTGCACTGCTCTAAAGGAATGGATTCTCAAAAGTCTGTTAGAGAGGGAGTTCAGGACAACAAAAGTGAGATCGATCCCGCTATATATCAGTTATTCAAAAAGATGATGCTTGAGATATTATCCGAGCAAGCTGAATCCAGTTGCGGAAAAACTTCCACCGAACGAGAGGCATCTATCACCTTCCCCATGAATGAACGCAGCAATATCAGTGCAGAAAAGTCTAAAGCCAGCTGGGGCAGCAACCAAGGCAACCAGGGTAGCAACTTGGGAGAATATAAAGGCCAGATTGGGAAATGTTGTGAAAACCATGATATACTTCTTCAATACAATCCTCAACAAAAAGGCAAGAAGCAAGAAGGACCAAAGCACAAGGATTGGAGCAGGGATCGAGATTTCACTTCTTTAGATGAGCCGCTCGACAAAATCCTCGAATACATGTTGTCTAGCGGATTAGTCAGGCTCCCAAAGGCCGCCAGCCCTTCCACAGTCATGGGAAAATATATAGACCAATTCTGCAGGTTCCATCGAGCAACATGGCATGGCACTGAGCATTGCTTTGTCTTCAAGAATATAGTTCAAGACTGCCTTGATAAGAATCTCTTTGTAAAAAACAATGAAGAAAAGCATCCAGATCTCCTAACCATGCAAGCTCAGTCCAGCTACCAGACAGGGGTCAGCACTCAGCAGAAGCCAAGCAAGCCGAAGAAAGCAAAGCATGAGGGTTGGGGTTATGATCGCAAGCTTACCCCTCTAGGTCAGCCAATCGAAGAAGTTCTACAATACCTACTTGCGAAAGACATGATCAAACTCCCAAAGCAAGATGATCCCTCTATCACCAAGGGGAAATGAAAAGATTGTTTCTGCAAGTTTCATCGAGCGAGGGGGCATGACACGGAGCGCTGCTTCGTCCTCAGAAATATTATGCAAGACTACATTGACAAAGAGCTTCTGGTGCCATAGGAAGGAGAAGAGTAGCCTGCAGTTCCAACCGAACCTTTTCCAGAACACTCAAGGAATTAAGAATGCCACAAGTTTTTCGCTTTCATCCCTTTTGACAGTCACTTTATAGGAGCAAGTCAGCCCAGTCTTTTGAGACTTGTTTTTGGTTAAAATACTTGTAAATATTCAGTTTTGTTATCTACTTTTGCTTATCAATGAAATGTCAATTTTCTTTATATCTTTGATATTCCCTTCTTTTTTGCCATACGGGGCATTAAATTTTTTTTTTTTTTTTTTTCAAAATGTAGGACAATCCTGACATCATTTATGAGAGAAATGATATTACCTATGAGGGTCTTTCAAAAATCATGAAAATTTTTCATATTTTAGTCCAATCTTTTCCAAAGATCAATCCTCGTGTTGATCATGTTTTCCAAAAAATAGGTTTTCAACCATTATATTCAAAAGATCAACCCTTGTGTTGATCATATTTTCCAAAAATTGGTTTTTTGAATCATTATATTCAAAGATCAACCCTTGTGTTGATCATATTTTCCAAATTTGGTTTTTTTTTTAACCATCACATTCAAAGATCAACCCTTGTGTTGATCATATTTTCTAAAAAACTGGTTTTCGAACCATTGCATTCAAAGATCAACCCTCGTGTTGATCATATCTTCTAAAAATTGGTTTTAGAACCATTTCATTCAAAGATCAACCCTCGTGTTGATCATATTTTCTAAAAATTGATTTTCGAACCATTGCATTCAAAGATCAACCCTCGTGTTGATCATATCTTCTAAAATTTGTTTTTAGAACCATTTCATTCAAAGATCAACCCTCGTGTTGATCATATTTTCTAAAAATTGATTTCGAACCATGGCATTCAAAGACCAACCCTTGTGTTGATCATATTTTTTTTAAAAAAAATTGATTTCGAACCATTACATTCAAAGATCAACCCTCGTGTTGATCATATTTTCTAAAAATTGATTTCGAACCATGGCATTCAAAGATCAACCCTCGTGTTGAGCATAGTTTTTAAAAAAAATTGATTTCGAACCATGGCATTCAAAGATCAACCCTCGTGTCGATCATATTTTCCAAAAATTAGGTTTTCAAATCATTGCTTTAAAAAATTAACCCTCACGATGATCTCTCGTGAATGATCCCCTCTCACACTTAATCCTCTCTCCAAAAAAATGATTTTTCTCATATTCTTTAAAGATCCCACATGCAGGCAGGATCAAATAAACTCTTTTTCTCCACTTTTATCAAATTTTCCATTTATCAAATCTTCTTTCAGTCTTATCGGTTTTATTCATCTTTATCAAATTTTATTCATCCATCTTTATTATTTCTTCTTGTCAATTCTTATTTCAAAAATTTTCCCTTTCAGCTTAAGGGATAAACTTGATGCCTCTTTCCGATGAAGTATTTCTTTTTCCTTCTTTGCCCCCCCTTCAGGTTAAGGGATAAACCTGAAACCTCATCCTACGAGGTCCTTCTTGCTTTGGGATAAGTGATAGTCCTGAATGTCTTTCTTCCTCTTTTAAAGCTTCATTAATCTCTGCCAAATCTTTTTCTTTATCTAATTTTATCAGTTTTATTTTTTTTTTCAAAATTTTGTCGATTCTTTCGATTCTTTATCAAGCCTTTTAATAATTTCCCTTCCCATTCAGGATAAGGGATAATCCTGAAACCACGCATAGGAGCAACAATGCTACCTGTGAGAATTCTGTTACAAAGACAATTTTCATAAATTTCCTTAATTCTTCTCTTGTGTCAAAACTTCCATCAATTTCTATCTCTTCTCGTCAGTTCTTCTCAAATTTTATTCCCCAGTCAAGATAAGGGGGCAATCCTGACAATCAGATCACATACAAATAATTCAGTCCTTGAAATGGTCATTCTCAATCCTAGATCCGGTCCTCGCACTGAAAAATTTTCAAAATTCAATCTTCAGATTAAAACTTTCTGTCAAAAACCCGAGTTTCGATTCGGGCTTCCCTTGTTGGATCCAATGCTCGTGTTGGAACCAATCATTTCTCCAGAAAGTCGAGTTTTTCAAAACTCGGGTTTCCTCTTCTATCTTTTTGAAAATCCGAGTTCCGGCTCGGGTTTTTCCCTCTATTATTGGCGTTTGAAGTTCCGAGTTTCGACTCACACTTCCTTTTGGATCCAATGCTCACGTTGGAACCAATCGTTGCGTCGAAATTTTGAATTTTTCAAAACTCAAAATTCTCTTTTATCTTTTGTTTCAAAAATCTGAGTTCCCACTCGGATTTTTCCTTTATTCTTTCGTTTGAAGCTCCGAGTTCCGACTCCAACTTCCTGTTGGATCCAATGCTCGCGTTGGAACCAATCGTTGCGTCGAAATTTCGAATTTTTCAAAACTCAAAATTCTCTTTTATCTTTTGTTTCGAAAATCCGAGTTCCCACTCGAACTTTTCCTTTATTCTTTCGTTTAAAGATCCGAGTTCCGACTCGGACTTCCTTTTGGATCCAATGCTCATGTTGGAACCAATCGTTGCGTCAAAATTTTGAATTTTTCAAAATAAAAATCTCTCTCTTATCCTTTATTTTAAAAAGATTTGAGTTCCCACTCGGGCTTTTCCTTTTCTTTCATTTGAAGTTCCGAGTTCCGACTAGGACTTCCTTTTGGATCCAATGCTCACGTTGGGACCAATTGATTGCGTCGAGAATTCGAGTTTTCCAACTCAAAATTTCTCTCTTATCTTTTATCTTGAACATTCGGGTTCCGACTCGGGTTCTCTCCTTTTATTTCATCTTCCTTTCTAGATACACGAGTCCCGACTTGGACTCTCTTCTTTTTCAAAAAAACCCCAATTTGCCAGGTAGGACCTTCTTTCAAAATTCAGCCTTCTGGCTAATCCACTCCAAAATTCAAAAGCTTCAGGTTTTTATTTAAGATCCTTCTTTTGCCCCTTCAGGTTAAGGGATAAACCTGACGCCTCCTGCTAACGAGGTATTTCTTTCTTTCCTTCCCCATTCAGAATAAGGGAGGAAATACTGAAAGCAGACCACATACAATTAAGATGTGATGGTCCGTTGAATTCAGAATTTTCATCAAGAAACTTTACATTCTAATCTAGCTCATCTTCACAACCCAGTCCTCGCACTGGTTATTTCTCAAAACCTTTCAATCCTATATTGAGCTCATTTTCAAAATCCGTCATCGCACCAGTAGCTTCCTAAATTAAACCTTCTGATCAAAGCTTTCCCTTCTACAAATCAAGTTCTGACTTGAACTTCCAAATTTGATGTATTTCAAAACGTTCCAGCTTTTTGTTGGTCCGATATTTCAAACGTTCCAGCTTTCGCTGGTCAGGCATTTCAAAAGATCCAACACTCGTTGGTCATGTATTTCCAAACGTTTCAGCTTTTTGCTGGTCATGTATTTCAAACGTTTCAGCTTTTTGCTGATCAGGTATTTCAAACGTTCCAGCTTTTACTGGTCATGTATTTCAAACGTTCCAGCTTTTTGCTGGTCAGGTATTTCGAACGTTCCAGCTTTTTGTTGGTCATGTATTTCAAATGTTTCAGCTTTTTGTTGGTCACGTATTTTAAACGTTCCAGCTTTTGCTGGTCATGTATTTCAAACGTTCCAACTTTTTGCTGGTCATGTATTTCAAATGTTCCAGCTTTTGCTGGTCATGTATTTCAAACGTTCTAGCTTCTGTTGGTCATGTATTTCAAAGGTTCCAGCTTTTGCTGGTCAAGTATTTCCAAAATCAAAGATTCAACTTAAGGTCTCATCAAAATTTACATTGAGTGATTATTTCACAAAAGAATTCTAGAACATTATGCCAATTTGCTAAAAACATTTATTGATTCTAAATATTCTTACTACACAAAAGAAATTTCTCAGATTACCTCTAGTATTTCTTTCCAAAAAGGTGAAACTTTTTGCGAAAAAGTGGTAAAATTCAAATCTTTTCCTTTTGATCAATCAAAAGGATGTAAGAAATGTCCTCGATATGATCAGTGAAAGAAATCTTCAATGATGTTGAAAAGCCAGAAGCAAATTGATATTGATCATGACTATGGCGCATGTTTAAAGACGACTATCTGGCAATCAGGCAGTGGAAATATCTCGAGCTATAAAAAGAATCCACTCAATCCATGTCTTCTCATTCATTTAAAGTTGCAATCAAATATCCGCAAAAGGGATCTCTCAATTGTTGTCAAGATGAAGACGAATATGCGAGTTAGACCCCCGGGGCCAAAGAAGATTTGGATCATCTCCGAGATGAAGGAGTTTGTGAAGGATCCTTCCAGGGAAAGTCCAAATCACCGTCGAGATGAAGGCGAGTGCGATGAACCTACCAATAAACCCTAAAAGATATTTGATTTCTATTATCATCTAAAGACCTTTCTGAGCCAAAGTCATCAATAGAATTTCTGAGATAAAAAGAAGGATCAGAACATTTCCAAGATAAAGGAGTTTGTGACGTACTCTTCCCTGAAAAAGAAAGAAAAGGCAGGACATTCAAATGAAGGATGATGTTAAAAACCCAAGAAAAGTGCAGTGACTCAAAAAGAGTGCAAAAGGATCATCATGGTGAAAACACCCAGATATCAAACTGCCAAAGTTGCCAGAAGTCATCTTTTCTCATGCAAAATTATTTTATCAATATCTCTTCACTACTTGTTTTTTTTTTTTAAATTAAGAATATTTCTTTTATTCTCATATCAGGAAAATGGATAGCTTCCTTGAAGAAAACCATCAACGCTAAAATTTTGAATTTGACTCTTAAAGACCAAGGAGTTAACCTCATTGAAGGAAATACTCTAGGTAAAAGAGAGAACATCTTTTGCACATACATGCACATTTTCAAGCGTTTGAGTCAACCATAAATTTTCTAAAAATTGATTCAAAGATCAACCCTCGTGTTGATCATATTTTCTAAAAATTGATTTCGAACCATGGCATTCAAAGATCAACCCTCGTGTTGATCATATTTTTTAAAAAAAAATTGATTTCGAACCATGGCATTCAAAGATCAACCCTCGTGTCGATCATATTTTCCAAAAATTAGGTTTTAAAATCATTGCTTTAAAAAATTAACCCTCACGATGATCTCTCGTGAATGATCCCCTCTCACACTTAATCCTCTCTCCAAAAAAATGATTTTTCTCATATTCTTTAAAGATCCCACATGCAGGCAGGATCAAATAAACTCTTTTTCTCAACTTTTATCAAATTTTCCATTTATCAAATCTTCTTTCAGTCTTATCTGTTTTATTCATCTTTATCAAATTTTATTAAATTTTATTCATCCATATTTATTATTTCTTCTTGTCAATTCTTATTTCAAAAATTTTCCCTTTCAACTTAAGGGATAAACTTGATGCCTCTTTCCCATGAGGTATTTCTTTTTCCTTCTTTGCCCCCCCTTCAGGTTAAGGGATAAACCTGAAACCTCATCCTACGAGGTCCTTCTTGCTTCGGGATAAGTGATAGTCCTGAATGTCTTTCTTCCTCTTTTAAAGCTTCATTAATCTCTGCCAAATCTTTTTCTTTATCTAATTTTATCAGTTTTATGTTTTTTTCAAAATTTTGTCGATTCTTTCGATTCTTTATCAAGCCTTTTATTAATTTCCCTTCCCATTCAGGATAAGGGATAATCCTGAAACCACTCATAGGAGCAACAATGCTACCTGTGAGAATTCTGTTACAAAGATAATTTTCATAATTTTCCTTAATTCTTCTCTTGTGTCAAAACTTCCATCAATTTCTATCTCTTCTCGTCAGTTCTTCTCAAATTTTATTCCCCAGTCAAGATAAGGGGGCAATTCTGACAATCAGATCACATACAAATATTTCAGTCCTTGAAATGGTCATTCTCAATCCTAGATCCGGTCCTCGCACTGAAAAATTTTCAAAATTCAATCTTTTGATTAAAACTTTCTGTCAAAAACCTGAGTTTTGATTCGAGCTTCCCTTGTTGGATCCAATGCTCGTGTTGGAAACAATCATTTCTCCAGAAATTCGAGTTTTTCAAAACTTGGGTCTCCTCTTTTATCTTTTTTAAAATCCGAGTTCCGGCTCGGGTTTTTCCCTCTATTATTGGCGTTTGAAGTTCCGAGTTTCGACTCACACTTCCTTTTGGATCCAATGCTCACGTTGGAACCAATCGTTGCGTCGAAATTTTGAATTTTTCAAAACTCAAAATTCTCTTTTATCTTTTGTTTCAAAAATCTGAGTTCCCACTCGGATTTTTCCTTTATTCTTTCGTTTGAAGCTCCGAGTTTCAACTCGAACTTCCTGTTGGATCCAATGCTCGCGTTGGAACCAATCGTTGCGTCGAAATTTCGAATTTTTCAAAACTCAAAATTCTCTTTTATCTTTTGTTTCGAAAATCCGAGTTCCCACTCGAACTTTTCCTTTATTCTTTCGTTTAAAGATCCGAGTTCTGACTCGGACTTCCTTTTGGATCCAATGCTCATGTTGGAACCAATCGTTGCGTCAAAATTTTGAATTTTTCAAAATAAAAATCTCTCTCTTATCCTTTATTTTAAAAAGATTCGAGTTCCCACTCGGGCTTTTCCTTTTCTTTCATTTGAAGTCCGAGTTCCGACAAGGACTTCCTTTTGGATCCAATGCTCATGTTGGGACCAATTGATTGCGTCGAGAATTCGAGTTTTCCAACTCAAAATTTCTCTCTTATCTTTTATCTTGAACATTCGGGTTCCGATTCGGGTTCTCTCCTTTTATTTCATCTTCCTTTCTAGATACACGAGTCCCGACTTGGACTCTCTTCTTTTTCAAAAAAACCCCAATTTGCCAGGTAGGACCTTCTTTCAAAATTCAACCTTCTGGCTAATCCACTCCAAAATTCAAAAGCTTCAGGTTTTTATTTAAGATCCTTCTTTTGCCCCTTCAGGTTAAGGGATAAACCTGACGCCTCCTGCTAACGAGGTATTTCTTTCCTTCCTTCCCCATTCAGAATAAGGGAGCAAATACTGAAAGCAGACCACATACAATTAAGATGTGATGGTCCGTTGAATTCAGAATTTTCATCAAGAAACTTTACATTCTAATCTAGCTCATATTCACAACCCAGTCCTCGCACTGGTTATTTCTCAAAACCTTTCAATCCTATATTGAGCTCATTTTCAAAATCCGTCATCGCACCAGTAGCTTCCTAAATTCAACCTTCTGATCAAAGCTTTCCCTTCTACAAATCAAGTTCTGACTTGAACTTCCAAATTTGATGTATTTCAAAACGTTCCAGCTTTTTGCTGGTCAGGTATTTCAAACGTTCCAGCTTTCGCTGGTCAGGCATTTCAAAAGATCCAACACTCGTTGGTCATGTATTTCCAAACGTTTCAGCTTTTTGCTGGTCATGTATTTCAAACGTTTCAGCTTTTTGCTGATCAGGCATTTCAAACGTTCCAGCTTTTACTGGTGATGTACTTCAAACATTCCAGCTTTTTGCTGGTCAGGTATTTCGAACGTTCCAGCTTTTTATTGGTCATGTATTTCAAATGTTTCAGCTTTTTGTTGGTCACGTATTTTAAACGTTCCAGCTTTTGCTGGTCATGTATTTCAAACGTTCCAACTTTTTGCTGGTCATGTATTTCAAATGTTCCAGCTTTTGTTGGTCATGTATTTCAAACGTTCTAGCTTCTGTTGGTCATGTATTTCAAAGGTTCCAGCTTTTGCTGGTCAAGTATTTCCAAAATCAAAGATTCAACTTAAGGTCTCATCAAAATTTACATTGAGTGATTATTTCACAAAAGAATTCTAGAACATTATGCCAATTTGCTAAAAACATTTATTGATTCTAAATATTCTTACTACACAAAAGAAATTTCTCAGATTACCTCTAGTATTTCTTTCCAAAAAGGTGAAACTTTTTGCGAAAAAGTGGTAAAATTCAAATCTTTTCCTTTTGATCAACCAAAAGGATGTAAGAAATGTCCTCGATATGATCAGTGAAAGAAATCTTCAATGATGTTGAAAAGCCAGAAGCAAATTGATATTGATCATGACTATGGCGCATGTTTAAAGACGACTATCTGGCAATCAGGCTGTGGAAATATCTCGAGCTATAAAAAGAATCCACTCAATCCATGTCTTCTCATTCATTTAAAGTTGCAATCAAATATCCGCAAAAGGGATCTCTCAATTGTTGTCAAGATGAAGACGAATATGCGAGTTAGACCCCCGGGGCCAAAGAAGATTTGGATCATCTCCGAGATGAAGGAGTTTGTGAAGGATCCTTCCAGGGAAAGTCCAAATCACCGTCGAGATGAAGGCGAGTGCGATGAACCTACCAACAAACCCTAAAAGATATTTGATTTCTATTATCATCTAAAGACCTTTCTGAGCCAAAGTCATCAATAGAATTTCTGAGATAAAAAGAAGGATCGGAACATTTCCAAGATAAAGGAGTTTGTGACGTACCCTTTCCTGAAAAAGAAAGAAAAGGCAGGACATCCAAATGAAGGATGATGTTAAAAACCCGAGAAAAGTGCAGTGACTCAAAAAGAGTGCAAAAGGATCATCATGGTGAAAACACCCAGATATCAAACTGCCAAAGTTGCCAGAAGTCATCTTTTCTCATGCAAAATTATTTTATCAATATCTCTTCACTAGTTTTTTTTTTTAAAATTAAGAATATTTCTTTTATTCTCATATCAGGAAAATGGATAGCTTCCTTGAAGAAAACCATCAACGCTAAAATTTTGAATTTGACTCTTAAAGACCAAGGAGTTAACCTCATTGAAGGAAATACTCTAGGTAAAAGAGAGAACATCTTTTGCACATACATGCACATTTTCAAGCGTTTGAGTCAACCATAAATGTTCTAAAAATTGATTCAAAGATCAACCCTCGTGTTGATCATATTTTCTAAAAATTGATTTCGAACCATGGCATTCAAAGATCAACCCTCGTGTTGATCATATTTTTTTTAAAAAAATTGATTTCGAACCATGGCATTCAAAGATCAACCCTCGTGTCGATCATATTTTCCAAAAATTAGGTTTTCAAATCATTGCTTTAAAAAATTAACCCTCACGATGATCTCTCGTGAATGATCCCCTCTCACACTTAATCCTCTCTCCAAAAAAATGATTTTTCTCATATTCTTTAAAGATCCCACATGCAGGCAGGATCAAATAAACTCTTTTTCTCAACTTTTATCAAATTTTCCATTTATCAAATCTTCTTTCAGTCTTATCTGTTTTATTCATCTTTATCAAATTTTATTAAATTTTATTCATCCATATTTATTATTTCTTCTTGTCAATTCTTATTTCAAAAATTTTCCCTTTCAACTTAAGGGATAAACTTGATGCCTCTTTCCCATGAGGTATTTCTTTTTCCTTCTTTGCCCCCCCTTCAGGTTAAGGGATAAACCTGAAACCTCATCCTACGAGGTCCTTCTTGCTTCGGGATAAGTGATAGTCCTGAATGTCTTTCTTCCTCTTTTAAAGCTTCATTAATCTCTGCCAAATCTTTTTCTTTATCTAATTTTATCAGTTTTATTTTTTTTTCAAAATTTTGTCGATTCTTTCGATTCTTTATCAAGCCTTTTATTAATTTCCCTTCCCATTCAGGATAAGGGATAATCCTGAAACCACTCATAGGAGCAACAATGCTACCTGTGAGAATTCTGTTACAAAGATAATTTTCATAATTTTCCTTAATTCTTCTCTTGTGTCAAAACTTCCATCAATTTCTATCTCTTCTCGTCAGTTCTTGTCAAATTTTATTCCCCAGTCAAGATAAGGGGGCAATTCTGACAATCAGATCACATACAAATATTTCAGTCCTTGAAATGGTCATTCTCAATCCTAGATCCGGTCCTCGCACTGAAAAATTTTCAAAATTCAATCTTTTGATTAAAACTTTCTGTCAAAAACCTGAGTTTTGATTCGAGCTTCCCTTGTTGGATCCAATGCTCGTGTTGGAAACAATCATTTCTCCAGAAATTCGAGTTTTTCAAAACTTGGGTCTCCTCTTTTATCTTTTTTAAAATCCGAGTTCCGGCTCGGGTTTTTCCCTCTATTATTGGCGTTTGAAGTTCCGAGTTTCGACTCACACTTCCTTTTGGATCCAATGCTCACGTTGGAACCAATCGTTGCGTCGAAATTTTGAATTTTTCAAAACTCAAAATTCTCTTTTATCTTTTGTTTCAAAAATCTGAGTTCCCACTCGAATTTTTCCTTTATTCTTTCGTTTGAAGCTCCGAGTTTCAACTCAAACTTCCTGTTGGATCCAATGCTCGCGTTGGAACCAATCGTTGCGTCGAAATTTCGAATTTTTCAAAACTCAAAATTCTCTTTTATCTTTTGTTTCGAAAATCCGAGTTCCCACTCGAACTTTTCCTTTATTCTTTCGTTTAAAGATCCGAGTTCTGACTCGGACTTCCTTTTGGATCCAATGCTCATGTTGGAACCAATCGTTGCGTCAAAATTTTGAATTTTTCAAAATAAAAATCTCTCTCTTATCCTTTATTTTAAAAAGATTCGAGTTCCCACTCGGGCTTTTCCTTTTCTTTCATTTGAAGTCCGAGTTCCGACAAGGACTTCCTTTTGGATCCAATGCTCATGTTGGGACCAATTGATTGCGTCGAGAATTCGAGTTTTCCAACTCAAAATTTCTCTCTTATCTTTTATCTTGAACATTCGGGTTCCGATTCGGGTTCTCTCCTTTTATTTCATCTTCCTTTCTAGATACACGAGTCCCGACTTGGACTCTCTTCTTTTTCAAAAAAACCCCAATTTGCCAGGTAGGACCTTCTTTCAAAATTCAACCTTCTGGCTAATCCACTCCAAAATTCAAAAGCTTCAGGTTTTTATTTAAGATCCTTCTTTTGCCCCTTCAGGTTAAGGGATAAACCTGACGCCTCCTGCTAACGAGGTATTTCTTTCCTTCCTTCCCCATTCAGAATAAGGGAGCAAATACTGAAAGCAGACCACATACAATTAAGATGTGATGGTCCGTTGAATTCAGAATTTTCATCAAGAAACTTTACATTCTAATCTAGCTCATATTCACAACCCAGTCCTCGCACTGGTAATTTCTCAAAACCTTTCAATCCTATATTGAGCTCATTTTCAAAATCCGTCATCGCACCAGTAGCTTCCTAAATTCAACCTTCTGATCAAAGCTTTCCCTTCTACAAATCAAGTTCTGACTTGAACTTCCAAATTTGATGTATTTCAAAACGTTCCAGCTTTTTGCTGGTCAGGTATTTCAAACGTTCCAGCTTTCGCTGGTCAGGCATTTCAAAAGATCCAACACTCGTTGGTCATGTATTTCCAAACGTTTCAGCTTTTTGCTGGTCATGTATTTCAAACGTTTCAGCTTTTTGCTGATCAGGCATTTCAAACGTTCCAGCTTTTACTGGTGATGTACTTCAAACATTCCAGCTTTTTGCTGGTCAGGTATTTCGAACGTTCCAGCTTTTTATTGGTCATGTATTTCAAATGTTTCAGCTTTTTGTTGGTCACGTATTTTAAACGTTCCAGCTTTTGCTGGTCATGTATTTCAAACGTTCCAACTTTTTGCTGGTCATGTATTTCAAATGTTCCAGCTTTTGTTGGTCATGTATTTCAAACGTTCTAGCTTCTGTTGGTCATGTATTTCAAAGGTTCCAGCTTTTGCTGGTCAAGTATTTCCAAAATCAAAGATTCAACTTAAGGTCTCATCAAAATTTACATTGAGTGATTATTTCACAAAAGAATTCTAGAACATTATGCCAATTTGCTAAAAACATTTATTGATTCTAAATATTCTTACTACACAAAAGAAATTTCTCAGATTACCTCTAGTATTTCTTTCCAAAAAGGTGAAACTTTTTGCGAAAAAGTGGTAAAATTCAAATCTTTTCCTTTTGATCAACCAAAAGGATGTAAGAAATGTCCTCGATATGATCAGTGAAAGAAATCTTCAATGATGTTGAAAAGCCAGAAGCAAATTGATATTGATCATGACTATGGCGCATGTTTAAAGACGACTATCTGGCAATCAGGCTGTGGAAATATCTCGAGCTATAAAAAGAATCCACTCAATCCATGTCTTCTCATTCATTTAAAGTTGCAATCAAATATCCGCAAAAGGGATCTCTCAATTGTTGTCAAGATGAAGACGAATATGCGAGTTAGACCCCCGGGGCCAAAGAAGATTTGGATCATCTCCGAGATGAAGGAGTTTGTGAAGGATCCTTCCAGGGAAAGTCCAAATCACCGTCGAGATGAAGGCGAGTGCGATGAACCTACCAACAAACCCTAAAAGATATTTGATTTCTATTATCATCTAAAGACCTTTCTGAGCCAAAGTCATCAATAGAATTTCTGAGATAAAAAGAAGGATCGGAACATTTCCAAGATAAAGGAGTTTGTGACGTACCCTTTCCTGAAAAAGAAAGAAAAGGCAGGACATCCAAATGAAGGATGATGTTAAAAACCCGAGAAAAGTGCAGTGACTCAAAAAGAGTGCAAAAGGATCATCATGGTGAAAACACCCAGATATCAAACTGCCAAAGTTGCCAGAAGTCATCTTTTCTCATGCAAAATTATTTTATCAATATCTCTTCACTAGTTTTTTTTTTTAAAATTAAGAATATTTCTTTTATTCTCATATCAGGAAAATGGATAGCTTCCTTGAAGAAAACCATCAACGCTAAAATTTTGAATTTGACTCTTAAAGACCAAGGAGTTAACCTCATTGAAGGAAATACTCTAGGTAAAAGAGAGAACATCTTTTGCACATACATGCACATTTTCAAGCGTTTGAGTCAACCATAAATGTTCTAAAAATTGATTCAAAGATCAACCCTCGTGTTGATCATATTTTCTAAAAATTGATTTCGAACCATGGCATTCAAAGATCAACCCTCGTGTTGATCATATTTTTTTAAAAAAAATTGATTTCGAACCATGGCATTCAAAGATCAACCCTCGTGTCGATCATATTTTCCAAAAATTAGGTTTTCAAATCATTGCTTTAAAAAATTAACCCTCACGATGATCTCTCGTGAATGATCCCCTCTCACACTTAATCCTCTCTCCAAAAAAATGATTTTTCTCATATTCTTTAAAGATCCCACATGCAGGCAGGATCAAATAAACTCTTTTTCTCAACTTTTATCAAATTTTCCATTTATCAAATCTTCTTTCAGTCTTATCTGTTTTATTCATCTTTATCAAATTTTATTAAATTTTATTCATCCATATTTATTATTTCTTCTTGTCAATTCTTATTTCAAAAATTTTCCCTTTCAACTTAAGGGATAAACTTGATGCCTCTTTCCCATGAGGTATTTCTTTTTCCTTCTTTGCCCCCCCTTCAGGTTAAGGGATAAACCTGAAACCTCATCCTACGAGGTCCTTCTTGCTTCGGGATAAGTGATAGTCCTGAATGTCTTTCTTCCTCTTTTAAAGCTTCATTAATCTCTGCCAAATCTTTTTCTTTATCTAATTTTATCAGTTTTATTTTTTTTTCAAAATTTTGTCGATTCTTTCGATTCTTTATCAAGCCTTTTATTAATTTCCCTTCCCATTCAGGATAAGGGATAATCCTGAAACCACTCATAGGAGCAACAATGCTACCTGTGAGAATTCTGTTACAAAGATAATTTTCATAATTTTCCTTAATTCTTCTCTTGTGTCAAAACTTCCATCAATTTCTATCTCTTCTCGTCAGTTCTTCTCAAATTTTATTCCCCAGTCAAGATAAGGGGGCAATTCTGACAATCAGATCACATACAAATATTTCAGTCCTTGAAATGGTCATTCTCAATCCTAGATCCGGTCCTCGCACTGAAAAATTTTCAAAATTCAATCTTTTGATTAAAACTTTCTGTCAAAAACCCGAGTTTCGATTCGAGCTTCCCTTGTTGGATCCAATGCTCGTGTTGGAACCAATCATTTCTCCAGAAAGTCGAGTTTTTCAAAACTTGGGTCTCCTCTTTTATCTTTTTTAAAATCCGAGTTCCGGCTCGGGTTTTTCCCTCTATTATTGGCGTTTGAAGTTCCGAGTTTCGACTCACACTTCCTTTTGGATCCAATGCTCACGTTGGAACCAATCGTTGCGTCGAAATTTTGAATTTTTCAAAACTCAAAATTCTCTTTTATCTTTTGTTTCAAAAATCTGAGTTCCCACTCGGATTTTTCCTTTATTCTTTCGTTTGAAGCTCCGAGTTTCAACTCGAACTTCCTGTTGGATCCAATGCTCGCGTTGGAACCAATCGTTGCGTCGAAATTTCGAATTTTTCAAAACTCAAAATTCTCTTTTATCTTTTGTTTCGAAAATCCGAGTTCCCACTCGAACTTTTCCTTTATTCTTTCGTTTAAAGATCCGAGTTCCGACTCGGACTTCCTTTTGGATCCAATGCTCATGTTGGAACCAATCGTTGCGTCAAAATTTTGAATTTTTCAAAATAAAAATCTCTCTCTTATCCTTTATTTTAAAAAGATTCGAGTTCCCACTCGGGCTTTTCCTTTTCTTTCATTTGAAGTTCCGAGTTCCGACTAGGACTTCCTTTTGGATCCAATGCTCACGTTGGGACCAATTGATTGCGTCGAGAATTCGAGTTTTCCAACTCAAAATTTCTCTCTTATCTTTTATCTTGAACATTCGGGTTCCGACTCGGGTTCTCTCCTTTTATTTCATCTTCCTTTCTAGATACACGAGTCCCGACTTGGACTCTCTTCTTTTTCAAAAAAACCCCAATTTGCCAGGTAGGACCTTCTTTCAAAATTCAGCCTTCTGGCTAATCCACTCCAAAATTCAAAAGCTTCAGGTTTTTATTTAAGATCCTTCTTTTGCCCCTTCAGGTTAAGGGATAAACCTGACGCCTCCTGCTAACGAGGTATTTCTTTCCTTCCTTCCCCATTCAGAATAAGGGAGCAAATACTGAAAGTAGACCACATACAATTAAGATGTGATGGTCCGTTGAATTCAGAATTTTCATCAAGAAACTTTACATTCTAATCTAGCTCATATTCACAACCCAGTCCTCGCACTGGTTATTTCTCAAAACCTTTCAATCCTATATAGAGCTCATTTTCAAAATCCGTCATCGCACCAGTAGCTTCCTAAATTCAACCTTCTGATCAAAGCTTTCCCTTCTACAAATCAAGTTCTGACTTGAACTTCCAAATTTGATGTATTTCAAAACGTTCCAGCTTTTTGCTGGTCAGGTATTTCAAACGTTCCAGCTTTCGCTGGTCAGGCATTTCAAAAGATCCAACACTCGTTGGTCATGTATTTCCAAACGTTTCAGCTTTTTGCTGGTCATGTATTTCAAACGTTTCAGCTTTTTGCTGATCAGGTATTTCAAACGTTCCAGCTTTTACTGGTCATGTATTTCAAACGTTCCAGCTTTTTGCTGGTCAGGTATTTCGAACGTTCCAGCTTTTTGTTGGTCATGTATTTCAAATGTTTCAGCTTTTTGTTGGTCACGTATTTTAAACGTTCCAGCTTTTGCTGGTCATGTATTTCAAACGTTCCAACTTTTTGCTGGTCATGTATTTCAAATGTTCCAGCTTTTGTTGGTCATGTATTTCAAACGTTCTAGCTTCTGTTGGTCATGTATTTCAAAGGTTCCAGCTTTTGCTGGTCAAGTATTTCCAAAATCAAAGATTCAACTTAAGGTCTCATCAAAATTTACATTGAGTGATTATTTCACAAAAGAATTCTAGAACATTATGCCAATTTGCTAAAAACATTTATTGATTCTAAATATTCTTACTACACAAAAGAAATTTCTCAGATTACCTCTAGTATTTCTTTCCAAAAAGGTGAAACTTTTTGCGAAAAAGTGGTAAAATTCAAATCTTTTCCTTTTGATCAACCAAAAGGATGTAAGAAATGTCCTCGATATGATCAGTGAAAGAAATCTTCAATGATGTTGAAAAGCCAGAAGCAAATTGATATTGATCATGACTATGGCGCATGTTTAAAGACGACTATCTGGCAATCAGGCTGTGGAAATATCTCGAGCTATAAAAAGAATCCACTCAATCCATGTCTTCTCATTCATTTAAAGTTGCAATCAAATATCCGCAAAAGGGATCTCTCAATTGTTGTCAAGATGAAGACGAATATGCGAGTTAGACCCCCGGGGACAAAGAAGATTTGGATCATCTTCGAGATGAAGGAGTTTGTGAAGGATCCTTCGAGGGAAAGTCCAAATCACCGTCGAGATGAAGGCGAGTGCGATGAACCTACCAACAAACCCTAAAAGATATTTGATTTCTATTATCATCTAAAGACCTTTCTGAGCCAAAGTCATCAATAGAATTTCTGAGATAAAAATAAGGATCGGAACATTTCCAAGATAAAGGAGTTTGTGACGTACTCTTCCCTGAAAAAGAAAGAAAAGGCAGGACATTCAAATGAAGGATGATGTTAAAAACCCGAGAAAAGTGCAGTGACTCAAAAAGAGTGCAAAAGGATCATCATGGTGAAAACACCCAGATATCAAACTGCCAAAGTTGCCAGAAGTCATCTTTTCTCATGCAAAATTATTTTATCAATATCTCTTCACTACTTGTTTTTTTTTTTTAAATTAAGAATATTTCTTTTATTCTCATATCAGGAAAATGGATAGCTTCCTTGAAGAAAACCATCAACGCTAAAATTTTGAATTTGACTCTTAAAGACCAAGGAGTTAACCTCATTGAAGGAAATACTCTAGGTAAAAGAGAGAACATCTTTTGCACATACATGCACATTTTCAAGCGTTTGAGTCAACCATAAATGTTCTAAAAATTGATTCAAAGATCAACCCTCGTGTTGATCATATTTTCTAAAAATTGATTTCGAACCATGGCATTCAAAGATCAACCCTCGTGTTGATCATATTTTTTTTAAAAAAATTGATTTCGAACCATGGCATTCAAAGATCAACCCTCGTGTCGATCATATTTTCCAAAAATTAGGTTTTCAAATCATTGCTTTAAAAAATTAACCCTCACGATGATCTCTCGTGAATGATCCCCTCTCACACTTAATCCTCTCTCCAAAAAAATGATTTTTCTCATATTCTTTAAAGATCCCACATGCAGGCAGGATCAAATAAACTCTTTTTCTCAACTTTTATCAAATTTTCCATTTATCAAATCTTCTTTCAGTCTTATCTGTTTTATTCATCTTTATCAAATTTTATTAAATTTTATTCATCCATATTTATTATTTCTTCTTGTCAATTCTTATTTCAAAAATTTTCCCTTTCAACTTAAGGGATAAACTTGATGCCTCTTTCCCATGAGGTATTTCTTTTTCCTTCTTTGCCCCCCCTTCAGGTTAAGGGATAAACCTGAAACCTCATCCTACGAGGTCCTTCTTGCTTCGGGATAAGTGATAGTCCTGAATGTCTTTCTTCCTCTTTTAAAGCTTCATTAATCTCTGCCAAATCTTTTTCTTTATCTAATTTTATCAGTTTTATTTTTTTTTCAAAATTTTGTCGATTCTTTCGATTCTTTATCAAGCCTTTTATTAATTTCCCTTCCCATTCAGGATAAGGGATAATCCTGAAACCACTCATAGGAGCAACAATGCTACCTGTGAGAATTCTGTTACAAAGATAATTTTCATAATTTTCCTTAATTCTTCTCTTGTGTCAAAACTTCCATCAATTTCTATCTCTTCTCGTCAGTTCTTCTCAAATTTTATTCCCCAGTCAAGATAAGGGGGCAATTCTGACAATCAGATCACATACAAATATTTCAGTCCTTGAAATGGTCATTCTCAATCCTAGATCCGGTCCTCGCACTGAAAAATTTTCAAAATTCAATCTTTTGATTAAAACTTTCTGTCAAAAACCCGAGTTTCGATTCGAGCTTCCCTTGTTGGATCCAATGCTCGTGTTGGAACCAATCATTTCTCCAGAAAGTCGAGTTTTTCAAAACTTGGGTCTCCTCTTTTATCTTTTTTAAAATCCGAGTTCCGGCTCGGGTTTTTCCCTCTATTATTGGCGTTTGAAGTTCCGAGTTTCGACTCACACTTTCTTTTGGATCCAATGCTCACGTTGGAACCAATCGTTGCGTCGAAATTTTGAATTTTTCAAAACTCAAAATTCTCTTTTATCTTTTGTTTCAAAAATCTGAGTTCCCACTCGGATTTTTCCTTTATTCTTTCGTTTGAAGCTCCGAGTTTCAACTCGAACTTCCTGTTGGATCCAATGCTCGCGTTGGAACCAATCGTTGCGTCGAAATTTCGAATTTTTCAAAACTCAAAATTCTCTTTTATCTTTTGTTTCGAAAATCCGAGTTCCCACTCGAACTTTTCCTTTATTCTTTCGTTTAAAGATCCGAGTTCCGACTCGGACTTCCTTTTGGATCCAATGCTCATGTTGGAACCAATCGTTGCGTCAAAATTTTGAATTTTTCAAAATAAAAATCTCTCTCTTATCCTTTATTTTAAAAAGATTCGAGTTCCCACTCGGGCTTTTCCTTTTCTTTCATTTGAAGTTCCGAGTTCCGACTAGGACTTCCTTTTGGATCCAATGCTCACGTTGGGACCAATTGATTGCGTCGAGAATTCAAGTTTTCCAACTCAAAATTTCTCTCTTATCTTTTATCTTGAACATTCGGGTTCCGACTCGGGTTCTCTCCTTTTATTTCATCTTCCTTTCTAGATACACGAGTCCCGACTTGGACTCTCTTCTTTTTCAAAAAAACCCCAATTTGCCAGGTAGGACCTTCTTTCAAAATTCAGCCTTCTGGCTAATCCACTCCAAAATTCAAAAGCTTCAGGTTTTTATTTAAGATCCTTCTTTTGCCCCTTCAGGTTAAGGGATAAATCTGACGCCTCCTGCTAACGAGGTATTTCTTTCCTTCCTTCCCCATTCAGAATAAGGGAGCAAATACTGAAAGCAGACCACATACAATTAAGATGTGATGGTCCGTTGAATTCAGAATTTTCATCAAGAAACTTTACATTCTAATCTAGCTCATATTCACAACCCAGTCCTCGCACTGGTTATTTCTCAAAACCTTTCAATCCTATATTGAGCTCATTTTCAAAATCCGTCATCGCACCAGTAGCTTCCTAAATTCAACCTTCTGATCAAAGCTTTCCCTTCTACAAATCAAGTTCTGACTTGAACTTCCAAATTTGATGTATTTCAAAACTTTCCAGCTTTTTGCTGGTCAGGTATTTCAAACGTTCCAGCTTTCGCTGGTCAGGCATTTCAAAAGATCCAACACTCGTTGGTCATGTATTTCCAAACGTTTCAGCTTTTTGCTGGTCATGTATTTCAAACGTTTCAGCTTTTTGCTGATCAGGTATTTCAAACGTTCCAGCTTTTACTGGTCATGTATTTCAAACGTTCCAGCTTTTTGCTGGTCAGGTATTTCGAACGTTCCAGCTTTTTGTTGGTCATGTATTTCAAATGTTTCTGCTTTTTGTTGGTCACGTATTTTAAACATTCCAGCTTTTGCTGGTCATGTATTTCAAACGTTCCAACTTTTTGCTGGTCATGTATTTCAAATGTTCCAGCTTTTGTTGGTCATGTATTTCAAACGTTCTAGCTTCTGTTGGTCATGTATTTCAAAGGTTCCAGCTTTTGCTGGTCAAGTATTTCCAAAATCAAAGATTCAACTTAAGGTCTCATCAAAATTTACATTGAGTGATTATTTCACAAAAGAATTCTAGAACATTATGCCAATTTGCTAAAAACATTTATTGATTCTAAATATTCTTACTACACAAAAGAAATTTCTCAGATTACCTCTAGTATTTCTTTCCAAAAAGGTGAAACTTTTTGCGAAAAAGTGGTAAAATTCAAATCTTTTCCTTTTGATCAACCAAAAGGATGTAAGAAATGTCCTCGATATGATCAGTGAAAGAAATCTTCAATGATGTTGAAAAGCCAGAAGCAAATTGATATTGATCATGACTATGGCGCATGTTTAAAGACGACTATCTGGCAATCAGGCAGTGGAAATATCTCGAGCTATAAAAAGAATCCACTCAATCCATGTCTTCTCATTCATTTAAAGTTGCAATCAAATATCCGCAAAAGGGATCTCTCAATTGTTGTCAAGATGAAGACAAATATGCGAGTTAGACCCCCGGGGCCAAAGAAGATTTGGATCATCTCTGAGATGAAGGAGTTTGTGAAGGATCCTTCCAGGGAAAGTCCAGATCACCGTCGAGATGAAGGCGAGTGCGATGAACCTACCAACAAACCCTAAAAGATATTTGATTTCTATTATCATCTAAAGACCTTTTTGAGCCAAAGTTATCAATAAAATTTCTGAGATAAAAAGAAGGATCAGAACATTTCCAAGATAAAGGAGTTTGTGACGTACCCTTTCTTGAAAAAGAGAGAAAAGGCAGGACATCCAAATGAAGGATGATGTTAAAAACTCGAGAAAAGTGCAGTGACTCAAAAAGAGTGCAAAAGGATCATCATGGTGAAAACACCCAGATATCAAACTGCCAAAGTTGCTAGAAGTCATCTTTTCTCATGCAAAATTCTTTTATCAATATCTCTTCACTACTTGTTTTTTTTTTTAAATTAAGAATATTTCTTTTATTCTCATATCAAGGAAATGGATAGCTTCCTTGAAGAAACCCATCAACGCTAAAATTTTGAATTTGACTCTTAAAGACCAAGGAGTTAACCTCATTGAAGAAAATACTCGAGGTAAAAGAGAGAATATCTTTTGCACATACGTGCACATTTTCAAGCGTTTGAGTCAACCATAAATTTATCTTATTGGCAAAATTTTCTAGCTATTCCAAGAATGAAATAAAAAATTTGATATCCATTTTGATGCAACCTAGCGTTGTTTATATCTTTCAAGAAAAGTTGCCTCATTCAATTGAAGTATCTCTCCCTGTCCCATCACGGTTTTCTCATTGAAGAATTCTGTATGGACGACCCACTCAAGTTAAGGGTCAAAACTGAATTTTCTGTGAGAGGTCATTGATTTCAAAAGCTATTTCAGTCTCAGCAGTGAGACGCCCCATTTCGTCCCCTTTTCAAAGCTTTAGGGAACCCTATTTTTCTCCTTTCACAAAAACCCTTTCGGATTTGTTTGTCCAAACTCCGAAGGTCCCATCATAGTATCTCCATTTAAGAAATCCGTATGGTAGATTTCTCACTCAGGTTAAGGATCAAAACTGAATTTTCTACGATAGGTATGAACACCCCAAATTTTTCAAAATGTTGTAAATATTTCCTTTCTTGCCCTTTATCTTCATTTTCTGGGTAATTGAGTCACTTTTAAATCTAAATCCCATTTTATTTCTCAAGTTTTACTGAAATTAAATTCATTCTATATATCTAACTCAATTTCGGATCCGGATTCAGATAAAAGATCCAAATCTGAGCCTTATCGTCTAATTTTTAAATTAAATTCTCAAAATTACCGAAATAACTTTTGAAAAGCTCAGACACTTTGCCCGGTATCCGTTTGGATTCATCTCGTTATATTCCTCGATTCGAGGTTTAAAACTCAAATATTTTCTCAAAACTTGGGTCCAAACCCATCCTTCTGAAGAAATTTTCACAAAATAACCTTGATTTTTCAGTAAATATTTTGAAATTTTGTAAAATTAGTTTAAAATTCTTAGTTTTTAGAGTTTTGTTTTCAAAAATATCAAAAATATACATATATAAAGTGAAGAAAAGAACAAAAAAATAAAAAATACAGAAAAGAAACAAAATTCAGATTTTTGAAAAACTCTTTTTTTGAAAGCAATCTTTTAAACTAAAAACATTTTTTGCAAAAGCTTTTGAAAAAGAGCCAGCCTTTTGAAAATCTTTAAAACAGAAGGGTTTTTACAAAAAAAAGAAAAAATCGCGTTTTCTTTAGGGTTACGAAGGCTCTCTCATGCCTTCTCCACTGCCCCCCCCTCTTTCGCTTTCTCTCCATCTCGGGTCCTCTCTCTCACCGAAACCCTCAGTCGATCGCCCCTCTCCATCGCGCTCCGGAAGCACCCATGTGCCTCCAACCACTTCTCAGCCTCCATCTCCCGTCCATCGTTAACAAACTCGCCCTCCTCCATCCATCTGCAACGAAAGCATCGTTCTGGATTCTTCCTCCTCTTCTTTAAGAATCGGCAAAGGAAAACCCGAAAGCACTGCTTCTTCACCCCAGCACCCCTCTCTCCTTCACGATCTACTTTCAACAGGAAGCATCCTTCCAACATCGCCCTCTTTCCCTATTATTCTCCAGAGTAGAGGGTCTTCACGGTAGAACAAAGGGAAAATCCCCTTTCTCGTTTCAGAATCCCTGTAAAGAAGAAGATCGATCCAGTCTTCAACGCACGAAGGTCGGCTACCCCTGTAAGGATCTCAAGCAACCGCTTCTTCTCCAGCAACCAACGAAGAAGTCTTCAGCCGATTGAATCAAGGAGGAGCTTCCTCCTTCAAAATCTCTGCAAGCATCCATTATCGACCTTTTTTTTTATCATCCATCATCATCTATACCCTCTGGTGTTTACCCTCTTCAAGCAATTAAGAGATCGAAGCCTACTTCAGGTAAGAAATCAATTTCCTCTTTCTTTTCTTTTTTTTAACATCGTTTTCCCCTTACTTTCAGTATTACTCTGTCTTGATCCCTTTTTTTTTATAAAGGCTGGTAAGGAGGGGATCGTCCTGCATATAGCAGGAACAAACCATCTATTTGCTACAGTAAATGAAATGTACACATTCCAACATTTTGCCCCATTTTTTTTCTTTTTTCTTCTGTTTTATTGGTAATCCTTGGTCCGAGCATGTGTTCATTTGATACTTCAGGCATCCGATTTCTATTTTATTTTTAAATCAGTTTATATCTTGGTTTCCCTTCTTCTTTTCGTTTCAATGCTATCCCAGTCACATTCCGTAATGGCTTTTTCTGTTTCCGTCGTGGCTAAATCCTTGCAGAGTTTTTTTTATCTCATCATCGAATCTCTGCAAAATCACTTATGTTTTAGTTCATTCACTGGTCATCATGCGTACATCACAGGTGTTCACGGCTCAGGCCATGAATTTGGCTTCACATGCCTCTCAAGTATACTATGCATCTCATTTATTTTCAGCATCATTCTTCTTTTTTTTTGTATCATGCTCGATTCTTATGACCCTTTCACATTTCATTCTTTTGTCTTCGTTCTTTTTCTTTTCGTTTATTTTGGTCTTAAGGCATGTTTTGTGTTTCACTTTTTTTTTTGTCTGTACCCTCAGTTAGATCATTCCCTTTTACTCCATAAGTATGTTGTTTTGCTTGAGTAGAATGTTATGATTGTCTAATGCCCTCATTAAGCAAATTTCTTTTGTTGCTTTTCTTTAATTCGTTTGAATTCCCATGATTCAGCTTCATGCCTATATACTTGTATTAGCTTTTGCATTATAGATTCATATCCTTATGATTCACTTTGACACTCGCCAGCAGTTGTATTTTTTTTGTTGTTGTTGTGCTTCCCCTTTCATCCTCATCGTTACAGTCATCCCTGCCTCATGTTTCAAATACACCCTCCTCATTCATCAATAGAATTAATGAGGTAATCACTACAACCTTTGCACATCAAGTAATATGCCTCCACAGCAGCATCTGTTATGTCACCCACGTCTTCGCCGCGCGCTTACACTCCATAGAATATCACATTTACCTGCTGGTGATCTCTTCACGGCCTGCTGTTATTGGGTATTATTACAATTGAATCTTGCAGTAACTTTTTAGTGTCTTTTCTTTTTTTTTCTGAAGTTTGCCTTCACACATTCATGTTCACATCCATTCTGAAGTCATGGTGATACGATAGGTAGTTTGAGAATCTCCTGGATAATGCATATATTGTGTTCTTACTTGTTGCAGAATATTATTATACATACTAACTGCATCCTTCTTGATCTATATGTTTACAAGATTTTTTTTTACAGATTAAAAGAGGCTCAGGTTGAACCTCAATGTAAACATTCAGGAGTTTAGCTGTCATAAATTCTTATAATCTACAATAGCAACCTGTAAAAAAATTGAATGCCCTTGTCTGAACCTCCCAGTTCTCATATCCACTAACCTTGTCGATAGAGGATCAATAAGTCAGGTATGTCAAAGAAAGGGATGCTGCAAGCCTGAAGATAACATGGCTCATGCTGTATGCATTTTAGCATAGCTCAGATTGAACATCGGCCTCAGTTTCTGCTATATCTGGATAATGATAAAAGCCAATTCACCGTGCTTGTGAATTATTGACTAGAGCAGGCGATTCCAAGAATCAGTTTTCAAAGTTATTTATAATTTATATCTGTTCTGATTGCTGTGTTGATATCTGCATAACAAGGTAAGGTATGGCGTCAGGATATTAAAGGCACTATCATAACGTCATAACGTCATAACATGGCAGCTTGCATTTCACCTGGCAATACATATCAAGTCATTTCTTGTTGATCTCTGCTATTTCACTTGAGGTATGTTGTCCATTCGCTACAATCAATTTGCAGAAGTTCTTTTACTGCTGATTATCTTTTCTAATGGCTAAATCTTAAAATATGGGTTCCCGCAAGGTAAAGCTAGACTATAGTAAAATTACCTTACAGAAATCCCAACTGATTTGAATTGATTGCAGCAGTCAATTCTCTTGAGATGTGCCTGTAGCTCACACCACTCACTACACATGCACCCTGTGTCACCATTGCATTCCACAGCTATAGTATGGCATCAACCCCACCTTCATTCCAGCCACATATTGCATGTTTTTGCATCTGTTACACAACAACATGCATCCATGCTGTCACCCACAGTAATATTTTAGGCCTTACTGTGATTGCACTTTTGATATCCACAACAGTGTGTGCACACTACTGTAATGCAGAATGCTGCTGCAACTGGCTGCATCTCAGCACCCTGTTGCTACAACCCCATCCCAGCATTCATCTTCCATGTCACTGCACAAGCACCTGGATGTGCTGATTAGAGTCAATTTGTTAATACTGTTAAGATAAACTCGTTGATGTTATTGAGGTCCATTCATAAATGTTACTAATTGCAGAATTCCAGTCGTAAAGATAGATTTGCTGCAAATCGACTCATTACTAAGATTTATTGATTTACCTTATTATAATAAGCTGATTGCAATTTACTGTTTCATCTGTTGAGGTCCATTTTGTCATAAAATCAGCTTTGAATATGTTTTGGAAAAGTTGTTTTGTAGTCTATTCAAAATATCAATAAGCTGGAACAGTTCAATTCAGCAACACAGTATGAGTGTATACCCAATTCTCATCTTTCTTATTTCACAAGGTATTGTATATGTCATATATGTATATATATATATGCATACCTATATATATATGTGCATATATACATAGACATGTATATAAGTATATATATATTATTTTTTTTTCATCTTTTCATCATAAATATCTTGATATATGAGCATTTCACCATCGGCATCTTTGAAATCCATATATGAGCAAATTCTTTTCTATATTCATACTAACTAAATGTTTTTGCAGGGAATATGTGGAAAATGCCATTTCTTGGGAATTGTATTTTCAATTTTACATATTGTAATAAATTAGATCTTAATGAGAATTTACATTTTCAGCTTCTAGATAGAATGAATGAGCATTGTAAATATCATAAATTGCTTGTTTTCATGCTTTTTATCTTTGTTTTCCAAAATCTCATAATGGTGAAACACGAATGGCACGTGCACCATTTTGCAAAAGGTAATTAATCCTAAGTTGATGATTTACATCAATGGCCATAGTCAGGATGGAAACAAAACTTTGGGATTTTTATCTTTTATAAAATAACACTAGATCCACACTGGATCATTTTCAAATTCATCATATTTTCTTTAAATATTTTTCTCTTTTATCAGAGTTTAATTTAAAATTAATTCAATATATATACCAATGGCCATAGTCAGGGTATATTGAGAGTTAATTTTATTTTAAACTCTATAAAAACACCAAAAATGTATTTTATTCTTCACTTGAATTTAAAGGTGGTTATTATATAATACATTCAATGACCATAGTCAGGGATGTATTATATCTTCAATCTCCTTCTGAATTCATTTAAAGAATGGAATAGCTTTTCAAAATCCAATTCCAAAATCTTTAAATTCATTCATCATTTAGAATAGAATTGCATCATATTTTCAAAATTTTCTTTTCAAAATTTCAAGTGATTCTTTTTCTTCATTTCCTAGGTCAAATCATATTTATAGATTCAAATTCAATTCTATTTCTCAAAATTTCAACTTCAAAGTCCAATTTGACTTTGAAACTTCAAAATCATCTTGTATTTCAAATTCCAATTATATCTCAATTTCAAAGTCCGATTTGACTTTGAAATTCCAAAATCATTTTTGTATTCAAACTTTAAATTTCCAATTTAAATTCAAATTCAAAGTTCAAACTAACTTTGAAGTTTCTGATTCATCTTCAAAATTCAAAACCAAGCTTATCTTCCTATCTTTAAATTCAAAATCAAAGTCTGAGATTGATTCTAAATCTCAAAACTTGACCTTTCCTAGATTTTAAATTCAATCTGGGTTTTCAAAACCCAGATCCATATTCAAAAGCCCATTTGGACTTTCAAAGCCCAAATCCAAAGTTAGATCGACTTAGATCCAGACTTTTAAATACAATTCTACTTTGGATCTTAGACTCCAGGTCCAAAATCCATCTTAGGATCCAGAGTTCAACTCTATCTTGGATCTCAGATTTCAAATCCTAAACCCATTTTAAGATCCAAAATCCATTTAATCCCATCTTGGATTCCAGATCTGGGGTCAAATTCCCTTTAGGATTTAGAAACCAATTCCACCTTGGATCTCATACTTCAGATCCAATTCCATTTTAGGATCCAGAATCCAATTCCACTTTGAATCTCAGATTTTAGATCCAATTTCATTTTAGGATCTAGAATCCAATTTCACTTTGGATCTCAGACTTCAGATCCAATTCCATTTTAAGATCCAGAATCCAATTCCACTTTGGATCTCAGACTCCAGATCCAATTTCATTTTAGGATCCAGAATCCAATTCTACTTTGGATCTCAGATTTCAGATCCAAATCCATCTTAAGATCCAGACTTCGGATTTAAATTCCAAATTTCAAATCAAATTCTATTTTCAAATTCCAACTTTCAAATCCAATTCTATTTTTCAAATTCCAACTTTCAAATCCAAATCCACTTTATTTTCAGATTTCAAATATAAATCCATTTTTTAGATCTCATCTGAACTTCCTAAATCCATTTCTATTTTTAATATCATTTGGATTTCTCAAGTCCATTTTGATTTCAAAATTGAAATTGAAATTCTATTTCAAATATTCATTTCCTTTCCTAAATCCAAGTTTAAAATCCAAATTCAAAGTCCATTTCTGGCTTTGAAACTTCATTTCCTTTCATTTCAAACTTCAAATCCTTCTTTCTCAAAATCAAGATTTATTCTTCCAAACTCTGATTACCTAGAACTTCTCTGATCTATCTCGAGTTCTAAGTTGAATTTTATCATTCAAAAACCATTTTCTTCACTTCATCATCAAGTTCATCTCAGAACAATTGAAAATTTCCAAATCGATTTTTCAAAAAGAGCATACATCCTTGCATTGCACAAGCATGATTCTTTGTGCATTTAGATCTTTAGGATAAATTCTTAGATAATATTTAGGCAAAGCAAAAGGCATAAATTCGATCCTTGGTTCGATTACCTCTGGTAAAGGCGCCAGGAACGGTCGAACCTCGTACCGATGAGCGAATCACGTCTCTCTATTTTTCCCGCAAATATATTTCAAAACGGAGGCGAGTTAAATTTCTAAATATTTTCAAATTAAGGTCAAGTGAGACCCCGCAAAAGAGTTCCTCTTCTCCCTTTCTTTTCTTTTCTCTCTTCTTTTCTTTCTTTTATTTTCTTCCTTCAAAAAGGAGGAAATAGAGGCTAGAAAAGGAAAAGAGAAGGAAGAGAGAGAAACCACAAGAGGAAAATTTTTGGAATGATCACAAGAAGTCAATGATTTCCAAAGCTATTTCAGTCTCAGCAATGAGACGCCCCATTTCGTCCCCTTTTCAAAGCTTTAGGGAACCCTATTTTTCTCCTTTCACAAAACCCTTTTCGGATTCGTTCGTCCAAACGCCGAAGGTCCCATCATGGTTTCTCCATTTAAGAAATCCGTATGGTAGATTTTCCACTCAGGTTAAGGATCAAACCTGAATTTTCTGCGTGAGGTCATTGATTTCAAAAGCTATTTCAGTCTCAGCAATGAGACACCCCATTTCATCCCCTTTTTGAAGCTTTAGGGAACCCTATTTTCCTCCTTTCGCAAAACCCCTTTCGGATTTGTTCGTCCAAACTCCAAAGGTCCCATCATGGTTTCTCCATTTGAGAAATCCGTATGGTAGATTTCCCACTCAGATTAAGCCTGAATTTTCTGCGAGAGGTCATTGATTTCAAAAGCTATTTCAGTCTCAGCAGTGAGACGCCCCATTTCGTCTCCTTTTCAAAGCTTTAGGGAACCCTATTTTCCTCCTTTCGCAAAACTTCTTTTGAATTTGTTCGTCCAAACTCCGAAGGTCTCATCATGGTTTCTCCATTTGAGAAATCCATATGGTAGATTCCCACTCAAGTTAAGTCTGAATTTTCTGCGAGAGGTCATTGATTTCAAATGCTATTTCAGTCTCAGCAGTGAGACGCCCCATTTTGTCCCCTTTTTAAAGCTTTAGGGAACCCTATTTTCCTCCTTTCGCAAAACCCCTTTCGGATTTTTTCGTCCAAACTCCGAAGGTGCCATCATGGTTTCTCCATTTGAGAAATCCGTATGGTAGATTCCCACTCAGATTAAGCCTGAATTTTCTGCGAGAGGTCATTGATTTCAAAAGCTATTTCAGTCTCAACAGTGAGACGCCCCATTTTGTCCATTTTTCAAAGTTTTAGGGAACCCTATTTTCCTTCTTTCGTAGAACCCCTTTCGGATTTGTTCGTCCAAATTCCGAAGGTCCCATCATGGTTTCTCATTTTGAAAAATCTGTATGGTAGATTTCCCACTCAAGTTAAGGATCAAACCTGAATTTTTTGCGAGAGGTCATTGATTTCAAAAGCTATTTCAGTCTCAGCAATGAGACGCCCCATTTCGTCCCCTTTTCGAAGCTTTAGGGAACCCTATTTTCCTCCTTTCGCAAAAACCCCTTTCAGATTTGTTCGTCCAAACTCCGAAGGTCCCATTATGGTTTCTCCATTTGAGAAATCTGTATGGTAGATTTCTCATTCAGGTTAAGGGTTAACCCTCAACCTTGCTTTGGGAGATATCTTTCTTTCTTAGGTTTGGGTTAAACCTGAGTCTCGTTTCGACAAGATTTCTCGTTTTGACGAGATATTTTCTTCCAGTCCCATCATGGTTCTTCCCATCGAGGAATCCATGCTATGTATATCCATCCAGAAAGGATCCTACTTGAGCATCATTTCACGAGGCATTTTCCAAAAAATGTCCCATCAAGGTCCTCGCATATTCCTTTTCTCATTCAATTCATTTTGATATATCTTCGTCCCATCCAGGTTAAGGGCTAAACCTGAATCATTCCAAAAAGAGTATCTTGTCTCACCCATGAGACCTGATCGAAATTGTTATTTTCACCATTTCGGGATTTTCATCCAAAGTCCCATCACAGTTTCCTCATCTTTCTGCTCAATCATGTCATTTTCGAGGATTTCGTCCCCCCAAAACCATGCGGAATAAGGTTTTTAAGCCTGAAAAATCATATTTACAAAATAATTCTTCCACACCCAGTTCAGGCATTTTCAAAATTTGGAGTGTTATCTTTGCCACTAAGCTCGGCTTTCAACCGGCTTAGTAGCAAAGAGGGTTATCTGTGAATACCCCAAATTTTTCAAAGGTTTGTAAAAATGACCTTTTTGCCCCAGGTTCCATTTTCTGAGAAAACCAAAGCTAAATTTCAATCGTTCTTCAGATTTTCTGGATTGAATTCCATATTGATATACTCAAATTCAATTCTGGATCCAACCCAGTGTTTTAAATCCAAATCTGTGACTCGTTGTCCAAATTCCAAATTAAAATTACAAAAATACCAAAAAAATGGTTTTGAATGGCTCGGGTAGTTCATCCAGCATCCTGTTGGATCCACAACTTCATATTTCTCGATTTGAGGTTTTAAACCTCGAATATTTCCTAAAAATCCGGATATAAACCCATTTTCTGAAGAAATTTTCCATAAAAACGCCTTGAGTTCTCAGAAAAACTCCCTTTTATAAATATTTTGCAAAAATACAAAAAAAAAACAATTTTAAATCTTTATTTCCTCACAAATCTTAGGTGTTTATTCTAAAAATACAAAAAATGAAAAGACAAAAAAAAATATATATATATATATATATATATATATACAAAAATATCAGGAAAACAAAAAAAGAAAAATAGAAAGAAATAAGCGCCCTTTTTTGATAAAACCTATCTTTTACCACGTTTTTTTGGAAAATTTTATGAAAGTAAAGGGACTTGTTTTGAAAAACAGAAAAAACCCTAAAAAGGGTTATCTCTCATTCTCGCCCGATTTTTCTCTAATAAACCCTCCTCCATGGCACTCTCTCCCTCTCTCTGCTCCGCCGATCGCTAACCTCCTTTGCCCATTTCCCTCCTCCTTCGCTCATCTCCAATGATCGCCTCTCACCCCAGCACCCCTCTCTCCTTCAAGAATCACCTGTTTTCACCCCATTTCCCTTTCTCCTTCTTTCAGTTTTCCCTCATTATTGCTTTCTGATCGACTGAAGAGGACATCACGACCAAGCCAAGCAAACCACGCCATCTCTTCTGCTCCATTTGAAGGAATCAGATTGATTCCTTCCCCTAGAGGTTCTGCAATTACAATCGACCGAAGAAGAAAGGTTGACCCTACCTGGTAGCAGTAGATCGAAATCAGATCCTCCTTCTCTCAATTGAAGCCGGCTATGGTAAGTTCCTTCTCTCTCTTCGGTATACCCCTCTTCCCTTTCTTCTCTTTCTTCTTCTTTCTCTTCTTTCTTCCTCTGTTTCCCCTCCCAATCGGCTGAAGGAAACCAATCAAGCCCCACGGCTAAGGCTTTGGTAAGTGCCCTTCACATCTTTCTTTTACTGGTTTTCCCATTTCTTCGTCAAAGCACCCTTGGTAGCATCGAGTTGTTTGTAACAACGTCGATCTACCTACGTGCAACATCAACGGAGCGATTGACTCCAACATTTACTTTCTGTTTTACAATTTATTTTGTCGATTTTTCTCAGTGCTAATGTTTGTTTATTAGATGTAACCCTCCCTTGTAATTTGTCATCGATCCCATTTTTGGATCAATTCTGATCTATCAGAGTATGGATAAATTTTGGTGTGATTGATTACTTGAATATGATTTAACCGTGATTTGGATTCCTGGCGAGTCTTAATCGAATAGTCTGATCTCTAGATGCGTTTTGAATATTGAGCTACTGATCTCTGGATCAGTTTGTGGATCATATTGCCATTACATTTCTGATTTCCAATGTTCTGGTATTGTTAGAAGTTGATAAGTGGTGATATGTTTCTAACAACCTTGAAAATGCTTCATCATAAGGATGTCTTATCAACGACGAATGCCCCTGTTACTCAAAAGTTTTCTCTCTAAAAAGAGTCTGGCAATCAAATATGATCAATTGGTCGTTTGGAAGTCTGGATCAGCTCTAGTCCCTTGGTTCTGTTTGGCACTGACAAGAAGTTGTTTGGTTATCGATCAACAGAATTCAGACAATTGATTGTCTGAATCCTGGATTGTTGTTCAACTTTAGATTTGTTTAGATCTTGGTTAATTATCTCATTTCTGAGTTCATTTGTTGAGCTCTGGATCGATCATTTGATTGATGACCATTGAGATAATACCCTTAGCGATTCTTCTGCAATGATTATCGGGCAACAACAGCATGGAGTATCAAATGCACAAAAAAAGGGAGAAGAGCAGGCAGCTGGAGTTAAAATTTTAGTCCTAAAATCTCAATTCAATGGCCACTAAGGGTCCCAGACAACACAAAATGGCGATGGGCCAGAGCAAGGTGAATCTTGCAGGAACGTCACTAGATGCTAGGCTGTGGAGGCGCCAGGCTATGCACTGTAAGATATGCAAGATTTTAGATGTGGAAACCCACTAGTAAGTGGTCTTGAGAGGTCCATGATGGACCATATGCATCTGCAGTATCTGCAAAGCACTGTTATGCAGCTTAGGTTGCTGCCAATATGAGCGGCCTTTCATTGAGGCAGAATCATGTAGGTACATGTCTACTTAAATTCCAGACATCTTACTTTGAGACATCGCTTGCTCAGCAGAAATCACAGTGACTTCATTTGTATGGGCATCATAGAAGTCCTGCCTCAGATCGTGGCCTGCCTTACCCTGGAAATTCATTGTCTAGTTCATTAAACCCTTTAAGTCCTAATCGGCAGATGAATAGAAATCCACACTTTCTTTCTTTGATGAGGAGCTCAAGTGGGCTTATGGGATCTGTCAGACGTGGGATCTCTATGTTAAGCTGATACTCTTCCCTGTTTCTGTTGCTTATTACCATTTTTTGTTACTTTCTGTCACTGTCCAGTATGACTGTTATTTTTTTAGACTTATTGTTTGGTCTTATTTTGGAGTTTTGTCATTAGAATCAATGTATCAAAAGGATGGAACAACATGTCTGCATGAGTTTGTGAAAATATTTGTGTTAGCAGCTTGAGATTTGCATGTCTCTGCAAAAAGCAGTAGCAGTTGCTGCTGAATCTTCACGGTATATCAGGTTATTGGAGCCTCCAGCGTGTTTATAGCATGGCCTCCCTAAGGCTAGAGTGGGTGCTCATGCTTTCATAAACTTGCCACTGATGTTTGGCATTCATCTCAACCCCCAACAGTCCTACTTGCCTAGCCTTTCAGTGGTCTCTTTTGCACGAGGTGCTCAGCCACTGTCTTGGGCAATAAGGATAAAAGTTGCCATTGGTGTTGCCAGGGGCCTAACTGTAACGCCCCGGATTTCCAAAACAAAGTTAAGTTAAAATTTTCATGAATTTCTTTTTTTTTTTATTTCTTTGCAGCGGAATTTAGAAAAGCTTTTAGCAGCGGAATCAGACGATAATGAGTCGTCAGTTTTAGAAAATTCCGAGTACGTTGCAGGTATGTGGCCAAGCAACTCATTGACCACCAAAGTGTTCCATTTTATCGAAAACCACATGTTTATTACAACACTACTGCTTAGAAAAGCAGTGTAGGTTCAATAAAAAGGAAGCAGTACAACTCTGTCTAAAGAAACCCTGGAACTCGATGCTGCCTTGCTCCGCATATCGCCACGCAGGTACAACACCTGAAATCCCCATAAAACGGGGTCCTAACCACTGATGGTCTGGTAAGCATGCAGTCATACATCCATTCAACTCAAATACAATAATGACCACTCAGGGTCGCAATGCGCAATAACAACGCTCAAGCCTCCAAGACTTAGCGTATATCGCAGGAGCCTCCTCAGGGCTATGAGTTGAACATCTGCTCAAGTCTTCATGACTTAGAGCAAGCCTTTTCACGCTTCATACCCTTCCACCAGTACTTCCTCTGCAAATCTCGGAACATCTTCGTACCTCCAGGGTGAATGGTGTACTTGCTATTATGAGCCTCTTGGAGTACTTCCTGTCTTAGCTCAGGGTTATTTGGAACCCAAATCCTTTCTTCCATCCATATTCCTCCATCTTCTTTCAAATGGAAAAAAGTGTCATCTTTTTCAGCACGAGCTTTCAATTCCAAGTACTGGGGATCCTTGAACTGTTCGGCTACGATGCGATCGAGGAACTCAATGTGGATCGTCAAACATGACATTTGGATTCTACCTGAATCAGCCAAAAATGGCTTCCACTTGACAAAATCCTCCATCAACTTCCATTGTCCAGTTAGGCTGGCCAGAGTGCCAACAGTCTTGCGACTAAGGGCATCTGCTACAACATTCGCCTTTCTAGGGTGATAGGAAAGCGTGAATTCATAGTCTTTGAGGAATTCCAGCCATAGCCGTTGCCGCATATTGAGTTCTTTTTGAGAAAAGAGGTATTTTAGGCTTTTATGGTCCGACATGACCTCAAATTTCTCTCCATACAGGTAGTGTCGCCAGATTTTAAGCGCGAACACTACCGCGGCAAGCTCCAAGTCGTGGGTTGGATAGTTTTTCTCATGGACTCTCAACTGTCATGACGCATAGGCGATTACTTTGCCGTGCTGCATCAATACACAACCCAGACCTGTTCCTGAGGCATCGGTATAAGCAACGAAGCCTCCCTGACTAGAAGGTAAGGTAAGGACAGGGGCAGTGGTAAGCCTCTGTTTGAGAACCTCAAAGCACTCCTTACACTGGTCAGTCCATTCAAACTTGACTCCCTTTTTTAGTAATTTCGTCATGGGTACGGCGATTCGGGAGAAGTCTTGTATGAACTTCCGATAATATCCGGCAAGTCCAAGGAAGCTACGAACCTCAGTAATATTTTCTGGCTGCTTCCAGTCCATCACAGCTTCCACCTTCGGAGGATCTACTGCGATTCCATCTTTCGAGATCACATGACCAAGGAACATCACTTTGTCTAGCCAGAATTCACATTTTGAAAACTTGACATATAGCTGATTATCTTGAAGGGTTTTCAAGACAATTCTTAAGTGCTTCTTGTGTCGTTCCTCATTCTCTGAATACACGAGGATGTCATCAATGAAGACGATGACGAAAGTGTCTAAGTATGGCTTGAACACTCGGTTCATCAGGTCCATAAAGACAGCAGGCGCATTAGTAAGTCCGAATGGCATTACTACGAACTCATAATGGCCATATCTCGTTCTGAAGGCAGTCTTAGGTATATCCTCTTCCTTAACTCTGAGCTGATGGTACCCAGACCTAAGGTCGATCTTGGAGAACACTCTTGCTGTTCTGAGCTGATCGAATAAGTCCTCAATCCGAGGCAACGGATACTTATTTTTAATGGTTGCCTGGTTAAGCATCCGATAATCGATGCACAACCGAAGGGATCCATCCTTCTTCTTTACAAACAGCACTGGGGCTCCCCACGGTGACACACTAGGACGGATGAACCCTTGTTCCATCAGTTCTTCCAACTGACAGTTCAACTCACTAAGTTCAGCTGGCGCCATTCGATACGGGGCTTTGGATATCGGCGCTGTTCCAGGTAAGGATTGAATTCCAAATTCAACCTCACGAAGTGGCGGAAGTCCTGACAATTCCTCAGGAAATACATTGGGAAACTCCCGTACCACTTCCAAACTCTCAAGGGGTTTGTCGTTGGATTTTTCTACCGAGAGACTCAACAGGAAGGCCACACAACCCTTCCTAAGGTATTTTTGTACCTTAAGTGCTGATATGAGCCTTTTCTGTGGAACTGGTTTGGATAACCGGTACTCCATCTTAGGCAATCCGGGTCGAGATAGAATCACTCTGCCCTCGCGGCACAGAATCTTGGCATTATTCTGAGCCAACCAATTCATTCCCAGAATGACATCGTACTGTATCATATCGATCAGGATGGCGTCAGTAGGCAAGTGTTGCCCTGCTATCTCAATATCCAAATTTTTCACACACCGGATACATTTGGTGCGTGAACCCAACGGGTTATATACTTCGATCATTTTATCAATCGGTTGCACCGAGGCGTGGAGTTGTTCGGTGAAATCGTCAGAGATAAACGTATGAGTAGCACCACAATCAAACAAGACGTAAGCTGCATGTCCATTAACAGGTACAGTGCCTTCAATCAGGTCACCATTTTCGACTTGTTTAGTCGTTACAGCGTATACACGACCTGCAGCAGGCCTTTGTTCTACTCTAGGTGGAGGTCGTTGAAACTGAGAACGTTGTGGTGCTGATCGAGAGGGTCTGGCAGATCCGGCATTACTCCTCTGTTCATCTGCAGACTTCTTGGCGCAATCCCTTATAAAGTGGCCCATCTTGCCACAATACAAGCACCCACCAATGTCACGAGGACATGGCTTTCCGGGGTGGTTCATACGATACCTTGGGCAGTTGATGTTGGACTGCTGACCATTCAGAGTTGGGTTCTGTCTTGGCCTCACGACTTGCTGAGTGTTGTTCCCTCCTTGGAACTTCTTCTTTTGAAAGGGTTGTCGTGAACCCTGGCCACTTGGGAACGTCCTTTTACGATTCCCAACATTCACTATGGGCTTCTTTGCTATGATCGCTTTAGATCGCTCCCAATCCTCTTGGATTTTTGAAGCTGCTGCTACCGCAGCCTGAAAAGTCGAAGGCATGCTTGTTATCACTCGAGATCGCAACCCTTCGCGCAGACCATTCACATATTTGTCGGCCCTTTCTTGGTCTGTTTCGAACAATCGAGAGCAGTAGCGCTCTAGATTCTGAAATTTGGTGGTATAGTCCATTAGACTCATACCGCCCTGTTCCAACTCCAGAAACTCCATCTTTTTCTTGTTTCTGGAATGCAACGGGAAGTAGTTATCCATAAAAGTCCTCCGAAAGTCAGTCCAAGGAATGACTTCGACTTGTGAGAACTTGATAAGTTTAGTGGTATCACACCATTTCCATGCATTGTCTTTCAACCGATACGTGCCAAAGTTGGTCTTCTTTTCCTCTGGTACTCCCAGTACTGAGAAGGCACGTTCTGTCTCTTCGATCCAACTCTCCGCGAGCTCAGGATCGGCTCTGCCAATGAAAACTGGTGGGTCAAGCTTGAGGAACTTCTCATAAGTCACTCCTCCCAAGTGCTCGTTTCGTGGTGCGACTGATTCTGGCCTCGTTTCACGGATGGCTGTAACCAGGTTGTTGAGTGTCTCCAACAGGAATCCTTGCGTATGGGACTCCTCGCTTGGTATGGTTCTCCTTGTCGTAGGAGCCATTTATCTATGCACACACAAGCACTTGTTTTTAGTTTCTCGATGTATATATGGAAGTAAAAGTTTTATTTACTTAATATACATCACATTTACACAAGCATCGCCTTAAACAAAACGTCATGCCGTACTGGCAGACTTTAGGCGTTGAGAAACTATATACATGAGTCTACTGACTCTAAAACATCACCAGTCTCTTTAAGACTTGGATTTCTTTGATGAAGACGAACTCCAAAAGGTCCATCTATTGCCACATGGCCTTGGTGCAGGCACTACTAGCTTTGGCTTGGGCGGCACTTCCGCACTTGCAAGCGAATATTGGGGATACACGAGGGAATCCAGTCCTCTCCCAGTCGGCAAGATTAAGACTCTGGGAGTCTGAAATAACGATCGGTGAACAGAAGGAATCCTCTCTTCCGTTCCTGCCATTTAAGCTCAGCGTATGTGATGCCGGATGGTAGCTTGGCGAGTGATAGACCTCCGCAGGGAAGTTCAAGTCAAAATCCCTCAGCCTTGGTAATTCATCAATGGATGTTGGGGTATGGTTGCTCCCAACACTAGAGTGATGCGGTCCACTGACACGCGAAGTCTCATCCTTGAGACCCTTTGATGCCCGCCGACCCATATCGGCGGTATATTTCCTTTGGCACTCGTTGGCGGAATGCCCATCTTCGCCACAGTATTGGCAGTCTTGGACTTCATACGGGCATATCCACTCATCGTGCATGACCTTACAGCGATAGCAGTATCCACGCGAGTCATGAGTTGCCATCTATACAAAGATGCACCCAGATCAGAACAAAAGTATAAAAACATATACTTACAATGCGATATCAGGACCATGACGGATCTTGAACCAGGTTTCTCAAACTCATGCTCTGATACCAATTCTGTAACGCCCCGGATTTCCAAAACAAAGCTAAGTTAAAATTTTCATGAATTTTTTTTTCTTTGCAGCGGAATTTAGAAAAGCTTTTAGCAGCGAAATCAGACGATAATGAGTCGTCAGTTTTAGAAAATTCTGAGTACGTTGCAGGTATGTGGCCAAGCAACTCATTGACCACCAAAGTGTTTCATTTTATCGAAAACCACATGTTTATTACAACACTACTGCTTAGAAAAGCAGTGTAGGTTCAATAAAAAGGAAGCAGTACAACTCTGTCTAGAGAAACCCTGGAACTCGATGCCGCCTTGCTCCGCATATCGCCACGCAGGTACAACACCTGAAATCCCCATAAAACGAGGTCAGAACCACTGATGGTCTGGTAAGCATGCAGTCATACATCCATTCAACTCAAATACAATAATGACCACTCAGGGTCGCAATGCGCAATAACGACGCTCAAGCCTCCAAGACTTAGCGTATATCGCAAGAGCCTCCTCAGGGCTATGAGTTGAACATCCGCTCGAGTCTTCATGACTTAGAGCAAGCCTTTTCAGGGCTGTGATTTGAATAACCGCTTAAGTCTCCACGACTTAGCCATGACCTCTTCCGGGTCTCAAAGTGATGTCTAGCTCAAGTCTTCATACTTGGCACATCTGTATCCCACGCATCTAAGGACAACTCCTCGAGATTCGCTTAGTCGTGCGGATACAACATGGGTCTTTGCCCAGTCGGTCCAGTAGTATACCGAACATGACACCTTCACAAAGGTTATGCAGGACTGACTCAACACGTCATCCACTCATACATTCAAAGCATCGTTGTACCTAGAACTAATGCATTGTTTGATAATTAACCGCTCCCGCCTTTGGTACGCAGGTAGAGCTATTGTCCGGGCATCAACGCGACGTTCTGGGGGTTGATTATTCTATGTATTTTAGATACCCCAGAGGCCTGTTTACCCTATCCATAGTAGGGAGTGTGTTTCAACTGGGAGAATCCTACTAGGCCCATATTCGGATGCATCCTCTACTTGCAGTAGTTGGGTTCAATCCTTAGATCTTAAGGATAACCACGACCCCAAAACCCATGAGTGACTGAGGCCATCGTGGACTCTATCAGGTCCAAAGTAAAATACATGTCACTCAAGGCTGTACCATCACTGTCATTCCACAGTGAGCATAATTCCTGAAGGGGTCTGCTTGTCTTACAATTACTTGGACAGAATCTGCATGTCATTTAGACAGCCCGTGCTTTTAGCACTACGAGAGTATGTACCCGACCCCATTCAGTCTGCCTCAACACAGTCATTACTGAGGGGGTACCCCTAACACGATTTTCAACTGCGGGGTATGTGCGACCTTAAGTCTTATTCATATGCATGCAGAACACCGCTCTTGGCACTTCGACCACCACGAGCATCACACCTCTTTGAGTGGAAACAACACACTCTGGCTCTTCGGCCCTTACGAGTCTGGTTGTGTAACCGTTCTCAATGAGCATGCATATGACTCAATCTAAATAGATCGGCTACTCGGCGTATTTTTACGCGACGAGTACAAACCTAGCCAAGGCGCAACCTCTACTCCGGCTCAGCGGCCCTTACGAGCAAGGTGCCCTTGTAGGCACAAGGATACGAGCCGATCTAGCATCGTTCCATCAACGGACATCATTATGCCGTTCGACTGGTTCCAGCAGCTCTTCTGCCAACCATTTCGTCAGCACCTCCCCTGCTGTATCGGCAGCGGTGCGACGAACCCTTCTACGTTTATAGAAGGCAATACATGAACCGGGTAGCACTCTGCTATATGTCAGAGTATCCTGCTACGTTCTTTCTGAGCTATTCTTAGCTTCTTCAGGAATTTCAGCAGCACTTCCTCTCTTTTACGGAGAAAGCATGCGTTTCTTTTATCTATTTCAGCGGCATCTCCCCTCTTTGGTAGGAAATCACCACGCTTAATTCGGGGAAATGGATGCGCCCCGTTGTGCGTACTTTGCATCCATCAAGGTTGCAGGAACCCTGGGACATAGACAGGCCATACGTAATTGACTTAGTTTTTACGTAAAGGGCATTTTGCCAAAAAGTGAAGCCTTTCCAATAGGGGCTTCATTCGTCAAGCAGAATCTTGAACGAGGAGCGGTCAGGGAATCACATTGGCGATTTGGAGTTTGATCTCCATTTGAACGCTCATTTATGCGCTATATATGTAGTATAAGCAGAAGCCTGTGCTTTATACAGCGGCGGCGTAAAAAAATGCATATACTATTGTTCAGGGTGTGTAACTGAACGAAATATTCTACATATATAACAAAACAGAAGCCTTGGCATCGTTCGACGCGACGGCGTAAGTAAATACATTGCAGAAAGCAGGAGCCTTGGCATCGTTCGACGCGACGGCGTAAATAAATGCATAATTGGAAGTGCAGTAATCGGAAGTGCAGAAAACAAGGAGCCTTGGCATCATACGACGCGACGGCAAAGGTAAATTACATAGCCTGTGCGATATAAGACGCGTCGGCAGAATCAGCAGATATACACCTAGATCCGTATCCAACGATAGTTACGAGGCGAGCGGGTGAACACCGAAGTGTTCTGAAGGGCTCAACCAAGAACTAGTGCGAGATACCATTTTAAAAACGCATATACTGCGTATTTGAACATAGATATATCCGACGATAGTTCCGAGACGAGCGGGTGAACACCGAAGTGTCCAAAAAGGGCTCAATCAAGAACTAAAGCAAGATACTACTTCAGAAAGTATATTCTATATACAAACAATCAAATACTTGAGAAAGATGGATCAACGAAGCGAACTTACTTCAAGTCGTGGAAGAAACGGCTTCGGGTTGCTTCTTCGGCTTCGAGCCTTCCTTCGAGAGGTCAGACTAAGTCAGATGAAGCTGACTTAGTTGAGGAAGAGGTAGAGCAGGTCAAGCTACTCAACCTAAGTGGTTTGAACCAAACAGGGTTCGATCCAAGTCAACTGGGTTCAGCAGGTTCGAACTCAGCTCAAGTAGGCTAAGTCTGGGTTCAGAAATCCAAACCGGATTCTGGACCAAAAAGGACTTTGACTTTGACTTTAAACCCAACTAGGTTCAAGTCAAGTCAACTGGGTTTGGACCAGGTCAAGTGGGTTCAGACCCAGGTCAGGTGGGTTAGGACCAGGTCAGGTGGGTTAGGACCAGGTCAGGCAGGCTCAGGCTAAGTCAGGCAGGCTCAGACCAGGTCAGGTGGGCTAGGCTAGGTAGGGGAGGTTTAGGAGAGAGAGAGAAGGCAAGAGAGAGAGGGGGGGTCGATTTTTATGAGAAGAGAGAGAGAGTGGGGAGGGCTATTTATAGCCCAAGCCCACCTCCTCTTGGGTTTTTCCATGCCCCTTCTACCCCCTTGGCTTCTTTTTAATTCCAAGAGGTTCCTTTGTGTGGGGCCCACTTGGATATTCCATGGGATATTTTTGTGGGTCCCACTAGATATTTTCTGAGGAATATTTCTGTGGGTCCCACCAATATTTCCGTGGGTCCCGCAAGAATTTTGGGTTTCCGGCAATTTTTTCCAAAAAATTCTGAGTACGCCATTCCCTTCGTATTGACGTAACTAAGAAAGTTGGCTCGCAGGAATCCTTTGATTTCATTCAGGTAGGAAGTTATGGCTTCCAGAGTGTTTGAGCATATATTCGCGATTCGACGAATATCCTAAGTATAACTGGCTCGCAGGAATTGATTAGTTTCGCATTCTGAGAAAAAATGCTATTTTTACCGGTAAATGCCTCATGAATTTTATTCAGATATTTTCTAAAAAATTTTGGGTCTTACACTAACCTTCTTGCACAATGCTGAGACACATGTCATCTACCGTGACTTTAAAGCTTCTAATACTCTTCTTGATGCTGATTTTAATGCAAAGCTTTCTGATTTTGGCTTGGCAAAAGATGGTCCAACTGGTGACAAGACTCATGTCTTTGCACAAGTTATAGGTACTCATGGTTATGCTGCTCCTGAATATGTTGCCACAGGGATTGACTGTATCTCCTTTCAGTCATATATATTTATTCAAAACTCACGTGAATTATAACATGCTGGGCCAGATATTAGTTTTGGGGTTTGCTGAAGGTGATAAAAATCTTTGGATTCACGTACAAGGTTGGTAAGGTCGAATCACATTTCCTATAACTGCATACACCTGTGTACAATGTTCAAATTTGATAAAGGATGTATATGCTTGTAAGACTGTAAACATTGTTTTGTTGGCATTTTGGTAGTTTGTGTTTTGTTGAGTTACTAGAATTACATGATATAATCTAGATAATTTTTCTGAAATGAAAGATATAGCTGTTGGGCTTAAATATTAGAAAGAAAAGATTGGAAACACTTACCACCTGCCACCAACTCACCATCTGTTATCTTCACAGTTGACTATTTTCATAAATGTCTTGCCATGTGTATCACAACACATCATTTTTATGCCTATTAGCCATACTGCACTTTCATTACCACCTTACCTGTGCACCTCTTGATGTGCTATTACTGCAAACAGCCTAGCCACCTTCATCTCCTGTGATTACAACACATATAACTCCATCCCAATATCACCATATACCTGCACCTTGCTTTTCAGCTTGTTGCCCACGGCTACAATGTTGTTTGCAGCAACTTGAGTCAAATTCATTCCCTTGCTGCAGCTACACTATTGCACAACCCCCTGTACCATGCTTTAGTGTTTCCATTTATGCATAGCTCACTGCTAGCACTGTTGCACCTACACAGTCCCTTCATATTCACCATTCCACCTATATACATATATATATATATATATATTCATATATATGTACATGTACGTATATATATATAAATATATATATATATATATATATATATATATATATATATATATATGCATGTATATATATTCATAGGTATATATCATTTTCATCTTTCTGCACTATAGAACTTGAATATCTTGGCATATGAGCATTTTTAGCATTGACATCCATATAATAAATGCAATTTTCTTTTTTTACTAATCAAGTGTTTTGCAGGGGAATATGTGTAAAATGTCATTATTTGGGTTTGTAAATTCAATTTCATGTATTGTAATAGTTAGATCTTAATGAGAATTTACATTTCCTGTTTTAGATAGAATGAATGAGCATTGTAAATATCGTAAATTGTTTATTTTCATGCTTTTAGCCTTTATTTCTCAAAATCTCACAATGGTAAAACACGAATGGCACGTGCACCATTTCGTAAGAGGTAATTAATCCTAAGTTGATGATTTACATCAATGGCCATAGTCAGGATGTAAACAAAACTTAGTATTTTTATCTTTTATAAAATAACACTGGATCCACACTGGATCTTTTTCAAAATTCATCATATTTTCTTTAAATATTTTTTCTCTTTTATCAGAGTTTAGCTTAAAATTAATTCAATACATATATCAATGGCCATAGTCAGGATATATTGAGAATCAATTTCATTTTAAACTCTATAAAAGCACCAAAAATGTATTTTATTCTTCACTTAAATTTAAATGTGGTTATTATATAATACATTCAATGACCATAGTGAGGGATGTATTATATCTTCAACCTCATTCTTAATTCATTTAAGGAATGAAATATGCTTTTCAAAAACCAGTTTTTTCTTTAAATTTATTCATCATTTAGGATATAATTGCATCATATTTTCAAAAGTTCCTTTTTTAAAATTCCAAGTGATTCTTTTCTTCATTTCTCAGATCAAATCTTATTTATAGATTCAATTCTATCTTATTTCAAGATTCAAAAATTCAAAGTCCCATTTGACTTTGAAATTTCAAAAGATCATTTTGTATTCAAATCTCAATTTCCAAATCAAACATCCAAACTTCAAAGTTCAATTTAACTTTGAAGTCATCTTCTGTTTCAGACTCAAGTTTATTTTTCTAATCTCTAAATTTAAAATCAAAAGTTTGAGATTGATTTTTGAATCTCCAAACTTGACTCTTCTTAAATTTTAAATTCAATTTGGGTTTTCAAAACCCAGATCCATCTTTAAAAGTGCTATTTGGACTTTTCAGAATCAAAATCCAAAGTTAGACCCTAATCCCAACTTGGGTCCAGATTTCCAAGTATAATCTCTACTTTTGGATCTTAGACTTCAGATCCAATCCTCAATGTAGGATCCATAGTCCAATCTCATCTCGGATCTCAGATCTCAGATTTTGGATCCGAAATCCATTCTAGGATCCAGAATCCATTCTCATCTTGGATCTCAAGATTTCAGATCCAAAATCCATACTAGGATCCAGATCCCAATTCCACCTTTGATCTCAGACCTTCAGATCCAAAATTCATTTTAGGATCCAGAATCCAACTCCATCTTGGATCTCAGACTTCAGATCGAAAATTCATTTTAGGATCCAGAATCCAATTCCATCTTGAATCTCAGATTTCAGATCCAAATTCCATTTAGGATCCAGAATTCAATTTCATCTCGAATCTCAGATTTCAGATCCAATTCTCATTTAGGATTCTAAATCCAAAATTCAATTTTGATCACAATTCTATTTAGGATCCAGACTTTGGATTCAAAATTTCATCTTGAATTCTAGATTTCAAATCAAACTTCTACTCTCATTCTTAAATCTAATTCCATTTTTTCATTCCAGATTTCAAAATCCAAGTTTATCTTGATTCTCAAAAACCCAAAAACCAATTATATTTCTCAATTCTATTTGGATTTCTCAAATCTCACCCTGATTTCAAACTTTAAAATTGAAATTCAAAATTACATTCTAAATTCCATCTCTATCCTGATTCAAAACTAAATTCAAAGTCCATTTATGACTTTGAAAATTCCTTTCTTATTTCAACTTCAAAAACATTCCTTTCAAAAGTCCCGATTTATTTTTTCCAAACTCTGATTATTCCAAAAACTTAGAACTTTAAATCCTAACTTCTAAGTTAGAAACCATTTCTTCACTCTATTCATCAGAAACACTTGGAGATTTCCAAAATCATTTTTCAAAAGAGCATACATCCTTGCATTGCACAAGCATGATTCTTTGTGCATTTAGATTTAGGATAAATTCTTAGATAATATTTAGGCAAAGCAAAAAGGCACAAATTTGACCCTTGGTTCGATTACCCCTGGTAAAGGCGCCAGGAACGGTCGAACCTCGTACCGACGAGTGAATCCCGTCTCCCGATTTTTCCGCAAATATTTCAAAACGGAGGCGAGTAATTTCTTAAATATTTTTTCAAAATTAAGGTCAAGTGAAACCTCGCAAAAGAGTTTCGCTTCTCTTCTCTTCCTTTCTTTTCTCTTCTTTCTTCTTTTCTGTCTTTCTATTTTCTCCCTTCAAAAAGGAGAAAATAGAGGTTAGAAAGGAAAAAAGAAGGGGGGGAGAGAAATACCAAGAGAAGAAAAATTTTGAGATGATCACATGGTGCTGTGAAGGGATTTTTGCAACTATTGACAACCGTAAGTGAACGAGGTGCTGATGGTATGAGTGAAGCAATATTGCACGGGCAAAGTGAAGGTGCAGGTGAGAGTGAGTGGTGTATGCAGGGATGTTACTGTAGTGGCAGCAGTGTGATGAAAAGTGCAGGGAAGTGAAATTGGATGCTGAAGAAGGTGGTGTTAAATGAGTTTATGTGAATGCAGGAAGGTGTTATATATGACAGCAAGTAATGAAGAATGGTGCACGGGTGAGCAAGGTGAATATGCATGAGCGAAGCAACGTGCTGAAAGTATGCATATGCACTAAATAAAAAAAGAAGGAAATTTCATGAAATGCATATGAGTGTTACTGCATAGATTTTCATACAGCAATGATCTGCAGTTTAATGAAAGTTGTGAGGTGGGGGTTTTGCCGACAGGTCATGTTGGTTGCTTAGTTCTGAAGTCCAGATGGAACATCTGACACATTTGTATTCCCAACTGCAGGTGTAGGGAAGTGGCCAGGCAGTTTCGGCAATTTCCTGTAAATACTTTAATATTGGAACAGACTACAAGGTTGAGGGCCACCAAATTTTGATCAAAATTGGGGTTTTCTTATATGGAATCACTAGATCCATAACAGTGGGAGAAGGAAATATGAATATAAAGATTGCTGGAATCAAACATATTATCTTAATGATGTTCAGAACGAAGGCTGAATGAGCCATCATATGATAGCTTATCAATACCACCAGCGCTCCTGAATTCTCAACCAATAAAATCCTAACCGTTTTGGTGGGCACCCTTCCAAGGCTCTTCTTTCAAAGGTCTGACTCAGACACGGAGACATACTAAAACAGATAAGAGAGAGACTTTATGAACTGGTATAGTGAGGAGTGAGAGGAATGTGTACATTCGAAGGCATTAACGTATAATCAAGAAGGAACGTAACATAGCAAAAAAAAAAATACGAAACAAACCATTGATATCACAAACTAAGCTATTATGCACATGTGATATGATACAAAATGAACTGAAATGGATTTCAAGGGCTTGATATCAATGAGATGAAATATTACAGGATGATGTTTGAAAGACAGTTGCAGGGCTCAAGCTGAAAAAGTGCAATATGCGTGAATGCACATATATAAAAGAAAAGTTTTAATAAGCTACTGTAAAGAAAGAAAAGAAATTTCTAATGATGATACTAAGTGATTTTGCAGAGGAATTCAAAATTTACTGGTGAAACTAAGGGACATTGGGAATAAAATGAAAGATCATAACCCAGATTTTATAGTAAAACTAGATGCCAAAGGATTGGCACCTCATTCCAGACAGATGAACCAAGGTCTTCATTCTAGAATCATTATTATGCCACAAAGGGGTGTTGGAAACTCCACTGGAATACCGATGTGAAGTTCTCTTTCTCTTTTTTTTTTAAAACTCAGTCTGATTACAAATCACCAGTCCGATTTACAGGAGATGGGACGATGGTAATACAAGGCCCTAATAGCTGAGATATACAGGCTGTTCGATAGGCCATTATGATAACAGTAAATGCTAACCAGAGTGCAGCACTTACCTACAACATCAGCTCCCTGCAATGATGGGTGTTGGGAGCACGATCATAAACTATCTGCTAGCAAAAAGTCTGTAAACATCTTCTTCAACCTCATTGTTCACTCCCCATCCCTAGATACCTTTACCTGGGTCGGATTATCAGGCAGCAACCGACCAGTCGATGTTGGATGCATTTTGCTATTGGGCTCTTATTTGTAGGGGCAATGTCGATTCATTCATTGAAATAAGATATGCTAGAATGTGTTTTTATCAATATGAAGGAGGTGCACCAAATGTGGCATTGGACCAGGTGAAACGTGGGATCATACACACATTAGAAATTAGACAGGAAATAGGGGGATTGAAACCTCAGTCATGGTGAACTGTTGGGTACATACATGAAGAGGGTAAACACAATACAGTGAATGAACAGAGTATAATTGATAAATCAATCAAACCCAATTTTAAAACAAAGAACCAGAACATAATGAGCAATTTATGCAAGCAAATATAAAGGATGGGAAGGATTCTATGCTTAACTGCTATGATACATTATGACCAAAATTCTAATAAGAAAGGAAACAAATGAAAACCATGGCAGAAAACTGATTGCAAGAAGATGGCTATGAACCAGTGGGAAATCGAACCGTAATGTGTACAGAAACAGAAAAACTCGTAAATACCAATTGATTGACAATGAAAGAAAGGAAAGAAGAAAAAAAAAGGGGGAAGAAAAGAAAGTAACATAGATACAAAATTAAATGAAATAGCAAAAAATAAAAGGAAATGAGAAGGAAAAATCGTGTTGGAATGAAATCATTCCGTTGTTTTCGCATGGGGGAGGTGTTGAGGTTGCTATAGGCAACTCAACACCGTCAATGGTGCTTTTACGGGGCCCGAAATAAGGAAAACCGAAATAAATCAGAAACAAAAAGAAAGAAAATGAAAAGAGAAGGGGAACTCAAAATGGAATGCAGTAAAAAAAAAGAAGCAACAAGAGATGAGCAATACGAAAATAAAAGTGAAAAAGCAGGCTTACAGAAGGAGCACAGGGGAGAAGGCGACTCTTACTGTGTATGGATCCGATCTGAGATGAAAGATGTGCCGCTTCTACGTATTGTTGTAGGGAGAGTTGATTTCCCTCAACTGGCCTGCTTGTATTCTGAAAAAGGAGGTTGGATCGGCTTCCTTCAATCGATGGGGAAGAAGAACAGGAAAATAAGAAGAAAAAGTAATGAAGGAGGGAAAGGGGATAAAGAGAAGAGGGATGGATCGTGGATGAAGTCGATGGATGATTGTAGATCGAGAGGGGTGCAATGGAATGGATGCCCTCAAGAATCGATGGAGGCTTCTTCTTAAGGGAAAAATGGAGGGTTTGAGAGGGAGGTCAGTTGAAGATGGAAGGTGGAAAAGAGGGGGGATGGTTGGAGATGAACGAGAGAGGGAATGCGCGGGAAGGAGCCATTGCAAGTTTTTCCCTTTTTTCAAAAGAAGGGTCCCTTTTAAGAAAAAAATTTATAAAATGGTTTAAAATGAGTTTTTTAGCAAAATTAACTTTTAAAAAGCTTAAAACCATTTGTTTTTCTCGTAGTTTTTTTCCAATTTTTTTGTTTTGTGTTATTTTTCATTTTTTTGCATTTTTACAATAAAATCCTAAAGTTTTACGAGAAAACAAAGATTAAAAACTATTTTTTTTTTGTATTTTTGCAAAATATTTACAAAAGAGAGTTTTTCTGAGAATTCAAAGCTATTTCTCTGAAAAATTCTTCAGAAAGCGAATTTGGACCCAGAATTTGAGGTGATATTCGAGGTTTGGACCTCGAATCGAGAAAATATAAAATAGTGGATCCAAATATGTGCCGAATGAGCTGTTTGAGCCATCCAGAAAATGTTTTTGGTATTTTATAATTTCAATTTGTAAATTGAGTAACGAGGCTCAAATTTGGACCTTAAACACCGGGTTCGGCTCCAAAATCGAGTTTGAATGGAATTCGATCCAGAAAATCCGAAGAACAACTGAAAATTAGCTTTGATTTTCTCAAAAAATGGGGCTAGGGGCAAAAAGGTCACTTTTACAAAACTTAAAAAAAAATTGGGTGTTCACAAGAAGCCCTTACTTTAGAACGGGAGAAATATTTCTATGCCACGTACTTTGAGCTTCGGCTTGAGTATATCGGCATACCTTGATTGGAATCAGAGATGATTTGAACCATAGAGTTAGGATTAAGGTCCTACAAGCCATTTCAAATATTGCATTTAGAGTCAGCCTTTTAGGGAGTGTTGTGTGCGTATCCTTGTTTGTGCAGCTTTTGATTATGCGATGCTTCCGTGTATTCTTCTATATATCAAACCTTTTTTTCAAACCCTGGGTGTATTATTCAAAATTTTGCCTTATTTTCAGAAACCTCAGGTGTATATTTTTTCTTTACCTACATTCCTTTTCTCTTTTGTCAGATTTTCTTCAAAAAACCCTGAAAATCCCTTTTTCTAAATTCCCTTGATCTTTAAAAAATTTTCAGGATTTGTGTTTATCCTCTTTTTCATCAAATGTCTATCCGTAAGTCCTGCATTCTATCTAATTCTCCTCATTTTTTTACTATTATCATCAAAAAAATTTTCCCCTCTCTTGCGAGAGAGAAACAAATTTTGCGAGTCAAACTCGACCAAAGTTTTGAAAATTGATTTGAAAATTAACTCGCCTTCCTTTTAAAAATTTGCGAGAAAATTCCGTGGAATGTGATCCGCCTGTCGGTACGAGGTTCAACCATTCCTGGCACCTTTACCAGGGGTAATTGAACCAAGGATCAATCATGTACTCTAACTTGACTCAAATATCTAAATTATGCTCTATTTTTCCTAGAATGCACAAAAAATTAGGCTTGTGCTATGAAATTCTGAAAAGATGCAAGTTTGAGAAACATGATGTTTGTTTTGGAAAATTGAAATATGCTGGAAAAATGATTGGAAAAGTGCTTGAAATTAGAATTCCTGGGAAAATCATTGAATTTCATTGGAAATCAGAAAGTGGATTGGAAAATGAATTCTCAAGAAAACTTGAGTCTCGAGAAAATCGGTTTTTGAGATTTGGAATTTTCTTTTCTGAGAAAATGGATTGGAAAATTCTAAGAAAATCTAAGAAATTTATTGGAAAAGGATTTCTGAAATGGAAAACAGATTCTCAGGAAAACGAGAATTCTAAGAAAATCGATTTCTGAAAACTTGGGATTTTGAAATTTGAGCATTTTAAAACATTGGAAAATCTTGATTTGGACTTGGGAAATGCTTTGAAATGTCATTTGAAAACTTAGGATTCTGAGAAAATGAGATCCTGAGAAAGACTTGGAAATTCTTGAGAAAACTGAATTTTCTGAAATTGAAGTTGGAAAATGAGTTTGAAAACAATGCAATTTGAATGATATGAATGAATGAATATGAATTTGAAAAAGAATTTCAATTTAGGATTTGGGAAATCCTTTTGAAGTTTTGAAAAATGCAGTGCATTTTTTAAGTTAGCCTAAGAGTGTAGGCTGAATGTGGCTAATACGAAGATCATAAATCTTGGTTTTCTTCGTATTCTGACTATGACCATAAATACGAATCCCACCGAGTTTATAAACTCCATAAGAACTTGTGCACATGCCATTCGTGTCAATTATAGTGAATTTGAAATAAATGTGCATGAATGATACATCAAATATTGAAATTTGCAGAAATTAAACTATATGCAATGCAGTCCTATTCTAGGCAGAAATGTAACTCTTATTCCAAATATTACATTTAATGTTACATTGAATTAAAATAAAAGAATAAAAAGCTCAGTCTTCTTCTTGAATGTTCCTGCAAAACTCGAAAACAATATTAGCACAAAAATGTAGGTTTTTCTGAATTTATCCAAAAATATGAGAAATTATCGGATATTATTCAGATATAAACCCAAATTCATACCCCATTTGATATAAACATGATAAATAATGAATAAATTTTGAAAATAAACTTGAAAATTCAAAATTGGGGTCAAAATGACCAAAATACCCCTGATGACCTTGAAATTAGGGTTTTCTGAAAGAACTTTTGTAAATTTTAAAATTTCGAAAATCAAATGAAACAAATCAAATACAATATGATGAAATATGATGATATGCATGAAAATTTATGGAATTAGAAATTGAAATTTCGAAATTTAGGTCAAAATGATCAAAATACCCCTGATAACAAGACTATGGCCTTGAAACCAGGGTTTTCTGAAATAAATTTTGCAAAATTGAAAATATGAAATGCAAATGAGATTGAAATTAACCTTAATATGATATGAAATGCTTATTTACATGAATAAAACCCTAAAATGGCGAAAATATCATAAAATATCAATTTTAACTTGATTTTCGCCTGATTTTCGCTTCTGAATTTAAAGATAAACTAACACATAGAGCAAATGAACTTGGAATTAAGCCAAATTTGGCATGGACACCTAAACTAATCCTAAAAACAGAATAAAGTTCAAAAATCTATTTTTTTGTATTTTTAAATATGCAAATTCAAATAAAAACCCTATATTTTGTGATTTATGCCTAAAATATTGATTCTAAAGGAGATTTAGGATATCAAACTTCCATAAAAAATTTCCAAATTTTGTGGGGTGACAGAAGACAGTTAGGCAAAGATTTTTTGCCTTTTACACTTTCTAGTTTTTACCTATGGTCGGAGTTGTGCCACTCCGGCAAGTTGGATCGGAATCCGGCGACTCTAGGATTTAGGGGAAACAGACAGATTTCTGTAGAAAATGTGGGAAAACTTGTAAACAGATGGGAAAAGGCTGAAATTGTGGGAAAATGTCTCTAACAAATAGAGGGAAATTTTGTTTTTTTACAGAACTGGGATTCGGGTTACGGTTTGGAAAAGGGAACGCTGTTATCAGAGACCCGAATCTTTGAATGTTTAGGATATTGAAATCTGTCAGACAGAAAATAAAATTTTGGGAAAAATACTGAAACAGTTCCAAAAATCCCAAAATTTTGAGAAATGATAGTAAAACATGTTAGGAACAACTTTTGTGTTGAAAGTTTTTGCAAACAGGCTACGGATTGAACGGACTAGGCGCATTAGGGTCTGTCTATACCCTGACAAAGGAAAATCAAGATTTTCATAGAGAGCTGGGAAATCCGATTTTTGACAGAGGTCAAAACTAACTGGAAAAACCTTAAAATTTTCAGATCATTAGTAGATTTAATTATAAATGAACTATGATTTTTGGAGGATGATCCGGATCTCCCACAAGGGTGGTGCCGGAGGTTTTTGTCTGCTAAAGCGCAAACTGGAAGTTCAAAAAGACAGAAAACTTGATGTAGAGTTTGATCAATTTTTAAGGGTTCCAAAACCCGAACGAACCTAGGTTTTTGGCATAATAACACAGACAGATCAACCAAACTACCATAAAATGTTTAGGATTTTTAAATGAAAAATTGAACACAAAATTATAATTGGACTAAACGCATGGATTTAAATTTACAAACTATCAATGAAACTTTTAAAAAGATAACTAAATGAATGAAAAACAAACTAAACATTTATTAGAAATAATAAGAAAAAGATAAGAATCGGGGAGGCATGCTTGAAATTTATTTTATCTATTGGGAATGAGGGGCTTCATCCATTGAACGGATGGACCACCTCATCCGTATAGCCCTAAGTCCATGTAAAACATAAAAAAAAAGAGAGATCTTATTACCTTGGCTTGGTAGGCTGGAGCCAATGGAGGCTGTCAAGGAAGGAGATGAGGCTGCTGTGCTGTTGGTATGGCTGCAGCTGGATGTTGAGGAGGGTGAGGCTTCATTGGTGGCTCGTTGTAGATGGCGTCAAGGGCTGCTGGATGCTTCTTGGAGGTTACACTGCCTTTGGCTGAACCGAAGAAGAGGGATGCTTCAACGTGGACAAACCGGCTGGAAATGGTGGTGCTGGAGCAATGGTGGCTTCACCGGCTGAAGGTGGCTGTGCTGTGATAGCTGCTGAAACAAAGGAAGCCTCCCTGCTGGAGGTGACTGTGTGATGCTGCAATGATAACCAAGGGAGAGAGAGAGAGAGAGAGAGAGAGAGAGAGAGAGAGAGAGAGAGAGAGAGAGAGAGAGAGGTTAGGAGGCCAGCCGTGTCTTTCTTTTTTCTTTAAAATCTAAACTTAGGCCTTAATCTTCTCTCCAACTTAGGTCTTAATAGCCTAATGAAAAAGAAGATCCCCCCTTTACGTGAATGGGTTGGAGGTTGGGGGAAAGGGAAGAAGGAAAGAAAGGAAAGAAAGGAAAGAAAGGGAAGAAAAGAAAGGAAAGAAAGAAGAAAAAGAAAAGGAAAGAAAGAAAGAAGAAAGAGAAAGAGAAAGGGAAAAAGAAAAAGGAAAGAAAGGAAGGGAGAGGGGGTTGGAGATTTGGGTGACCACCTTGTGGGTCTCACCTCCTCTCTAAAATAAAATAAATAAATAAAAATCAATAAAAACAAAAACAAACAAATAAAAAGAAACATTTTTTTTAATAAAGTAGAAATGTAAATGAATGGGCCATCTCAGAGCGGGTCCAAATTTCACTTTTGAAATTCATTTTGACGATTAGAGGGGTAAAATAGTTTTTTCAGAAAATTTCCAGACAAAACGAGCTATTTTTGGCAGTTTTTGAAACAAGCTCGGATTTTGAAGTTCAATACCCCGTTGCGAAGCAAATCCAGTGTAGAATTCAAAAATTTGAGTTTGAAATAAATCCAGATTATTTTTCTTGAGAAATTTTTTTCAAATTTAGACTCTCGGAGGTAAAAATGTCAATTTTTGGAAACTCGGGGTTTGAAATTGATTTCTGAAAACTTTTAAAACTCAATCTGGATTGAAATTTATAAAACTAGAGTTCTGGACTTCGAAAATGGAATGAAATGTTATGAAATGCTGAGAAATGATATGAAATGATGAGAAATGACATGCGAAATGCAGACCCTGAATGAAGAATTTTGGATTTTAAACCCCGATTAACACTTGTACCAGTTTAAGAAGCATTAAAACTGATAAAATTTGCAAAATAGCTCAAGAAATTGTTTTCGGGACTCTACTGGGTCAAAGTGACACTCGAAATTGGGGTTCGAACTGAATTGAACTGAGATGAGCTAGATTGAGCTGGGTTTTAGAGTTTCAGAACTCCAATGAGCTGACAATGATACTGACTCAACTGACCTTTCCAACTGAATTTTCAAGAAAACCTGCCATTTTTAGAGAAATGGTACAGAATGATCATTGGAATGAAGTGAATTACGAACCTGAACTGGGTTTGAGCTGAAACAAAGGTCAGTAATACTGAGGTGAACTAAAATCGAGGCTCAAACACTAGCTCAACTGACTGAACTTAGCTCAATTTCAACTAAAAGAGCTGAAATAGACTAAAATGGGCTCCTAGACACTTAGAAATGGTTTTGAACTACAACTGGAGCACTTGAACTTCTGGTGAGCTCAAGTTAGACTTTGGGGAGTATGACTGACTATGAATGACTGACTCAGAGACAATTGGCTTGGATTTGAGTGAGAAATGAGCTCATTTCTGAAGAAATGATCCCATTTTGGCAGGAATGATCAGAAATAGAAATGGTTTGTTCATTGTGAGCTCAGATGAGCTTGAAATGATTGATATTCTAAATGTTCTGAACTGACCAATGAGCTTGGTTGACTCCAACTGACTGGGGTCCAGGATGACCTAGGGGTAAAATGGTAATTTTTCTAGTAAAAAATGGGTAAAGTGGTAATTTTCTGAAACAGACTCGAGGTTTGACTCCTACACTGATCTAACAGGGTTGGCACTACACGAGGAGGGTTGTTTGAGGATGGATGAGGAAAATTTGGGGTGTTTACAGATGTCCCTCTTTGCTACTAAGCTGGCTTGAAGACGAGCTTAGTGGCAAAGAAAAACACACCAAATTTGGGCTATAAAAATGCCCCAGTTAGAAGGATCTGACTGGATATGAAGAAATTAGCCCTGATGAAAATGATAGATATGAAATGGAGAATAAAAAAGAAAAATTTTACGTCAAAAGAAGTGAGATTTAGGTTTTGCCCTTAACCTGGATGGGCCAGGAAATACCTCGTGTAGAAACGAAGCTCAGGTTTAACCCTTAACATGACCGGGAAATGAAATACCTCATCAAAATGAGTCTCAGGTTTAACCCTTAGCTTGATCGGGAAATGAAATACCTCATCAAAGGAGGCTCAGGTTTGTACCCTTATCCTGATTGGGTGGAAAATAAAATACCTCATCAAAGGAGGCTCAGGTTTGTACCCTTATCCTGATTGGGCGATGAAATACCTCATCAAAATGAGGCTCAGGTTTGTAACCTTATCTTGATTGGGCGGAAAATGAAATACCTCATCAAAGGAGGCTCAGGTTTGTACCCTTATCCTGATTGGGCAGAAAATGAAATGAAATCCTCGAAGGAAGAAACCATGATGGAACCTTCAGATTTCCGCACAATGAATCCGATAGGGGTTTTGCAAAAGGATGAAATTGGGGTCCCTAAAGCTTGAAAAAGGGTTTGATTTTGGGCGCCTCATTGCTGAGACTAAATAACTTTTGAAATTGATGACCTTTTACGAGAAAATGATTGGTGGCTTAACCTCAAGCCGAAATTGGACTATCTATGGTGGGACAGTGGGGACACAGAGAAGTGTGCGAATCTGAGAGCCCATGTGCTCAGATTATACCAACAGAAGGGAAGGAATCTTGAAAACTCCCGTTATCAAGTCCTAAAAGGGATAACAACTGATGTCAGGATGCGCCAAAGATGAACCTCAAGCTCTCGCTTTGCGCCAAGATGACTAGAAAATATTGTCTAAATGTTGAAAATTATTGTTGATTCAAAATAATTGAAAATGATGCACATTGTTTTGAAAGTATTCTCTCTTTTCTACCTGAAGTATTACCTCCGACTGGGCTTAACTCCGTAGAATCAAGATTCAAATTCAAAATTTTTGCAATTGACTTTCTTTCAAAGAGGCTATCAATTTCCCTGATATGAATAGAAAAGGGGGTATTCTTGATATTGTGAAAGCAATTGGTGAAAGAATATTGATAATAGAATTTCACAAATTTTAAAGAGGATTCTTGACAGATTCGGCAGTCTGATATCCTGGGATTCTTTTCTCATGATGATCTTTCTGCCCACTTTTTTTTTTCTTTTTTTTTTCCCTTTTTGGCAGAATTATAGCTTTCTTGGGTTTTGGGGAGATTTATTACATCATCCTTTATTTTGGAGATGTCTTGACTTTTCTCTCTCTTTTTTTTTGGAAGGGTACGTCACAAACTCCTTCATCTTGGAGATGCTACGATCCTTTTTTTCTCTTAGGGATTATATTGTTTGATGACTCATTGATTGAAAATCTCTTGGTGATAGCAGAAATTAAATATCCTTTAGGGTTTGTCGGGAGGCTCATCGCAGTCGCTTTCATCTTGACGATGCTCTAAACTTTTCCTGGAAGGATCCGTCACAAACTCCTTCATCTTGGAGATGATCCAAATCTTCTTTGGCCCGGGGGTCTAACTCGCATAATTTGTCTTCATCTTGACGACAATTGAGTGATCCCTTTTGCAGATATTTAATTGCAGCTTAGGTGATTGAGGAGATATAAAAATTGAATGGATTTTTCTGTGTCTCCCAGGATATTTCGACTGCTTTATTTTCCAAGAATGATCTTTAAAAATGTGCCATTGACTGTGATCAATACCGATCACTTATGACTTTGCAACAACATTGAATTTCCTTTGTTGGCCATATCGAGGATTTATTCTTCATCCTTTTGGTTGGCCAATAGAAAGATTTTGAATTTTGAATCCTTTTCTTCGTGAAAGCTTTGTTCTTTCGGAAGTAATACTGAAGGTATTCTGAGGTAATGTTTTTGTGCAATAAAGAATTTGAAATCAACAAATATTTAATGACAAATTGACAAAATTTTCTTGAAATCCTTTGTGAAAGTGAGCATTTGAAGCACAACGCAATGCATCCATGACAAAAATTTTCTTCTCCTTTCCCCAAAGGAGAAGATTCAGAAATTGGAAATAGAAATTACTCCTCTCTTCCCTGAAGAGGAGGTGTTTGCAAATGAACTTTCGAAGAGAAATTAAGCTTTCGTCAAAACTTCCTAACATTAAGCTTCTCTTATGGAAATGGAGCCGGTAATGGTGAGGTCGGTGAATTGGTCATGAAGGAGCGAGTCCATCACACTCTCCCCGAAAAGAGGGTCCTTTATGATGAAATGACCTAGTATGAAATTATGGTCACAAGAAAAGCGAACTTTCGTCGAAGCTCTCCCTGAACTAAGGGTTCCTTGTATGAAATTGGAAATTTGTTTTGCAAACGGTTCACATAGACACGAGTCCCTTCAAACTCTCCCTGAAAAGGGGCTAGGTGAACAAAGGATAGCATAAGAAAAGAACGAGCTCCCTTGAACTCTCCCTATACAAAGGGTCTCTCGCAAGAGGAAATGATTGAAATTGGTATTGAGTGACCAAAAGGTCGAAATTGGAATTTGGGAATTTTGAAATTTTGAATTTTGAAATTTGATATTTGAAATTGGAAATTGGAAATTGGAAATTGGAAATTGGAAATTGGAAATTGGAAATTGGAAATTGGAAATTGGAAATTGGAAATTGGAAATTGGAAATTGGAAATTGGAAATTTGGAATTTGAAAATTGAAAATTGATTGACCCGAAGGTCGAAATTGGAATTGATTGACCCAAAGGTCGAAATGGAAATTGGTTGACTCAAAGGTCGAAATTAGAAATTTGGAATTTGAAAATTGGAAATTGGAAATTGGAAAATTGATTGACCCGAAGATCAAAATTAGAAATTTGGAAATTGATTGACCTGAAGGTAGAAATTGGAATCTTAGAAATTGGGTGGCCTGAGGGCCGAAATTGGTAATTGGATGGCCCAAGGGACGAAACTGTTAATTGGAATTTGAACTTTGATGAATGATCAACACAAAGACTGAACCCGAGAGGTTGACTGATACGACCAACCAGGGAGACACTAACCACGAGTGCTCAACTTTGAAAGAACACCAGCATGAATACCGAGTTTTGAAAATATGTCAACATAGACATTGGATTTTGAAAATATATGAATTCGAGCACGGGATTTTTTTTTAAAAAAGTACCAGTTCGAGCACTGGATTTTAAAAACACACCAGTTTGAGCACTGGATTTTAAAAATGTACCAGTTCGAGCACTGGATTTTGAAAACATACCTTGTTTTTAAATTGAAATTTGAATTTTTGAAAGAGACCTATGCTCTTAAAATATTTGGGAATTGTAACAAGAATGATTGTCGGGGTCTCAGGATTATCCCTTATCCTGAATGGGTAGCGAACTTGATGCAAATGCATGCCAATGAATGCAGATGTATCAAATATGAAAATGATATAAATGAATGCACATGCGTGCAAAATGAGAGATTTGTTTATCCTGCCTGCATATAGGGTATTTGTAGATAAAGACAAAATTTTAAAAATGCCCAGTATAACTGAGAAAGGAGAATTTAACCATTATTGAACAAAATTTGGAGGAATTACAAAGAATAAGACATGATTTAAGTATAGAATTTTTTTAAATGTCGAGCATTGATGGGATCTGATAATTCCACTCCATCGACATTGATGAGCCGATATGAATTACGAGGTAATGCCTCTTTGACAATATAGGAACCTTTCCAATTTGGTGACCATTTTCCACCCGGGTGGTGCTTGAGATAAGCCGTTGATCTGAGCACTAGATCATTGACCCAAAATTTCCTTTCAATGACGGATTTTGCATATTGTCTGGTTATCCTCTGATGATATGATTGAGCGTGCTCTGCTGCTCTGAGTCTTCTTTCATCGAGCAAATCAAGTTGTATCAGTCGCTGCTACTGATACTGATTAAGCGGAAACTCCAGTAGTGATGCGAACTTCAAGGCAGGTTTCTGAACATATAAAGGCAATACTACTTCAGTTTCGTAGACAAGTTCTGACAGAGTAGCATTAGTTGGAGTTTGAATGATGGTTCTGTATGCTCACAATGCATCATGGATCTTCTCATGCCAGTCACGGCTTGTTTTCAAAGTTCGCTCCAAGATTCTAATAAGAATTTTATTGGTGGCCTCTGCCTGACCATTCCCTTGAAGATAATAAGGAGCAGAGAAACGATGCTGAATTCTGAACTTTGAGCAAAATGTCCTCATTCTCTCATTCTTGAAATGACTGCCATTGTCCAACACGATATCATGTGGTATGCCGAAACAACAAAGGATATTCTTGTGGATGAATGAGACCATGTGTCAATTTTCTATTGTATGCAAAGTGATAGTTTTGACCCATTTAGTGAAATATTCTGTTGCGACACAAAAATACTTGTGACCATTTGAAGCAGAAGGAGTGCTGGGGCCTACAACATCAAAGGGCCACATAGAAAATGGTCATGGAGAGATAACAGATTGCAAATATGTTGCTGACGCATGAACGGAAGGTGCATGTATCTGGCATAGAGCACACTTCTTCACAAAATGGTAGCAATCTTGTAGCATAGTCTTCCAATAATATCCTGACCAGATGATTTGCTTGATAAGATTTTGGTAACCGACGTGACCACCACAAATGCCTTAGTGTACTTCCCGCATGACTTCTTTGACTTAATCTTCATCTAGGCATCTGGCATATTCAGAACTGAATCCATGATGATAGAGGACATCGGCGAGAATAAAATATCGGGCAAACACGCCCCGAATCACTTGTTGCTCTTGCCAGTGATATTCTGTGAGAAGGAGACAGATGTCTTCTCCTTGATGGGAGCCTTTCTGAGACTGTCTTCAGCTTGCTCAGACATCATCCTAATCATTATTTTCTTGAACATCTGATATGCAGCAGGATCAATGTCATCCTTGTCATTCAGACTCTGTCTTCTGGCAAATCTTGGAGAATCCATTTCTTCTAGCCTGCTTCTAAAATCACTGATGCACTGACACAATGGTCTCTTCTTGCTTGATCTGATCTGAACCACTTGGGAATACTGATGCTCTCTACAAAATGAGATGGATGATTAAAGTTCGATGATGAAGATTTAGGATAGAAATGGATATAGGAAAAATATTTGATGAGAATTTGATAGATAATTGAAAGAATATCCCATTACTAGGGATTCAGTCGTCATTGGGATTACGACAATTGTGTTGTCATTCCTTTGCAAAGAAAATAAACAACTGAAAATCATGCTTTGTTACCTAGGCGAGGTCGTCAAACCATGATAGAATGAAAATTGAAGGAAAAATTTGATTGCATCAATAGTAGACTTGAGCAAGAGGGAGCATATAGACCGTCTGCCACCACTCTTAATGATCAGCAGAGACACAAGGACCGGGGAAAAGAGTGGGAATGATGAAAGAATCCCAGCCATATCTGGCAGAATGGTATGTTTCAGACCACTGCGCTGATGCAAGGTTGAACTATGGCATAACCCCTGATAGTAGCCGAGCTTCTACACACTTTTGTCTTTGAGAAAATTGCCTGACGCATCACTCTGGATAGTAGTAGGCACAGGAAAATGGGCCAAGTAGTTTGAACTGCTTGCCATACACATATGTATATCTGGAAAGAAAGCGAGCCCTTCAGTGCATATGACCATCGCATACTGAATTATTTCTAGAGCTATTCTAGATAATGAGCTGACTTCTGCAAATGCCCCATACTGTCGGTAGATCTCGATCAGGCTCACGTACTCATTTCCATTTTCTTCAATCAGTGGCCAAGACTTGCGCCTTGTCATGCGAGCCACATCATCTTTAGGGTCCAGACCCTTGGCATTGATAAAAAAATTGTTGTTCTAACGGATTTCCAGGCTAACCTGCTGTCTCAGGCAGTCCCATAATCTCTGAAAACTCATCCATCAGTAGGGTCATCTCGCCCCACGGGAACCAGAACGTGCAAGTGCGCGGATTCCACCGCTCTGCTAGTGCATGGATCAGATTGCCATTAACTGTCAACTTCCCCACTGCAGATGCCAGTTCCAACCTGCAATCGCTCAAGTGGTCCGGAAACATACGAGAGAAGTTTTTGAACCAAATGTAGTACCACCGGGGAAAGAAGGGTCCGGTGCTGAGGGATCAATGCTCAGAAAGACTTTGTCGCACATCGTAGAAGATCTGACTCTCAAGAAAAACAGAATCGAGCTGACTGGATGCCATTGGACTGAAAGATAAGAAGATCAGAATTAGACTTTGGAAAAATACAAGAATTTTGAAAATTGCAAGCAGGATAAAATAAAAAGCTGAAAATTCGAAGTCCAGAGGAACGAAAGAATGAAAAATCACCTGGAGTTTTGAAGAAAAGGTGGATAATTTGGAAAAATCATCCAGTTTTTTTGAGAAAAAGGAGATATTTCATAAAAAATGGAAAATGAGGTATTTTGGAAAATTATCCGGTATTTTGAAAAAATTGGGAAAAATATGAGAAAATAAGACAAAAATGGATATCATACATTCAATCACAAACAGTTATGCACATACAGCAATCCCTAAGAAGTTGACTCTAAATGCATTGATTTTAAAAGAGCTTTAGGACCCTAATCCTGACTCTAGGCTCAGATCAACTGTGTCCAATCATGCTATGCCGATATACTCGAGCCGATGCTCGATGTACGTGGCATAAAAATCCATCTCTGGTTCTAGGCTTGTGTTTTCCCAACATCCTTGAGCGCCTACCGATATACGTTGGACTATGACCCTTGGTACATGGCAAGGGGGCGTTAGCCCAAATAAGTGACCCAGTTGTGAGGTGTTGTCCCGAACTATGGTTCTAGAAGAGAGCCCAGCAACGTGAAGACCGGGTAGACATAGGTGGGGTGGTTTTTGAAATATGATCACATGCAAGCAAACAAAGGGCTCTAAGTCCTAAAGAGATAGAATTTTGAAATATTTGAAGAAGCAAACATTGTTTTCATACAAGTCCTAGATTGAGGAGTGTTGTATTTCAGACCTAATTCTAAGTGAGCATGTAATTCTCAATATGGTCCTACCAAACCATGCCTAGTCTACATGCAATCCAGGTCAGCTGAGTTCAAGTCTAGGCTCCTAGGTTCACATGATATCAGGAATTAAAGCTGACATTCCATAGAACACAATTTTGATAATTGAGCTAAGTTAAGGCACATAATTGATCAGGCGAAGACAGGTCCCATCTCAGTCGCCAAACCTGTTATCATCACAAAATTTTTCCCCTCTCTTGCTAGAGAGAAACAAATTTCGCGAGTCAAACTCGACCAAAGTTTTGAAAATTGATTTGAAAATTAACTCGCCTCCGTTTTAAAAATTTGGGGGAAAATTCTGTGGAATGGGATCCGCCTGTCTGTACGTGGTTCAACCGTTCCTGACACCTTTACCAGGGGTAATTGAACCAAGGATCAATTATGTGCTCTAACTTGACTCAAATATCTAAATTATGCTCTATTTTTCTTATAATGCACAAAGAATCAGGCTTGTGCTATGAAATTCTGAAAAGATGCAAGTTTGAGAAACATGATGTTTGTTTTGGAAAATTGAAATATGCTAGAAAAATGATTGGAAAAGTGCTTGAAATTAGAATTCATGGGAAAATCATTAAATTTCATTGGAAATCAGAAAGTGGATTGGAAAATGAATTCTCAAGAAAACTTGAGTCTCGGGAAAATCGGTTTTTGAGATTTGGAATTTTCTTTTTTTGAGAAAATGGATTGGAAAATTCTGAGAAAATCTAAGAAATTTATTGGAAAAGGATTTTTGAAATGGAAAACAAATTCTCAGGAAAACGGGAATTCTGAGAAAATCGATTTCTGAAAACTTGGGATTTTGAAATTTGAGCATTTTAAAACATTGGAAAATCTTGATTTGGACTTGGGAAATGCTTTGAAATGTCATTTGAAAACTTAGGATTCAGAGAAAATGAGATCCTAAGAAAGACTTGGAAATTCTTGAGAAAACTGAATTTTCTGAAATTGAAGTTGGAAAATGAGTTTGAAAACAATGCAATTTGAATGATATGAATGAATGAATATGAATTTGAAAGAGAATTTCAATTGAGGAATTGGGAAATCCTTTTGAAGTTTTGAAAAATGCAGTGCATTTTTGAAGTTAGCCTAAGAGTGTAGGCTGAATGTGGCTAATACAAAGATCATAAATCTAGGTTTTCTTCGTATTCTGACTATGGCCATAAATATGAATTCCACCGAGTTTATAAACTCCATAAGAGCTTGTGCACGTGCCATTCGTGTCAACCATAGTGAATTTGAAATAAATGTGCATGAATGATACATCAAATATTGAAATTTGCAGAAATTAAACTATATGCAATGCAGTCCTATTCTAAGCAGAAATGTAACTCTTATTCTAAATATTACATTTAATGTTACATTGAATTGAAAAAAATAAAATAAAAAGCTAAGTCTTCTTCTTGAATGTTCCTGCAAAACTAGAAAACAATATTAGCACGAAAATGTAGTTTTTTATGAATTTATCCGAAAATATGAGAAATTATCAGATATTATTCAGATATAAACCCAAATTCATACCCCATTTGATATAAACATGATAAATAATGAATAAATTTTGAAAATAAACTTGAAAATTCGAAATTGGGGTAAAAATGACCAAAATACCCCTGATGACCTTAAAATCAGGGTTTTCTGAAAGAACTTTTGTAAATTTTAGAATTTTGAAGATCAAATGAAACAAATCAAATACAATATGATGATATGCATGAAAATTTATGGAATTAGAAATTGAAATTTCGAAATTTAGGTCAAAATGACCAAAATACCCCTGATAACAAGACTATGGCTTTGAAACTAGGGTTTTCTGAAATAAATTTTGCAAAATTGAAAAATATGAAATTCAAATAAGATTGAAATTAACCTTAATATGATATTAAATGCTTATTTACATGAATAAAACCCTAAAATGGTGAAAATATCATAAAATATCAATTTTAACTTGATTTTCGCCTGATTTTCGCTTCTGAATTTAAAGATAAACTAACACATAGAGCAAATGAACTTGGAATTAAGCCAAATTTAGCATGGACACCTAAACTAACCCTAAAAACAGAATAGAACTCAAAAATCTATTTTTCTGTATTTTTAAATATGGAAATTCAAATAAAAACCCTAAATTTTGTGATTTATGCCTAAAATATTGATTCTAAAGGAGATTTAGGATATCAAACTTCCATAAAATTTTCCCAAATTTTGGGGGGTGATAGAGGACAGTTAGGCAAAGATTTTTTGCCTTTTACACTTTCTAGTTTTTACCTATGGTCGGAGCTGTGCCACTCCGGAAATTTGGATCGGAATCCGACGACTCTAGGATTTAGGGGAAACAGACAGGTTTCAGTAGAAAATGTGGGAACAATTGTAAACGGATGGGAAAGAGGCTGAAATTGTGGGAAAATGTTTCTAACAAATAGAGGGAAATTTTGTTTTTTTACAGAACTGTGATTCGGGTTACGGTTTGGAAAAGGGAACACTGTTATCAGAGACCCGAATCTCTGAATTTTTAGGATATTGAAACCTGTCAGACAGAAAATAAAATTTTGGGAAAAATACTGAAACAGTTCCAAAAATCCCAAAATTTTGAGAAATGATAGTAAAACATGTTAGGAACAACTTTTGTGTTGAAAGTTTTTGCAAACGGGCTACGGATTGAACGGACTAGGCGCATTAGGGTCTGTCTATACCCTGACAAAGGAAAATCAAGATTTTCATAGAGAGCTGGGAAATCCGATTTTTGACAGAGGTCAAAACTAACTGGAAAACCTTAAAATTTCCAGATCATTAGTATATTCAATTATAAATCCACTATGATTTTTAGAGGATGATCCGGATCTCCCACAAGGGTGGTGCCGGAGGTTTTTGTCTGCTAAAGCGCAAACTGGAAGTTCAAAAAGACAGAAAACCCGATGTAGGGTTTGATCAATTTAGAAGGGTTCCGAAACCCAAACGAACCTGGGTTTTTGGAATAATAACATAGACAGATCAACCTAACTACCATAAAATTTTGAGGATTTTTAAACGAAAAATTGAACACAAAATTATAATTGGACTAAATGCATAGATTTAAATTTACAAACTATCAATGAAACTTTTAAAAAGATAACTAAATGAATGAAAAACAAACTAAACATTTATTAGAAATAAAAAGAAAAAGAAAAGAATCGGGGAGGCATGCTTGAAATTTATTTTAGCTATTTGGAATGAGGGGTTCATCCATTGAACGGATGGACCACCTCATCCGTATAGCCCTAAGTCCATGTAAAACATAAAAAAAAGAAGAGAGCTTATTACCTTGGCTTGGTAGGCTGGAGCCAATGGAGGCTGTCAAGGAAGGAGATGAGGCTGTTGTGCTGTTGGTATGGCTGCAGCTGGATGTTGAGGAGGGTGAGGCTGCATTGGTGGCTCGTTGTAGATGGCGTCAAGGGCTGCTGTATGCTTCTTGGAGGTTACACTGCCTTTGGCTGAACCGAAGAAGAGGGATGCTTCAACGTGGACAGACCGGCTGGAAGTGGTGGTGCTGGAGCAAAGGTGGCTGCACCGGCTGAAGGTGGCTGTGCTGTGATAGTTTTTGAAACAAAGGAAGCCTCCCTGCTAGATGTGACTGTGTGGTGCTGCAATGATAACCAAGGGAGAGAGAGAGAGAGAGAGAGAGAGAGAGAGGTTAGGAGGCCCGCCGTGTCTTTCTTTTTTCTTTAAAATCTAAACTTAGGCCTTAATCTTCTCTCCAACTTAGGTGTTAATAGCCTAATGAAAAAGAAGATCCTCCCTTTACGTGAATGGGTTGGAGGTTGGGGGAAAGGGAAGAAGGAAAGAAAGGAAAGAAAGGAAAGAAAGGGAAGAAAAGAAAGGAAAGAAAGAAGAAAAAGAAAAGGAAAGAAAGGAAGAAGAAAGGGAAAGAGAAAGGGAAAAAGAAAAAGGAAAGAAAGGAAAGAAAGGAAGGGAGAGGGGGCTGGAGATTCGGGTGACCACCTTGTGGGTCTCACCTCCTCTCTAAAATAAAATAAATAAATAAAAATCAATAAAAAAAAAAAAACAAATAAAAAGAAACATTTTTTTTAATAAAGTAGAAATGTAAATGAATGGGCCATCTCAGAGCGGGTCCAAATTCCACTTTTGAAATTCATTTTGACGATTAGAGGGGTAAAATAGTTTTTTCAGAAAATTTCCAGACAAAACGAGCTATTTTTGGCAGTTTTTGAAACGAGCTCGGATTTTGAAGTTCAATACCCCGTTGCAAAGCAAATCCAGTGTAGAATTCAAAAATTTGAGTTTGAAATAAATCCAGATTATTTTTCTTGAGAATTTTTTTCCAAATTTAGACTCCCAGAGGTAAAAATGTCAATTTTTGGAAACCCGGGGTTTGAAATTGATTTCTGAAAACTTTTAAAACTCAATCTGGATTGAAATTTATAAAACTAGAGTTCTGGACTTCGAAAATGGAATGAAATGTGATAAAATGTTATGAAATGCTGAGAAATGATATGAAATAATGAGAAATGACATGCGAAATGCAGACCCTGAATGAAGAATTTTGGATTTTAAACCTCGATTAACACTTTAACAATTTAAGAAGCATTAAAACTGATAAAATTTGCAAAATAGCTCAAGAAATGGTTTTCGGGACTCTACTGGGTCAGAGTGACACTGGAAATTGGGGTTCTAACTGGATTGAACTGAGATGAGTTAGATTGAGCTGGGTTTTAGAGTTTCAGAACTCCAATGAGCTGACAATGATACTGACTCAACTGACCTTTCCAACTGAATTTTCAAGAAAACCTGCCATTTTTAGAGAAATGGTACAGAATGATCATTGGAATGAAGTGAATTACGAACCTGAACTGGGTTTGAGCTGAAACAAAGGTCAGTAATACTGAGGTGAACTAAAATCGAGGCTCAAACACTAGCTCAACTGACTGAACTTAGCTCAATTTCAGCTGAAAGAGCTGAAATAGACTAAAATGGGCTCCTAGACACTTAGAAATGGTTTTGAACTACAACTGGAGCGCTTGAACTTCTGGTGAGCTCAAGTTAGACTTTGGGGAGTATGACTGACTATGACTGACTGACTCATAGACAATTGGCTTGGATTTGAGTGAGAAATGAGCTCATTTCTGAAGAAATGATCCCATTTTGGCAGGAATGATCAGAAATGGAAATGGTTTGTTCATTGTGAGCTCAGATGAGCTTGAAATGATTGATTTTCTAAATGTTCTGAACTGACCAATGAGCTTGGTTGACTCCGACTGACTAGGGTCCAGGATGACCTAGGGGTAAAATGGTAATTTTCCTAGTGAAAAATGGGTAAAGTGGTAATTTCTGGAAACTGACTCGAGGTTTGACTCCTACAGTGATCTAACAGGGTTGGCACTGCACGAGGAGGGTTGTCTGAGGATGGATGAGGAAAATTTGGGGTGTTTACATTTACCCAGTATCATTACGTTGGCGTCTGATTCCCTTGATGATGTCTTTCACAGAGATCATGTCTTCTATCAAATAAGAGATGGAACCCCGGATTATCGGGTTATCCAGTCTCATTCCTTCTTCCCTCGGTGGTATTATTCTTGGTTCACTACCTTCTCGCGTATGTTCCCAAACCACTTGGATGATTGTGGATTGGAGATGGCATCGATAGTAGGTGAGCGAACCATCAACGACAGTCTTATTCAGGCTATGGCAGAATGATGGAACCCACGTACCTGCACATTTTGGTTTTCATGGGGAGAGATGACTCTGTTGATGGATGAATTCAGTGACATCATGGGATTACCAGAACCAGCTGGTCAGCCAAAGGATCCAGTCGAGCAACAGTTCTTGATCAATGTCAAGGGGATAGACATTCGAGAAGCATTAGCCAAAGCTACAGGGAGCAGATCTTGGCCTCTCACTGAGATCAATGGAAGTCAGTTCATCAACCTGTTCGGGCTCTATCGCAAATATAGAGCCTACAAGGAAGTTGATACCTTGTCTCAAGCAACGAAAGAAAGAATTCAGCATGCCATGGTCCTATGCACAGTGGGATTAGCATTCTTCCAGGACAGTCAAAACTTCATCGATGTCAGAGTCGCGCAACTCTTTCGAAGATGGGGAAGCAAGCAAACCCGTCAACTTTCAGTTTCCATGGCAGCTCTAGCCTTTCTCTACCGAGGCTTAGCTCGTTTCGCCCTTGGAGAGACCATTCTGGTAGAAGGATGCACTTATGCTCTACAATCATGGTTCCTGCGTCATGTACCATCGAAGGCCAGTTCTTTCAGGTTCAACAACAAGTCGAAATCTGCCATTCAGTATCGTGCTTCGATCGAGAGTCTGCATCAGAAAGAGATCCTTTGAGATTACTTCGACCGGCGAGAGTCAGTTTGTCGCTACACTTATGCTCGTAGCAAGCGTTACAGATTGCTTGGCCCTTCTTCTGCGTCGACTATCAGCCATAGAGGTGTCTCAGACAATTCTCGCAGCGGCAGGTTCGCGCCAACATTCGCTTTCTAACAGGCAACATGCCAGAATTCGATCTGCAGTCAGATCAGTGGTCTGGAGTGTACCATGTAACCAAATACACTTGGGACTCCTTCATTTCTTTGTCTGTATTTTTTGGACCCAATGTATCTTCTGAATATTGAGAATGGTGGCAAACTGTCTGCCCACCTTCCCTTTGTCTTTGAATTTGTCATCAATAAAGATAAACTTTTGTTCGGTTAAAAAAGTTGTTTGGGGCCAAATTTTATTCTTTTATCTTGTTTTATAGCATAAATGGTCACAATTCTCGTGTCGACCTCATCCCTAGTGATGAGACACTCCCTCTATTTTTTCTTCAAATATCTCTTATCATGATGGATGACCTCGCCTAGGTAACAAGGCGCATTTTCCGTTATCGCAAAAATGGTAACGCAATTACCACAAATTTTGTGGTGACCCGATCCCTAGTGATGGGATAACCTGTTTAATCGTCTATCAATTCCTCCGTTCTCGTTCTTTCTCAAAAAGTTGTGTTTCAAAAAATTCGTCCGCGCTCTAACCATTCCCTTATTCTGTGGAAATCATTGGCATTGTCAGAATGGTTCAGACAAGAGCTGAGAAGGAAACAACCCCTCAACACAGCGACAACGATATTGAAGAAATGGACTCTCCCAAGTCAGTCAGAGGGCAGGGTCAGAGCAAAGGCGATGATATCGATCCCTCTATGTACAGTCTGTTTCAGAAAATGATGGTCAGAATGATGTCAGAACAAGTTGAGGCCATGTAACGCCCTGGATTTCCAAAACAAAGCTAAGTTAAAATTTTCATGAATTTCTTTTTTTTTCTTTGCAGCGGAACTTAGAAAAGCTTTTAGCAGCAGAATAAGACGATAATGAGTCGTCGGTTTTAGAAAGCTCCGAGCACGTTGCAGGTATGTGGCCAAACAACTCATTGACCACCAAAGTGTTCCATTTTATCGAAAACCACATGTTTATTACAACACTACTGCTTAGAAAAGCAGTATAGGTTCAATAAAAGGAAGCATTACAACTCTGTCTAGAGAAACCCTGGAACTCGATGCCGCCATGCTCCGCATATCGCCACGCAGGTCCAACACCTGAAATCCCCATAAAACAGGGTCAGAATCACTGAGGGTCTGGTAAGCATGCAGTCATACATCCATTCAACTCAAGTACAATAATGACCACTCAGGGTCGCAATGCGCAATAACGACGCTCAAGCCTCCAAGACTTAGCGTATATCGCAGGAGCCTCCTCAGGGCTATGAGTTGAACATCCGCTCAAGTCTTCATGACTTAGAGCAAGCCTTTTCAGGGCTGTGATTTGAATAACCGCTTAAGTCTCCACGACTTAGCCATGACCTCTTTCAGGTCTCAAAGTGATGTTTAGCTCAAGTCTTCATACTTGGCACATCCGTATCCCACGCATCTAAGGACAACTCCTCGAGCTTCGCTTAGTCGTGCGGATACAACACGGGTCTTTGCCCAGTCGGTCCAGTAGTATACTGAACATGACACCTTCACAAAGGTTATGCAGGACTGACTCAACACGTCATCCACTCATACATTCAAAGCATCGCTGAACCTAAGCTAATGCATTGTTTCGATAATTAACCGCTCCCGCCTTTGGTACGCAGGTAGAGCTATTGTCCGGGCATCAACGCGACGTTCTGGGGGTTGATTATTCTGTGTATTTTAGATACCCCAGAGGCCTGTTGACCCTATCCATAGTAGGGCAGTGTATTTCAACTGGGAGAACCCTACTAGGCCCATATTCGGATGCATCCTCTACTTGCAGTAGTTGGGTTTAATCCTTAGATCTTAAGGATAACCACGACCCCAAAACCCATGAGTGACTGAGGCCATCGTGGACTCTATCAGGTCCAAAGTAAAATACATGTCACTCAAGGCTGTACCATCACTGTCATTTCACAGTGAGCATAATTCCTGAAGGGGTCTGCCAGTCTTACAATTACTTGGACAGAATCTGCATGCCATTTAGGCAGCCCGTGCTTTTAGCACTACGAGAGTATGTACCCGACCCCATTCAGTCTGCCCCAACACAGTCATTACTGAGGGGGTACCCCTAACACGATTTTCAACCGCGGGGTATGTGCGACCTTAAGTCTTATTCATATGCATGCAGAACACCGCTCTTGGCACTTCGGCCACCACGAGCATCACACCTCTTTGTGTGGAAACAACACACTCTGGCTCTTTGGCCCTTACGAGTCTGGTTGTGTAACCGTTCTCAATGAGCATGCATATGACTCGATCTAAATAGATCGGCTACTCGGCGTATTTTTACGCGACGAGTACAAACCTAGCCAAGGCGCAACCTCTACTCCGGCTCAGCGGCCCTTACGAGCAAGGTGCCCTTGTAGGCACAAGGATACGAGCCGATCTGGCATCGTTCCATCAACTGACATCATTATGCCGTTCAACTGGTTCCGGCAGCTCTTCTGCCAACCATTTCGTCAGCACCTCCCCTGCTCTATCGGCAGCGGTGCGACAAACCCTTCTACGTTTGTAGAAGGCAATACATGAACCGGGTAGCACTCTGCTATATGTCAGAGTATCCTGCTACGTTCTTTCTGAGCTATTCTTAGCTTCTTCAGAAATTTCAGCAGCACTTCCTCTCTTTTACAGAGAAAGCGTGCGTTTCTTTTATCCATTTCAGCGGCATCTCCCCTCTTTGGTAGGAAATCGCCACGCTTAATTCGGGGAAATGGATGCGCACCGTTGTGCGTACTTTGCATCCATCAAGGTTGCAGGAACCCTGGGCCATAGCCAGGCCATACGTAATTGACTTAGTCTTTACGTAAAGAGCATTTTGCCAAAAAGTGAAGCCTTTCCAATAGGGGCTTCATTCGTCAAGCAAAATCTTGAATGAGGAGCGGTCAGGGAATCGCATTGGCGATTTGGAGTTTGGTCTCCATTTTGAACGCTCATTTATGCGCCATATATGTAGTATAAGCAGAAGCCTGTGCTTTATACAGCGGTGGCGTAAAGAAATGCATATACTATTGTTCAGGGTGTGTAACTGAACAAAATATTCTACATATATAACAAAACAGAAGCCTTGGCATCGTTCGACGCGACGACGTAAGTAAATACATTGCAGAAAGCAGGAGCCTTGGCATCGTTCGACGCGACGGCGTAAGTAAATGCATAGTCGGAAGTGCAGTAATCGAAAGTGCAGAAAACAGGGAGCCTTGGCATCATACGACACGACGGCAAAGGTAAATTACATAGCCTGTGCGATATAGGACGCGTCGGCAGAATCAACAGATATACACCTAGATCCGTATCCAACGATAGTTACGAGGCGAGCGGGTGAACACCGAAGTGTTCTGAAGGGCTCAACCAAGAACTAGGGCGAGATACCATTTTAAAAACGCATATACTGCGTATTTGAACATAGATATATCCGATGATAGCAAGATACTACTTCAGAAAGTATATTCTATATACAAATAATCAAATACTTGAGAGAGATGGATCAACGAAGCGAACTTACTTCAAATCGTGGAAGAAACAGCTCCGGGTTGCTTCTTTGGCTTCGAGCCTTCCTTCGAGAGGTCAGACTAAGTCAGATGAAGCTGACTTAGTTGAGAAAGAGGGAGAGTAGGTCAAGCTACTCAACCTAAGTGGTTTGAACCAAACAGGGTTCGGTCCAAGTCAACTGGGTTCAGCAGGTTCGAACTCAGCTCAAGTAGGCTAAGTCTGGGTTCAGAAATCCAAACTGGAATCTGGACCAAAAAGGACTTTGACTTTGATTTTAAACCCAACTAGGTTCAAGTCAAGTCAACTAGGTTTGGACTAGGTCAAGTGGGTTCAGACCCAGGTCAGGTGAGCTAGGACCAGGTTAGGCAGGCTCAGACCAGGTCAGGTGGGTTCAGGCCAGGTCAGGTGGGCTCAGACTCACTTGGGCTCACTAGGGGAGGTTTAGGAGAGAGAGAGGAGGCAAGAGAGAGAGGGGGGGTCGAAATTATGAGAAGAGAGAGAGTGGGGAGGGCTATTTATAGCCCAAGCCCACCTCCTCTTGGGAATTTTTATCCCCCTTTTGCCCTTGAGCTTTATTTTAATTCCAGGAGGTTCCTTTTGAGGTGGGGCCCACTAGATATTTCCATAGGATATTTTGTGGGTCCCACAAGATATTTTCTGAGGAATATTTATGTGGGTCCCACCAACATTTCCGTGGGTCCCACAAAAATTTCGGGTTTTTGGCGATTTTTTTCTGAAAAATTCTAAGTACGCCATTCTCTTCGTATTGACGTAACTAAGAAAGTTTGCTCGAGGAAATCCTTTGATTTTGTTTAGTTAGGAAGTTATGGCTTCCAGAGTGTTTGAGCATATATTCACAAAGCGATGAATATCTCAAGTATAACTGGTTCGTACAAATCGATCTGATTCGTATTTCGGGTTCAGATGCTATTTTTACTTGAAAATGCCTCGTGAATTTCTTCAGAAAGATACTGAAAAATTATGGGTCTTACAGGCCAGTCTGAAGAAGGTCGTTCCAAAGAGCAAATTAAAGAAAAAGGCTGTGAAAAAGCAAGTCCAAATTGTCAGGAAAAAGGTCCAACCTGACACCACTTCTGAGGAAACAGAATCGGTCGAGGAAGAATCAAAGGAAGAAGAGCAGTTTGTCTATAGTCAGAATCCTCCACGACAATTCGTGAAGATCACCGCAGAGCCTGAATCTGTGAACAAACCCATTTCAGTTGAGGATCTGATGCACGAGCAAATGAGAAAAATGACTCAGGCAATCAAGGACATCCAGACCAAGGGCAAAGGCAAGCAGACCTATTCTGGCGAAGATTTCTACAACGGCCTAGACGGGGATGATAATCTGGAGAATCTCCCTCGAAAATTCCTCAAGTTTGATGGAACAGGAAATCCCAAGGCTCATTTGGCCACATTCTATGCAGAATGCAGCTATTTCAGGAAAGACAACAGGGCATTGTTCATTTGCTTTCCTCGTAGCCTAGAAGGAACAACAACCAGGTGGTATGCAGACCACATCAACCCTATCGAACTACGAGAGTTCAATAAAGTCATGAATCTGTTCATTGAGCGCTTCATGTTCAACATTGAGGCCTCACCAACTCTCAACCATCTATACAATTTGAAACAAAATGAGAACGAGAGAGCTGGTGAATTCATCCATAGGTGGAAGAGTACCTGTAACAGAATGAAGGTTCGCATCCCAGAGGAGCATGCGCTGCAAATCATTCTGAATAACTTTGCCCAACCTCTAAGGAATCTCATTTCCACGTCTCCTGCCAAATCATTTATTAAACTGATTGAGAGAGCCGAGTGGCTCGAAACAGGATTGGACAATGGTTTATATGAAGGTTACCCTTTCGTCTGAGGGAACCCTGAGCAGAAGAAGAAAGCACACGTTGCTTATTCTATCGATTTCTCAGGCCACAATAGCAGTTCTGGCAGCAAGAAGAGCAAGAAAAATCGCAACAAGAGTTCAGGACACTCCAGGGTCGAAAGAACGAACTCTGTAGCCCAGAAAGGGAAATTTGTTAAGCCACAACCCGTCTAGTCGGCACCACATCCTGAAGCGAAACAGCAAGAAAAACCGAAGCATGATGAATGAAGTTATGATAGGGAATTCACAGCTCTAGAACAGTCCCGCGAAGACATCCTGGAATATATGCTATCAAAAGGGATGGTAAAACTCCCCAAGGTGGCAGATCCACCAGTTGCTATGGGAAAATGGACAGATAAATTCTGCAAGTTTCACCGGACTGTTGGACATGATACAGAACATTGTTTTGTCCTCAAAAACATCATTCAAGACTGCATCAATCAAAATTTATTAATCGAGGATGAGGATGAGCAGCAACCCGAGATCTTGTCTAAACCTTTTTCCAAACATTCAGCTTCAGTGATTTCAGAATAAACAATCTTTCTCAAGAACAATATTCAGCCTTGTTCCAGCCAGGACATACGGGATCAACATCAGGTCCTAGTCCTACGTCAAGCACAGTCTTCCGCCAAGAGGGTGGATATTACTTCGTTTGTTAGCAACAAAAAGTCAGTAAAAGAGCCAGCGAAGGTGACGACAGAAATTGCCAAGCCAATCCCCAGGATTCTGAAGCGCTTTATCAAGGCAACTTCGAAGAAGGGCGAGACTTCGAGATCAGTTCAGAAACCGATCACGGCATTATCAAACATCTCCATTTTGGACTTAACCCATGCTTCCCCGGAACATCAGCAGGTTCTGGAAGACCTGTTGCAAAAGATCAAGGTCAAACCTGGCACGACCCTGCAAGATATGGCTCAGATCGTCAACCAGGCTATGATGAATGCACCAATAACATTTTCGGATGAGGATTTGCCAAAACCTCACTCATTTCACAATAATGTTTTATATATAGTGGTGCGACCATGGGCATGATTGTCCCTCATGTGCTTGTGGATGGAGGCAGCAGTCTTAACATCTGTCCAGAGATGACAGCTAGGGCCTTGGGCCTGAAAGAAGAAGAATATACCCCGGATCCGATAACGATCTACGATTTTGATAACCACGGGTAGACAGCCAAGGGGAAAATTTTTCTTGAAATTTTCATCAACTACTCATTGCACACTGTACTGTTTCACATGGTGAATGTGCCACCTACGTACAACCTTCTGCTGGGGCGCACCTGGATTCATAATGCAAATGTCGTTCCCTCAACCCTTCACCAATGCATCAAATGGTCGAAGGGAGGCATGATTACCACAGTTTTGGGAGAAGATCTGGAAGAGAGACTCCCACAGCCAATGATTCCCCGTCCCACTTTCACTGCCGACATCCCAAGCATTTGGGAAATCGATGAGATTAATTTGAGTGAAAGTTTGGATATGCTCCAGCTAAAAGAAGTCCAGTCGACGGAGAATGTCACCGCAGTAGTCCAGTGGCAGGGCCCTCGTTTCTTCAAGCTGGGTGGATGCCTCAATTGCACTTCTCTCAAGGATCATCCTCTTTTCCCTCAGTTCTCAAAAACCAAGAGGGGATTTGATTTACTAATGAAGCATGGCTACCATCCCTTCAGGGGCCTTGATAAAAATGAGGACGACATGATGGAGCCAATCATCCCCGCTCGACATGTCACCAATGCAGATCTGGGTTTTACGGGTCAGTCATCGGGCAAGCGCACTACCTTCGTCAAGGGAACCCAATAAAGAAGATAATGCCAGTGTTTTCTGCTTTCTTTCTCTATGTCGTCTAGTAAGGGGCAAGTCCACCCCAATTTTTCCTTTCTTCATCAACAATCATCTGTAAATATCAAAGTTATTCAATCAATGAGAATTTTGTTTCCTCTTCTCATCTTGGCGTACACGATTCTTTGCTTATATCTTTTTCTATGTCATCATTCTTTTCTGTACAAAAGGCTATTTTTGAATATCTTACCTTTTTCAAAACCCTTCTTTGCGCTTTTCAGGATTGCCAAAATCATGGCTCCTAAATTGCTCAAAAGGCTCGTTATCAATTCCAATTTTTCTCAAAGTAATTCCAAACCGACCAAAATCTGCAAGGCAAAGGCAGGGGCAGAGGTCAGCAAAGTAGCAGAGCAGATCGAAGAATTAACAGAGTTTGACTCAGCGATTCAAGAATTGTCAGAATTTGCCAATATTCAGAAGCAGGACAAACTGTCGCCGTTGGTACAAGATCCGACAGAGGATATCAATATCGGTTCAGAAGATGACCCAAAGATTCTCAAAATTGGTTCTAGCTTGAGTCCGAATAAGAAGGAAAGGCTCATCCATTTTCTCAAGCAGCATCAAGAAGTCTTCGCATGGACTTATGAAGATATGCCGGGGTTGGATGCAAAGTTGGTCGAGCATCGTCTCGTACTAAAGCCGGATGTTAAGCCAATCAAGCAGAAACTCAGGAAAATGGATCCCCACATGGCACTGCAAGTTAAAGAAGGACTTGAGGAGTTGTTAAAGGTAGGATTCATCAGAACCATTGACTACCCGGAATGGTTGGCGAACATCGTAGCAGTTCCCAAAAAGAATGGCAAAGTTCGAATTTGCATTGATTTTAGGGATCTCAACAAGGCCACCCCAAAAGATGATTATCCACTCCCCAACATCGATCTTTTGATCGATAGCACGACAGGCCATGCCATATTTTTCTTTATGGATGGATACTCAGGCTATAATCAAATTAAACTAGCCGCTCGTGACCAGTCGAAAACTTTTTTTACCACGCCACGGGGTACTTTTTGCTACACAGCCATGCCGTTTGGACTCAAGAATGTTGGGGCAACCTATCAGAGAGCAATGGTAGTTATTTTTCATGACCAAATGCACAAGAACATGGATGCCTATGTAGATGACATTCTGGTCAAATCCAAAGAAGAAGAGAATCATCTCGATGCTCTCGACCAAATCTTCGAAAGACTTATCCACTACAAGTTGAGGCTCAATCCACAGAAATGTGTCTTCGGAGTAGAGTCAGGCAAGCTGCTTGGATTTATGATCAATAAGAAAGGCATAGAGGTGGATCTTGCCAAGGCAAAGACAATCATTGATATGCCGCCTCCTACCAATCTAAAAGAACCGTGAAGCCTTCAAGGGCGCATTCAGTCTATTCATCGCTTCATCTCTAATTTGGCCATGAGATGTGAGCCCTTCAATCACTTGTTGAGAAAAGAAGTAAAATTCGAGTGGGGACCAGAATGTCAGCTCTCGTTTAAGTGCATTAAGCAGTATCTCCTTAATCCACCTGTTTTGAAGCCACCAGAGATTGGAAAACCACTTCTCTTATATATTTCTGTCAACCAAAATGCTTGTGGCAGATTCCTTGCGCAGTACAAGGAAGGCAGTCAGATAGAGCACACCATCTATTACATAAGCAAGACTTTCATCGACTATGAGAAGAGATATTCTCAGATGGAAAAGACATGTTTAGCCTTAGTATGGATGTGTCAGAAGCTGAGACATTATCTCTTGGCATCAAAAATCAAAATTTTGTCAAGACTCAATCTTCTCAAGTACATCCTTGAGCAGCCTTTCCTTACTGGACGGATTGCGAAATGGCAAGTCCTTCTGATGCAATACGACTTGAAGTATGTATCTCAGAAGTCAGTCAAGGGCCAGTTCATCGCAGATCAGTTGGCAGATTTTTCGTTGACAGAAAAGATCAAAGCAAAAGACGATTTTCTCAATGATCGCATCTGCAATATTCAGGAGTCCCCAGTTTGGACCCTTTTCTTTGATGGAGCCAGGAACATGTCTGGCATAGGGATTGGGATCTTGTTAATCACTCCCGAAAAGGAGATGATCCCTTATTCTCTCAAGCTCAACTTTCAATGTACTCACAACATGGCCGAGTATGAAGCTCTAATATAAGGCCTCAAGATTTTGCAAGACTTCAATGTCAAAAGAATACATGCCTTCGGTGACTCATTGCTTGTTGTCAGTCAAGTTAATGTTGAATGGCAAGTCAAGGATTCAAAATTGATTCCCTATCAGAAGATTGCCTTAGCTCTCATAGGCAATTTTGAAGAATTTCAGCTCAATCATGTCAAGAGAGAATATAATCACATAGCAGATGGCCTAGTTTGTCTGGGTTCCATTTTGTCTTTCAAAGACAGTGAATCATGTCGTTTCTTCAAAATCGACAAACTTGATCAACCTGCCTTCATTCCAGCTAAGCAAGTGAACCAAGCTACTCAGAAAGAGAAGCCTTGGTACCAAGACATCAAAAACTTTATCGAAACTGGTGAATTTCCATCGAAAATGCCAAGAAAGGAGCAACGTGTGATCCAATGCATTTCAGCCCGCTATTTCATCCTTGTCAATATTCTCTACCGTCGTGGGTTCAGTTCTGAGTACACCAGATGCTTAGATAAGGATGAAGCCATGGAAGTTGTCCGAGAGGCACACGAGGGAATTTTTGGTGGTCACGTTGGCTACCAAACACTCGTCAAGCAAATTATCCGGGCAGAATATTATTGGAAAACCATGCAGCAGGATTGCCATCGTTTTGTGAGAAAGTGCGTCAAATATCAAACACATGCACCTTCCATTCACGCGCCAGCCGCATACTTGCAGTCCGTGGTTTCTCCTTGGCCTTTTTCATTGTGGGCCTTCGACGTGGTGAGTCCAATCACTCCTTCTGCCTCTAATGGTCATAGATACTTCCTCGCAGCTACAGAATACTTCACCAAATGGGTCAAAGTTGTAACTCTGTGAATAGTGGAAGGCCGGCACGTGGTTTCTTTTATTCATAAGAGCCTTCTTTGTCGTTTCGACGTACCGCACGATATTATGTCAGACAATGGCAGTCATTTCAAGAATGAGAGGATGAAGACCTTCTGCTCGAAGTTCAGGATTCATCATCACTTCTCAGCTCCTTATTATCCTCAAGGGAATGGCCAGGCAGAGGCCACCAACAAGATTTTGATCCGCATTCTGGAAAGAACTGTGGAAACAGGCCGTGATTAGCACGAGAAGATGCACGACACACTCTGGGCGTACCGAACCACCATTCGGACCCCAACCAATGCTACTCCTTCGGAGCTTGTTTATGGAACTGAAGTAGTATTACATCTCCACGTTCAGAAGCCCGTACTCAAGTTTGCGTCGCTCATAAAACTTCCACTTGATCAGTATCAACAACAGAGGTTGGTACAACTTGATCTGTTGGACGAGAAAAGACTCAAGGCGGTAGAGCATACTCAAGCTTATCGACAGAGGATAGCCAGGTGATCATGCATATATTTTAGGGATATTTCATATAAAAATATGCATGATTTCATGAGAAAATGATTTAAAAACCCAATTTTATGTTAGTTTCGAGTAAATGTGCTAAAATAATATAAGAATAGAAAATGCATGAAAAATAGTGTTATTTTACATTTTAATGCATATTTTAGTGTTTGACATAATTGTAGTAGTTTAGTTTTTGAAAATCATAAAAAATTAGAGTTAAAATAGACTTAGTTTTACAATTTCTAAAACATAGTCATTTTGAGTTATTTTGCAAATAAATTTTTGAAGAGAGTTGAAATGTAATTGTAAAAAGAAGATGGACTTATGGACAAAACTTCAAAATTATAAATATGATACGTAGGGGGAATTTCAAATTGTCTTCTCTCTTATACCTTCTCCCTCTTTCCTAACCCTTCTCCTCCACCTCTTCTTGCCCTTCTGTGAACACCCCAAATTTTTCAAAATCTTTTTAAATATTCCCTTTTTGCCCCTAAATTCATCTTTGAGCAAATGAAGCATTTTAAATCTAAATTCCAGTTTATTTCTCTAGTTTTATTGAAATTAAATTCATTTCATATGTTTAAATTGATTTTGGATATGGATCCATTGTCCAGATCCAAATCTGAATCTCCTTGTTCAAATTTTAAATTAAAATTATAGAAAATACCAAAAATATCCTTTAAATAGCTCGGATAGTCCATTCGACATCCGTTTGGATCCATCATATTGAATTTCTCGATTCGAGTGTCAAAACTCGAACATTTTCTCAAAACCTGGGTCCAAACCCATTCTTCTGAAGAAATTTCCCCGAAATGGTCTAAAATTCTCAGAAAAATACTTTTGTAAATATTCCTCAGAAAAATACAAAAATTTAGTGTTTAAAACTTTGTTTTCTTTTAAAACCTTAGTTTTTTTACTAAAAAAATACAAAAAATGGAAAAGCAATATGAAAATCAAAAATTGAGTAAAAGCAAATAGTTTTTAAAACTTGAAAATGGAATTTTTGACAAAAACCTCCTTTTTAACCATTTTTTTAGAAAAGTTCTGAAAAGGAGCCCCCCCTGGGAATTTTAGAAAATTTCCAACAACTTCTTCCCGCGCACTCGCCTTCTCCTACCACTGCCGTTGATCTTCAAACAAACTTCTCATTTTCTACCTTACATCGACAACTGAACTTGTCTCGAACCATCATCTTCTTCTTTAAAAAGGAAGCATACGGACGAAGCAAGGGGTCGTCTTCTATCCCTCCATTGGCTTCAGATCCGTTTTCACCTCTCCATTTTCCCTCTTCACAATCGCCCATACCCCTTCTTCATTTCTCTTCTTCTGCGTCTTCTCCTGATATCTTCTTCCCAAGTAAGCTAAAAGAGGCCGGCTACCTCTGCAGAAACCTCAAGTAACCAAAAGTCGATCAACCGCTTCTTCACCTCCCTATTTCTTCTTCCCGGATCCATGCCGAAGGAATCAATCACTACTTCCCCGCTTCTCCACCAAAAGCCCTCTTTTCCCTCTTGAACCTCTCTTGAAGCTCAAAAAGAAGCCTCCCTTCCCCATCTTTGGAGATTCCACGAAAACAGGTGAGTACCCCTCTTCTTGTTTAGTTTTTTTTTTCCTTCTCTCTGAAATTTTCTTTTGATTTTTCCGTTTGCAATCAACGCACCTCGGATAGCATTGGGCCGTCTATAACGATCCCAATCCGTCCCCGTGCAACAACAATGGAGCAATCAGGCTCCAACAATTTTTTTTTATTTTATTTTCTGTTTTACTTATGCTACAAGTTTTGGGCTCAGGCTGTCGATTCGACCGGGTTCATTCAAATCCTGGTCCAATTTTGCTACCAAAAAGCGATTTCATCTCGATTTTCTGTTGAACTTCCCATCTCCTATATGATCGACTGCTATATTCTCCGTGCTTGGTTTATTAGACTCTATTTCTCATCTTTCTTATAACTATAACATCACTTCTCCTGCTTTAGTGTGATCTTTTGTTTTAAAATCGGATCTCATCGTGTATATCTTGTTCATTTACCATAAGCATCACGTTTGAGTGCATCCGATTCCCTATTCATCTCCCCTTTGAGTTCATGGCATATCATTTTCCCTCTGAATTCAACTTCGTCACGTTCATCCTATGCATGTTTTGCCATTTTAGATCTAATATCCTCTTGTTCCAAGTTATAAGTCTGTTAGTTATGCAGTTGATGATGATTGAAAGATAGAACTCGGTCCCCCCCCCCTTTATAAAGCTCCGAGTGGAAATTTTTAACATGTTACTCTGATTTTCATCTTGTATTCCATTTGAATGTTATGTTCTGAAGATCAGTTGCTTATCTAAAAAGATGTTTCAATAATGTTTAATTTCTTCTGAAATTATTCATGATAGGACTGTTCTTGAATTCATCATTTTGTTTGATGTGTATAAGTTCACCTTCAGTCAGGTTGATTTGATTCAACATGCGGTGGTAATGATATATGCTCCCCTGTATTTTATCAGTTGCTCTTCTACATATCGAATGGTGAGTTTAGAATCAGAGTGGAGGTTTGATGATTTTTTTTCTGATGAAACTGTATGATATAACTCATTTTCGATAACCTGAGATTACTTATCACTCAGCTGATAGGATAACTTTAAATTTTTGCCCAAATTTCTTGTCTACTCTGTCAAGACGCCTTCACCGGATTTGGATAAAGGTTTTAATCTGAGTATCCAACCTGTTGTTGGTCAAATCTGTGTATCGTTCATATAAAAACTTGCAAGAGCTATCATTTTGGTTGTGAGAGAGGAGTAAATGCTCCTTCATTGGGATCATTTGTCATCATGGTGAAGGCAAAACTAGAGTTCATCGTACAAAGTGAAAGACTTTTATCTTCAAAGCTAAATGCAGAGTTTGTTGATCGCCAGGAAGACAACATAAATTCAAAAGAGGTGAGTGCTCTTGATATCTGTTAATTCACCTCACCATCATAGCATATTCTCACTGTCTCTGTATTTTGACCCCCCCCCCATCTTCATTTTCGCAATCATGATTTCATATACCTGCAGTTGCATTCACTTTCATAGTACGTGTAAATATTGGTTCGCTTCACAACATCGTCCATTCTGTAATTACTTATGGAGTTATTAGGTATAACTCATTTGGTTTCTAATCACGAATCAGTCCAGTGGGTCTCGTGGGTCTCCCTATCTGAGTCCATTTGTATCCTAAATCATTGTCTCTGTACACGGCCAAAAGTCAGATTTAAGGACGCCAAAAACCTGATGATCCATATTCCATATTTTTTCCGGCTCCATCATATAGAGTGGATACTTCGCAGACATGAGGAACCCGACTATCATATCCACTGTGTGCCTGCGGCATGACTGAAGAAGCATATGCAATGACAACAGCAACCTACATCGAACTAAACTTTATGCTATCTTTTAGCTCATTTAAAGGCGTCCACATTGGTCATTCTTTGAACTATGCGATCAGATGTTATATTTTTCATTTCCTTTTCATTTTGCAGGAGTAAAGAGGTTTTTGGTCATGTTGCTGAACTGAATTATTGTATATGATATTGTAGTTTCTAGGTCCAAAACAGATCACATTATTTCCTGAGGGCTACACTGATAATTATTTGCAATTCATTAGAATGAAATATGATGTTCCATAGCCAGTCGTGATGATGGTTGAGTTGCAGGGCAAAGGAACATATTAACCTCCATGCAAAACTTCCCATATCACTGCAATCTTACCTTCCCGCAAGCATATCATTTTCACCACACATTGTATATACATTCATAGTGCTCATTCCATTATGATGCATCTTAATTACTACCATCAGTTTACAGAATCAGTCCGCCTCTGCAGATCCTGTGAACACCCCAAATTTTTCAAAATCTTCCTTATTCCCTTTTTGCCCCTAAAATCATTTTTTGAGTAAATAAGTCATTTTAAATCTAAATTCCAGTTTATTTCTCTAGTTTTATTGAAATTAAATTCATTTCATATGTTTAAATGGATTTCGGATCTGGATCTATTGTCCAGATCCAAATCTGAGTCTTTTGTTTAAATTTTAAATTAAAATTATAGAAAATACCAAAAATAATTTTAAATAAGCTCGGATAGTCCATCCGACATCCGTTTGGATCCATCACATGTATTTCTCAATTCGAGCTTCAAAAAACTCGAACATTTTCTCAAAACTCGGGTCCGAACCCATTTTCTAAAGAAATCTCCTCAAAATAGCCTTGAAAACCTTCTTTTTGTAAATATTTCTCAAAAATACAAAAAAAATTATTAGTTTAAATCCTTGTTTTGCCATGCATTTTAAGATTTTGTATGTCCCAAAATACAAAAAAAATAAAAAATCATACAAAAAAACAAAAAAATTAAGAAAAACTATAAGGAAAGTAAGTGGTTTTTGAAGATTTTACCGAAAAAAAAAACTCACCTTGAACCATTTTTACAAAAACCTTTAGAAAAGGAGCCTCCTCTTTGTAAATTTTCGAAATGACAAGGGACCCCTTTTGCAAATAGTTTTTTTTAGGGTTTTGTTTTACCTTTCGTAAAGAAGGAGATGGCGAGGACAGCGCCCCTCTTTTTCACTAAAACGCCACACTCCTCCATGGCTCCTCCCCTCAACCCCCTCCATTCTCATCGCCCAGCCGCCCGATCACCTTCCTGAGCCACCCATCTGCAACAACCTTCATCCAGCCACCCATCTTCAACCGAACCTCTTCCTTCTCCCCTATAAAGAAACCTTACAACGAAAACCCTAGGCCCCGCTTCTTCACCTCCCCATTTCCTCCTTCACCACCGTTATCACCCCAGCACCCCTCTTCTCCCTCACAATCGCCTTTCCCCTGCATCCCCTATTCTTCGTTGGCATCAGCTCCTGCCCTCGATCGAATGAAGGAGATCCTGCAATAAAGAGAAGACCCTGCAAGCATAAGGAAAATCGTGCTTCACCCCCTTTTCCTCTTATTCTTTTTTCCTCATTTCGGTCTTGGATTTCTTCCCGATCAGTTGAAGAAGATCGACTGCTCGAGGTAAGGTAATTAATCATCATCTCCCCTTTGCATTTTTTGTAAAATCGTTATCCCTTAGCATTCCCCTCTTTTAGCTTTCACTTTCTTTTTCGTTTTCATTCCTTTTTAGGCATTAAGGGTTTGATCGACCTGCATATAGCAGGATCGATCCACTCTGTGCCATAGCAATGGAATCTCTAAATTCCAACATTTGTTTTTATTTCTTTAAAAAAAAATTTCTTTAAAGATTTTAGTTGATGTTCACTGGATGCTCCATGTTGTTCTAATCCATTGGATGGATATCATGACGTACTTGCATTGGTTTAATTGGTCATAGCGTCCCTTCATTTGGATATGTTTTCTAGCATCATATTATACCAATATCGGCCTGAAGATCGCTTATGGGTTTGAGTTTGGAAATGGATGATAAAACCTTACTGTCTGAGGATGTTTACAGCACCACCCTCATCCATAGTCTGATGGTTCCTATCTGATCAATATGCCATGCCAAGTTGTGAACAGAGCCATATAATCGATTGTCAGATCAATGGGAGTTTTTATTGCTGCCTTACGTTTATGTTTCTCTTTTGCTGTCTTCGTTTTATCATTATGATTCCCATCTTCATTTTTTTCTCTTGTTAATCTGACTTCATTATGTCAGCACCATATTTAGCATATGGGATTGCATCGGTACAATCATTGGTCAATTCAAGTGCATAACAGGGCTTACTGCAAAGACTTGTTATCGAGAAATTCCTGGATCTCTTATCAAGTCTCCTGCAGAACAAGCCTTTAAACAAGAGTCGCAGCTCCCTTTCAGCAGATACACAGGGTCGTCAGGCTTTGGAAAGGACCATTCAACGTCATCATCATTGTTTCAGACGCATAAGCAACTAATGATGGATTTTGCACTGGAGGTTTCAGCATTGTTGACCATCAAACATCTCAGCAGCTCTGGCGATGTATTTTTCTGCACCTTTGCCACTGTATCCAGCAACTGCTGCAATGACTGGATTCAATGTTTTAAAATCTTAATTGGCTGTCAGAGTTGAAGGATAATGTTTCTCTCCTATGGAGAGTTACTTGAAGATATTATTGAACGAATGCTGAGAAAAGATTCTGTGCTTTTTTTTGTTGTTGTTTCGAAGAGGCATCAGAGTCATCAAAGTGAGTCGCCAAGTCCGTTTTCCCTGATAATCTGGTTGATTAGCTGTTCTAATATTTGCCGCAATGCTGAGTTCTACAATGTGAGTTGGTCTCACTCCCGTCCAGTTGGGAAAATGGCCATGGTATGTCAGCTTATAAAAAAAAAAGGGGAATTGCCTGCTCAAGTCATGTAAACAGGAGATTTAATCCTCTTGCTTTATCTTATTTCATTAAAATCTGATTTGAGGTGTCTTCATTTTTCTGATATTATTGACATAAGCACTATTACATTTTTTTTTTATTATTGTCCACGAATTCCTCATTTCGAATTAATCTTGTTTACTTACCCACAGTAATATTTCACGCACTATGTTATTCCCCGTGTGCATTCTTCTTTGTTTAGGTAAGGGTTCTTTATCGTATATCTGTTGAATCCATAGGTATCGGTATGTCATCTTACCTACATTTTTTTTTTACCTTGTATCCACAATGTTAGCCCATGACATTCTTGCATCATTGTTCATTCTAATCTTCTGTTTTACATTTTCTTTTTTCTTTTTTTTTTGTTGTTTTGTCTGCGTCTGTTGGTCATGTCTATGGTATAAGTGGTTCATGGCATACTGTTGCTATAGTTTATTAGCTTCCAGCTCACTATCGCTCAATGCATTCCCTCATGGCCCTGTATATCTATTTCATTCTCTGCATGACGTCGATCCCCTCATTCCCATGTGTAATATCATCTTTGTTGGTTTACATCATAATCATTCCCTATTTCCTGTGCGTGAGGCGAATATGAACAAAATGAATACTAGGGCAGTATTTATGCTATGGATTGTGGAAACCTGTATATCACAGAACCTTTGCCCGGTGAAAGTGAAAGAGCCGTTGACTCTAAGGGTGACATATCATCGACCTGGTGGTGATTTATTATTTGTTTCTAACCTTGAATCTAATAGTTGAGTTCTGCAGGGAAGGTGGCCTTAAACTGAGGCGCATGTTGCACCTATTATCTGTTTTAAATCCAACCTGCTGCAAAAGAGGACATCAAAAAAATTTTGTTATATTCTGTTACCTAATCAAAATTTTGTTACCTTTTCTTTCAAAATGTTGCAGTATTGATTCTCAGTTCTTCTTTGCATTTTACCTATTTGCAAAGATCTTCCAGAGACCCGGGATGAGCTTCAACACAGCCCCACTTTACACACTCATCTCCATCCGGATGATGAGCCCAACCTTGCTCTTATAAGGTTTAATGTTCAAGTCAAGGTTACTTGTGAATAATTGATCCCTGTACAGTTTCGGGGCGCAGGGCTCGAGGTTAGTAACCCAAACTTTGAGGATAGAAATGATAGCGTCATCTTTGCCACCTAAGTAATCTTATTTTGTTTAAAATGCTGTAAATATAAATTTATTTTACATTTTGTTCAGAAAATACTTCCTCTGTCAGATTCATCACTATCAATCGTCTTATAAAATTCGTTTTCCTTTTTCTATTATCGATGTTTGTCTTATATTATTTTGTAGCCTTCATGCTAATAATACTAGTTATAAAGGTTTGTTACATGACCACCACAGCTCCATTGTGTTTTGCAGCTACCATAATACTTGTTGTGATTTTCATGTTAACACTCATAGCAGTAACTATGCGCCTTTAGCAAGGCTCAGTTCTGATGAAGTCCTCACTGTCCGCAGCTGCCTTCATGCTATCTACAGCATATTCACCTTGAATGTACCTTGTACCCCATTGCACTGTTGCAACACCATTGACAATAGCACGAATGTGCTCTGTCAATACATTATCACATTGCCCATTGTATATCCATTTGTATACAGCCTTAGTACCTATCAGCATACCCATTAAACCAAGGCATCCAACGTATGCCTTCATTAGCTAGAACATCATGAAGACATCCACTTTCCATACATCAGGGACATTCATTATCCATACTTGTATCATACTTCCTTTTTAGTGTATGTATTTACACAAGTATTTGCATATTGCAAATGTGTATCTAGCTGTCCCCTTTGTAATGCCATTCAGTTGTGACATTCATATGTTTCACAACTAGTCTTCACCATTATTTTAGGACATTACATGTATATTCTGATATTATGTGTCTTAAGGTACATCTCATCATTTGTCTTGCAACTCCTTTTAGTATGATCTTAAGATTCCATATGATATTATTATTTTCTACGTACGTTTTCCTCTCAGGTTAACTTGAGTTTGCAGGGATCAAGACTATTTCTCTTCTTAGTCTAGGAATTTGAGTTTAAATTTCACCTGACAATGTAATAACTAGATACAATGAAAATTTACATTCTTTGTATTAGAATAGAATGAATATGTATATATCTTCTAGAATTGCTTGATTCATGACATTTTCCTCTTTCATTTTCAAAATACTCACAATGGTGAAACACGAATGGCACGTGCACCATTCTAATAAGAGGTGATTAATCTTAAGTTGATGATTTGCATCAATGGCCATAGTCAGGATGTGAACAAAACTTAGGGTTTTCATCTTTTATGGAATAACACTGGATCTACACCGGACCCGTTTTTCAAAATGCATCATATTTTCCTTAAATATTTTCTTCTTTTATCAGAATTTAACTTAAAATCAACTCAAAAATACATACCAATGGCCATAGTCAGGGTATGTTGAGAGTTAATTTCATTTTAAATTCAATAAAAGCACCAAATGTGTTTTATTCTTCACCTGAATTTAAATATAGATTATTATATAATACATTCAATGACCATAGTCAGGGATGTATTATATCTTCAATCTTATTTTAATTCAGTTCAAGAATAAGATAGCTTTTCAAAATCTAAATTCAAAATTCTTTAAATTCATTCATCATATAGAACAGAATCGCATCATATTTTCAAAATTCCTTTTTCAAAAACTCCAAGTGATATTAATATCTTCTTCAATCAATCTTCAAATCTCTGTAAAATCCAATTCATCCTTTCAATTTTTCAAATCCTATTTCATTTTTCAATCTCAAAGTTCAATTTAAACTTTGAGATTTCAAATTCATTTTATATTTAAAATCAAATCAAATTTCAAGGTTCAATTTGACTTTGAAACTCCAACTCCCTCGAATCCAACTCAAAGTTCAATTTAACTTTGAGGTCCTTGATTCACCTTCTAAAATTCGAATTCAAGTCCCAAATTCAAAGAACAAATTGACTTGGAAATTCATTTGTATATTCAAATTCTAAACTTCATTTTTCAAGTTCAATTCAAAATTTGGAAATTCTTCATTCATCTTCTGAGTTAACTCCAAATCCACTTTTAGGATCCATGATTCAACACTCATATTGGATCTCAGGTTTCAGATCCAATTCCTTTTTAGGATCCAGACTCCAATTTCACTCTGGATCTTAGACTTCAAGATCCAAATCCATCTTAGGATCCAAAATCCAATTCTACATTTGGATCTCAGATTTCAGATCCAAATCCATTCTCGGATCCAGAACCCAATTCCACATTTGGATCTCAGACTTCAGATCCAAATCCATCTTAGGATCCAGAGTCCAACTTTACATTCGGATCTCAGACATCAGATCCAAACCCCTCTTAGGATCCAGAACCCAATTTTATATCGGATCTCAGATTTTAGATTTTAAATCCATCTTTAGATCCAATTCCATTCTCAATTCTAGATTTCAAATCCAATTCCACTTTCAGATCTCATCCAAAACTCCCTAAATCCATTTCTAAATATCATTTGATTACCTCAGATCCATTCCAAACTTAAAAATCCAAATTCAATTCCATCTCAAGTATTCATTTCCTTTTCTAAATTCAAATCCAAATTCAAAGTCGATTTTGAATTTTCATTTCCTTTCATTTCAAAACTTCAAGTCATCCTTTCTCACTTATTCTTCCAATCCTGATTTACTTCAAAGACTTAGAATTTCTCTGATCTATCTCAAGTTCTAAGTCAGATTCAAAACATTTTCTTCACTCCCTTATCAAGTTCATCTCAAAATAACTTGGAGATTTTCAAAATATCTTTCAAAAAGAGCATACATTATGGCATTGCACAAGCATGATTCTTTGTGCATTTAGAGTTAGAATAAATTCTTAGATTATATTTAGGCAAAGCAAAAAGGCATAGATTCGATCCTTGGTTTGATTACCCCTGGTAAAGGCACCAGGAACGGTCGAACCTCGTACCGACGAGCGAATCCCGTCTCTCCATTTTCCCGCATATTTTAAAAAACGGAGGCGAGTTACTTGCTAAATACTTTTCAAATTAAGGTCAAGTGAGACCCCGCAAAATGATTCCTCTTCTCTCTCTCTCTCTTTCTTTCTTTTCTCTTCTCTCTTTCTTTTCTTTCTTTTATTCTTCTCCCTTCAAAAAGGAGGAGAATAAAGGTTGGAAAAGAAAAAGAGAAGGAAGAGAGAGAAACCACCAGAGAGGAAAATTTTTTGCGATGATCACAGTTTTGGCGACCGAGATGGGACCCGTCTTCGTCCGCTTGGATCTATGCCTTTGCTTTGCTTTTATATAATCTAAGTCTTTATTCTAACATATGTCAGCTACATTTCCATGCAAACCTTAGGAGCCTAGACTCTGTCCTAAGCTGACATCATTGCATATAGGATCTAAGTATGGTTTGGTAGGACCATATTGAGGAGATTATTCCATGTTCACATTAGACTTAGGTTTTAAATACAACTCTCCTCAATTTTTAGGGATTGAATGCAAAGCAATGTATGCAAGTGTATGCTTCTTTTTATTTAAATCTATCTCTTTAGGACTTGCATTAGAACCTTCTGGTTTTATCTGCATGTTGAACATGTTTTCAAAAACCTCCTTACCTATATTGTCCCGGTCTTCACGTTGCTGGGCTGTCTCACTGAACCATAGTTCGGGAGAGAGCCTCACAACTAGACCACTTATTTGGGTTCGCGCCCCCCTACCACGTACTTAAGGGCCATAGTCCGAGGTATATCGGTAGGTGCTCAAGGATGTTGGGAAGCCTTTACCTTAGAACCGGAGTAAATACTTTATATGCCACGTACTTCGAGCTTCGGCTTGAGTATATCGGCGTACCTTGATTGGAATCAGATGATATAAATCTTAGAGTTAGGATTAAGGTCCTATCAGCCATTTCAAATATTGCATATAGAGTCAGCTTTAGGGAGTGTTGTTTGTATATCCTTGCTTGTATATCTGTGATTGTGTGATATTTTATATCTTCCTTATATTTTCCAAAACCCTGGGTATATGTTTCAAAATGTCCTCTTTATTTTTAAAACCCAGGTGTATTTTTCTTTATCCTTTTCTTCTTCTTCTAAAAATTCTTCCAAATTCTTCTGATCCTGCCTGCAAGTTCTTCAAAAGTTTAAATCATTACCATTTATTCTCAAAATTCCATTTTTCCTTTTATTTTTCTTCTGTTTTTATATTCTTGTTTATATTTTCATAAAAATCTCTTTCCATCAAGAGATATCCTTTTCAAAAATAATATTTTCTTTTCATATTTTCAGTTGGTTACTCTCCCTCGTAGAGTAAACAACGCAATTGTCACAAATTTGGTGGCGACTCAATCCCTAGTAATGGGATACAATTAAATTTTTAACCTAAATCCTTCCTCTTTGTCAAAATATCTCCAAAAAGTTTATTTGGTCTAAAAACCTTCATTTTTCCTCCACAGAGAGTTCTGATATTTCAAAAATGGTCACTACAAGAGGGGGAAAAGAAACAGTTCCTCAACTCAGCGACAGTGAGGCAGAAGAGATAAGCTCTCCTAAATCAGTCAGGGGACAGAGTCAGAGCAAGAAAGATGACATCGACCCCGCTATGTATGACATGTTCCAAAAGATGATGGCAAGGATGATGTCAGAGCAAGCCGATGCTAGTCTGAAAGAGACTGTTCCTAAAAGCAAGCTGAGGAAGAAGCCTGTAAAGAAGCAAGTCAGAATCATCAGAAAGAAGGTGCAGCCAGACACTGCTTCTGAGGAATCAGAGTCAGTCGAGGAAGAGTCAGAAGAGGAAGAGCAGATTGTCTACAAGCAGAATCCTCTGAGACAGTCTGTAAAGATAGTTGCGGAAGAGGCCGAATCTGTCAACAAGCCCAAGTCTGGGGCTCCAGCAGAGGACCTGATGAGTAAACAGATGAAGGAGATGAATCGAGCGATTAAGGACATTCAAGCCAAGGGTAAGGGCAAGCAGACCTACACTGGCGAAGATTTTTACGATGGTCTAGATGGGGACGATAACCTAGAGAATCTTCCTCGCAAGTTTCTCAAATTTGATGGGACTGGCAACCCTAAAGCCCACTTGGCCACATTTTATGCAGAGTGCAGTCGTTTCAGGAAAGATAACAGGGCTCTGTTCATCTGTTTTCCCCGCAGTTTGGAGGGTGTAGCTGCCAGATGGTATGCCGATCATGTGAATCCTATCGAATTACGAGAGTTCGATAAGGTAGTAAATCTGTTCATCGAGCGCTTCTTATTCAACACAGAAGCCTCACCTACATTAAATCATCTTTACAACCTGAAGCAAGGAGAGAATGAAAGAGCAGGTGATTTCATTCACAGGTGGAGAAGCACCTGTAATAAGATGAAGGTACCCATTCCTGAGGAATACGCATTGCAGGTGATCCTCAACAATTTCTCTCAGCCTATAAGGAGCCTCATCGCCACTTCCCCGGCGAAATCCTTCATCAAGTTGATCGAGCGAGCTGAATGGCTCGAAGCAGGGATAGAAAGTGGGCTTTACGAGGGCACACCTCTGGTCAAGAATGTCCAAGACCAGAAGAAGAAAGCACAGTTCACTCATTCAGTTGATGCCTCCTGCAAATAATCTTGGTAGTAGCAGCAAAGGAAACAAGAACAACAGTGGCAGCGGTCCGAGAGTAGATCAGGGCAAGGGGCAGAAGGAGAGAGCGTATAAGAACAATGACAAGCCGCTTCCAATTGGCATCCAGCAGAAAGGGGATCTTCAAGAGAAGCCCAAGTACATCAAGTGGGAGAAAGATCGAGTCTTCACTCCTTTAGATCAAACTATGGAAGCAATTCTGGATTACCTGTTAAAGCACGGGATGATCAAACTCCCTAAAATAGTGGATCCTCTCGTAATCTTGGGAAAATTCAAAGATCAATTCTGCAAGTTCCATAGAGCAACGGGGCATGACACAGAACATTGTTTCGTCCTCAAGCACATGATACAAGATTGCATCGACAAAAGTGAGTTGATAGAGGACGAGGAAGAAAAGCAGCCAGCAGTCCTGACAGAACCATTCCCGGACCATTCAAAGAATTGATAAATCCAAAGTTTTTTTGTTTTGCTTTCGTCTCTTTTTGACAGTTGTCTTGTAGGGGCAAGTCAGCCCAGTCTTTTTGAATCCTTTCTTTCCGAAGTTCTTGTAAATATTTAGTTTGTTATCGAACTTTTGCTTATTAATGAAATGTCAATTTCCTTTATATCTTTTATATTTCGTACCTTTTTGCCATACTGGGGCATTTTAATTCCCGTTCTTTTTTTCAGAATGCGGGGCAATCCTGACATCATTCATGAGAGAAATGATATTACCTATGAGGGCTTTTTCAAAAATCATGAAATTTTAAAAATCTTCATTATGACCAAGGAGTTCAAATATTCCTTGGTCTAACCTTTGACAAAAAATCAACCCTCGTGTTGATCATGTCCTCAAAAATAAGTTTTTCAAACCATTATATTGAAAGATCAACCCTTATGTTAGTCTTATCTTCCAAAATGAATTTTAAAGATCAATCCTTGTGTTGATCTTATCTCTCAAAATGGATTTTAAATCTTTATATTCAAAGATCAACCTTTGTGTTGGTCTTATCTTTCAAAATGGATTTCAAATCTTTATAAATCAACCCTTATCTTTCAAAGTGGATTTCAAAACCTTTATATTCAAAGATCAATCCTTGTATTGATCTTATCTTCCAAAATGGATTTCAAATCTTTTTATTCAAAAGATCAACCCTTGCGTTGGTCTTATCCTCCAAAATTGATCTCAAAACTTTTCAAAGATCAACCCTGGCGTTGTTCTTATCTTTTAAAATGGGTTATAAATCATCATATTCAAAGATCAATCATTGCATTGGTCTTATCTTCCAAAAATGGGTTTTAAATCATTATATTCAAAGATCGACCCTGTGTTGGTCTTATCTTCCAAGATTGGTTTTTAAGCATTACCTTCAAAGATCAACCCTTGTGTTGATCTTATTATCAATTTCGAACTGTTATTTTTTAGAAATCAGATCTATTGTTGATCTTCTTCTTCAAAATTAGATATTCAAAACCATTGCTTTCGAAAATTAACCCTCATGATGATCTCTCATGTTTGATTTAAAGGATCAGATCTGGCACTGATCATTCTTCTTGGGTGGATTTTCTTCCCCAAAATGATTTCTCACTTATCTTTTAAATAAACATTTTTTCTTTCAAAGATCCCATATGCAGGTAGGATCAGAAAAACTCCTTTTTCTTAAAATCTTATAAATTTTCAGTTAAATTTGATATCTTTACCAATTTTATGCATTTTATTCACATTTTTATCAAGTTTACATCAAATTTTATCAAGTTTTATCAATTTTTCCTCAATTCTATTAAATTTTATCAAAATCCTACTACCCTTTCAGGTTAAGGGACAAACTTGACCCTCGTTGTCCGAGATGCTCCCATTCAGGATAAGGGAAAATCCTGAGACCCCTTGTAGGAGCAACAACGCTACCTATGAGGATTCTTTTGTAAATACAAGTTTTGTTAATCTTTATTGATTTTCTAGATTTATATCAATTTGCCTTCGCTAAATTTTCTTAAATTCTATTCTTTTTCCCATTCAGGATAAGGGATAATCCTGAAACCCCTCGTAGGAGAAATAACGCTACCTATGAGGATTCTTTTGTAAATACAAGTTTTGTCAATCTTTGTTGATTTTCTAGATTTATATCAATTTCCCTACATTAAATCTCTTTAAATTCTATTCTTTTCCTCATTCAGGATAAGGGATAATCTTGAGATCACTCATAGGGGCAACCATGCTACCTGTGAGAATTCTTTTTACAAAAATAAAATCAAATTTTTCTCAAATGTTCTACATTTTTTTCAAAGTTCTATATCCTTTTGTCTTCTCAAAGTTTATTCTTTTTATATTCCCCATCACATACCCGGTCCATCTAAATCATAGATCATAAATTCTAAATCTTGTCATATTCCTTCTAAAATTCAAGTCTCAGGTTATCCCTTCATAAAATCTTCTATTTCCCCTTCAGGTTAAGGGATAAAACCTGAATCATTCTTTTTCTAAATTCTCTTCAAAAATGTCTATCCTATTTTTCCTTCAGGATAAGGGATAATCCTGAAACCCCGGCCATTCTTCTTGCCTCGATCTCTAAATATCTTAAATAGGCCAATCTCCTTCACGACTCTCAGTGGGAAAACCTAGTGTTCGCATTGGTTATTTTGCTAAATTTTCAAATCTAAAGATCAAGTTCAGCGGCAAAACTCAATCCTCGTACTGGTTGTCTTTCAAAAAGTCTCAATCCTAAATCAGGTCGTTAAATGATTAAATGAAATGTCCCAGCTACTTCGCTGGTCGTTAAATGATTAAATGAAATGTCCCAGCTACTTCGCTGGTCGTTAAATGATTAAATGAAATGTCCTAGCTACTTCGCTGGTCGTTAAATGATTAAATGAAATGTCCCAGCTACTTCGCTGGTCGTTAAATGATTAAATGAAATGTCCCAGCTACTTCGTTGGTCGTTAAATGATTAAATGAAATGTCCTAGCTACTTCGTTGGTCGTTAAATGATTAAATGAAATGTCCCAGCTACTTCGCTGGTCGTTAAATGATTAAATGAAATATCCCAGCTACTTCGCTGGTCGTTAAATGATTAAATGAAATGTCCCAGCTACTTCGCTGGTCGTTAAATGATTAAATGAAATGTCCCAGCTACTTCGCTGGTCGTTAAATGATTAAATGAAATGTTCCAGCTACTTTGCTGGTCGTTAAATGATTAAATGAAATGTTCCAGCTACTTCGCTGGTCGTTAAATGATTAAATGAAATGTCCCAGCTACTTCGCTGGTCGTTAAATGATTAAATGAAATGTCCCAGCTACTTCGCTGGTCGTTAAATGATTAAATGAAATGTCCCAGCTACTTCGCTGGTCGTTAAATGATTAAATGAAATGTCCCAGCTACTTCGTTGGTCGTTAAATGATTAAATGAAATGTCCCAGCTACTTCGTTGGTCGTTAAATGATTAAATGAAATGTCCCAGCTACTTCGCTGGTCGTTAAATAATTAAATGAAATGTTCCAGCTACTTCGCTGGTCGCTAAATGAAATGTTCCAGCTACTTCGCTGGTCGCTAAATGAAATGTTCCAGCTACTTCGCTAGTCATTAAATGAAATGTTCCAGCTACTTTGTTGGTCGCTAAATAAAATGTTCCAGCTACTTCGCTGGTCGCTAAATGAAATGTTCTAGCTACTTCGCTGGTCATTAAATGAAATGTTCCAGCTACTTCGCTGGTCGCTAAATGAAATGTTCCAGCTACTTCGCTGGTCGCTAAATAAAATGTTCCAGCTAGTTCACTGGTCATTAAATGAAATGTTCCAGCTACTTCGCTGGTCGCTAAATGAAATGTTCCAACTCCTTCGTTGGTCGTTAAATGAAATGTCCCAGCTACTTCGCTGGTCATTAAATGAAAGGTTCCAGCTCCTTCGCTGGTCGTTAAATGAAAGGTTCCAGTTTTACTGATCAGAACGTCCAAAATCATAAATTGCAACTAAAGGTCTCATCAAAGTCTATATTGGGTGAGTATTTCACATAGAAGTCATGAAAACTTTGCCAATTTGCTAAAAATATTTGTTGATTCCAAATAAATCTTACTGCACAAAAGAATTACCTAGGATTACCTCTAGCATTTTCTTCATAAAAGGTGAAACTCTTTGCGAAAGAGAGGTAAAATTCAAATCTTTTTCCTGTTGATCAACAAAAAGGATGAAAGAAATATCCTCGGTATGATTAGTGAAATAAATATTTGATGACATTGAAAAGTCGGAAGCGAATTGATATTGATCATAGCTATGATGCATGTTTTAAGACGATTTCCTGGTAATTAGACAGTGGAAATATCCTGAGCCATAAAAGAATCCATTTAATCCATATCACCTTATCCAGTTTAACGTTGCAATCAAATATCGGCAAAAGGGATCTCTCAATTGTTGTCAAGATGAAGGCGAATATGCGAGCAGACCCCTGGGGCCAAAGAAGATTTGGATCATCTACCGAGATAAAGGAGTTTATGAAGGATCCTTCCAGGGAAAGTTCAGATCACCGTCGAGATGAAGGCGAGTGTGACGAACCTACCGACAAAACCCTAAATGATATTTGATTTCAGCTATCATCTAAAGACCTTCGAGCCAATATCATATATAATCCCTGAGAAAAAGAAGGATCGGAGCATCTCCGAGATGAAGGAGTTTGTGACGTACCCTTCCCTGAAAAAGAGAGAAAAGTCAGGACACATCCAAATGAAGGATGATGTAAAAAGCCCGAAAAATCCCAATGACTCTAAAAGAGTGCAAGGAGATCATCATGAGAAAACACTCAGATATCAAACTGCCTAAATTGCCAGAAATCATCTTTTCTTATGCAAAATATCTTTTATCAATGTCTTTTCACTACTTGCTTTTATGAAATTGAGAATATTTCTTCTCTTCTTATATCAGGGAAATGGATAGCTTCCTTGAAGAAAATCATCAGCGCTAAAATTTTGAATTTGACTCTTAAGACCGAGAAGTTAACCTCGTTGGAGGAAATACTCTAGGTAAAAAAGGGAATATCTTTGCACACATGTACACATTTTTCAAGCGTTGAAGTCAACTATAAATTTATCTTATTGGCAAAATTTTCTAGATATTCTGAAGAATGAAATAAATATTCGATATCCATTTTTGGTGCAACCTAGCGTTGTTTATATCTTCCAGAAGAGTTACCCCATTCAGTTTAAGTATCTCTCCTGTCCCATCACGGTTTCGAGAAATCCGTATGGTTGTTCCCACTCAGGTTAAGGGTCAAAACCTGTACTTCCTGCGAGAGGTCATTAAATTCAAAAGTTGGTTTCAGTCTCAGCAATGAGACGCCCAAGTTCATCCCTTTTTCAAAACTTTAGGGAACCCCATTTCCTTCCTCCTCTCACAAACCCCTTTCGGATTTGTTCGTCCAAACTCCAAAGGTCCCATCATGGTCTCTTCACTCGAGATTCCATATGGTCGTCCCCTTTAGGTTGTGGTTAAACCTAAATCTCGTTCCAATGAGTTTCTCTTGTTTCGACGAGGTGTCTTCCTCCAGTCCCATCATGGTTCTTTCCATCGAGGAATTCGTGCTTTGTATATCCATCCGAAATAAAATCCTACTTGAGCTTCATCTCATGAGGCGCTTTCTCAAAATTGTCCCATCAAAGTCCTCATATATTCCTTTCCCCATTAAAGTTATTTTGATATATCTTCGTCCCATCCAGGTTAAGGGCCAAACCTGAGTCATTTCAAAAGCTTGATCTTGTCTCGCCCACGAGACTTGATCTAAATTCTTACCTTTCATCATTTCGAGATCTTCATCCAAAGTCCCATCATGATTTCCTCATCTCTATTATTCAGTCATATTATTTTCGAGGATTTCGTCTTCCCAAAAACCATTCAGGATAAGGGTTTTAAATCTGAAAAACCATGCCTTTTAAATCAAATTCTTCCACACCCTGTTCAGATCTGCTGACTGGGGCATTTTTTTAAAATTTGGAGTGTTTTTTTTGCCACTAAGCTCGGCTTTCAACCAGCTTAGTAGCAAAGAGGGGCATCTGTGAACACCCCAAATTTTTCAAAATCTTCCTTATTCCCTTTTTGCCCCTAAAATCATTTTTTGAGTAAATAAGTCATTTTAAATCTAAATTCCAGTTCATTTCTCTAGTTTTATTGAAATTAAATTCATTTCATATGTTTAAATGGATTTCGGATCTGGATCTATTGTCCAGATCCAAATCTGAGTCTTTTGTTCAAATTTTAAATCAAAATTATAGAAAATACCAAAAATAGTTTTAAATAAGCTCGGATAGTCCATCCGACATCCGTTTGGATCCATCACATGTATTTCTCAATTCGAGCTTCAAAAAACTCGAACATTTTCTCAAAACTCGGGTCCGAACCCATTTTCTAAAGAAATCTCCTCAAAATAGCCTTGAAAACCTTCTTTTTGTAAATATTTCTCAAAAATACAAAAAAAATTATTAGTTTAAATCCTTGTTTTGCCGTGCATTTTAAGATTTTGTATGTCCCAAAATACAAAAAAAATAAAAAATCATACAAAAAAATTAAGAAAAACTATAAGGAAAGTAAGTGGTTTTTGAAGATTTTACCGAAAAAAAAAAAACTCACCTTGAACCATTTTTACAAAAACCTTTAGAAAAGGAGCCTCCTCTTTGTAAATTTTCGAAATGACAAGGGACCCCTTTTGCAAATAGTTTTTTTTAGGGTTTTCTTTTACCTTTCGTAAAGGAGATGGCGAGGACAGCGCCCCTGTTTTTCACTCAACCGCCACACTCCTCCATGGCTCCTCCCCTCAACCCCCTCCATTCTCATCGCCCAGCCGCCCGATCACCTTCCTGAGCCACCCATCTGCAACAACCTTCATTCATCCACCCATCTTCAACCGAACCTCTTCCTTCTCCCCTATAAAGAAACCTTACAACGAAAACCCTAGGCCCCGCTTCTTCACCTCCCCATTTCCTCCTTCACCACCGTTATCACCCCAGCACCCCTCTTCTCCCTCACAATCGCCTTTCCCCTGCATCCCCTATTCTCTGTTGGCATCAGCTCCTGCCCTCGATCGAATGAAGGAGATCCTGCAATAAAGAGAAGACCCTGCAAGCATAGGGAAAATCGTGCTTCACCCCCTTTTCCTCTTATTCTTTTTTCCTCATTTCAGTCTTGGATTTCTTCCCGATCAGTTGAAGAAGATCGACTGCTCGAGGTAAGGTAATTAATCATCATCTCCCCTTTGCATTTTTTGTAAAATCGTTATCCCTTAGCATTCCCCTCTTTTAGCTTTCACTTTCTTTCCCGTTTTCATTCCTTTTTAGGCATTAAGGGTTTGATCGACCTGCATATAGCAGGATCGATCCACTCTGTGCCATAGCAATGGAATCTCTAAATTCCAACATTTGTTTTTATTTCTTTAAAAAAAAAATTCTTTAAAGATTTTAGTTGATGTTCACTGGATGCTCCATGTTGTTCTAATCCATTGGATGGATATCATGACGTACTTGCATTGGTTTAATTGGTCATAGCGTCCCTTCATTTGGATATGTTTTCTAGCATCATATTATACCAATATCGGCCTGAAGATCGCTTATGGGTTTGAGTTTGGAAATGGATGATAAAACCTTACTGTCTGAGGATGTTTACAGCACCACCCTCATCCATAGTCTGATGGTTCCTATCTGATCAATATGCCATGCCAAGTTGTGAACAGAGCCATATAATCGATTGTCAGATCAATGGGAGTTTTTATTGCTGCCTTACGTTTATGTTTCTCTTTTGCTGTCTTCGTTTTATCATTATGATTCCCATCTTCATTTTTTTCTCTTGTTAATCTGACTTCATTATGTCAGCACCATATTTAGCATATGGGATTGCATCGGTACAATCATTGGTCAATTCAAGTGCATAACAGGGCTTACTGCAAAGACTTGTTATCGAGAAATTCCTGGATCTCTTATCAAGTCTCCTGCAGAACAAGCCTTTAAACAAGAGTCGCAGCTCCCTTTCAGCAGATACACAGGGTCGTCAGGCTTTGGAAAGGACCATTCAACGTCATCATCATTGTTTCAGACGCATAAGCAACTAATGATGGATTTTGCACTGGAGGTTTCAGCATTGTTGACCATCAAACATCTCAGCAGCTCTGGCGATGTATTTTTCTGCACCTTTGCCACTGTATCCAGCAACTGCTGCAATGACTGGATTCAATGTTTTAAAATCTTAATTGGCTGTCAGAGTTGAAGGATAATGTTTCTCTCCTATGGAGAGTTACTTGAAGATATTATTGAACGAATGCTGAGAAAAGATTCTGTGCTTTTTTTTGTTGTTGTTTCGAAGAGGCATCAGAGTCATCAAAGTGAGTCGCCAAGTCCGTTTTCCCTGATAATCTGGTTGATTAGCTGTTCTAATATTTGCCGCAATGCTGAGTTCTACAATGTGAGTTGGTCTCACTCCCGTCCAGTTGGGAAAATGGCCATGGTATGTCAGCTTATAAAAAAAAAAGGGGAATTGCCTGCTCAAGTCATGTAAACAGGAGATTTAATCCTCTTGCTTTATCTTATTTCATTAAAATCTGATTTGAGGTGTCTTCATTTTTCTGATATTATTGACATAAGCACTATTACATTTTTTTTTTATTATTGTCCACGAATTCCTCATTTCGAATTAATCTTGTTTACTTACCCACAGTAATATTTCACGCACTATGTTATTCCCCGTGTGCATTCTTCTTTGTTTAGGTAAGGGTTCTTTATCGTATATCTGTTGAATCCATAGGTATCGGTATGTCATCTTACCTACATTTTTTTTTTACCTTGTATCCACAATGTTAGCCCATGACATTCTTGCATCATTGTTCATTCTAATCTTCTGTTTTACATTTTCTTTTTTCTTTTTTTTTTGTTGTTTTGTCTGCGTCTGTTGGTCATGTCTATGGTATAAGTGGTTCATGGCATACTGTTGCTATAGTTTATTAGCTTCCAGCTCACTATCGCTCAATGCATTCCCTCATGGCCCTGTATATCTATTTCATTCTCTGCATGACGTCGATCCCCTCATTCCCATGTGTAATATCATCTTTGTTGGTTTACATCATAATCATTCCCTATTTCCTGTGCGTGAGGCGAATATGAACAAAATGAATACTAGGGCAGTATTTATGCTATGGATTGTGGAAACCTGTATATCACAGAACCTTTGCCCGGTGAAAGTGAAAGAGCCGTTGACTCTAAGGGTGACATATCATCGACCTGGTGGTGATTTATTATTTGTTTCTAACCTTGAATCTAATAGTTGAGTTCTGCAGGGAAGGTGGCCTTAAACTGAGGCGCATGTTGCACCTATTATCTGTTTTAAATCCAACCTGCTGCAAAAGAGGACATCAAAAAAATTTTGTTATATTCTGTTACCTAATCAAAATTTTGTTACCTTTTCTTTCAAAATGTTGCAGTATTGATTCTCAGTTCTTCTTTGCATTTTACCTATTTGCAAAGATCTTCCAGAGACCCGGGATGAGCTTCAACACAGCCCCACTTTACACACTCATCTCCATCTGGATGATGAGCCCAACCTTGCTCTTATAAGGTTTAATGTTCAAGTCAAGGTTACTTGTGAATAATTGATCCCTGTACAGTTTCGGGGCGCAGGGCTCGAGGTTAGTAACCCAAACTTTGAGGATAGAAATGATAGCGTCATCTTTGCCACCTAAGTAATCTTATTTTGTTTAAAATGCTGTAAATATAAATTTATTTTACATTTTGTTCAGAAAATACTTCCTCTGTCAGATTCATCACTATCAATCGTCTTATAAAATTCGTTTTCCTTTTTCTATTATCGATGTTTGTCTTATATTATTCTGTAGCCTTCATGCTAATAATACTAGTTATAAAGGTTTGTTACATGACCACCACAGCTCCATTGTGTTTTGCAGCTACCATAATACTTGTTGTGATTTTCATGTTAACACTCATAGCAGTAACTATGCGCCTTTAGCAAGGCTCAGTTCTGATGAAGTCCTCACTGTCCGCAGCTGCCTTCATGCTATCTACAGCATATTCACCTTGAATATACCTTGTACCCCATTGCACTGTTGCAACACCATTGACAATAGCACGAATGTGCTCTGTCATAACATTATCACATTGCCCATTGTGTATCCATTTGTATACAGCCTTAGTACCTATCAGCATACCCATTATCCCAAGGCATCCAACGTATGCCTTCATTAGCTAGAACATCATGAAGACATCCACTTTCCATACATCAGGGACATTCATTATCCATACTTGTATCATACTTCCTTTTTAGTGTATGTATTTACACAAGTATTTGCATATTGCAAATGTGTATCTAGCTGTCCCCTTTGTAATGCCATTCAGTTGTGACATTCATATGTTTCACAACTAGTCTTCACCATTATTTTAGGACATTACATGTATATTCTGATATTATGTGTCTTAAGGTACATCTCATCATTTGTCTTGCAACTCCTTTTAGTATGATCTTAAGATTCCATATGATATTATTATTTTCTACATACGTTTTCCTCTCAGGTTAACTTGAGTTTGCAGGGATCAAGACTATTTCTCTTCTTAGTCTAGGAATTTGAGTTTAAATTTCACCTGACAATGTAATAACTAGATACAATGAAAATTTACATTCTTTGTATTAGAATAGAATGAATATGTATATATCTTCTAGAATTGCTTGATTCATGACATTTTCCTCTTTCATTTTCAAAATACTCACAATGGTGAAACACGAATGGCACGTGCACCATTCTAATAAGAGGTGATTAATCTTAAGTTGATGATTTGCATCAATGGCCATAGTCAGGATGTGAACAAAACTTAGGGTTTTCATCTTTTATGGAATAACACTGGATCTACACCGGACCCGTTTTTCAAAATGCATCATATTTTCCTTAAATATTTTCTTCTTTTATCAGAATTTAACTTAAAATCAACTCAAAAATACATACCAATGGCCATAGTCAGGGTATGTTGAGAGTTAATTTTATTTTAAATTCTATAAAAGCACCAAATGTGTTTTATTCTTCACCTGAATTTAAATATAGATTATTATATAATACATTCAATGACCATAGCCAGGGATGTATTATATCTTCAATCTTATTTTAATTCAGTTCAAGAATAAGATAGCGTTTCAAAATCTAAATTCAAAATTCTTTAAATTCATTCATCATATAGAACAGAATCGCATCATATTTTCAAAATTCCTTTTTCAAAAACTCCAAGTGATATTAATATCTTCTTCAATCAATCTTCAAATCTCTGTAAAATCCAATTCATCCTTTCATTTTTTCAAATCCTATTTCATTTTTCAATCTCAAAGTTCAATTTAAACTTTGAGATTTCAAATTCATTTTATATTCAAAATCAAATCAAATTTCAAGGTTCAATTTGACTTTGAAACACCAACTCCCTCGAATCCAACTCAAAGTTCAATTTAACTTTGAGGTCCTTGATTCACCTTCTAAAATTCGAATTCAAGTCCCAAATCCAAAGAACAAATTGACTTGGAAATTCATTTGTATATTCAAATTCTAAACTTCATTTTTCAAGTTCAATTCAAAATTTGGAAATTCTTCATTCATCTTCTGAGTTAACTCCAAATCCACTTTTAGGATCCATGATTCAACACTCATATTGGATCTCAGGTTTCAGATCCAATTCCTTTTTAGGATCCAGACTCCAATTTCACTCTGGATCTTAGACTTCAAGATCGAAATCCATCTTAGGATTCAAAATCCAATTCTACATTTGGATCTCAGATTTCAGATCCAAATCCATTCTAGGATCCAGAACCCAATTCCACATTTGGATCTCAGACTTCAGATCCAAATCCATCTTAGGATCCAGGGTCCAACTTTACATTCGGATCTCAGACATCAGATCCAACCCCTCTTAGGATCCAGAACCCAATTTTATATCGGATCTCAGATTTTAGATTTTAAATCCATCTTTAGATCCAATTCCATTCTCAATTCTAGATTTCAAATCCAATTCCACTTTCAGATCTCATCCAAAACTCCCTAAATCCATTTCTAAATATCATTTGATTACCTCAGATCCATTCCAAACTTAAAAATCCAAATTCAATTCCATCTCAAGTATTCATTTCCTTTTCTAAATTCAAATCCAAATTCAAAGTCGATTTTGAATTTTCATTTCCTTTCATTTCAAAACTTCAAGTCATCCTTTCTCACTTATCCTTCCAATCCTGATTTACTTCAAAGACTTAGAATTTCTCTGATCTATCTCAAGTTCTAAGTCAGATTCAAAACATTTTCTTCACTCCCTTATCAGGTTCATCTCAAAATAACTTGGAGATTTTCAAAATATCTTTCAAAAAGAGCATACATTATGGCATTGCACAAGCATGATTCTTTGTGCATTTAGAGTTAGAATAAATTCTTAGATTATATTTAGGCAAAGCAAAAAGGCATAGATTCGATCCTTGGTTTGATTACCCCTGGTAAAGGCGCCAGGAACGGTCGAACCTCGTACCGACGAGCGAATCCCGTCTCTCCATTTTCCCGCATATTTTAAAAAACGGAGGCGAGTTACTTGCTAAATACTTTTCAAATTAAGGTCAAGTGAGACCCCGCAAAATGATTCCTCTTCTCTCTCTCTCTCTTTCTTTCTTTTCTCTTCTCTCTTTCTTTTATTCTTCTCCCTTCAAAAAGGAGGAGAATAGAGGTTGGAAAAGGAAGAGAGAGAAACCACCAGAGAGGAAAAAATTTTGCGATGATCACAGATCCCTATATCATTTGCCTATATCCTGCCAAATCTGAGGTCAGATCTTAGAAATGCTTGTTCCACCAATGTGGAGTAGAATCCCAGGTTACTCTTTTGCTGAATAGGGTCTAAGCCCCGGCTTAGCCAACACACAACACAATTCAACCTGCTGTAATTCCCACAGTAGCCAATTGCTGCAATCTTACATTTGCTGCTACTGCACCACCTCATCTATTGCACACTTTCAGCACTGATGCCTTCTGTCTTTCATAGCATTCACATGGCTGCATTTGCCGCCATGACTTGCACACCCTGCCACTTACACTCACACACCTTCATTATACCATTGCTTGTATTTACTGTTGCATCTGCACCTTACCAAATGTATAGCACTACTTCACCTCACCTCACTTCCAACCTCATCAACCGCAGTTATTACCTTTTCCCTGGCTACAACAGTGCTTAGGCACCGCTACAGCCCCACTTCGGGTGACTGCAGAAGCATCAAAATTCCCATATCATCTTCCCACTTATGACAGCATCTATATGCTTTGCACCCTCGCTACTCGCTTAAATCCCATTTGCTCACTACATTTGCAGCAGCAGTTTCAAACATTCCACTTTACCCAACCTGTCAATTGTTCCCTGGCTCACCTGCACAATTCCTTCTTTCTCCACAACTAGGTTCAGCAGTCTTCCCCATGTCCCCTCTGCACACCACCTAAAAATTTTAGTTTTACCGTTTGCCTCTACACCATCTACACAGCCGATCATCATCCCCCATCATTGAGTGCATGCTATCTGTGATATATATATATATATATATATATATATACATATATGCACATATATATAATATATATATATATATATACATACGTGTATACATACATATGTGAATATATACATATATAAGTATATATATCTATATCTAGGCATGCATGTATATATATAGGTATATAATATTATTCTCCATCTTTTCACTGTTTATATCTTGACATATGAACTATTGCCATCGATATCCATATGATGTATACAAATTTCCTCCATGATCATACTAACCAAGTGTTTTGCAGGAAATATGGAAAATACCATTATTGGGAAGTTGTATATATGATTTCATGTATTGTAATAGCTAGATATAATGAGAATTTACATTTCCTGCTTTAGGTAGAATGAATGATCATTGTAAATATCATGAATTACTTGTTCTTCATGCACTTTTCCCTTTATTTATCAAAATCTCACAATGGTGAAACACGAATAACACGTGCACCATTTCGTAAAAGGTAAATTAATCCTAAGTTGATGATCCATATCAATGGCCATAGTCAGGGTGTGGACAAAACTTAGTATTTTTATCTTTTACGAAATAACACTGGATCCACACTGGATCCATTTTCAAAATTCATCATATTTCCTTAAATATTTTCTCCTTTTATTAGAATTTAACTTAAAATTGACTCAAAATATATACCAATGGTCATAGTCAGGGTATATTGAGAGTTAATTTCATTTTAAATTCTATAAAAGCACCAAATGTATTTTATTCTTCTCTTGAATTTAAATATAGATTATTATATAATACATTCAATGACCATAGTCAAGGATGTATTATATCTTCAATCTTGTTTTAATTCATCTAAAGAATGAAATAGCTTTTCAAAATCCAAATTTCAAAAATTTAAATTCATTCATCATTTAGGATAGAACTGTATCAAATTCAAAATTCCTTTTTCAAAAACTCCAAGTGATGTAAATATCTTCCTCAATCTATTCTTATAAAATCCAATTCATCCTTTCATTTTCAAATTCAATTTCATTTTTCAATTTAACTTTGAGATTTCGAAGTCATTTTTATATTCAAATTCAAATCAGATTTCAAAGTCCAATTTGACTTTTAAGTTCATTTTGTATAGTCCAAATTCAATTCCCAAATCAATTTTAGAAATTCCAAATCCAAAATCAGATCAATTTGGATCCAGTTTTCTAAAATACAATTCTACCTTTGGATCTTAGACTCCAGATCCAAATTACATCTTGGATTCCAGACCTTGGATCCAAAATCCATCTTAGGATTCAGAGTCCAACTCTATATTGGATCTCAGACTTCAGATCCAAATCCATCTTAGGATCCAGAGTCCAACTCTACATTGGATCTTAAACTTCAGATCCAAATCCATCTTAGGATCCAGAGTCCAAATCTACATTTGGATCTCAGACTTCAGATCCACTCCATTTTAGGATCCAGAACCAAAAGTCCATCTTGATTTCTAAATCTCGGATCCCATTCTGTCTAGGATCCGGAATCCAATTCCAATTCTAGATTTCAATTCCATTTTTCGGATCTAATCTGAATCTCTTAAATCCATTTCTATTCTTAAATACCATTTGATTCCTCAGATCCATTCTAAATTTCAAAACTTCAAAATCTAAATTCAATTCCATCTCAAGTATTCATTTCCTTTCCTAAATTCAAGTTAAAATTCAAAGTCCATTTCCGACTTTGGAACTTCATTCTTTCTCAAAATCAAGATTTATTTTCCCAACTCTGGTTTACTTCAAAAACTTAGAACTTCTCTGATCTATCTCAAGTTCTAAGTTAGATTCAATCATTTCTTCACTCCTTTACCAAGTTCATCTCAGAATACTTGGAAATTTTCAAAACATCTTTCAAAAGGAGCATACATCTTTGCATTGCACAAGCATGATTCTTTGTGCATTTAGAGTTAGAATAAATTCTTAGACTATATTTAGGCAAAGCAAAAGGCATAGATTTGATCCTTGGTTCGATTACCCCTGGTAAAGACGCCAGGAACGGTCGAACCTCGTACCGACGAGCGAATCCTGTCTCTCCATTTTCCCGCAATATATTTCAAAACGGAGGCGAGTAATTTTCTAAATATTTTCAAATAAAGGTCAAGTGAAAACCCGCAAAAGAGTTCCTCTTCTCTCTCTCTTTTCTTTCTTTTCTCTTCTCTTCTCTCTTTCTTTTCTGTCTTTTATTTCTCTCCCTTCAAAAAGGAGGAAAATAGAGATTAGAAAAGGAAAAGAGAAGGAAAAGAGAGAGAAACCAACAAGAGAGGAAAATTTTTGCGATGATCACAGTTTTGGTGACCGAGATGGGACCCGTCTTCGTCTGATCGAATTATGCCTTTGCTTTGCTTCTTATATAATCTAAGTCTTTATTCTAACATATGTCAGCTACATTTTCATGCAAACCTTAGGAGCCTAGACTCTATCCTAAAGCTGACATCTTTTGCATATAGGATCTAAGTATGGTTTTGTAGGACTATATTGAGGAGATTATTCCATGTTCACATTAGACTTAGGTCTGAAATACAACTCTCCTCAATTCTAAGGATTGAATGCAAACAATGTATGCAAGTGTATGCTTCTTTTCATTTAAATTCTATCTCTTTAGGACTTGCATTAGAGCCTTCTGGTTTTATCTGCATGTGATCATGTTTTTTGAAAACATCCCTACCTATATTGTCTCGGTCTTCACGTTGCTGGGTTGTCTCATTGAACCATAGTTCGGGAGAGAGCCTCACAACTGGGCCATTTATTTGGGTTCGCGCCCCCCTACCACGTACCTAAGGGCCATAGTCCGAGGTATATCGGTAGGTGCTCAAGGATGTTGGGAAACCTTTACCTTAGAACCGGAGAGTGATATCTTATATGCCACGTACTTCGAGCTTCGGCTTGAGTATATCGGCGTACCTTGATTGGAATCAGATGATCTAAATCTTAGAGTTAGGATTAAGGTCCTATCAGCCATTTCAAATATTGCATATAGAGTCAGCTTTAGGGAGTGCTGTTTGTGTATCCTTGCTTGTATATCTATGATTGTGTGATATTTTATATCTTCCTTATATTTTCCAAAACCCTGGGTATATGTTTCAAAATGTCCTCTTTATTTTTAAAACCCAGGTGTATTTTTCTTTATTTATTTCTTCTTATTCTTCTAAAAATTCTTCAAAAAATTCTTCAAAAAATTCTTCTGATCCTGCCTGCAAGTTCTTCAAATTTTAAATCCTTACCATTTATTCTCAAAATCCATTTTTTCTTTTATTTTCTTCTGTTTTATATTCTTGTTTATATTTTCATAAAAATCTCTTTCTGTCAAGAGATATCCTTTTCAAAATGGTATTTTCTTTCATATTTTAGTTGGTTAGTCTCCCTCGTAGAGTAAACAATGCAATTGTCACAAATTTTGTGACGACTCAATCCCTAGTAATGGGATACAATTGTTTAGATTTCAACCTAAATCCTTCCTCTTGTCAAAACTTCTCCAAAAAAGTTTCTCTGTTCTAAAAACCTCCTCTTTCCTCTACAGAGAGATCACTGATATACGAAAATGGTTACGACAAGAGCGGGAAAAGAAACAGTTCCTCAACTTAGCGACAGTGAGGCGGAGGAGATGAGCTCTCCTAAATCAGTCAGGGGACAGGGTCAGAACAAGAAAGATGACATCGATCCCGCTATGCATGATATGTTCCAAAAGATGATGGCAAGAATGATGTCGGAGCAAGCCGAGGCCAAGCTGAAAGAGACAGTTCCTAAAAGCAAGCTGAGAAAGAAGTCTGTAAAGAAGCAAGTCAGAATCATCAGAAAGAAGGTACAACCCGACACTACTTCTGAGGAATCTGAGTCAGTCGAGGAAGAATCAGAAGAAGAAGAACAGATTGTTTACAAACAGAATCCTCCAAGACAGTCTGTAAAGATAGTTGCGGAAGAGGCCGAATCTGTCAACAAGCCCAAGTCTGGGGCTCCAGCAGAGGACCTGATGAGTAAACAGATGAAGGAGATGAATCGAGCTATTAAGGATATTCAAGCCAAGGGTAAGGGCATGCAGACCTACACTGGCAAAGATTTTTATGATGGTCTAGATGGGGATGATAACCTGGAGAATCTTCCCCGCAAGTTTCTCAAATTTGACGAAACTGGCAACCCTAAAGCCCACCTGGCTACATTTTATGCAGAGTGCAGCCGTTTCAAAAAAGATAACAGGGCTCTATTCATCTGTTTTTCTCGCAGTCTAGAGGGTATAGCAGCCAGGTGGTATGCTGACCACATCAATCCTATCGAACTACGAGAGTTCGATAAAGTGGTAAATTTGTTCATTGAGCGCTTCCTATTCAATACTGAGGTTTCCCCTACGCTCAATCACCTTTACAACCTAAAGCAGAATGAGACTGAAAGAGCAGGAGAGTTCATCCACAGGTGGAGAAGTACCTGCAACAAGATGAAAGTTCACATTTGTGATCATCGCAAAAATTTTCCTCTCTTTATGGTTTCTCTCTCTTCCTTCTCTTTCCCTTTTCTAACCTCTATTTTCCTCCTTTTTGAAGGTAGAAAAATAAAAGAGAGAAAAGAGAAAAGAAAGAAAGAGAGAGAGAGAAGAGGAACTCTTTTGCGGGTTTTCACTTGACCTTAATTTGAAAACATTTAGAAATTTAACTCACCTTCGTTTTTGAAAATATGCGGGAAAAATGGAGAGACGGGATTCGCTCGTCGGTACGAGGTTCGACCGTTCCTGGCGCCTTTACCAGGGGTAATCGAACCAAGGATCGAATCTATGCCTTTTGCTTTGCCTAAATATAATCTAAGAATTTATCCTAAAAGATCTAAATGCACAAAGAATCATGCTTGTGCAATGCAAAAATGTATGCTCCTTTTGAAAATTGATTTGGAAATTTCCAAGTATTCTGAGATGAACTTGGGAAGGAAGTGAAGGAATGATTGAATCTAACTTAGAACTTGGGATAGATCAGAGAAGTTCTAAGTTTTTGAAGTAAATCAGAGTTTTGGAAGAATGAATCTTGACTTGGAGAAAGAATGATCTAAAGCTTTGAAATGAAAAGGAAATGAATTTTCAAAGTCAGAAATGGACTTTGAATTTAATCATGGATTTAGGAGAAGAAGATGAAATTTTAAAGTGATATTGGCTTTGAATCTTAGAATGGGTCTGAGAAAATCAAATGGTATTTAATAATGGAAATGGATTTAAGAAATCCGGATTAGATCCGAAAATGGAATTGAAATCTAGAATTGGAATTGGATTCTGAATCTTAAAAAGAATGGGATCCAAGGTTTTTAGAATCTAAGATGGATTTTTGGGTTCTGGATTCTGAAATGGAATGGATCTGAAATCTGAGATCCAATGTGGAGTTGGGTTCTGGATCTTAAGATAGATTGTGGATCTGAAGTCTGAGATCCAATGTAGAGTTGGACTCTGGATCCTAAGATGGATTTGGATCTGAAGTCTGAGATCCAAGGTGAGATTGGATTCTGGATACTAAGATGGTTTTTGGCTCTGAAGTCTGAGATCCAATGTGAAATTAGAGTCTGGATCCTAAAGGAGAATTGGACCTGAAGTCTGAGATCCAATGTAGAATTGTTTTTAGAAAACTGGATCCAAGTTGATCCCATTTCGGATTTGGAATTTCCAAAATTTGATTTGGGAATTTGAATTTTGAATATGCAAATGAATTCTAAAGTCAGATTGGACTTCGAAGCTTGAATCTGGAATTTAGAAGATGAATCCATATTTCCAATTTTGAATTGAATTTGGAAAATGAAATTCAGGAATTGAATCTTGAATAAATGAATTTCAAAGTCGATTTAGACCTTGAATTTGAAGTTTGATTTTTTTTGAAATGTAGACGAGGAAGAGAATCTCAAAGTTAAATTGAACTTTGGATTTGATTTAGAGTGTTTGAATATAAATGAATTTGGAATTTCAAAGTCAAATTTGAACTTTGAGATCTGATTTGAATAAAAAATGAATTTGAAATCTCAGAGTTAGATTGAATTTTGAGATTTAACAATGAAATAGAATCTTGAAAATTGAAAGAATGAATCAGATTTGATAAGGATTGAAGATAGATTTGAAGAAAGATATTTACTTGGAGTTTTTGAAAATATGATGTAATTCTATCCTAAATGATGAATGAATCTAGATTTTTGAAATTGGATTTTGAAAAGCTATTCCATTCTTTAAATAAATTAAAATAAGATTGAAGATATAATGCATCATTGACTATGGTCATTGGATGTATTATACAATAATCTATATTTAAATTCAGGTGAAGAATGAAACATGTTTTGTGCTTTTATAGAGTTTAAAATGGAATTAATTCTCAATATACCCTGACTATGGCCATTGGTATATATTTTGAGCTAATTCTAAGTTAAACTCTAATAAAAGAAGGAAATATATGATGATTTTGAAAAGAGGGACCCAGTGTGGATCCAGTGTTATTTCATAAAAGATAAAAACACTAAGTCTTGTTTACATCCCGACTATGGCCGTTGATGTAAATCATCAACTTAGGATTAATTTACCTCTTACGAAATGATGCACGTGCCATTCGTGTTTCACCATTGTGAGAATTTGAAAATAAAAGGGAAAATGATACGAAGAGAGCAATTTTCAAGACATATATATGTTCATGTATTCTAATCTAATATTACAATCTAACTATTGCAAAATTTTGAATTGGGTTGAGATTCAATTTCTTAAATGGAGAAGAAAGATATAGAGAACTCCAGGTTATCATACAGAAAACAGTTTGCCAAGTACCATGTTGAATCTAGAAGACAATTGATATAATGTACCTTTATACTAAAAAAAATTCGAGACCTCATACTTGGTGGGAAGTCATTCAAACATGATATACTAAGATTAACGGAGAATTGTATGCCAAGGTATATGCAAAAGAAAAGAAGAAAGCAATAGAGAGCAGTTACCTGAGTAAATCCCTACATTTATTAATTGTTATTGCATAGGTTTTGTGAAAATTTTCCTTTTACCCTGTTATGAAGATGAGGCATATAAATCACTGCATTGTTAGACTTACTGATCTTCTATGATGCCATCAACAGGATGTTATTCAAAACACCAGCTGGTTCTGGGATGAGATTTCAATGAGCAAGCTTCTCCTTTTCTCTTGTGGTGGGCAAGCAATGTGATCAGCACAAGAATTCATTGGTATTAAATCAATCTTAAAAATACGTGGCCATCAACTCCATATCAAATAAATAGAGAATGTATGCACATCACAACACATATTTCCAAATAAAACAATAAAGCCTATACATCAATTAAATACCAAGGTGCTTAACACCACATTCTGAGCAAGATTTTGGAGGTCACTTGTAAATAGGGAGTTCCACATTCATCGCAGAACTGTGCTGGAATAGTTGGCAGCACATGCAAGTGGGCGGCAATATATGTTGTGGATAATAACAGCAGGGTGCTGCTATACAGCGGGAAGGTGTTGTGAAAATCTGGGATTTTGTCAGGGGATAGCATCATGTGAAAATTTGCAGTCATTACCCTTGGATTCAGAGGGTAGCGAGATCTAAAGAGATGATCTCTCTGTTGGCTGAATGGCATAGGTGGCTAAACCTTGTGATTGCAGTATTGGCGCCAACAATTCTTGTATTGAATGGGTTCATTATGAGCAGATTTTTGTAGCCATGAAACACCTTCAGTGAACCACAATTTCTCCCCTTTATATCGGCTCCTTTCAATCTTGAGAAATGAATTTGACATGCCGAATGAAATGCAGAAGCTGAAATATGATGCACAGATGCTCTGATGACCAAAATATAAAACATGCAGCAAATGAGCCAAATGAGATATAAAATGCGATTTCAATGATTCAGAGGCAATACTGATAAAGAACATCAGTGATTTTGAGCTTTCAGCAGGCTTATCTTCGAACCAGTCACTTTCACCACAGGATGACCCCTAATCAACTATCCAGACGCATAATAACTTAGTTACCTTCAGCAAATTTTGAATTGTCACAAAGGTACTCACATCAGCGCAGGTAGAGTCTTTGGTCTTCAAAGGAGATCATTAAGAAAGGATGAATCATGGTCATCTTTTATGTGCAAAACCATACATCTGTCATACTCTTGTAAATAGATGCTGTAAAAATGAGAGGTGCAACAACATGAAGCATAATGAACACAGTAAGGTGGGTGAATGCAAGTATGGAAAATGCTGGAGATATGGATAAGTAAGGGGGTTACGCAGGGAAGAGTAAAGGGCATTATTCTACAGCAATGCAAGAAAAGGAAATGTTATGCTACAACAACTTACAGAAGACAGGATGACGATTATAACAATTTTACCTATTCTGCAGAATCCGATGATTCAATGTACATATGCTGGGTATCATGCTGGAGTACTAACCTCTATATTTTTTTTTTTATGAACGCGAACCGCAGGGCAACAGATCCATGATGGCCGAATAGTTGACAGGAACCACCACCTGGATGAGCTAGAGACAACACCACCTTGAAGTTGTTGAAGCTATTTTTGTGACCATTATCCAAACGATTGTCGTCAATGTCACCTAAGTCATGAGAGATTGATGGAAAACCAAACAACACCCTTTTCTTTTTCTTTTCTTTTTTTTACCAAATTTCAGCAGTCCATCACTTGCAGATGAATGATAGTTGTATAATCATGAACCTAGGATATTCCCAGCATCAGAAACTTTGAAGACAAATGGGTAATCATGTAACTGAGTAGACTGATATTTTCAAAATTTTCAAGGTAACTGCTAAACAAAATGGCTTTCATGTCTTGAATTCTACAGATGTAGCCCCTGAATTTGTTTCAACAGGGTTAACACAGGTTATAATCAAAGCATATATCAGTAGGTGATTATGAGGGAATATCAACAATTTCTTAGAAAGCACAAGATTTAATTTGAAGAGGTTTTTGAAACTCACATCAAAGCTTAGGTGCTTGAAACTCACCATTGACAAATGCATGTAATGCATAGCCAAGAGAAGTAATCTGGAGGACAGATCAGACGCCATCTCTTGTAGGCAAGTCATTGAAACTCACATCAAAGCTTAGGGGCTTGATTTAATAAAGCAGGATTCACAGCTAAACTTGGAATGAGGGTTACTGTGAGACTCAACCGACCATTCTCTTTTTTTATATGATTCAGAAGCATTCACGAAAGAGCCCCTCATACTCTATGATCAATCATTCTACGAGACATTATTTCCTACAAATGTCGTGATTCCAAAGTGCCTTTTCTGTGGCTGCAGATGTTTTAGAACAGTCGACTTCCTTCAGCCGGATAAGGGAATCGGGAAAGAGAAAGCTGAGAGAAGAGATAAGAGGAAGAGGGGAATCGAGGGGTGAAGAAGCAGTATTGCTGAAGAAGGGAAATGGGGAGGTGATAACGGATCGTGCAAAGAGAGATCAGAAGATGGTGGGGTGAAACGCGGCCCTTTTAGAGGAGATGGAAAGGTTCTTTTAAAGAGAGGGAGGAGTGTTCGGGAAGAAGTTGGTTGAAGATGGGTGGAGGAGAGCGAGTTTGTGATGGAGGGTTGAAGATGGAGGGTTTGGCCATGGAGGAGAGAGGGAGGCGGCTGAGAGGGGAAGAAAGGGGAGAAGGCAAGAGTTAGGGTTTTCAAAACCCTAACTCGACTTTTAAATGAAAATACCGTTTTTCCATAGAAGGGCCTCTTTAAAAAGTTTTCTTAAAAACAGGTTTCTAAAAACCATTTTGCGATTTTCTTCCTTTATTTTTGAATTTTTTTTTATTTTTTTCTGAGTATTTTTATTTTTTTGTATTTTTAGAATGAAGATCTGAGAAAACAAAGACTAAAACCCTAATTTGTTTTTTTTTTTTGTATTTTTCTAAAAGGAATATTTACAAAAGTATTTTCCTGAAAATTTCAGACCATTTCGGGGAAATTTCTTCAAAAAAGGGGGTTTGGACCCAGATTTTAAGAAAATGTTTGAGTTTTGACACTCGAATCGAGAAATACAAGATGATAGATCCAAACGGATGTCGGATGGACTGTCCAAGCTATTTTAAAACTATTTTGATATTTTAATTTAAAATTTGGACAACGAGACTTAGATTTGGATCTGAACAATGGGTCCGGATCCGAAATCAAGTCAGACATATAAAATGAATTTAATTTCAGTAAGACTTGAGAAATGAACTGGAATTTAGATTTAAAAGTGACTCAATTGCTTATGAAATGATATCAGGGGCAAAAAGGGAATTTTTGAAAGATTTTGAAAAATTTGGGGTGTTCACAGATGCCCCTCTTTGCTACTAAGCCGGTTGAAAGCCGAGCTTAGTGGCAAAGAAAACACTCCAAATTTTGAAAGAAATGCCCCAGTCAGCAGATCTGAACAGGGTGTGGAAGGGATTTGATTTAAAAGACATGATTTTTCAAATTTAAATCTTTATCCTTGAATGGCTTTTGGAAAACGAAATCCTCAAAAACGATATGACTGAATAATAGAGAGGAGGAAATCGTGATGGGACTTTGGGTGAAGATCCCAAAAAGATAAAAGGTAAGAATTTAAATCAAGTCTCATGGGCGAGACAAGATCAATCTTTTGAAATGGCTCAGGTTTGGCCCTTAACCTGGATGGGGCGAAGATATGTAAAAATAACCTGAATGGGGAAAGGAATATATGAGGACTTTGATGGGACATTTATGAGGGAAGGCCGTGTGAGATGAAGCTCAAGTAGGATTTTATTCCGGATGGATATACAAAGCATGGATTCCTTGATGGGAAGAACCATGATGGGACTTGGAAGGAAACACCTCGTCAAAACGAGACCCGTTGGAACGAGATTCAGGTTTAACCACAACCTGAAGGGGACGACCATATGGTATCTTCGAGTGAAGAGACCATGATGGGACCTTCGGAGTTTGGACGAACAAATCCGAAAGGGGTTTGCGAAAGGAGGAAGGAAATGGGGTTCCCTAAAGCTTTGAAAAAGGGATGAACTTGGACGTCTCATTGCTGAGACTAAATCAGCTTTTGAATTTAATGACCTCTCGCAGGGAGTACAGGTTTTGACCCTTAACCTGAGTGGGAACAACCATACAGATTTCTTGAAACCGTGATGGGACAGGAGAGATACTTCAACTGAATGGGGTAACTCTTCTGGAAGATATAAACAACGCTAGGTTGCACAAAAATGGATATCGAATATTTATTTCATTCTTTAGAATATCTAGAAAATTTTGCCAATAAGATAAATTTATAATTGACTTCAACGCTTGAAAATGTGCACATGTGTGCAAAGATATTCCCTCTTTTACCTAGAGTATTTCCTCCAACGAGGTTAACTTCTCGGTCTTAAGAGTCAAATTCAAAATTTTAGCGCTGATGATTTTCTTCAAGGAAGTTATCCATTTCCTGGATATGAGAAGAGAAGAAATATTCTCAATTTCATAAAAGCAAGTAGTGAAAAAACATTGATAAAAGAATTTTGCATGAGGAAAGATGAATTCTGGCAATTTAGGCAGCTTGATATCTGAGTGTTTTCTCATGACGATATTCTTGCACTCTTTTTGAGTCATTGGGCTTTTTCGGGCTTTCACATCATCCTTCATTTTGGATGTACCTGACTTTTCTCTCTTTTTCAGGGAAGGGTACGTCACAAACTCCTTCATCTCAGAGATGCTCCGATCCTTCATTTTCTCAGGGATTATATATGATATTGGCTCAAAGGTCTTTAGATGATAGCTGAAATCAAATATCATTTAGGGTTTGTCGGTAGGTTCATCACACTCGCCTTCATCTCGACGGTGATCTGAACTTTCCCTGGAAGGATCCTTCACAAACTCCTTCATCTTGGTAAATGATCCAAATCTTCTTTGGCCTCGGGGCTCTACTCGCTTAATTCGCCTTCATCTTGACGACAATTGAGAGATCCCTTTTGCAGATATTTGATTGCAGCTTTAGAATGAGAAGATGTGGATTAAGTGGGTTTTTTGTAGCTCAGGATATTTCCACTGTCTAATTGCCAGGAAATCGTCTTAAAACATGCATCATAGCTATGATCAATATCAATTCGCTTCCGACTTTTCAATGTCATCGAATATTTATTTCACTAATCATACCGAGGATATTTCTTTCATCCTTTTGGTTGATCACCAGGAAAAAGATTTGAATTTTACCTCTTTTTCGCAAAGAGTTTCACCTTTTATGAAGAAAATACTAGAGGTAATCCGAGGTAATTCTTTTGTGCAGTAAGATTTATTTGGAATCAACAAATATTTTTAGCAGATTGGCAAAGTTTTCATGACTTCTATGTGAAATATTTACTTAATATAGATTTTGATGCGACCTTTAGTTGCAATTTATGATTTTGGACATTCTGATCAGTAAAACTGGAACCTTTCATTTAACGACCAGCGAAGAAGCTGGAACCTTTCATTTAATGACCAGTGAAAACTGGGACATTTCATTTAACGACCAACGAAGGAGTTGGAACATTTTATTTAACGACTAGCGAAGTAGCTGGGACATTTCATTTAACGACCAACGAAGTAGCTGGAACATTTCATTTAGCGACCAACGAAGTAACTGGAACATTTTATTTAGCGACCAGCGAAGTAGCTGGGACATTTCATTTAATCATTTAACGACCAGCGAAGTAGCTGGGACATTTCATTTAATCATTTAACGACCAGCGAAGTAGCTGGGACATTTTATTTAATCATTTAACGACCAGCGAAGTAGCTGGGACATTTTATTTAATCATTTAACGACCAGCGAAGTAGCTGGGACATTTCATTTAATCATTTAATGATCGGCGAAGTAGCTGGGACATTTCATTTAATCATTTAACGACCAGCGAAGTAGCTGGGACATTTCATTTAATCATTTAACGACCAGCGAAATAGCTGGGACATTTCATTTAATCATTTAACGACCAACGAAGTAGTTGGGACTTTTCATTTAATGACTTGATTTAAGATTGAGACTTTTGAAAGACAACCAGTACGAGGACTGAACTTGATCTTTAGATTTAAAATCTTTAGCAAAATAACCAGTGCGAGCACTAGGTTTTTCCAACTGAGAGTTGGGAAGGAGATCGGCCTATTTAAGATATTTAGAGATCAAAGCAAGAAGAATGGCCGGGGTTTTCAGGATTATCCCTTATCCTGAAGGGAAAATGAAATATACATTTGATGAGAAATTTAGGAAAAGGATGATTCAGGTTTATCCCTTACCCTGAAGGGGAAATGGAATAGACATTTGATGAGAAATTTAGGAAAAGAATGATTCAGGTTTATCCCTTACCCTGAAGGGGAAATGGAATAGACATTTGATGAGAAATTTAGGAAAAGAATGATTCAGGTTTATCCCTTAACCTGAAGGGGAAATGGAATAGACATTTGATGAGAAATTTAGGAAAAGAATGATTCAGGTTTATCCCTTAACCTGAAGGGGAAATGGAATAGACATTTGATGAGAAATTTAGGAAAAGAATGATTCAGGTTTATCCTTTAACCTGAAGGGGAAATGGAAGATTTTATGAAGAGGTAACCTGAGACTTGAATTTAGAAGGGATATGACAAGATTTAGAATTTATGATCTATGATTTAGATGGACCAGGTATGTAACGGGGGATATAAAAAGAATAAACTCTGAGAAGACAAAAGGATATAGAACTTTGAAAAAAATGCAGAACATTTGAGGAAAATTTGATTTTATTTTTGTAAGAGAATTCTCACAGGTAGCATGGTTGCCCCTATGAATGATCTTAGGATTATCCCTTATCCTGAATGAGGAAAAGAATAGAATTTAAAGAGATTTAATGTAGGGAAATTGATATAAATCTAGAAAATCAACAAAGATTGACAAAACTTGTATTTACAAAAGAATCCTCATAGGTAGCGTTATTGCTCCTACGAGGGGTTTCAGGATTATCCCTTATCCTGAATGGGAACAGAATAGAATTTTTAAGAAAATTTAGCGAAGGCAAATTGATATAAATCTAGAAAATCAATAAAGATTAACAAAACTTGTATTTACAAAAGAATCCTCATAGGTACCATTGTTGCTCCTACAAGGGGTCTCAGGATTTTTCCTTATCCTGAATGGGAGAAGAATAGGATTTAAAGAAAATTTAATAAAGGGAAATTTATAAAAAAAAATCAACAAAGATCGGCAAAACTTGTATTTACAAAAGAATCCTCATAGGTAGCATTATTGCTCCTACGAGGGGCTTCAGGATTATCCCTTATCCTGAATGGGAAAAGAAATAGGATTTAAGGAAAATTTATTGAAGGGAAATTTATATAAATCTAAAAAAAATCAACAAAGATTGGCAAAACTTGTATTTACAAAAGAATCCTCATAGGTGGCGTTATTGCTCCTACGAGGGGTTTCAGGATTTTCCCTTATCCTGAATGGGAACACCTCGGACAACGAGGGTCAGGTTTATCCCTTAACCTGAGCGGGAACACCTCGGACAACGAGAGTCAGGTTTTTCCCTTAACCTGAAAGGGAGGCACCTCGGACAACGAGGGTCAGGTTTATCCCTTAACCTGAAAGGGGTACACCTCGGACAACGAGGGTCAGGTTTATCCCTTAACCTGAGCGGGAACACCTCGGACAACGAGGGTCAGGTTTTTCCCTTAACCTGAAAGGGGGTAAAGAATGGATAAAATTTAATAGAATTGAGGAAATATTGATAAACTTAAAATTGATGTAAATTTGATAAAAATATGGATAAAATGAACGAATTTGATGAAGATATCAAAATTAACTGAAGATTTACAAGATTTGAGAAAAAGGAGTTTTTCTGATCCTGCCTGCATATGGGATCTTGAAGAAGAATGTTTATTTAAAAGATAAGTGAGAAATCATTTTTGGGAAGAAAATTCATTTGTAAGAATGGTCAGTGCAGGATCTGACCCCCTTAAAAAGGAGAATCATCATGAGAGATCATCATGAGGTTTGATTTCAAAGATAGTGATTTAAAAATCAATTTTGAAAGAGAAAACAAACATGAGATGATGATTTTGAAGACAAATGGTTCTCAAAACCTAATTTAAAAGAAGGAAAAATCAACATGTTAGTCTATTTAAAAGGGATTTAGATCAAAATATTTGAATCTTTTGAAGACTTTTTAGAAGAAATTTTATGATTTTGAAAATCCTCATAGGTAATATCATTTCTCTCATGATGGAGGAAAACAAATTTTGAAAATAGATGACAAGGATTTAAAAAAATTTTGAAAAATAGCAGGCAGGATCAAAAGATTTTGAAGAAATCAGAAAGAAAAGGCAATACACCTGGGTTTTAAAAGAGGGAATTTTGCATAATATATACCCAGGGTTTTGGAAAATATAAGGAAGATACATATACATATATAATATCATTCAATCACAGACATACAAGCAAGAATGCACAAATAGCACTCCCTAAAGCTGACTCTATATGCAATATTTGAAATGGCAAATAGGATCTTAATCCTAACTCTAAGATTTAGATCATCTGATTTCCATCAAGGTATGCCAATATACTCAAGCCGAAGCTCAAAGTACGTGGCATATAAAGATATCTCTCCGGTTCTAAGGTAATGGCTTCCCAACATCCTTGAGCACCTACCGATATACCTCGGACTATGGCCCTTAGGTACGTGGTAGGGGGGCGTGAACCCAAATAAGTGGTCCAGTTGTGAGGCTCTCTCCCGAACTATGGTTCAGTGAGACAGCCCAGCAACGTGAAGACCGGGACAATATAGGTAGGGATGTTTTCAAAATATGATCAACATGCAATAAAAATCAGAAGGCTCTAATGCAAGTCCTAAAGAGATAGATTTAAATAAGAAGAAGCATACACTTGCATACATTGTTTTGCATTCAATCCCTAAAAATTGAGGAGAGTTGTATTTAAGACCTAAGTCTAATGTGAACATGAATAATCTACTCAATATGGTCCTACCAAACCATACTTAGATCCTATATGAAAATAATGTCAGCTTAGGACAGAGTCTAGGCTCCTAAGGTTTGCATGGAAAATATAGCTGACATATGTTAGAATAAAGACTTAGATTATATAAAAGCAAAGCAAAGGCATAGATTCCACCGGACGAAGACGAGGTCCCATCACGGTCGCCAAAACTGTGATCATCGCAAAATTTTTCCTCTCTTTATGGTTTCTCTCTCTTCCTTCTCTTTCCCTTTTCTAACCTCTATTCTCCTCCTTTTTGAAGGTAGAAAAATAAAAGAGAGAAAAGAGAAAAGAAAGAAAGAGAGAGAGAAGAGGAACTCTTTTGCGGGTTTTCACTTGACCTTAATTTGAAAACATTTAGAAATTTAACTCGCCTCCGTTTTTGAAAATATGCGGGAAAAATGGAGAGACGGGATTCGCTCGTCGGTACGAGGTTCGACCGTTCCTGGCGCCTTTACCAGGAGTAATCGAACCAAGGATCGAATCTATGCCTTTTGCTTTGCCTAAATATAATCTAAGAATTTATCCTAAAAGATCTAAATGCACAAAGAATCATGCTTGTGCAATGCAAAAATGTATGCTCCTTTTGAAAATTGATTTGGAAATTTCCAAGTATTCTGAGATGAACTTGGGAAGGAAGTGAAGGAATGATTGAATCTAAATTAGAACTTGGGATAGATCAGAGAAGTTCTAAGTTTTTGAAGTAAATCAGAGTTTTGCAAGAATGAATCTTGACTTGGAGAAAGAATGATCTAAAGCTTTGAAATGAAAAGGAAATGAATTTTCAAAGTCAGAAATGGACTTTGAATTTAATCATGGATTTAGGAGAAGAAGATGAAATTTTAAAGTGATATTGGCTTTGAATCTTAGAATGGGTCTGAGAAAATCAAATGGTATTTAATAATGGAAATGAATTTAAGAAATCCGGATTAGATCCGAAAATGGAATTGAAATCTAGAATTGGAATTGGATTCTGAATCTTAAAAAGAATGGGATCTAAGGTTTTTAGAATCTAAGATGGATTTTTGGGTTCTGGATCCTGAAATGGAATGGATCTGAAATCTGAGATCCAATGTGGAGTTGGGTTCTGGATCCTAAGATAGATTGTGGATCTGAAGTCTGAGATCCAATGTAGAGTTGGACTCTGGATCCTAAGATGGATTTGGATATGAAGTCTGAGATCCAAGGTGAGATTGGATTCTGGATCCTAAGATGGTTTTTGGCTCTGAAGTCTGAGATCCAATGTGAAATTAGAATCTGGATCCTAAAGGAGAATTGGACCTGAAGTCTGAGATCCAATGTAGAATTGTTTTTAGAAAACTGGATCCAAGTTGATCCCATTTCGGATTTGGAATTTCCAAAATTTGATTTGAGAATTTGAATTTTGAATATGCAAATGAATTCTAAAGTCAGATTGGACTTCGAAGCTTGAATCTGGAATTTAGAAGATGAATCCATATTTCCAATTTTGAATTGAATTTGGAAAATGAAATTCAGGAATTGAATCTTGAATAAATGAATTTCAAAGTCGATTTAGACCTTGAATTTGAAGTTTGAATTTTTTTGAAATGTAGAAGAGGAAGAGAATCTCAAAGTTAAATTGAACTTTGGATTTGATTTGGAGTGTTTGAATATAAATGAATTTCGAATTTCAAAGTCAAATTTGAACTTTGAGATCTAATTTGAATAAAAAATGAATTTGAAATCTCAGAGTTAGATTGAATTTTGAGATTTAACAATGAAATAGAATCTTGAAAATTGAAAGAATGAATCGGATTTGATAAGGATTGAAGATAGATTTGAAGAAAGATATTTACTTGGAGTTTTTGAAAATGAGTTTTTGAAAATATGATGTAATTCTATCCTAAATGATGAATGAATCTAGATTTTTGAAATTGGATTTTGAAAAGCTATTCCATTCTTTAAATAAATTAAAATAAGATTGAAGATATAATGCATCCTTGACTATGGTCATTGGATGTATTATATAATAATCTATATTTAAATTCAGGTGAAGAATGAAACATGTTTTGTGCTTTTATAGAGTTTAAAATGGAATTAATTCTCAATATACTCAGACTATGGCCATTGGTATATATTTTGAGCTAATTCTAAGTTAAACTCTAATAAAAGAAGGAAATATATGATGATTTTGAAAAGAGGGACCCAGTGTGGATCCAGTGTTATTTCATAAAAGATAAAAACACTAAGTCTTGTTTACATCCCGACTATGGCCGTTGATGTAAATCATCAACTTAGGATTAATTTACCTCTTACGAAATGATGCACGTGCCATTCGTGTTTCACCATTGTGAGAATTTGAAAATAAAAGGGAACATGATACGAAGAGAGCAATTTTCAAGACATATATATGTTCATGTATTCTAATCTAATATTACAATCTAACTATTGCAAAATTTTGAATTGGGTTGAGATTCAATTTCTTAAATGGAGAAGAAAGATATAGAGAACTCCCGGTTATCATATAGAAAACAGTTTGCCAAGTACCATGTTGAATCTAGAAGACAATTGATATAATGTACCTTTATACTAACAAAAATTCGACATCTCATACTTGGTGGGAAGTCATTCAAACATGATATACTAAGATTAACGGAGAATTGTATGCCAAGGTATATGCAAAAGAAAAGAAGAAAGCAATAGAGAGCAGTTACCTGAGTAAATCCCTACATTTATTAATTGTTATAGCATAGGTTTTGTGAAAATTTTCCTTTTACCCTGTTATGAAGATGAGGCATATAAATCACTACATTGTTAGACTTACTGACCTTCTATGATGCCATCAACAGGATGTTATTCAAAACACCAGCTGGTCCTGGGATGAGATTTCAATGAGCAAGCTTCTCCTTTTCTCTTGTGGTGGGCAAGCAATGTGATCAGCACAAGAATTCATTGGTATTAAATCAATCTTAAAAATACGTGGCCATCAACTCCATATCAAATAAATAGAGAATGTATGCACATCACAACACATATTTCCAAATAAAACAATAAAGCCTATACATCAATTAAATACCAAGGTGCTTAACACCACATTCTGAGCAAGATTTTGGAGGTCACTTGTAAATAGGGAGTTCCACATTCATCGCAGAACTGTGCTGGAATAGTTGGCAGCACATGCAAGTGGGCGGCAATATATGTTGTGGATAATAACAGCAGGGTGCTGCTATACAGCGGGAAGGTGTTGTGAAAATCTGGGATTTTGTCAGGGGATAGCATCATGTGAAAATTTGCAGTCATTACCCTTGGATTCAGAGGGTAGCGAGATCTAAAGAGATGATCTCTCTGTTGGCTGAATGGCATAGGTGGCTAAACCTTGTGATTGCAGTATTGGCGCCAACAATTCTTGTATTGAATGGGTTCATTATGAACAGATTTTTGTAGCCATGAAACACCTTCAGTGAACCACAATTTCTCCCCTTTATATCGGCTCCTTTCAATCTTGAGAAATGAATTTGACATGCCCAATGAAATGCAGAAGCTGAAATGTGATGCGCAGATGCCCTGATGACCAAAATATAAAACATGTAGCAAATGAGCCAAATGAGATATAAAATGCGATTTCAATGATTCATAGGCAATACTGATAAAGAACATCAGTGATTTTGAGCTTTCAGCAGGCTTATCTTCGAACCGGTCACTTTCACCACAGGATGACCCCTAATCAACTATCCAGACGCATAATAACTTAGTTACCTTCAGCAGATTTTGAATTGTCACAAAGGTACTCACATCAGCGCAGGTAGAGCCTTTGGTCTTCAAAGGAGATCATTAAGAAAGGATGAATCATGGTCATCTTTTATGTGCAAAACCATACATCTGTCATACTCTTGTAAATAGATGCTGTAAAAATGAGAGGTGCAACAACATGAAGCATAATGAACACAGTAAGGTGGGTGAATGCAAGTATGGAAAATGCTGGAGATATGGATAAGTAGGGGGGTTACGCAGGGAAGAGTAAAGGGCATTATTCTACAGCAATGCAAGAAAAGGAAATGTTATGCTACAACAACTTACAGAAGACAGGATGACGATTATAACAATTTTACCTGTTCTGCAGAATCCGATGATTCAATGTACATATGCTGGGTATCATGGTGGAGTACTAACCTCTCTATATATTTTTTTTTTTTATGAACGCGAACCGCAGGGCAACAGATCCATGATGGCCGAATAGTTGACAGGAACCACCACCTAGAAGAGCTAGAGACAACACCACCTTGAAGTTGTTGAAGCTATTTTCATGACCATTATCCAAACGATTGTCGTCAATGTCACCTAAGTCATGAGAGATTGATGGAAAACCAAACAACACCCTTTTCTTTTTCTTTTCTTTTTTTACCAAATTTCATCAGTCCATCACTTGCAGATGAATGATAGTTGTATAATCATGAACCTAGGATATTCCCAGCATCAGAAACTTTGAAGACAAATGGGTAATCATGTAACTGAGTAGACTGATATTTTCAAAATTTTCAAGGTAACTGCTAAACAAAATGGCTTTCATGTCTTGAATTTTACAGATGTAGCGCCTGAATTTGTTTCAACAGGGTTAACACAGGTTATAATCAAAGCATATATCAGTAGGTGATTATGAGGGAATATCAACAATTTCTTAGAAAGCACAAGATTTAATTTGAAGAGGTTTTTGAAACTCACATCAAAGCTTAGGTGCTTGAAACTCACCATTGACAAATGCATGTAATGCATAGCCAAGAGAAGTAATCTGGAGGACAGATCAGACGCCATCTCTTGTAGGCAAGTCATTGAAACTCACATCAAAGCTTAGGGGCTTGATTTAATAAAGCAGGATTCACAGCTGAACTTGGAATGAGGGTTATTGTGAGACTCAACCGACCATTCTCTTTTTTTATATGATTCAGAAGCATTCACGAAAGAGCCCCTCATACTCTGTGATCAATCATTCTACGAGACATTATTTCCTACAAATGTCGTGATTCCAAAGTGCCTTTTCTGTGGCTGCAGATGTTTTAGAACAATCGACTTCCTTCAGCCGGATAAGGGAATCGGGAAAGAGAAAGCTGAGAGAAGAGATAAGAGGAAGAGGGGAATCGAGGGGTGAAGAAGCGGTATTGCTGAAGAAGGGAAATGGGGAGGTGATAACGGATCGTGCAAAGAGAGATCAGAAGATGGTGGGGTGAAACGCGACCCTTTTAGAGGAGATGGAAAGGTTCTTTTAAAGAGAGGGAGGAGTGTTCGGGAAGAAGTTGGTTGAAGATGGGTGGAGGAGAGCGAGTTTGTGATGGAGGGTTGAAGATGGAGGGTTTGGCCATGGAGAAGAGAGAGAGGCGGCTGAGAGGGGAAGAAAGGGGAGAAGGCGAGAGTTAGGGTTTTCAAAACCCTAACTCGACTTTTAAATGAAAATACTGTTTTTCCATAGAAGGGCCTCTTTAAAAAGTTTTCTCAAAAACAGGTTTTTAAAAACCATTTTGCGATTTTCTTCCTTTATTTTTGAATTTATTTTTGATTTTTTTCTGAGTATTTTTATTTTTTTGTATTTTTAGAATGAAGATCTGAGAAAACAAAGACTAAAACCCTAATTTATTTATTTTTTTTTTGTATTTTTCTAAAAGGAATATTTACAAAAGTATTTTCCTGAAAATTTCAGACCATTTCGGGGAAATTTCTTCAAAAAAGGGGGTTTGGACCCAGATTTTAAGAAAATGTTCGAGTTTTGACACTCGAATCGAGAAATACAAGATGATAGATCCAAACGGATGTCGGATGGACTGTCCGAGCTATTTTAAAACTATTTTGATATTTTAATTTAAAATTTGGACAACGAGACTTAGATTTGGATCTGGACAATGGGTCCGGATCCGAAATCAAGTCAGACATATAAAATGAATTTAATTTTAGTAAGACTTGAGAAATGAACTGGAATTTAGATTTAAAAGTGACTCAATTGCTTATGAAATGATATCAGGGGCAAAAAGGGAATTTTTGAAAGATTTTGAAAAATTTGGGGTGTTCACACCATTCCAGAGGAACATGCATTGCAAATAATCCTCAACAATTTCTCTCAGCCCCTGAGAAGCCTCATTTCCACTTCTCCGGCAAAATCCTTTATCAAGTTGATTGAACGAGCCGAATGGCTCGAGGCAGGAATAGAAAGCGGGCTTTACGAGGGCATGCCTCTTGCCAAAAATATCCAAGATCAGAAAAAGAAAGTGCAGTTCACTCATGCAGCTGATACCTCTAGCAATAATCTCGATAACAGCAGAAGAAACAGAAATGACAGCAAGAATGGCCAGAACCATGGTGCAGCTCAAAGGGAGAAGTCTTCTAAGCAGAATAACAAGCCGTCTCATTCTAACTTTCCACAAAAAGAAAAGATAAAGCGCGAAGGTTGGAGTAATGATCGTGAGTTCACTCCTCTGAAGCAAACGCTCAAAGAAGCCCTTGAATTCATGCTGGCCAAGGGATTGGTTAAACTCCCAAAAGTCGCGGATCCTCCCACGGTCATGGGAAGGTTCACAAATCAGTTCTGCAAGTTCCATCGAGCAGTGGGGCATGACACCGATCACTGCTTCGTCTTCAAAAATATTGTTCAGGATTGCGTCGACAAGAGTCTCTTTGTTGAAGACGAAGAGGAAAATGACCTAGCCATCATGACCAAGTCTCTCCCCGGCTACTCAGAAGACTGAAGATGTCGGAATTCTCCTACTTTTCTCCCCTTTTTTGCCAAGGTCACCTTGTAGGGGGCCAGTCAGCCCAGTCCTTTTGTGACCTTTTGGTCAAAATACCTGTAAATATTTCAGTTCTTTGTTATCAGTTTTGCTCATCAATGAAATGTCAGTTTTCCTTTATATCTTTAATATCACAATACTTCCTCTGCCACATAGGGGCATTTGCTTTTGAAAATCTATATTTCAAAAATCTCTTCATCAGCTTCTATTAAAATCACATTTAAATTCCTGTTCTTTTCAGAATGCGGGACCAATCCTGACATCATTCATGAGAGAAATGATATTACCTATGAGGGCCTTTTCAAAAATCATGAAATTTCAAAAAGTCTTCGTTATGACCAAAGAGTTCAAATATTCTTCGGTCCAAGCTTCGTTCAAAAATCAACCCTCGTGTTGATCATGTTTTCCAGAATAGGTTTTTGAACCATTGCATTGAAGGATCAACCCTTGTGTTGGTCTTATCTTCTAAAGTAGGTCTCAAATCTTGTGTTGATCATATTTTCCAAAAGTGGTTTTCCAAAACGTTATGTTCAGAGATCAATCCTGGCATTGGTCTCATCTCCCAAAAATTGATTTTAAATCATTATAGTCAAAGATCAACCCCTGTGTTGGTCTTGTCTTCCAAGTTTGGTTTTTCAAACCGTCATATTCAAAGATCAACCCTCGCGTTGATCTTATCTTCCAAAATGGGTTATGAATCATTACATTTAAAGATCAATCCTTGCATTGGTCTTATCTCCTAAAAATGGGTTTTAAATCATTATATTCAAAGATCAACCCTTGTGTTGGTCTTATCTTCCAAGATTGATTTTTAAACATAATCTTCAAAGATCAACCCTTGTATTGATCTTATTATCAGTCTCGAACTGTTGTTCTTTGAAATCAGATTAATTGTTGATCTTTTTCTTCAAAAATAGGTTTTCCAAACCATTGCCTTCAAAATTTAACACTCATGATGATCTCTCATGTTTGATTTAAAGGATCAGATCTCGCGCTGATTATTCTTCTTGTGGTGGATTTTCTTCCCCCAAATTGATTTCTCATTTATCTTCTAAATAAACATTCTCCTTTCAAGATCCCATATGTAGGCAGGATCAGAAAAACTCCTTTTTCTCAAATCTTGTAAATCTTCAGTTAATTTTGATATCTTTATCAGTTTTATTCATTTTATTCATATTTTTATCAAGTTTACATCAATTTTATCAAGTTTTATCAAATTTATCAATATTTCCTCAATTCTATTAAATTTTTTATCAATTCTTCTTCCCTTTCAGGTTAAGGGATAAACCTGGTGCCTCTTTCCCATGAGGTATTTTCTAAATATTCTTTGTGGCCCCTTTTAGGTTAAGGGATAAACCTGACCCTCGTTGTCCGAGGTGTTCCCATTCAGGATAAGGGATAATCCTGAAACCCCTCATAGGAGCCATAATGCTACCTATGAGGATTCTTTCGTAAATACAAGTTTTGCCAATCTTTATTGATTTTCTAGATTTATATCAATTTTCCTTCATTAAATTTTCTTAAATTCAGGATAAAGGGATAATCCTGAAACCCCTCATAGGAGCAACAGTGCTACCTGTGAGAATTCTTTTCCAAAATAATTTTTTCAAAATTTCTTTCCTTTCTTCTTCTCCATTTTTATAAATTTTATTCTTCTTCCTTTTCAGGTTAAGGGATAAACCTGAATCATTCCTTTCTAAATTCTCATCAAAATGTCTATTCCATTTCCCCTTCAGGATAAGGGAAAATCCTAAAAACGCCGACAATCATTCTTGCTCAAAATCTCAAGTATCTTAAAAGAATGTCGGTGTCCCCTTTTTCTTCAAATCTCCATCAGAAAACCCAGTACTTACACTGGGGCATTTTCTTTTGAAAAATTCAGTACTCGTACAGGTAAACCTAGTACTCGTACTAGTATTTGGCTTACCGATCAGTTAGCCCTCAGGTCACAATCTTTCCTCAATTTTCATCAAATTCTGTCAATCTTCCATCAATTTTTATCCCTTCTCATCAAATTCTCCTTTAAGATTCGAGTTTCGACTCGAACTTCCAACTCTTTCCCTAAGATTCGAACCCTGACTCGAATTTTCTAGCTTTCCTTTGAAGATTTGGGGCTTAACTCGAGTTTTCTTTCCTTCAAAAATCTAAAAAAAAACTTTTAAGTATTCCTTTGAGAATCGAGCCCTGACTCAAACTTTCCTGCTTTCCTTCGAAAATTTGGGTTTTATCTCAAGTTTTCTTGCCTTTAGTAAAATGAAACTTCAAAAATTTTGATTCGAGCCCTGACTCGAACTTTCCTGCTTTCCTTCGAAGATTTGAGTTTTATCTCGAGTTTTCTTGCCTTCAATAAATGAAATGTTCAAGTTTTTCCTTGAGATTCGAGCCCCGACTCGAACCTTCCAGTTTCCCTTTAAAAACTCGAGTTTTAAAATTTGCCTGTTTTCCTTGTAGAATCTGAGCCCTGATTCGGATATTCTTTCAAAGGCTTACCTTCAAAATCTTGTTTTATGTGAAGCTTACCTTCAAAACTTTAAATTTACATTTACCTTCAGAATTCAGCCTCATGTTGGATTCTTTCCCAGAATCCCACTGATATGTCAAAATTCGATGTTAAGCAAAGGTTTCATCATTAAGGATTTCAGGAATATCTTGCCAAATTGCCATAAAATAGTTGGTGATCTCAAACTTTTGATTACATAAAGAATTTCCTCAAATCTCCTTAGTATTCCTTACAAAAGGGTGAAACTTCTGTGAAGAAAGGTTCAAACTTCAAATTTTCTGTTGATCAACCAAGAGGATGAAGAAAAATCTTTGATATGACTGGTAAAGGAAATATTCGATGATGTTGAAGAGTCATAAAATGAGCTGATATTGGTCATAGCTATGGCACATTCTCAAAGATTATCCTTTGACAGTAAGACAGTAGAAATATCCTGAGCAGTCAGAAAAGAACCTACCCAGTTCATATCTCCTCAAGTTCGCTAAGCTGCAAATCAAATATCCGCAAAAGGGATCTCTTAATTGTCGTCAAGATGAAGGCGAACTAAGCGAGTAGACCCCCGGGGCCAAAGAAGATTTGAAACATCTCCAAGATGACGGAGTTTGTGACGGATCCTTCCAGGAAAAGATCGGATCACTGTCGAGATGAAGGCGGATGTGATGGACCTACCGACAAACCCTAAAAGATATTTGATTTCAGCTATCATCTAAATACCTTTGAGCCAATACCATCATATATAATCCCTGAGATAAAAGAAGGATCGAAACATCTCCAAGATGAAGGAGTTTGGGACGTACTCTTCCCCAAAAAAGATAGAAAAGTCAGGACATCTCCAAAATGAAGGATGATGTAAAAGCCCAAGAAAGCCCCATAACTCAAAAGAGTGCAAGAGATCACCACGGGAAAATGCCCAGGACATCAAACTGCTCAAACTGCAAAGAATCTTCTTTACCTATGTGAAATTCTTCTATCAATATCTTTTCATTTAATTACTTTTATGAAGCTAAGAATATTTCCTCTCCTTTCATATCAAGGAAATTGATAGCATACTTGAAGAAGACCAACAACTAAATTTGACTTTGATCCTGGATTCTATAGAGTTAACCTAGTTGGGGGTAATGCTCTAGGTGGAAGAGGGAACATCTTCTGAAAGTGCTTACCTTAAGATTACCTTGAAACAACTATAAATTTTATCATTTTGGCAAAATCTTCCAGCTTTCCTGATAAGAAATAATAACTTAACATCTGTTTTGATACATCTTGGTGTTGCCTTTTCTTTCTTTCGCGTAGTTGAAAGGATTGTCTTCCCCGTCTTTTGCTTTATTGAGAGACTTGCCTTCTCCTTGATAAAAGGATTGCCTTCTTCGTCTTTCGCTCTGTCGAAAGACTCGCCTTCTCCTTGATTAAATGATTGCCTTCTTCGTCTTTCGCTCTGTCGAAAGACTCGCCTTCTCCTTGATAAAAAGGATTGCCTTCTTCGTCTTTCGCTTTGTCGAAAGACTTGCCTTCTCCTTAATTAAAGGATTGCCTTCTTCGTCTTTCGCTTTGTCGAAAGACTCGCCTTCTCCTTGATAAAAGGATCGCCTTCCCTGTCTTTTTGCATTGTCAAAAGATTTGCCTTTCTCCTTGATTAAATGATTGCCTTCTTCGTCTTTCGCTCTGTCGAAAGACTCGCCTTCTCCTTGATAAAAGGATTGCCTTCCTCGTCTTTCGCTTTGTCGAGAGATTCGCCTTCTCCTTGATAAAAGGATTGCCTTCTTCATTTTTCGCTTTGTCGAAAGACTTGCCTTCTCCTTAATTAAAGGATTGCCTTCTTCGTCTTTCGCTTTGTCGAAAGACTCGCCTTCTCCTTGATAAAAGGATCGCCTTCCTTGTCTTTTTGCATTGTCAAAAGATTTGCCTTTCTCCTTGATTAAATGATTGCCTTCCTCGTCTTTCGCTTTGTCGAGAGATTCGCCTTCCCCTTGAAAAAAGGATTGCCTTCTCCGTCTTTCGCTTTGTCGAAAGACTCGCCTTCTCCTTGTTAAAAGGATTGCCTTCTTCATATCTTACATCTTACCTTCTCCTTGTTAAAAGGATTGCCTTCTTCATATCTTACATCTTACCTTCTCCTTGTTAAAAAGATTGCCTTCTTCATATCTTACATCTTACCTTCTCCTTGTTAAAAAGATTGCCCTCTTCATATCTTACATCTTACCTTCTCCTTGTTAAAAGGATTGCCTTCTTCATATTTCACATTTTTGCCTTCTCCTTACCAAAAGGATTGCCTTCTTCATATTTCACATTTTCGCCTTCTCCTTGCTATTGCCATCTTCATATCTTCATATTTTACCTTCTCCTGGCTAAAAGGATTGCCATCTTCGTCGCCATCTTCATATTTCACTTTTACCTTCTCTTGTTCAAAGGATTTGCCTTGTTCCATCCTCTGCCTTGTCAAGAGATTCATCTTCTTGATAAAAAGTTCGCCTTATTCATCTTTCACCCCATCGAAAGATTCGCCTCCTGTTACCTTATTCATTGTTTATTTTGTCTCACATCTCCTCATTTTTCATTCCCAGAAGAGTTGCCTCATTCAGTTGAAGTATCTCTCCTGTCCCATCACGGTTTCAAGAAATTCGTATGGTTTTTCCCACTCAGGTTAAGGGTCAAAACCTGTACTTTCTGCGAAAGGTCATTAAATTCAAAAGCTATTTTCAGTCTCAGCAATGAGACGCCCAAGTTCATCCCCTTTTCAAAGCTTTAGGGAACCCCATTTTTCTTCCTCCTTTCGCAAACCCCTTTCGGATTTGTTCGTCCAAACTCCGAAGGTCCCATCATGGTCTCTTCGCTCGAGGATTCCGTATGGTCATCCCCTTTAGGTTAAGGGTTAAGCCTGAACCTCGCCCCTCGAGGTATATTCCTTTTCAGGTTTGGGTTAAACCTGAGTCTCGTTTCGACAAGGTGTTTTTCTTCCAAGTCCCATCATGGTTCTTCCCATCAAGGAATCCATGCTTTGTATATCCATCCGGAATAAAATCCTACTTGAGCCTCATCTCATGAGATGTTTTCTCAAAAAAAAATGTCCCATCAAGGTCATCATATATTCCCTTCCCCATTCAGGTTATTTCGAGGCATATTCGTCCCATCCAGGATAAGGGCTAAACCTGAGTCATTCTGAAAAGCTGATCTTGTCTCACCCATGAGGCTTGATCAAAATTCTTACTTTCATCATTTCGGGATCTTCCCCTAAAATCCCATCACGATTTCCTCATTTTCTACTCAATCATATCATTTTTTGAGGATTTCGTCTTCCCAAAGCCGTTCAAGGATAAAGTTTTAAATCTGAAAAACCATGTCTTTTAAATCAAATTCTTCCATATCCCGTTCAGATCTGCTGACTGGGGCATTTTTTTTCAAAATTTGGAGTGTTTTCTTTGCCACTAAGCTCGGCTTTCAACCGGCTTAGTAGCAAAGAGGGGCATCTGTGAACACCCCAAATTTTTCAAATTTTTTTTAAATATTCCCTTTTTGCCCCTAAATTCATCTTTGAGCAAATGAAGCATTTTAAATCTAAATTCCAGTTCATTTCTCTAGTTTTATTGAAATTAAATTCATTTCATATGTTTAAATTGATTTTGGATATGGATCCATTGTCCAGATCCAAATCTGAATCTCCTTGTTCAAATTTTAAATTAAAATTAAAGAAAATACCAAAAATATCCTTTAAATAGCTCGGATAGTCCATTTGACATCCGTTTGGATCCATCACATTGAATTTCTTGATTCGAGTGTCAAAACTCGAACATTTTCTCAAAACCTGGGTCCAAACCCATTCTTCTGAAGAAATTTAACCGAAATGGTCTAAAATTCTTAGAAAAATACTTTTGTAAATATTCCTCAGAAAAATACAAAAATTTAGTGTTTAAAACTTTGTTTTCTTTTAAAACCTTAGTTTTTTTACTACAAAAATACAAAAAATGGAAAAGCAATATGAAAATAAAAAATTGAGGAAAAGCAAATAGTTTTTAAAACTTGAAAATGGAATTTTTGCCAAAAACCTCCTTTTTAACCATTTTTTTAGAAAAGTTCTGAAAAGGAGCCCCCCCTGAGAATTTTAGAAAATTTCCAACAGCTTCTTCCCGCGCACTCGCCTTCTCCTACCACTGCCGTTGATCTTCAAACAAACTTCTCATTTTCTACCTTACATCGACAACTGAACTTCTCGAACCATCATCTTCTTCTTTAAAAAGGAAGCATACGGACGAAGCAAGGGGTCTTCTTCTATCCCTCCATTGGCTTCAGATCCGTTTTCACCTCTCCACTTTCCCTCTTCACAATCGCCCATATCCCTTCTTTATTTCTCTTCTTCTGCTTCTTCTCCTGATATCTTCTTCCCAAGTAAGCTAAAAGAGGCCGGCTACCTCTGCAGAAACCTCAAGTAACCATAAGTCGATCAACCGCTTCTTCATCTCCCTATTTCTTCTTCCCGGATCCATGCCGAAGGAATCAATCACTACTTCCCCGCTTCTCCACCAGAAGCCCCCTTTTCCCTCTTGAACCTCTCTTGAAGCTCAAAAAGAAGCCTCCCTTCCCCATCTTTGGAGATTCCACGAAAACAGGTGAGTACCCCTCTTCTTGTTTAGTTTTTTTTTTTCTTCTCTCTGAAATTTTCTTTTGATTTTTCCGTTTGCAATCAACGCACCTCGGATAGCATTGGGTCGTCTATAACGATCCCAATCCGTACCTGTGCAACAACAATGGAGCAATCAGGCTCCAACAAATTTTTTTTATTTTATTTTCTGTTTTACTTATGCTACAAATTTTGGGCTCAGGCTGTCGATTCGACCAGGTTCATTCAAATCCCGGTCCAATTTTGCTTCCAAAAAGCGATTTCATCTCGATTTTCTGTTGAACTTCCCATCTCCTATATGATCGACTGCTATATTCTCCGTGCCTGGTTTATTAGACTCTATTTCTCATCTTTCTTATAACTATAACATCACTTCTCCTGCTTTAGTGTGATCTTCTGTTTTAAAATCGGATCTCATCGTGTATATCTTGTTCATTTACCATAAGCATCACGTTTGAGTGCATCCGATTCCCTGTTCATCTCCCCTTTGAGTTCATGGCATATCATTTTCCCTCTGAATTCAACTTCGTCACGTTCATCCTATGCATGTTTTGCCATTTTAGATCTAATATCCTCTTGTTCCAAGTTATAAGTCTGTTAGTTATGCAGTTGATGATGATTGAAAGATAGAACTCGGTCCCCCCCCCCCCCCCCCGCCACCCCTCTTTCTAAAGCTCCGAGTGGAAATTTTTAAAGTGTTACTCTAATTGTCATCTTGTATTCCATTTGAATGTTATGTTCTGAAGATCAGTTGCTTATCTAAAAAGATGTTTCAATAATGTTTAATTTCTTCTGGAATTATTCATGATAGGACTGTTCTTGAATTCATCATTTTGTTTGATGTGTATAAGTTCACCTTCAGTCAGGTTGATTTGATTCAACATGCGGTGGTAATGATATATGCTCCCCTGTATTTTATCAGTTGCTCTTCTACATATCGAATGGTGAGTTTAGAATAAGAGTGGAGGTTTGATGATTTTTTTTCTGATGAAACTGTATGATATAACTCATTTTCGATAACCTGAGATTACTTATCACTCAGCTGATAGGATAACTTTAAATTTTTGCCCAAATTTCTTGCCTACTCTGTCAGGACGCCTTCACCAGATTTGGATAAAGGTTTTAATCTGAGTATCCAACCTGTTGTTGGTCAAATCTGTGTATCGTTCATATAAAAACTTGCAAGAGCTATCATTTTGGTTGTGAGAGAGGAGTAAATGCTCCTTCATTGGGATCATTTGTCATCATGGTGAAGGCAAAACTAGAGTTCATCGTACAAAGTGAAAGACTTTTATCTTCAAAGCTAAATGCAGAGTTTGTTGATCGCCAGGAAGACAACATAAATTCAAAAGAGGTGAGTGCTCTTGATATTTGTTAATTCACCTCACCATCATAGCATATTCTCACTGTCTCTGTATTTTGACCCCCCCCATCTTCATTTTCGCAATCATGATTTCATATACCTGCAGTTGCATTCACTTTCATAGTACGTGTAAATATTGGTTCGCTTCACAACATCGTCCATTCTGTAATTACTTATGGAGTTATTAGGTATAACTCATTTGGTTTCTAATCACGAATCAGTCCAGTGGGTCTCGTGGGTCTCCCTATCTGAGTCCATTTGTATCCTAAATCATTGTCTCTGTACACGGCCAAAAGTCAGACTTAAGGACGCCAAAAACCTGATGATCCATCGTCCATATTTTTTCCGGCTCCATCATATAGAGTGGATACTTCGCAGACATGAGGAACCCGACTATCATATCCACTGTGTGCCTGCGGCATGACTGAAGAAGCATATGCAACGACAACAACAACCTACATCGGATTAAACTTTATGCTATCTTTTAGCTCATTTAAAGGCGTCCACATTGGTCATTCTTTGATCTATGCGATCAGATGTTATATTTTTCATTTCCTTTTCATTTTGCAGGAGTAAAGAGGTTTTTGGTTATGTTGCTGAACTGAATTATTGTATATGATATTGTAGTTTATGGGTCCAAAACAGATCACATTATTTCCTGAGGGCTACATTGATAATTATTTGCAATTCATTAGAATGAAATATGATGTTCCATAGCCAGTCGTGATGATGGTTGAGTTGCAGGGCAAAGGAACATATTAACCTCCATGCAAAACTTCCCATATCACTGCAATCTTACCTTCTCGCAAGCATATCATTTTAACCACACATTATATATACATTCATAGTGCTCATTCCATTATGATGCATCCTAATTACTGCCATCAGTTTACAGAATCAGTCCACCTCTGCAGATCCCTATATCATTTGCCTATATCCTGCCAAATCTGAGGTCAGATCTTAGAAATGCTTGTTCCACCAATGTGGAGTAGAATCCCAGGTTACTCTTTTGCTGAATAGGGTCTAAGCCCCGGCTTAGCCAACACACAACACAATTCCACCTGCTGTAATTCCCACAGTAGCCAATTGCTGCAATCTTACATTTGCTGCTACTGCACCACCTCATCTATTGCACACTTTCAGCACTGATGCCTTTTGTCTTTCATAGCATTCACATGGCTGCATTTGCCGCCATGACTTGCACACCCTGCCACTTACACTCACACACCTTCATTATACCATTGCTTGTATTTACTGTTGCATCTGCACCTTACCAAATGTATAGCACTACTTCACCTCACCTCACTTCCAACCTCATCAACCACAGTTATTACCTTTTCCCTGGCTACAGCAGTGCTTAGGCACCGCTACAGCCCCACTTCGGGTGACTGCAGAAGCATCAAAATTCCCATATCATCTTCCCACTTATGACAGCATCTATATGCTTTGCACCCTCGCTACTCGCTTAAATCCCATTTGCTCACTACATTTGCAGCAGCAGTTTCAAACATTCCACTTTACCCAACCTGTCAATTGTTCCCTGGCTCACCTGCACAATTCCTTCTTTCTCCACAACTAGGTTCAGCAGTCTTCCCTATGTCCCCTCTGCACACCACCTAAAAATTTTAGTTTTACCGTTTGCCTCTACACCATCTATCATCATCCCCCTACATTGAGTGCATGCTATCTGTGATATATATATATATATATATATGCACATATATAATATATATATATATATATACGCGTATACATACATATGTGAATATATACATATATAAGTATATATATATATCTAGGCATGCATGTATATATATAGGTATATAATATTATTCTCCATCTTTTCACTGTTTATATCTTGACATATGAACTATTGCCATTGATATCCATATGATGTATACAAATTTCCTCCATGATATATTAACCAAGTGTTTTGCAGGAAATATGGAAAATACCATTATTGGGAAGTTGTATATATGATTTCATGTATTGTAATAGCTAGATATAATGAGAATTTACATTTCCTGCTTTAGGTAGAATGAATGATCATTGTAAATATCATGAATTACTTGTTCTTCATGCACTTTTCCCTTTATTTCTCAAAATCTCACAATGGTGAAACACGAATAACACGTGCACCATTTCGTAAAAGGTAAATTAATCCTAAGTTGATGATCCATATCAATGGCCATAGTCAGGGTGTGGACAAAACTTAGTATTTTTATCTTTTACGAAATAACACTGGATCCACACTGGATCCATTTTCAAAATTCATCATATTTCCTTAAATATTTTCTCCTTTTATTAGAATTTAACTTAAAATTGTCTCAAAATATATACCAATGGTCATAGTCAGGGTATATTGAGAGTTAATTTCATTTTAAATTCTATAAAAGCACCAAATGTATTTTATTCTTCTCTTGAATTTAAATATAGATTATTATATAATACATTCAATGACCATAGTCAAGGATGTATTATATCTTCAATCTTGTTTTAATTCATCTAAAGAATGAAATAGCTTTTCAAAATCCAAATTTCAAAAATTCAAATTCATTCATCATTTAGGATAGAACTGCATCATATTCAAAATTCCTTTTTCAAAAACTCCAATTGATGTAAATATATTTCTCAATCTATTCTTATAAAATCCAATTCATCCTTTCATTTTCAAATTCAATTTCATTTTTCAATTTAACTTTGAGATTTCGAAGTCATTTTTATATTCAAATTCAAATCAGATTTCAAAGTCCAATTTGACTTTTAAGTTCATTTTGTATAGTCCAAATTCAACTCTCAAATCAATTTTGGAAATTCCAAATCCAAAATCAGATCAATTTGGATCCAGTTTTCTAAAATACAATTCTACCTTTGGATCTTAGACTCCAGATCCAAATTACATCTTGGATTCTAGACCTTGGATCCAAAATCCATCTTAGGATCCAGAGTCCAACTCTACATTTGATCTCAGACTTCAGATCCAAATCCATCTTAGGATCCAGAGTCCAACTCTACATTGGATCTCAAACTTCAGATCCAAATCCATTATAGGATCCAGAGTCCAAATCTACATTTGGATCTCAGACTTCAGATCCACTCCATTTTAGGATCCAGAACCAAAAGTCCATCTTGATTTCTAAATCTCGGATCCCATTCTGTCTAGGATCCGGAATCCAATTCCAATTCTAGATTTCAATTTTATTTTTCGGATCTAATCTGAATCACTTAAATCCATTTCTATTCTTAAATACCATTTGTTTCCTCAGATCCATTCTAAATTTCAAAACTTCAAAATCTAAATTCAATTCCATCTCAAGTATTCATTTCCTTTCCTAAATTCAAGTTCAAATTCAAAGTCCATTTCCGACTTTGGAACTTCATTCCTTCTCAAAATCAAGATTTATTTTTTCAACTCTGGTTTACTTCAAAAACTTAGAACTTCTCAGATCTATCTCAAGTTCTAAGTTAGATTCAATCATTTCTTCACTCCTTTACCAAGTTCATCTCAGAATACTTGGAAATTTTCAAAAGGAGCATACATCTTTGCATTGCACAAGCATGATTCTTTGTGCATTTAGAGTTAGAATAAATTCTTAGACTATATTTAGGCAAAGCAAAAGGCATAGATTCGATCCTTGGTTCGATTACCCCTGGTAAAGGCGCCAGGAACGGTCGAACCTCGTACCGACGAGCGAATCCCGTCTCTCCATTTTCCCGCAATATATTTCAAAACGGAGGCGAGTAATTTTCTAAATATTTTCAAATAAAGGTCAAGTGAAAACCAGCAAAAGAGTTCCTCTTCTCTCTCTTTTCTTTCTTTTCTCTTCTCTTCTCTCTTTCTTTTCTGTCTTTTATTTCTCTCCCTTCAAAAAGGAGAAAAATAGAGATTAGAAAAGGAAAAGAGAAGGAAGAGAGAGAGAAACCAACAAGAGAGGAAAATTTTTGCGATGATCACACCTTCCTTCTCCTTCTCCCTATTTCTCTCTTCTTTTCTTTTCCGGTGGAGGTTCTTCTTCAGTCCGGTGACGGTGTACGGGAGGAGTCCAAATTCTTTTCTAACCCCTCAAATTTCACGGTAAGCTCTTCTTTTATCCTCTCTGAATTTTTATTTGAACTCACGTTTTAGAATTTATGTTTCATGTAGACTTTTTTCTGCATGCTGATTTTTTTACTGGATGTTTGATTGTATGTGATCTACTGTATTTGATTCAAGTTTTTTTTTTATTTAGATTTACTCTTCTTTCTGATAATCAATAGCAATTTGGAAAAGAAAAAATCGATCATCTTGTGCTTGTACAGAGAAAACTTAGAGTTTGAGTGGTTGTGAAATTTGTAACTAACTAAATCTGAGTTGACATCTATTAAACATTTTCTGTTTCTGCAAGATAAATCAGACAATTGAGCCAGAGTAATTGCATCTATATCATCAGATTCATTTATGCATTCATCGGATTTTATTTTTTTTACTGAAAGTTGATCGATCATCTGGATCGATCGCTGCATTTTCTGGCAAAAGCTAAGTTCTGGAATTACTGTTAATCATATCATCCGGTGAATGATTTTGTTCTTTGAATGTGATGAATGTTCTGGTTGTGTTTCATGAAGTTTCTGCTAATTGAATTTTCAGTGATTACTTTTGAATCCAGCCTGAGTGATATTCGAATCCGAATCCGAATCCGAATCCTAATTGAAGTTTCTGCTAATTGATATTCGAATCCGATGTAAATGTTGGAATTATGAATTACTGAATTCTGATCACCGTGCGTTTATTATTTTCCGGTGAGTAAATCTCTGATAATCGAAGTCTGGTAAGTGTCCTAATGATGTTCAAGAGATTCCAGCATGAGTGAGTCTTGTTTGATTGACTGAAGTGAGCCGGATTGAGATATTTTCAATCGATTGAAATGCAAATTGATGAGTTTATTTCTAATTTCTGATCATCGTGTTTTTTTTTTCGACATCTCTGTTTTACCGGCAATAGATCATTTTATCTCTCTGGTGATTTGAAGTTGCTTCTGAGCTTTACATTTCCGGTGATTTCCTGCATTTGTTGCATCTTTAGTGATTCCCTACACTACATTTGCATTCGATCAATTGAAATTAATCGCCTGAGTGAATTTCGGCATCGACTGGAGTTATTGAGAGCATTTTGATTGGTTGTATTTCACCAATATCTAGAAATTCTTTTCATTGCTGTAAAATTATGTTTCACTGTGAAGCTATTCAAAGCTGATCTATTATTTGCTTAAAGAGTCTGGTAGAATCTCTTGATTGATCAATTGAAATCAAATAGTTGTTCAAAGTTCAGCAGTTGTTACTGTGCATTTTCCGGCGAGTGTCTGAATTCTTGATTTGTTCTAATTTCTAATTTTTGAAATGTAGCTGAGATGTTTTTGCAAGCACTATGTCCCAAAAATAAGTGATTCCTTGTTGTTCTCGTAGCAATTTCTTTGATTTCCTTGTTTAGCTTATATATATATATATATATATATATATATATATATATATATATATATATATATATATATATATATATATATATATATATATATATATATATATATATATATATATATATATATATATATATATATATATATATATATATTTATTCATTTTTTTGTTTTTCAAATCCTTAATTTCCTAATTTTTTTACATGCTGAAACTGTTTTTCATTAGATTTGAATTGGTTAATTTTTCTGTTTACTATTCATAATTTTTTTTACATGCTGACTCTATTTTTTAATACATTCAATTTCCTATTTTTTTTCTTTTACATTCAGTTTTTCTTGATTTTTTTACATTTTTTCTGTTTTAGTTTATTCTTTGAATTACTGTTTCTGATTTAATTTTCTGTTTCTTCATTTAGTAATTTTTCTATTTTTCACTCTTGCAAATTTCCTGTTTTTCTTTATATTCCTTCAATTTGTGTTTTTCAATCTCTCATTTCCTGTTTTGTTAACTAGGTATTAGTTGTTAATTGAGTTACTTAAATCATTAGTTCGTTGTTAGTTAAGTAAAACAAGTTGGTTTAATTAGTTGGTAATTAGTAACTAGTTAGTTAGATTTACTTAGAAATCATTGTAATTTGAAATTATCTTTTAGATTTCTTGCATAAGTTCCTTCATATTCTTAGCATTTCGCTAGTTCAATATTGTTTTTACTTCTATCTCTGGTACTGCTCGTGTTCATTTGATTTGTGTAGGATAGCACAAGAGTGGAGCGGAACTGATTACGTGACACGAAGTACAAAGAGTAGAGCTTCTTTTTACTTTTCAGTTTAGAATTAGGAATTTAATTGGGTTTGTAAATATTGCAATTTACGCCCTCTGCGAAGGGTATTCATTTGTTGTAATAGATAGTTTTTTTTACTTTTCTCGTACATTTTCCATTTAATAATTCGACAATAATGAATAGTTTAGATTTGTGTGCTTGAATACGAAATATTTTCGTTCCCTGAGTTCGACCCGGTCTCATCCACTAGTGAGAACCAATTTTTATTATTTGATGTCTGGTTTTCACATGTTTATATATAAAAATCTTTTCAAAATTACAACAATTTAAAAGAAGACATCAAATTTTTGGCGCCGTTGCCGGAGAACGACGTAATATTAGTATTCACTTTATTGCCTAGTGTTTGCTTGCATTTAGGTTTAGAACCACGTATGTGCATATCGTAGAGACACGCTTACTTTTATGCACAGCCTACCTACTAGGATCCTTTTAGAGGTGACTGTGTACGATTGGTACCGTACACATAGATTTCATATTTCTTTTTTTGCATAATCTCTGTTATGTGCAACTGCATGGTGTTTGTTTAGTTTTGTTGTTTTTAGTTTACTCGCTTTGTGGTTTGCGTGGTTTGGCCGCTTAGTGCGTTAGTTAGGTAGAAAACCCAAAATTAGGACGTGAGCTACACCGGTCTACTTTGAGGTGTATGCAAGGGCCACACTCGCTTGACCCCGAGCTGGTAGAGCCGATTGAGGACCCCAAGTCCCTTATTAGGAGATCCCAGAGATCTGCAACCATGGCTGAGAATTAGCAGATTACTCATCCTCTTAGGGAGTATTTCATGCCCAACACTTACACTCCCGCCTCCTGCATCACAAGACCTGATGTAGGAGCAAACCATTTTCAGATAAAGGCCAGTGTGATCCAGATGCTACCTTCATTTTATGGCCTTAGCAATGAAGACCCATATCGTCATCTTGACGAATTTTTAGAGATTTGCTTGACAGTGCGAATCAACAACTTTGGAGATGACGCGATGAGGTTGACCCTGTTCCCCTTCTCTCTGAAGGATAAAGTGAAGAGTTGGTTAAAACCATTAGATACAATTCGAATTACCACTTGGGGAACATATGCAAATAGAATTTTTAAAGAAATATTTTCCAATTGGTAAGACGAACCAGTTTCGTAAAGCGATAACCAGTTTTTCCCAAATTGAGGGAGAACAGTTTCATGAGTCTTGGGAGAGATTGAAAAATCTTCTCTGCAAGTGTCCCCACCACCAGGTGCCTCGCTGGCAACTGGTGCAATATTTCTATGACAGTCTTACTGAGAAGAACCGTCAGATGGTCGATGCCGCGTGTGGGGGCACATTTATGCTCAAAAGTGAGGATGAAGCGTGGTCGCTGTTTGAGACATTGAGCGAGAATTCGATGCACTATGAGACAACCTCACGGTTTGATAGGGCTACACCTGCACAGGATAGCATTAAGAAGGCAGGTATTTTCGAGTTAGGGATGAACCTTGAGTTGAGCAACAAGGTAGACCAACTATCCCATAAATTAGATCAGTTGTTGTTGGGTCCCTCTCCTACCATGCAGGTGTGCGCGTTGTGTGCGAGTCCTGCACACCATGTCTTCGAGTGCCCAGTTGCACCACAGTATCCTGAGTTTGTCCAAGAGCAAGCTCAGATGGCTCAAAACTTCGCTAGGCCCGCACCCAATCCATTTTCCAACACTTATAACCCGGGTTGGCGAAACCATCCAAATTTCTCATGGCGCAACTCACAGATCCAACCCCCTAACCCTTCCCAGAGTCAACCCAGTCAAGGCGGTTATGCGCCTGGATTTCAAAGATCCAGTTATCCCCCAGCCCAACCTGTTTATACTCATCCCCAGTCTCATGAGCCTTCACATAGTCAGTCCTTCGAAGACAAGATGCTACAAGCATTTTCTGATATTAAGGCGAATTTGAGCTCGCATACTCAGTCTATTGCAAAATTAGAGACCCAAATGGGGCAGCTCGCCGAAGTGCTTAGCAGGCGAAGTGAAGGGATACTGCCTAGCCATTGTCAACCCTAGGGGAAAGGAACCCATGCGTAGCTTGCACATGACAGATACACATCAAGAGCAGACTCAAGTAGTAACCCTTAGGAGTGGGAAGCAGTACCAAGCGAGGGAGGCTGCAGAAAAAAAAGAGAAGATAAGTGAGAAGCAGTCTATCCCTAATGTTTTACCTCAGGAAAGCGAGAAAGTTCTTCCATCTGAGCCTTCACCATCCTACATTCCTAAAGCCCCCTTTCCTGAGGTGTTAGAGAGGCCGAGAGCATTAGGTAAGTCCAGAGTGAACATGCAAGAGATGCTTGAGATATTCAAGCACGTTCAGATAAATCTCCCCTTACTAGATGTCATCCAGCAAGTCCCTGCATATGCAAAGTTCCTCAAAGAGCTTTATACGAGAAAAAGAAGTCAAGGTCCCATGTGCAGAAAAAGATTTATTTAACTCGGCAGGTGAGCGCAGTATTGCAACATCAAACCCCACCTAAGCTCAAAGACCCATGACTCCTATCATCTCATCTGTCATAGGAAACATCATTGTTGGGCGTGCATTGCTCGACCTTGGGGCAAGTGTTAACATCTTGCCGGGTTTCTTTTATGACCAATTTGGATTAAAAGAGATGAAACCTACACCTATGACTCTTCAGCTTGCAGATAGATCGATCAAGGTCCCAAGAGGGATACTTGAAGATGTTTTAGTCAAGGTGGAGGATTGTTATTTCCCTGTCAACTTCGTGATATTAGATATGGAGGGAGTTGATAGCCTACAACAAACCCCTATTATTCTCGATCGCCCCTTCCTAGCTACCACCAACGCGTGCATTAATTGCCGCACTGGTGCGATAGATGTGTCATTCGAAAATAGGAAGATGCGGCTGGACATTTTTCGTGCTGCTATGGGGCCTGCTGTTGAGGAGGCTTCTTTCGAGGTTGATGTCATTCAAGACCTTGTAGAAGCAGATTATGCTTGGTTTTTGAGTGATCCACCTCAGGAGGAGGATAATGAATCACTCGAAGAGGATCATCGAGGATTACTTGAAAATTAGATAGGTGATTTGAGTTGGATCGGGCACTTCGAGCCATTTAGAGGTAGACAGGATGGGAACACAGTGCGCAGTGTCACAGATGACACTATTTTTCATAAAGAGCCCGATTGAGCCTGACTTCATGTCCATTGATCTCATGGACGATGAAGGTTTTTCCCGGGATCCGTCTGGCTGGGGACATGAAACTTAGCACTTTATGGGAGGCAACCCATATCTTGTATATTATTAGATTTGCTTAGAATTTATAGATTTTATTTTGTTTTTACTTTTTCGTGAGTTTTTCATGTTCTTTTTGTTTCATTCATGGTTTTCATGTCATGTCATGTATACATTGCATTCATTATATTCATAGAACGTGCATTTTTAATTCATGTCAAGTTGTTTCTACTCTTTTCCTTCATTTATTTCCTCTCATGTGCATTTACTTAGTTTCATATAAGCATGGGGGAGTGTCACTGGGACAGTGTCATTCAAGCATGGGGGAGGGTGTAGTTTGCACACCTTGATATTTCTGTTTACGTTCTTGCACATGTTTACACATCTCTCATAAAAAGTAGGTTTTTAAAGAAAGAGTTTGAACTTATATGAATGTTATTTCAAATCTGATGTTTCTAGAGGATTTTTAAGCCCCACGAAATTTTTTTCTGACATAGATCTAAAAATTATGGTTGTTTATGCGGATTTCGATAAATTGATGATAAATACATGTTAGAGTTTATTTTGAATCATAAATATGAATATGCACAGTTCTATTTTTGAAAAACTAAGCAAATGAACAAAAGCGTAAAAAAGAGCTCAAAAGAGAAAAAAAAAGGAGCATGCGTTAGGTTGTTTGGATAATTCCACAATCCTTAGTTGATGGGACTTAGACGTAAGTTGAAACTTTTGGATTCCATTTTGAAAAGGAGAGTGGAAAACTTCGTGATCCTAAGTAGCTGAGAACAGACACAAGTTGAAATGTTTGACTCTCACATTGCAAAGGTGAATGGAGGAAGTAACTTTTATGTTTTAGTTGATATCTTTTGGTATGCATTGAAAAAGTATAGAAGATATTGACATTGCACAAGGCACAAAAACAGACCACACACAAGCTATAAGAGAAGAATAAGTGCGCAAAAAGAAAAAGCGTGAAAAAAAGAGAGAAAAGAGCTTAAAAAGAAAGAAAAGTTCAGTGCTTAGAAGTGTGATTGAGAAAACCTGTGTAGAAAACATATGAGTGAGGATAAGTAAATAATAATATGTTTTTATTGGATTTTCTAAGAATAAAACATAAATAATTGTGATATTTAGAAAAGTGAAAGAAATTCTTTTTCTGTGGTGGTATATAAAAGATTCTAATTATGTTTTGATTTTGAAATAACAAGAAATATTTGTGAAAACAAAGTCTTTAATGACCTATTACTTATGAGGATGTGTAATATTATGCATACATGACAGAGATGTTTGTGGGTAGCATCACTGCAAACCCTCACGAGACCTTACTCGTCCACTGGGGTAACCCAGGGGTTGAAAGGGCTTGTTGCATGAGCTAAATGCAACCGTGATTCCTACGAAAGTGAGTTAGGTGATAGTTTTCATTTCATGCATTTGTCTAGTTTGCTCGAGGACTAGCAAAACATAAGCATGGGGGTATTTGATCATGCATATATTTTAGGGATATTTCATATAAAAATATGCATGATTTCATGAGAAAATGATTTAAAAACCCAATTTTATGTTAGTTTCGAGTAAATGTGCTAAAATAATATAAGAATAGAAAATGCATGAAAATAGTGTTATTTTACATTTTAATGCATATTTTAGTGTTTGACATAATTGTAGTAGTTTAGTTTTTGAAAATTATAAAAAATTAGAGTTAAAATAGACTTAGTTTTACAATTTCTAAAACATAGTCATTTTGAGTTATTTTGCAAATAAATTTTTGAAGAGAGTTGAAATGTAATTGTAAAAAGAAGATGGACTTATGGATAAGACTTCAAAATTATAAATATGATACGTAGGGGGAATTTCAAATTGTCTTCTCTCTTATACCTTCTCCCTCTTTCCTAACCCTTCTCCTCCACCTCTTCTTGCCCTTCCTTCTCCTTCTCCCTATTTCTCTCTTCTTCTTTTTTTCCGGTGGAGGTTCTTCTTCAGTCTGGTGACGGTGTACGGGAGGAGTCCAAATTCTTTTCTAACCCCTCTGATTTCACGGTAAGCTCTTCTTTTATCCTCTCTGAATTTTCATTTGAACTCACGTTTTAGAATTTATGTTTCATGTAGACTTTTTTCTGCATGCTGATTTTTTTACTGGATGTTTGATTGTATGTGATCTACTGTATTTGATTCAAGTTTTTTTTTATTTAGATTTACTGTTCTTTCTGATAATCAATAGCAATTTGGAAAAGAAAAAATTGATCATCTTGTGCTTGTACAGAGAAAACTCAGAGTTCCAGTGGTTGTGAAATTTGTATCTAACTAAATCTGAGTTGACATCTATTGAACATTTTTTGTTTCTGCAAGATAAATCAGACAATTGAGCTAGAGTAATTGCATCTATATCATTGGATTCATTTATGCATTCATCGGATTTTATTTTTTTTATTGAAAGTTGATCGATCATCTGGATCGATCGCTGCATTTTCTGGCGAAAACTATGTTCTGGAATTACTGTTAACCATATCATCCGGTGAATGATTTTGTTCTTTGAATGTGATGAATGTTCTGGTTGTGTTTCATGAAGTTTCTGCTAATTGAATTTTCAGTGATTACTTTTGAAAAAAATTCAATCGGATATTCGAATCCGATGTAAATGTTGGAATTATGAATAACTGAATTCTGATCACCGTGCGTTTATTGTTTTCCGGTGAGTAAATTTCTGATAATTGAAGTCTGGTAAGTGTCCTAATGATGTTTAAGAGATTCCAGCCTGAGTGAGTCTTATTTGATCGACTGAAGTGAGCCGGATTGAGATATTTTCAATCGATTGAAATGCAAATCGATGAGTTTATTTCTAATTTCTGATCATCGTGTTTTTTTTTTCGACATCTCTGTTTTACCGGCAATAGATCATTTTATCTCTCTGGTGATTTGAAGTTGCTTCTGAGCTTTACATTTTCGGTGATTTCCTGTATTTGTTGCATCTTTAGTGATTCCCTACACTACATCTGCATTCGATCAATTGAAATTAATCGCCTGAGTGAATTCCGGCATCGACTGGAGTTATTGAGAGCATTTTGATTGGCTGTATTTCACCAATATCCAAAAATTCTTTTCATTACTGTAAAATTCTGTTTCACTGTGAAGCTATTCAAAGCTGATCTATTATTTGCTTAAAGAGTCTGGTAGAATCTGGTGATTGATCCATTGAAATCAATCAGTTGTTCAAAGTTCAACAGCTGTTACTGTGCATTTTCTGGCGAGTGTCTGAATTCTCGATTTGTTCTAATTTCTAATTTTTGAAATGTAGCTGAGATGTTTTTGCAAGCACTATGTCCCAAAAATAAGTGATTCCTTGTTGTTCTCGTAGCAATTTCTTTGATTTCCTTGTTTAGCTTACATATATTTTCTTGTTTTTTTTTATTCATTTTTCTGTTTTTCAAATCCTTAATTTCCTAATTTTTTTACATACTGAAACTGTTTTTCATTAGATTTGAATTGGTTAATTTTTCTGTTTACTATTCATAATTTTTTTTACATGCTGACTCTGTTTTTCAATACATTCAATTTCTTGTTTTTTTTCTTTTACATTCAGTTTTTCTTGATTTTTTTTACATTTTTTCTGTTTTAGTTCGTTCTTTGAATTACTGTTTCTGATTTAATTTTCTGTTTCTTTATTTAGTAATTTTTCTATTTCTCACTCTTGCAAATTTCCTGTTTTTCTTTATATTCCTTCAATCTGTGTTTTTCAATCTCTCATTTCCTGTTTTGTTAACTAGGTATTAGTTGTTAATTGAGTTACTTAAATCATTAGTTCGTTGTTAGTTAAGTAAAACAAGTTGGTTTAATTAGTTGGTAATTAGTAACTCGTTAGTTAGATTTACTTAGAAATCATTGTAATTTGAAATTATCATTTAGATTTCTTGCATAAGTTCCTTCATATTCTTAGCATTTAGCAAGTTCAATATTGTTTTTACTTCTATCTCTGGTACTGCTCGTGTTTATTTGATTTGTGCAGGATAGCACAAGAGTGGAGCGGAAGTGATTACGTGACACGAAGTACGAAGAGTAGAGCTTCTTTTTACTTTTCAGTTTAGAATTAGGAATTTAATTGGGTTTGTAAATATTGCAGTTTACGCCCTCTGCGAAGGGTATTCATTTGTTATAATAGATAGTTTTTTTTACTTTTCTCTTACATTTTCCATTTAATAATTCGGAAATAAAGAATAGTTTAGATTTGTGTGCTTGAATACGAAATATTCCCGTTCCCTGAGTTCGACCCGGTCTCATCCACTAGTGAGAACCGGTTTTTATTATTTGATGTCTGGTTTTCACATGTTTTACATATAAAAATCTTTTCAAAATTACAACGATTTAAAAGAAGACATCACCAGGCATTATGCCAAGTCAGTTATTGAAAGAAGATTTTGAGTTAATGATCTTGTGCTCAGATCGACCGCTCATCTCAAGCATCGACCACGGGGCAAGTGGTCACCCAATTGGGAAGGCCCTTATGTGGTTAAGGAAGCGCTGCCCCGCAATTCCTATCGTCTGATCAATGCAGATGGGGTGGAACTGCCAGATCCTATCAATGCTCTGCATTTAAAGAGATTTTACACTTAAATTGTTCATCCTAGCGTTTTGTACTCTTCAAAGAGCCTTTTTCAATAAAGCAATGATCTTCTATCAAATTCTCACATTCTTCTCCATGATACTGGGGCATTTTATTTTGATCTATACTTGTCTTCCTTCATCATATGCAGGCAGGATCAGACAAACTCTTTTTTCTAAAAAGTCTTATCAATTTTTCAGTTAATCTTAATTTTCTCATTAAATTACATTCATTTTATTTTTCAATTTAGTCAAATTTTCATCAAATTATTGTCAATTCTATCAATTTTTTGTCAAGTTTTATAAAGTTTTTAGCAATTTTTACTAAATTTTACCAATCTTGATAACCCTTTTAGGTTAAGGGATAAACCTGATGCCTCTTTTTCAATGAGGTACTCCGTTGTTCTGTTTTTTTTTCCCCTTTCAGGTTAAGGGATAAACCTGAACCTCGTCCCGCGAGGTCCTTTATTTTCTTTCAGAACAGAGGATAGTCCTAAAATCTTTATCATCAATTTTCCCTCAAATTTCTACCAATCTTTTTTTATTGTTAATTTCACTAACTTTATTTATTCTTTCCTTTTATCAATTCTTTATCGTTTATCAATCTCTACCAATCTTTTTCAATTTTGCCAAACTTTCTTCAGGATTAGGGATAATCCTGGAAACCATCATAAATAAAACTCAAATCTTAGGTCATCTTGGGTCGAGGATCTTGAATAAGTTTCTCCTCTTCATTGTCGGAATCTATTCATACATTTTGTCAATCCTTCTAAAATCCGACTCTCGGGTTGGAATTATTTCCTTCCCATCTGAGTTCTGACTCAGGTTTTGTTTTGCTTTCTTTTATATTTTGAAAAATCGGGTTTCGACTCGGGTTTTCCCTTTTATCTTTTTGTTTGAAGTTATGAGTTCCGGCTCGGACTTCCTATCGGATTCAACGCTCGTGTTGGAACCGATCGTTCTTTTGAAAATTTGAGTTTTCAAAAACTCGATTTTCTCTTTTGTCTTTTATCTTGAAAAACAGGGTTCCGACTCGGGTTTTTCCTTTTATCTTTTCGTTTGAAGTTATGAGTTCCGACTCGGACTTCCTATTGGATTCAATGCTCGTGTTGGAACCGATCGTTCCTTTGAAAATTTGAGTTTTCAAAAACTCGATTTTCTCTTTTGTCTGTTATCTTGAAAAATCGGGTTCCGACTCAGGTTTTTCCTTTTATATTTTCGTTTGAAGTTACGAGTTCTGACTCAGACTTCCTATCGGATTCAACGCTCGTGTTAGAACCGATCGTTCCTTTGAAAATTCGAGTTTTCAAAAACTCGATTTTCTCTTTTGTCTTTTATCTTGAAAAACCGGGTTCCGACTCAGGTTTTTCCTTTTATCTTTTCATTTGAAGTTACGAGTTTCGACTCAGACTTCCTATCAGATTCAACGCTCGTGTCGGAACCGATTGTTCCTTTGAAAATTCGAGTTTTCAAAAACTCGATTTTCTCTTTTGTCTTTTATTTTGAAAAATCGGGTTCCGACTCAGGTTTTCCCTTTTGTCTTTTCGTTTGAAGTTACGAGTTCCGACTCGGACTTCCTATTGGATTCAACGCTCGTGTTGGAATCGATTGTTTCTTTGAAAATTTGAGTTTTCAAAAACTCGATTTTATCTTTTGTCTTTTGTCTTTTATCTTGAAAAAACGGGTTCCAACTCGGGTTTTCCTTTTTATCTTTTCGTTTGAAGTTACAAGTTCTGACTCGAACTTCCTATCGGATTCAACGCTCGTGTTGGAACCGATTGTTCCTTTGAAAATTCGAGTTTTCAAAAACTCGATTTTCTCTTTTGTCTGTTATCTTGAAAAACCGGGTTCCGACTCGGGTTTTCCCTTTTATCTTTTCGTTTAAAGTTATGAGTTTCAACTCGGACTTCCTATCGGATTCAATGCTCGTGTTGGGACCGATCGTTCCTTTGAAAATTCGAGTTTTCAAAAACTCGATTTTCTCTTTTGTCTTTTATTTTGAAAAACCTGGTTCCGACTCGAATTTTTGCCTTTATCTTCCATTTTTGTGATTCCAAGTTCCGACTCGGATTTCCCCTTTTGATCCAATGCTCGTATTTGACCAAAGTTTTCCTTACATCCCCTTTTAGGTTAAGGGACAAACCTGAACTTCCTCTTCAGGATAATGGAGAATCCTCAAACACCGACAATCATTCTCGCTTCAATTTCCAAATATCTTAGGAATGTCAGTCTCTTCTTCAAAATCATGTGCTCGTACTGGTGCTTTTTCAAAATCCAGTGCTCGAACTGGTATGCATTTTCAAAAACCCAGCGCTCGTACTGGTATGCATCATCGAAAACCCAGTGCTCGTACTGGTGTGCATTTTCAAAACTCAATGCTTGTACTTGTGTGCTCTTTCAAAAATCCAGTGCTCATACTGGTGTGCACTTTCAAAAACCCAGTGCTCGTACTGGTGTGCATTTTCGAAATCTAGTGCTCATACTAGTATATTTTTCAAAACCCAATGCTCGTACTGGTATATCTTCAAATCCAGTGCTCGTGCTGGTACATCTAGCGCTCGTGCTAGTGTCGGGCTGACTGATCAGTTAGCCCTCCAGGTTCAGTCTTTTTACTAACCAATCATCAACAATTCAAGCTCTAAATTCTCAATTTCAACCTTCGGGTTATCATTTTGTCAAAAATCAATCTTTTTCTCTTGCGAAAGACCCTCTTTAGGGAGAGTTTGAGGGAGCTCATTCCTTTCTCATGCAACCATCTTTCGTTTGCAAGAACCCTTTTCTAGGGTGTGATCATCGCAAAAATTTTTCTCGTGTGGTTTTCTCTCTCTTTTCCTTCTCTTTTCCTTTCCAACCTCTATTTCCTCCATTTTGAAATGTTTTGCGGGAAAATGGAGAGACGGGGCTCGCTCGTCGGTACGAGGTTCGACCGTTCCTGGCGCCTTTACCAGAGGTAATCAAACCAAAGATCAAATTTATGCCTTTTGCTTTGCCTAAATATTATGTAAGAATTTATCCTAAGTCTAAATGCACAAAGAATCATGCTTGTGCAATGCAAGCATGTATGCTCTCTTTGAAAAATGGTTTGGAAAACTCCAAGTGTTCTGAGATGAACTTGATAATGGAATGAAGAAATGGTTTCTGAATGGTAGAATCTAACTTAGAACTTGAGATAGATCAGGGAAGATATTTTGAAGTTCTAAGTCTTCGAAAAATAATCAGAGTTTTGGGAGAATAAATCTTTGATTTTGAGAAGGATGACTTGAAGCTGAGATAAAAGGGAAAAGAAAGAAAGTTTCAAAGTCAGAAATTGACTTTGAATTTGAATTTTTTTAGGAGAGGAAATGAAATTTGAAGTGATGTTGAATTCTAGATTTTTAGAGTTTGAAATCAAGATGGATTTGAGAAATCTAAATGGTATTTAAAAATAGAAATGGATTCAAGAAGTCCAGATGACACCTGAAATTGGATTTGAAATTTGAAAATCAAGATAGATTTGGATTTGAAATATGGAATTGGGAATAAAACTTGGATCTGAAATCTGGGGTCCAAGATGAAGTTGGATTTTGGATCTGGAACTCTAAGTGGAATTGGATTCAGAATTTGGAATGGATTTTGAATCTGGAGTCTGAGATCCAAGATGAAGTTGGATTCTGGATCCTAAAATGGATTGTGGATCTGAAGTCTGAGATCCAAAAGGAAGTTGAGTTACGGATTTCTAAATGAAATTGGATCTGGAATCTGAGATCCAAGGTTGAATTGGATCCAGAATCTGGATCCTAAAATGGATTTTGGATCCGAAGTCTGAGATCCAAGTTTGGATGGGATTCAGAATCTGGAACCTAAATTGGATTTGGATCTGAAGTCTGAGATCCAAGATTGGGTTGGATTCTGGACCCTAAGATGGATTTTGGATCTGAAGTCTGAGATCCAAAGGTAGAACTGGATTCTGGATCCTAAAATGGATTTGGATTTTGAAAGTCCAAATGGGACTTTGAAGATGGATCTGGGTTTTTGAAAACCCAGTTTGAATTTAAAAACTTAGAAAAAGACTTGAGTTTTGAGATTTAGAATCAATCTCAAACTTTGATTTTGAATTTTGAAGATAAGAAGATAAAACTTGATTTTGAATCAGAAGATGAATCAAAAACTTCAAAGTTAAATTGAACTTTGAAGTTTGACTTTTGGAATTTGAAGTACAAGATGATTTTGAAGTTTTAAAGTCAAATTGGACTTTGAAATTGAATTTTTGAATCTTGAGAAATAGAATTGAATTTGAATCTATAAATAAGATTTGATCTGAGAAATGAAGAAAAAAAATCACTTGGAATTTTGAAAAGGGAATTTTAAAAATATGATGCAATTCTATTCTAAAGGATGAATGAATTTAAAGAATTTTGAAATTGGGTCTTTGAAAATCATATTTCATTCTTTAAATGAATGTAAATAAGATTGATGATATAATACACTCCTGACTATGGTCATTGAATGTATTATATAATAATCATATTTAAATTAAGGTGAAGAATCAAACATATTTTGGTGCTTTTATAGAGTTTAGAATGAAATTAACTCTAAATATATCCTGACTATGGTCATTAATATATGTATTGAGTTAATTTTAGACTAAACTCTGATAAAAGAGAAAAATATTTAAAGAAAATATGATGAATTTGGAAAAGGATCCAGTGTTATTTTATAAAAGATAAAAATACTAAGTTTTGTTCACATCCTGACTATGGCCATTGATGTAAATCATCAACTTAGGATTAATTACCTCTTACGAAATGGTGCACGTGCCATTCGTGTTTCACCATTTGTGAGATTTTGGAAAATAAAGATCAAAAAGCATGAAAACAAGCATTTTATGACATTACTATGCTCATTCATTCTATCTAAAAGCTGGAAATGTAAATTCTCATTAAGACCTAACTTATTACAACACATAAAATTGAATTTATAATCCCAAATAATGACATTTCCCACATATTCCCTGCAAATCAAAGTTATCACAAGGCCAAGATAAAAGAAAGTGGAAGAAATTAGGTTGAAAATGCAAATGCAAATGGTTATACCAGTTCTAATTGAGAATAAAATACTATTCTCATTTTACATGAAAAATGTATATGGGCAAGCATCCTAAACTGATGGAGAATTGAGTGTGAGAAAAATATGCCAACCTAATGAAAAGAGCAAAAGTACATGGATGTTTAAGCTAATGGAACTCCTACATGAGGAAATGCATATATCAAATATTAAATCAAAACCAGGTACAAATTATTGGATTTAGTATATCCATAACCCAACTTATGAACCGATAGATCACAAACCCTGTTAACTATTGCAATAAAATATAATCCAATCCTTATTGATGAAGTAACGACTTCTACAAATTGCAAACGATGGATCAACTTTCTGCAAATTGACATCCATAACAGCGATTAAATAACAAGTTGAGATGCCAATGGGTAGCCAACAAGGAAGTGGCAGGTGGGTCATGAATGAAGAGATGTTGCAGGAGGTAAGTGTGATGGGATGCAGCGCAGTGAGAGATTAGTATTTAGCATTGTTATGTACACTGGAGTCACAGCAGGGTTAAAACACTGCCATAGACGCCGAAAATGGAAGCCACATCATGGCTATGGACATATCATAACAGTGGTGAACACTGTATGTTGTAGATATCCTGAAAGAACAAACATGACCAAGCTGGGCGCTATAGCGTAAAATGCAGGTGCCACAGATATATTGTTGATATACAGAATGTCAGGATGTTGTTTCCATATAAATGCACAGCCAATCCAAAGATTTAATCTCACGTACAATACCCATGTATTTTACAGTAAAGAATCCAGTGACTGAATCAATGATTCAGCACATCGGTATATATGTATATATATATATATATATATATATATATATATATATATATATATATATATATATATATATATATATATATATATTATAGCAAATCAAGACTTTCTTAGCAGCAGATCGTTTGGCAGCGAGTTGGTACGCCATTGTAGGTAGACGATGTCACATGGATAATAGAATTGGCTTCCGCCGCCATTCAAACAGGATGGGTGTCTTGAAATCAATTACTACTACAATGTTATGCTGGAAATTAAAGGAATAACAGGGTTGTGCATGTATGTATTCAGTGAGAAAATGTAGCTAATGGCAACAATGCAATACTATGGGTGAATGCTACATGGGTTTCTGCAAAATGTATTGTAAATATATTAATTAACATTCAGAGATAGCAATGGATGAGATGAGAAAATGGCTTGTACCTGATTACCATAACCTGGCTTGCAGTTTGGCTCCTGCAAAAGGGCTCAGTCAGATTGATAGCATAATGAAATTTTTATGCACAATATCTTCATGGATTGAAAGAGATATGCTCTATGAATGAGCTTACTATGGCTTTTATGACATAGTGTAGGTGCTTGGTTGTAATGTTGCAAGTGAGGATGGAGGTTATGTGTGTGATAAAAATATCAAGTGAATGATTACTAAGAATCTTAGTCCCCTTTTGCCCCAGCTCTGCTTTTCAGCTGAGCAATGTACATGACAAAAAATAAGCAAAGAGACATTGGTAGTGCTTTCAGTAACTTCTGTATCCTTAGTTATGTGAAGGATAACATGGAAGGAGTTTGCTCTTGGGCCCCATGTCAATCCTTTGATTGGAATTACAATTCTGCACTTGGAATGCCAATCGCGAGCTCCAGTCTTAGTTTTGGCCAAAAAAAAAAACTTTCAGAACCTAGATATTGTATCACACAGTCTTACGCACTTAATGGAATATGCTTCAACCAACTGAACAAATTTATCAAAGGTAAGAAGACAATAGCAAACATCAATGCCCAGCATTTTGAAAACAACATGAATTAAAGGACGAGTTTACCTAATGGAGATCTTGTAATGGGATCTTACGATAAATACTACTTTGGTATTACAACAATTCCCATCATAGCAAGTCATGGTAAATTTCATAGTAAAAGGAAGCCTTTCGGCCGATCAAAACGAGAATTTTCTTTAGATTCAAACAAGAAATCTATAACCAGTCCAATATGAAATGCTGAATTTGCAGAAGAGGCAGAGGGGGATAACATAATACTGTACATGGATATAATGGTGTGCTGAATCAAGACCGAGGTTAAGTAGTCATCTAACTAGTCATGCAACAATGAACATCGTGATTTAGAACTATTGTCATGCTAGGGCTTCTGCAAACAACTATGAACTTTCCTTACTATATACACAGATTTCAAAAGAGTCACACTCGAAGTCTTGATGATACTGCTGTTGTCAGGCTGAATCTTGAAGTTCAGCTAAGCAAACATATGATTTATAAAAATGCTTCAGAGTGAAACCTGGCAGGTATAGAGAAGCTTCCAGCAATGTGTAAAATTTTGGGTGACCCAACCTTACAGCTGTATTTACCAGATGAAAATCAATATCTAAACATGTATCATTAATGCAAGTTTGATGGACTAACATCAGAGCATTTGACGTAAAGCAACAAGAGATGAAATCTGATTCTAGAGTTTAGAAATAACATGCAGGCAATAACATTAGTAATAAATAATAGGGACAAAATAAAGTCAGCAGATGAAATGATAAGACAACATAGTGCGATAGATGTTTTGGCAATAAAAGGATATATATACACACCGAGATTGAGTATGACGTAGAACTCATGGCACAGGAGCATGCGTTTACATCACTGATGCTACATTGCTGATGATCAAGATCAGTTCTAAAAGGTTGATACACGCCTATAAAGGGAACACGCCAAGCACCCAAACCAACTGATAATCCAAACATCATTAATAGGATTATGGCACACAAGTCAATGCTCGTGCCCTTTCATCACCCTTAGCTCCAACTTTTCATAATCCTTCTCCAGTGAGGTCAGATTTCCATGAGCATCAGAGGACTCATCCTCTTTCATACCCTTACCAGCATGCCGGTGAACACAGGTACGCTTGGCATACATAAGATCAAACTGATGATCACAATAGTTTATAAACATCATTTATTCGTCTTTGTGGGTTTTTTTATTTTAGCATGACACCATTGATGTAGACCGAATTCCTTGGTCATGAGACATCGTTATGAGATGCAGTGAAGCATATATGAGGATGTAATATTATCACGATGAAGAGATGAAGGCCATAGGAATAGTTGCTTTTAGCAGACTATCCTCTGTAAAATCAACTCCCTCAACACCAACCGATTGGTCTTGATAATAGCGGGTCAGGGGATTTCAACATAAGCAAGTTGTTGAACCATAATTTAGCAAAGATCGTTGTACCATGACCATATTCCTTCTTTTTAAACACCCAAACTTGAATGAATGTCAGAACAACAAATGAAACCGATGGACAATCAACCAGTAAAACAGGATAATTGAAATGGAAAACAAAAATGAGATCGACGGATAATCCAAAGAAAAGGGAAAAAGAAAATGAATAAAAAAGGACACCCTAAAGCGCGATGAATGTGGAGCACCAGATCAAGTATGAACAAGAAATCTAATGAGATGGAAAGAGGTAAAAAAAAAGAAGAAAGAAAGAAAAAAAAAGAGAAAAAGAAAAAATGGTGCGAGGGATCAAAGAATGCCAAAACACAGTATTATGCAGGAAAATACAGATACCTAGGAAATGAAGGAGAGATATGCTAAACACACACATTTGAATAGTATATATAAGATTTAAAACAGAAAATCGGCAAGAAACAGTGCTAAGATCGGATTGTCAACTGCGTATCAAGAAGAGAAAAAAAAAGAAACGGAGGGAGTAATGTTGGAATGTAAAATTCCTCTTGATATTGCACAAGGGATGAGTTGATGTTGCACAGGAAACTCAACACCATCGATAATTCGTAAATGGGGCAATAATGGGAAAATTTTTAAAAAGGAAATTAAAGAAAAGAAATCAGAGAAAAGAGTGTTATGACTTACTAGATTACTTCATTTAAGCAGGGAGGACGAGAGAGCATCCCTTCTGTCTTCCTCTTGAACCCCTTTTCAAATGAAGAAGGAGAAAGAGATGGCGGTGGATGGTGCTTGAAGGAAGAAAATGAATGATTCAGGAGAAAAATTGATGCCCAGATGAGGCTTGGGTGTCCCCTTTTTAAAGAGGGAAAGGAAGGCTCCCGAAGGTGTTCGTTAAGGATGAACAGAGGGAGAAGAGTGGTGGTTACAGATCAAGGGTTGAAGAGGATGGGGACTGAGCTTCCGTTGGTGATCAAGGGTTGAAGAAGGGTATTGGGGAATTCGGTGATGAAGGAGAGAGTGGTAGAGGGTTCTGGAAGAAAGGGGGCGATGGAGCGAGAATGGGGAGAGAGAATCTGATAAATCCCCTGAAGATATTCGTTGAAGAAACTTTTTTTTTTCAAAAGAGTGCCCCCCCTTTTTTTTTAAGTATTTTCAGAAAGATAGTTTCAGTTAAAAAGATGTTTTTTTTCAAAAGGAGAGGTCTTCAAAACTATATTTTTTTTCTTTCTTTGTATTTTCCATTTTTTTTTTGGTATTTTTGAATAAAATTCTAAAGATCTTAGCAAAAAACAAAAGTATTTTGGTATTTTTGAGGAATTTTTATAAGAAGAGGTTTTCTAAAAATTTGGGTTTGATTTCTTCAGAAAATGAGTTTGAATTCAAAATTTGAGAAGATTTTCGATATTTTAACCTCGATTTGAGGAATATCGAGCAATGAATCAAAGCGGATGTCGGATGGACTGTCCGAGCCATTCAAAAACTATTTTTTGGCATTTTTGTAATTTCAATTTGAGAATTGGACAACGAGGCTCAAATTTGGTTTTTGACAATGGGTCCAGATACGAAATCGAGTCAGATATATAAAATGATTTTAATTTCAGCAAAATTTGAGAAATACAATGGAATTTAGATTTAAAACTGACTCAATTATTCAGAAAATGGGGTCAAGGGCAAAAAGGGAATATTTATAAGATTTTGAAAATTTTGGGGTGTTCATAGATGCCCCTCTTTGCTACTAAGCCGGTTGAAAGCCGAGCTTAGTGGCAAAGAAACACTCCAAATTTTGAAAAAATGCCCCAGTCAGCAGATCTGAGCTGGGTGTGGAAGAATTACTTCGAAAACATGGCTTTTCAGGCTTAAAGCCTTATCCTGAATGGTCCTGGGGGACGAAATCCTCGACAATGATATGACTGAATGATAGAAATGAGGAAGTTGTGATGGGACTTTGGGTAAAGATCCTGAAATGATGAAAGATAAGAATTTTGATCAAGTCTCATGGGTGAGACAAGATCAGCCTTCTGGAATGACTCACCCTTAACCTGGATGGGACGAAGATAGGTCAAGATAATTTGGATGGGGAAAGGAATATAAGTGGACCTCGATGGAACATTTTTTAGAGAAATGCCTCGTGAGATGAAACTTCAAGCACGATCCTTTCCTGGATGGATGTACAGAGCATGGACTCCTTTGTGGGGGAAAAACCATGATGGGAATGGGAGGATTACCTCGTCGAAACGAGGCTCATGTTTAACCAAAACCTGAAAAAGGAAGATACCTTGTGGCACGAGGTTCAGGCTTTACCCTTAACTTGAAAGGGACGACCATACAGAATCCTCGACCGAGGAAGCCGTGATAGGACAACAAAATGCATCGCCAAAGCGAGATTCAGGTTTAGCCCTTGACCTGAGTGGGGGGAACCGTGCGGAATCCTTGGATGAAGAAATCGTGGTGGGACTAGAAAGGATATCTAGTTGAAGTGAGACTCAGGTTTAACCTTAACCTGAATGAAAAAGATACCTCACGGAGCGAGGTTCAGGCTTAAACCTTAACTTGAAGGGAGAGACCATACGGAATCCTCGGGTGAAGAAACCATGATGGGACCTTCGGAGTTTGGACGAACAAATCCAAAAGGGGTTTGCGAGAGGAGAAAAACAAGGGATTCCCTAAAGCTTGGAAAGGGGATGATCTGGGATGTCTAATTGCTAAGACCAAATCAGCTTTCTAAAAATAGACAACCTCTCGTAGAAGGTTTGGGTGATACCTCGAGGAGTGAGGTAACAGGTTTAATCCTTAGCCTGAATGGATACAGAATCCTCGAAGAGCAGGGAAACTGTGATGGGACCTCTAGACTTTGCACAACAAGTCTAGGAGGGGTTTGCAAAAGGATGAAAATGGGGGTCCCTAAAGCTTGAAAATGGGTTGTTCTTGGGTGCCTCATTGCTGAGACTGAAAAAAAGCTTTTGACAATAACAAACCTTTTGCAAAAAGTTCAGGTTTAACCCTTATCCTGAGCGGGAACTGTCTATGGCGGGACAGTGGGGAATGCAGGGAAGCGTGCGAATTTGAGAGCGCTCAGATTAGACGGAAGGAAAGGACTTTCCAGTCCTAAGGAGGGATGACGTCAGGATACGTCAAAACGAACATCAAGTTCTTGCTTCATTTAGGAATCATGAGAAAATATTGCCAATAAGATGTCAAAATTGTAGTTGATTCAGAATGATTGAATTGTGCTCATATGCGAAAATATCACCTCTTTCTATCTAGAGTATTAGCTCCATTTGGGCTAACTTCGTAGAATCAAGAATCAAAATCAAATTTGTTGTTGTTGAGCTTCTTCAAGAAAGATATCAATTTCCTTGATATGAAAAAAGAGGAAATATTCTTAGCTTCATAAAAAGCGATTGAGTGAAAAGACATTGATAAAAGAATTTCACATAGATAAAGATGATTCCTGGCCATTCGGGCAGTTTGATATCCTAGGCATTTTCCTCTGATGATTTTTTCGCACTCTTTTGAGTCATGGAGCTCTCTTGGGCTTTTTTTACATCATCCTTCATTTTGGAGATGTCCTGACTTTTCTCTCTTTTTCGGGGAAGGGTACGTCACGAACTCCTTCATCTTGGAGATGCTTCAATCCTTCTTTTTCTTTCTCAGGAATTAGGCTTGATGATATGGATTCATTGGTAAAAATGTCTGGACGATAGCAGAAATCAAATATCTTTTAGGGTTTGTCGGGAGGCTCATCGCAGTCGCCTTCATCTTGGCGGTGATCTAAACATTCTCTGGAAGGATTCTTCACAAACTCCTTCATCTCGGAGATGATCCAAATCTTCTTTGGCCCCGGGGGTCTAGCTCGCCTATTCGTCTTCATCTTGACGACAATTGAGAGATCCCTTTTGCGAATATTTGATTGCAGCTCAAATAACTGAGGAGATATGGATTGGGTAGGTCCTTTTTTACTGCCCAGGATATTTTCACTGTCTTACTGCCAAAAGAATGATCTTTAAGAATGTGTCATAGCTATGATCAATATCAGTTCACTCATGGCTTTTTGGCATCATTGAATTTTCCTTTGCCGGTCATATCAAAGATTTTTCTTCATCCTCTTGGTTGAACAACAGAAAAGCTTGAATTCAGTTCTTATTTCATAAAGTCTTGCTCTTTTGGAAGTGATACTGAAGGTAGCTTGAGGCAATTCTTTATGTGATGAAAGCTTTGAGATCAACAATGATTTTTTATAGCAAATTGGCAAAGTATTCTAGAAATCCTGGATGAATGAAATTGCTTGATATCGAATCGACACGTCCGTGACAAAATTCTCCTATATTTTTCCCCAAAAAGCGAGACTCAGGCTTAGCCCTTACCTGAATGGGAAGTTGGAAATACTCCTCTCTTCCCCAAAGATGAGGTGTTTGCAAAACAGAACTTTCGAAGAGAAATTAAGTTTTCGTCAAAACTCCCTATCTCTAGGCTTCTCTTATAGAAAGGTGGCCAAAAACAAAGTTGAGAAAGTATCACAGAAGAACGAGTCCATCACACTCTCCCTAGAAGAGGGTCCTCTGTGAAGGGGTTGGCCAAAGATGAGAAAAACGGGGGCCACAAAAAGAAGCGAGCTTTCGTCGAAGCGCTCCCTGAAAAAAAAGGGTTCTTTTGTGTAAAGTTGGTTGTTGTTTTGCAAACTGTTCGCGAAAAAGATGAGTCCCTTCAAACTCTCCCTGGAAGAGGGTTCTTGCGAATGAAAGATGGTTGCATGCGAGAGGAACGAGCTCCCTCGAGCTCTCCCTGAAGAGGGTTTTTCGCAAGAGAAAAAGATTGAATTTTTGATAAAATGGTAACCCGAAGGTTGAAATTTGAGAATTTAGAGCTTGAATTGTTGATGATTGGTTAGTACAAAGACTAAACCTGGAGGGCTAACTGATCAGTCAACCAAACACTAGCATGAGCGCTAGATGTACCAGCACGAGCACTGGACTTTGAAGATGTACCAGTACGAGCACTGGATTTTTGAAAACACACCAGTGCGAGCATTGGATTTCAAAAAATGCCCCAGTACGAGCGCTGGGTTTCAAAAATACATACCAGTACGAGCACTGGGTTTTCGAAATTGCACACCAGTATGAGCACTGGGTTTCGAAGATGCATACCAGTACGAGCACTGGGTTTTTGAAAATGCACATAAGCACTGGTTTTCGAAAATGCGTATCAGCACGAGCACTGGTTTTCGAAAACGCATACCAGCATGAGCACAGGTTTTCGAAAATGCACACCAGCACGAGCACTGGGTTTTCGAAAATGCACACCAGCACGAGCACTGGATTTTCGAAAGTGCACACCAGTACGAGCACTGGATTTTCGAAACGCACCAGTATGAGCGCTGGGTTTTCTAACGGAGAGTTTGAGAAAAAGACCGACATTCGAAGATATTTGAGAATTAAGCAAGAATGACTGTCGGTGTTTCAGGATTATCCCTTATCCTGAAGGGGAAGTTCAGGTTTGTCCCTTAACCTGAAAGGGAAAGGCAAGGAGAATTTTGGTCCAATACGAGCATTGGATCAACAGAGGAAATTCGAGTCGGAACTCGAGAAAATAAAAATATACAAAAAAGCGAAAATCTGAGTCGAAACCCGGTTTTTCAAAATAAAAGAATGAGTGAGAATCGAGTTTGAGAACTCGCATTGGATCCAAAAGGAAGTCCGAGTCGGAACCCGGAACTTCAGAAATAAGAATATACAAAAGGAAAAATCCGAGTTGAAACCCAGTAAAAATTAAAAGAATGAATGAGAATCGAGTTTGAGAACTTGAATTCTCGACGTAGCAATTGGTTCCTGTGATCATCGCAAAATTTTTCCTCTCTTGTGATTTCTCTCTCTTCCTTCTCTTTTCCTTTCGAGCCCCTATTTTCCTCCTTTTGAAAGGAGGAAAATAAAAGACAGAAAAGAAGAAAGAAGAGAAAAGAAAAGAAGAGAGAAGAAGAGGAACTCTTTTGCAGGGTTGTAAACACCCCAAATTTTCACCCTCATCCAGTGTTTATATAATTCATGTGTCATTGTATATCATTGCATGCATTCAACATACCATTTCATTGCATTGCATGGCATTACATGTCATTATATCTCATTTTCGAGATCCGGCACTCACAACAACAACAACAACAACAACAACTACGCCTTCATCCCAAAACAATTGGGGTCAGCGATATGAACCAAAAAAGAAATTCATTTTGGGTCTTCCACATGAATCCTTTTCCACCAATCATTTCTATCCAACGCCATGTCCTTGGTGAGATCCGGCACTCATGTTTTCAAAATATTTAATCCAGATTCGGGTTTTAAAACTTTTCTTTCAAAATCAATGTTAAAACCTGGGTTTTTAATCAGCATTCTGTCATTTGCCATCCCCCAGGACCTTATATTTTGAAGTATTTTCTCATAAAACAATCTGGATTCATTTCAAACTCAATTTCAATTGATTTCAATTCTCAGATGAGACCCATTTAGGTGGTGTCGCTTCTGGATTCCTTTATTTATCAAAAATCTCAAAAATTTTAGAGTCCTAGTTGGATCAGGACTCTTGTATTTTCATCTTTTTAAACCTTTTTAAAACACCATTCTGATTTTAAACCAGTTATGGTCATATCCCTTGTCCATTTCCTCCGTTTTGGCCAAAATTTCAGAGTCTTAGTTGGATCAGGACTCTTCTTCAAGAGTCCAGTCGGATCAGGACCCTTCTTTAGAGTTTTAATCGGATTATGACTCTAATCTTTTACAGATATTTTATCTATTTTCAATCAAATCTTTCAAAATCTTTCAAAATGAGTCAGAAACTCAGAGTTTTAGTCAAAACAGGACTCTGTTCAGAGAGTCCTAGTTGGATCAGGACTCTGATCCTGATTTCAATTTTGAAAGAATCTTTCAAAAATCCTTCCATCTATCAAAGCTGTTACACTTTTCTCAAAGAATTTCAAAATTCTGAGGTTTTATCCCAGAGTCCTGATCGAATCAGGACTCTATCCAAAATTGGTTTTCATACTTCATTTTCACTGGTTTTCAAAAGCTTTGCCCAAATTTCATCATTTGCTTATCAGAAAACCAAAATTCTTAGAGTTCTAATCGAATCAGGACTCTTTCTTAGAATCCTAATCAGATCAGGACTCTAAACCAAAACTTCAATTTCATCCTGTTTTTAACTGTTTTTCAAAATTCTCTCATTTGTTTTCTCAGAAAATCCAAAAATCTGAGAGTCCTAGTTCAATTAGGACTCTGTCCTCAGAGTCTTAGTTGAATCAGAACTCTAGTTTATTTCAATATTTGTTATTATTTTCGCTGCTTTCACAAGTTCTTTCATCTGTTTTTCAGAAAAATGCCAAAAATAATCTAGAGTTTTAGTCCAATCAGGACTCTGTCCCGGAGTCCTAATCCAGTCAGGAGTCTGTTTTAAAGTTTGTTTTTACTTTCATTTTCATTTTCATTTATTTCCATTTTTTTTAAAAATTAGGTCATTTTGTAGAATCCCAGTTGATTCAGAACTCTATTTCAGAGTTTCGGTTGAATTAAGACTCTAACCTTGACTGCATTTTCTGCCTTATTTTACCATTTTTTTTTTATAAAATCTTTCAAAAACTCTTTCATTTGGCTTTTAAAATCCAAAATCTCAGAGCCCTAAAAATTCAGGACTCTATCCCAGAGTTCCAGTTCGCTTAGAACTCTATTTTCAAAACTTTGAATTTCAACTATCGATTTTAACCCTTTTTTAAAGCCATTTTTAGTATTTATTTCAAGTTTTTCAAAACTTCGATGTGGGGCCCCCTCAGTTGGCGCCATATCCAGAGGAGTTATGACTCAGTCAAGACTCTGTACCATTTCAAACCTTTCAATCTCAAAGTCTACTTTTGAATCTCTTTTGAAAAACCTCTCATTTTAAAGTTTTAAAATCATTTTTGAAAATTCAAGTGGGGCCCACTCGGGGTGGCGCCACATTTGAAGAAGTCAAGGTTAGACTAGGGTTAGTTATTGTCCTAGTTAGGCTAAGGGTTTAGAGGAGTCAAAAGTAATTTTAAAAATCTATTTTATTTAAGTTTTAAACCATTGGTTTTTAAAGGTTTTAAATTCAAGTTTTAAAAACCAAATGTGGGTCCATACTAGGTGGTGCCACATTTGGACTTTCTAGGGTTTAATTAGGTGTTAATTAGGTGTTAATTAGGGATTAATTAGAGTCCATTTAGGTTAAAATTCTCCAAAAAAATCGTCCTCTCCATGTGGTTTATCAAATACAATTAAAAAGAGTCCAAAAAATCAAAACTCTTCCTAAACAAATTCAAAAAAAAAAATCTATAAATAGGGGACCTAAAGGGGGTCAAAGAGAGATATTTTCTCTCTCAAATTTTTGTAGCTTATCTCTCATCTCCAGCACCTCCACCTTCCTTCATTGCAGCTGCAGCCCCAAGGTGAGTTATTTAATATTATTTTATTATTTTTTATTAGTTTTCTATGATTTTTCAATAGATTTCACCATGGAAACTCCCCTTTCATGGATTCAACCTCAAGAACCTCAAGTTCGATTCAAGAAGATGATCTAACCCTGTTCCATGCTGTTTTCCATGATTCTAATATATTAGAATTGATTATTGCATTATTTTTTATATTCTTAACCAAGAAAATATGAGATTTATCCGATTAAATGGATTAAATCCATGGTTTCAAGAGTAAAAGCAATTCCAGCCATAGATTCCCTGTATTTTATTTAATTTTTTACTTATTAATGTTTATTACATGTATTCCAGCATAGAAATTAATTTTTTTTTACTGTTTAAGTATTTTTTTGTTGTTTTCATTGATTAAAGCATGTTTTATTGAGTTTTATTAAATTTCTGTGTGTTTTAAGCTTAGATCAGTAAAGAGCATGTTAGTTCGTATTGAAGTACTCAATGTAAATTTTTTTATTTTTTTATATATAATACATGGATATGTCAGTGAACTACTATAAAAAATTCAGATGTTTTGAGATTCGGGAACCCAGTTAATAAAATACAAAGTCAAATTGGGGTTTCTGTTGATTAAAATCGTTGTTTAATTTTAAGCCTAACTTGCAGATGTGTTATTTCTCTCATCCAATATTCGATTCAAGATCCGTAAAGTGCAGTAGCTTCATGTTGATGTGAACTGTTTACTGTGAAATTTTGATAATTTTTTTTTCTGTTTGGTATTTTTCTTCTGCCAGAGAATCAGATTTAAAATTTAAAACTCGTTAGGGTTTACCAAAACCCTAATCTGACTTGTACTTCTCATAGATCTCAAACCATAGATCCGATTCATAATCTGTAAAAAAGGAGATTCATTATGTTTCTATATACTATTCAGTTCTGAAATTGCAGAAATTTTTGATTAAGTTTGTTATTTATTTTTGTATTTTCAACCGGAAGTACCTGTTTTAAGCACTTTTATATTCATTAAATTTTAATCCAGATTGCCAGAAGGGTTTCTCCCTAACTGGAGACGATTTTTCTGATATGTAAAATGAGAAATATTTATTTTTCTGTCTAGTTTACCTTTGTAAAATTTCAGAAATTTTCATGATGAATTGACCCCTGATTCGGGTCTAACAATGGAACTGGTCTGTAAACATGGGTAAAAATAGCTTATTTTAGGGTTTTAATGCAATTTTCGAATTGGAATAATGTCAAAAATATATTTTTATGATTCCAATCTGATTTTAGTGTTATAACAAGTGCAAGTGTCGATTTTTATGAATTTTGTAATCCATTTGATGCTTGAATTGATCGAATTGCAAAGCAGGGTACCCGTAGGATCCTGAAACACTGCCAAAATCATGATATTTGTGATATTTCTTGATTTTCGTGTATAAGTTCATGTTTTTAGGGTTTTTTCATGTTTAGAATCATATTAGGATGTTTCATGTTTGATTTTATGTTTATTTCAATCATAAATCCAAAGTTTTTACTAAAATCTATTTCAAAAAACTCTGATTTCAAGGCCATAGTCTTGCTATCATAGGCATTTTGGTCATTTGACCTCAATTTTGAAATTATAAACCCTAATTTTCATGTTTTTAATCATGTCATATCATATTTGGTTTAATTTATCCTCATTTGAATTTCAAAAGTTGTATTTTACAAAATATCTTTCTGAAAACCCTGGTTTCAAGGCCATAGTCTTGCTATCAGGGGTATTTTGGTCATTTTGACCCCAATTTCGAAATTTAAAATTCCATTTTCATATTTATTCCATCTTATTTCATATTTTATTAAGTTTATATAAGGGAATCATATGGAAAATGACTTATATCTAGCAAAATCCAGTAATTTCTAGATATTGCTGGATAAATCTAGAAAAGCCGACATTTCTTCACTAACAAGTTTTCTAGTTTTGCAGAGACCTTGAAGACTTTACTTTTATGTATTTAAATTCAATTAGTGATGTAAATTGTAATTAAATTTGGAATAAGAATTTCAATTTCTGCTTAGATTAGGATTTACATTGCATATAGTTTTAAACTTTGATATATAACTGCTATGTATGCCAATTCATGCACATTCTTTACAAATTCACTATGGTCTACACGAATGGCACGTGCACTAGCTCTTATGGAGTTGACAAACTTGGTGGAGTTCGTATTTATGGCTATAGTCAGAATATGAATGAGACCCAGATTTGTGATCTTCATATTAGCCACATTCAGTCTACACTCTTAGGCTAACTTTAAAATGCACTGCATTTCTCAAAAATACAAAAAGATTTTCTTAATTCTTCAAAATCAAGTCTTTCAAATCCATATTCATTCACTTCATTCATTTACAAATTCCAATTTCAATTCAGAGAAATCGATTTTCTCAAAAAAATTCAAGTCTTACTCAGAAATTGATTTTCTCAAAACTCTGAGCTTTCAAATGGTATTTCAAGTATTTATCAAGTTTAAATCAAGATTTTCTAAGTTATATATTCAATTTCAAAGTTTGAATTCAGAAAAATCAAGTTTTTCCAAAGTTATTTGAAATTCCTTAGAAATCGATTTTCCTAAAACACTTGAATTCTTTAGAAATTGATTTTCATTTTCCTCAGAAATATTATTTCACCATGATTCACGATTTTCCAAGTGACATCTTTTCCAAGAATTTTCTAAGTATTTTAAATCTCAGAAGCAAACATCATGTTTCAAACCTGCATTTTTAGAAAATCATAGCACATGCCTGATTCTTTGTGCATTTAGGAAATAGAACACGATTTAGACAAGTTGAGCAAAGCTAAGCACACAATTGATCCTTACCCCTAGTAAAGGCGTTGTGATCATCGCAAAATTTTTCCTCTCTGTATCTTTCTCTCTTTTCCTTCTCTTTTCCTTTTCTAACCTCTATTTTCCTCCTTTTTGAAGGGAGAAAAATAAAAGAAAGAAAAGAAAGAGAGAAGAGAAAAGAAAAGAAAGAAAAAGAGAAGAACTCTTTTGCACGATCTCTCTTGACCTTAATTTGAAAATATTTAGAAAATTACTCGCCTATGTTTTAAAATATTTTGCGGGAAAATGGAGAGACGAGATTCGCTCGTCGGTACGAGGTTTGACCGTTCCTGGCGCCTTTACCAGGGGTAATCGAACCAAGGATCGAATTTATGCCTTTTGCTTTGCCTAAATATCATCTAAGAATTTATTCTAAGTCTAAATGCACAAAGAATCATGTTTGTGCAATGCAAGGATGTATGCTCTTTTGAAAGATGTTTTAAAAATTTCCAAGTGTTCCAAGATGAACTTGATAATGGAGTGAAGAAATGGTTTCTTAATGATAAAATCTAACTTAGAACTTGAGATAGGTCAGAGAAGTTCTAAGTCTTGGAAGTAATCAGAGTCGGAAGAATAAATCTCTGAATTTAAAAAGAATGATTTTGAAGCTGAGATAAAAGAAATTTCAAAGTCAGAAGATGGACTTTTGAACTTAGATTTAGGAGAAGAGATAGAATTTAAAAGGAAATTGAATTTAAAATTTGAAATCATGATGGATTTGAGAAATCCAAATGGTATTAAAAAATAGAAATGGACTTAGGAAATTCAAATGAGATCTGAAAATGGTATTGGATTTGAATCTGGGAATAAAATGGAATTTGGATTTTGAAAGTTGGAATTGGAAATAGAACTTGATTTGAAATCTGAATTTCAAGATGGAATTCGAATCCAAAGTCTGGATCCTAAGATAGAATTTGAATCTGAAACCTGAATTGGATCCGAAATTTGAATTGGATTTTGGATCTGAAGTCTGAGATCCAAGATGGAATTGAATTCTGGATCCTAAAATGGATTTTAGATCTGAAGTCTGAGATCCAAGATAGAGCTGGACTCTGGACCCTAAGATAGATTTTTGGATCTGAAGTCTGAGATCCAATGTGAAGATGGATTCTGGATCTAGAATCCTAAATGGGAATTGGATCCGGAATCTGGAATCCAAGATGCAATTTGAATCTAATTTTGGATTTGGAAGTTCAAAAATTGGTTTGAGAATAAATGAATTTCAAAGTCAAACTGGACTTTGATTTTGGAGCTTTGAATTTGGAATTCAGAAAATGAATCAAGAATCTCAAAGTTAGATTGAACTTTGAATTTGATTGGAGTTTTGAAAATGAATTTGGAATTTCAAAATCAAATTGAACTTTGAAATCTGATTTGAATTGAAACTTTTTGAATATAAAATGAATTTGAAATCTCAAAGTTTAAATTGGACTTTGAGATTGAAAATGAAATAGAATTGAAAATGAAAAGATGAATTGGATTTTACAAGAATTGAAGATTGATTGAAGAAGATATTAACATCACTTGGATTTTGAAAAAAAGAATTTTGAAAAATATGATACAGTTCTATCCTAAAATGATGAATGGATTTTAAAGGATTTGAAATTGGGTTTTGGGAAAAGCTATTTCATTCTTCAAATGAATTAGAATAAGATTGAAGATATAATACATCCTCGACTATGGTCATTGAATGTATTATATAATAATCTATATTTAAATTCAGATAAAGAATAAAACACATTTTGGTGCTTTTACAGAGTTTAAAATGAAATTAACTCTTAATATATCCTGACTATGGCCATTGATATATATCTTGAGTTAATTTTAAGTTAAACCCTGATAAAAGAAGAAAATATTTAGGAAAACGTGATGAGTTTTGAAAAGGATCCAGTGTGGATCCAGTATTATTCTATAAAAGATAAAAATCCTAAATTTTGTTCACATTCTGACTATGGTCATTGATGTAAATCATCAACTTAGAATTAATCAACTCTTATAAAATGGTGCACGTGCCATTCGTGGGCCCATTTGCGAAATTTTGAAATAAAGAGAAAAATGATATGAAACAGACGATTCATGATATTTACATGCTCATACATTCTAATCTAAAAACTGAAAAAATGAAGTTTCTCATGATCATCTAACTATTACGTCATTAAATAAAGAATTTCTAAAGAAGAGAATTGCATTTTTGATGTATTTCATGCAAAAGGCAGAGTTAGCACAAGCCAGGGAATATATGTATATACAATGGAAACATCGTATTATATTTAAGATGCAAGATGAGAGAATGTTATATCTATGCTCTGGCTTAATGAAATTTTAACATGGCATGACTAAGGAAGCACATATATTGAAATGAATTGAATGAAGAAATGCATGTCCAAAGATGCATGTGTAATATGCTGAAAATGTATGTTTGGGCTATATGTACAAGACTCTAGATATTACCTTTTCAATTGGGTCATAGGGCTGTAGATATGATACAACAGGTGACTGTAAGAAAGGTGAATGTAACTGCTATATGTTATATAGCTGAAGATATCTATTCCTAACTAATCTACAAATGACTAGTTAATCTGCAGGTATGGACATGGTATACAAGTGAATATTGACAGAACTGGGTATGCAGCACTTTGCAACAGCGAGAGCACAATTGGACATGAGAATGGTGGCCAAGCGAAGTTGTAGCTTGGTGTAAGATGGGCGTGCAGCAGTGCTACAAAAGATGTGACTGTGCCTTTATTTATGAAAGTAACAGATATGGTACCTAGAACATGCACATGATGAGGCTACAGTAGCCACGAGCTGTTGTGTATAATCATGTGCACAGAAAGAAAATTTTAAATGTCCTGCTGTGAAATTACCCTGCAATACCCTTGGAAAGCTAGAGAATTAGGCTGAAAAAAAGGCATACAATGTTATATTGGAGGGGTTCAAGTGTCAGGTATTGTGAAGAATGCATAGCAACGCAGAGTAAGGCAAATGAGTCATCTGCAAAGTGTAACCATATGATTGAACACCATAAATATGGCTATCATCAAGCTGGGCAGGTTTAAAGAAATTTCTATGGTGAATTTACAACAGATCTGATTGCATAGATGATGTTGGGTATGCAAAAAAAATGACAATGGTGAACATAGTGTAAATGCATAGAGCTCTCTCGAATGTATGTTCTTTTGCAGCACATGTCTTTTAACAGGCGAACGCAACAGCCTAACCAGCCTGATTCCTCAAGTTAATATCAACCGGGATGACCTGAGTATGATAGTGTCATATTGAGCATAACTTTCAAATTTCTCCAAAGTGGCAATGTAGCATCAAATTCCTACCTTCTGCAGTTAGGCACAGAACCTGATAATGGAAGCTGGTGGAATGAATTTTAGATTCACAGTATTTGAAACCGGGGAGCGGAAATTTTGCTTCCACAGTGAAACATGGCTTTTACAGGGATTTCAACAGCAGGAATTCGATTTCAGGGGAATGCTTTTAGTTGCCATGACCAAGCACAATCATAAATTGAACTATACAGATATGTGAAATGTGACATGCCAACTAAAATTGGATATAAGACCTACAAATATGGAAGAACAATAACATCATGCAATGTAAAACCTTACATGGTTTTATGATATGGAAATACACAGGAGATGAAAATGGGTTATGAAACATAGAACAAACATGGCTACTAAAAAAATTGCAGAACATCAACACTTGATTGGGGGGGGGGGGGGGGGGGCGCTGATGTTTATTACAGACCGTGAACCTAAAATGCAGGTGGAGCCATGTGAAGGTTGTTGTACAAAAAAAAAATGAAAGCACAAATGCACAACTTATACAAGGGTCAGTACCATGGAAATCATGCATCGGATAAAATATTCGAGATGAGCATTTAGCAGGGGACAATCCTGGACTGAGATAGTTTTGAGTAATAACAACAGGGAAAGTAAACAGGAAAATTAAAGATTCAAAGCAGGAGACCAATTAAGCATAAACGTAAACAAGATGAAAATGCACTAACAGGACTGTAACAACATCTATACTAAATCGATCTGGTTCATTCATTTGAAATTATCACAGAAAATCATTCATAATATGAAAAGGAAATGATGCTTATGTTCAGCTGAAAGGCTAAAAAAAGAAGAAGAATAAAATGAACAGTGGGTATACAGGGAATAGGTGTGCTCGTGTGGACAGATACATGCAGGGAGTTAATTCCAAACAAAGAGATGCAAAACATTGAAACTCAAATGGTGACATATAAAACACAGAAGACATACAGCTATTTACTTATGATAATTTAACCTTAACCATTGATTCACACAGAAAATAAATTTCACTATTAGAATGGAACAAAAGGGACGTAAGGAGGTTATGCCTAAATATGCATACACTACCAACAATGATATATATTAGAGGGTAAGCTATATATGAATGATATATGTATTGGGAAGTGCCTAAGGTATAAATAGGTACATGGTGACAACCAGCTGCTAACGTACATCCAACAGAGGTGTGAGAGAGTGCTACTTGCAGATGGGTGCCTGTGATTTGCTGGGAGGTGGAGATATGGTAGATGGCTATTGATTCTAAACATGCAGGTGAGAAGGATACTGAGTAAGGTAATGTTTAAAACAAAAATAATGAATACAGTAAATGGTATTGATGATAAAAGTAATGGACACAACAAACGAAGGTGTAGAATGTTAACAAGAAACGTTTGTAGAAGAGAATTGCAGGCAAATAGCCTAAAGAAAAAAAATAAACACGTAACTAAAAAAAAAGAAACTCAGCACTTGAGATAACCATTTCTTTTGAGGGTATCTGAGCAAACCCCTCAGATTTTCCTTAACAAGATACTTTACCCAAATCGTCAATAGATAGCAGACCGACTGGTATTGATGTTCATCAATGGGATGGAAAAAGGAATTAATCCCTGTGTATGAGAGCTAACGTCTGGAGAGAGAAAAAAAAGGGGATCAGACTTTCCTTTCTTCTCTTGATGAACTGCTACTGAATGTTGACCAGATTTTGCTGGATGTCTTTCATGCAATAGATTGAATCTACCTCAAGGTTAGATAAACAACAATAAAAAAAACTGAATGAAGAAAATAGGTAAATATATTAGGTAAAATGATCAGTAAGCTGAACAAATGAAAGTAGTGGCAGCATATCCTCAGATCAATTTCATATAACAGATAAATTAGATCCATCTTTCATTCGATTACCTTCAACAACATATACTATGGTGAAACGTGCCAGGCATAATGGAACAATGGATGACATGATTCAGATGTATCTACGGTGAAAGTTAATGTAACAGAGAGAAAAAAAAAGGAAGTAATAATACAAGAATGTAACAGATTTTATGACAAAATCAGATACAACAACGACTTAACACTTGTTTCATGGAGATGAATCAGAATCTGGTTTGTTTTCAGCAAGCCAAATCTGATCTCACTTTTAATCTGGAGCAACCCGTATGTCACGATGGATGCAAGGTTGGTGTTGATTGGCCAGGGATAAATCTACATTAAACGAAGGTACCTCTTGCTTTTGGGAGAGGAGGCCGTGACCCATCAAATATCTAGAAGCAAAGTACGAATAACATGAAAATGTGTCTAACGAAATGAATGGAATGTAATCAAATATCCTCAGAACTGAAGATCAAACGTAAAACAGATAATCAAGTGTAAACCATGGAAATTAAAATCATAATAATAGCAATAAAAAAAATAAAAAGGAAAGAAATAAATAGATGTAGGACCTGCGTATTCCCTTTGTTGTAGCACAGAGGTGTGTTGACATTGTGCGGGCAACTCAACACCGCCAATGGTGCTTTAATGGGGTAGAAACCAGGGGATAAAAAGTAAACCAGAGAAAATAAAGAGGAAAGGATAAAGTAAATGAATAAACAAAACCAAAATCTGGATAAATTGGCGATGCCATTGCAAGGCGTCGTCAATTATCGATGTATAAGGGAAGATAACCGAAATCGAAAACCCATGGAAATAAGCCTGGAAATGAAAATAAAAGAAAAAGTATACAGATAAAGGATTATATATAACAGGGGAGAAATAAAAAAAAAATAAAAATATTCAGAGGAATCAATGGAATTTATGAGTGAGCGATGAAAAGAGCGGAGAGGATGACTACTTACTTGAAATTACAGATGTTTTTTTTTTTCGGCTGTTTGGAAGGAGAGGCCTCCGTGCTTTTGATCTTCGGCTACTTGGAAAAAAAGGACTCAGTGCTTTCGATCTTCGGCTACTTGGAAGGAGAAGCCTTTGTAGCCTTGCTGCAGAGGTTTGCTTCTTTCAATTGAAGAGAACAGTGGGAAGAACTTGATATAAAGGGAAGAAGGAAAAAGGTTGAAACACGATTGATCATAAGAGGATGGGGTGAAGAGGCGATGTAGAGAAGAAGAGGGTGCCGGGGTGAAGATGGATGGCCGAATGGGATCCCCTGCGTGTTTCTTTTAAAGGGGGAGAGAAGGTTCGGGAAAGGGAGGAGTCGGTTGGAGATGAGCGGAGGAGGAAGAAGGTGCGCAGATGGGGGTTTGGTAATCGCGGGATGAAGGGGGAAGGTGCAATGGATGACCTGCGAGAGGGAGAAGGTCCTGGCCATTCGACCTCTTGCGAAGGGTCCTCAAAGAGAAACCCTAAAGAGTTTTTAACGAGGTCCTTCAGGCTTTTCACACATTTTTCAAAAAGGAGGCTCATTTACCAGGTTTTCTAAAAAAAGGGTTTTCTTTAACAGGATATTTTCAGAAGGAGGTTTTTAAAAACCGATTTTTGTCATATAAATTTTTTTTTTTCTTTTTCTTGGCATTTTCCATTTTTTGGTATTTTTGAAATAAAAATATGAAACTAAGAAGAATAAGGGATTTAAAACTATTTTATAATTTTTTGAGAAATATTTATAAAAGAAGGGTTTTTTGAGAAATCAGGGTTATTTTTAAGAAATTTCTTCAAAAAAAATGGGTTTGGAACTGAGTTTTGAGAAGATATTCGAGTTTTGAACCTTGAATCAAGAAATACAATGCAATGGATCCAAACGGATACCGGACGAACTGTCTGAGCCTTTCAAAAGTTATTTTGGTAATTTCGAGAATTTGATTAAAAATTAGACAACAAAGTTCAAATTTGGATTCTGACATTAGATATGGATCCGAAATTGAGTCAAATATATAAAATGAATTTAATTTCTGCAAAATTTGAGAAATAAAATGGATTTTAGATTTAAAAGTGACTCAATTACCCAGAAAATGGGAGCAAAAGGGCAAAAAGGAAATATTTACAACATTTTGAAAAATTTGGGGTGTTCACAGATGCCCCTCTTTGCTATTAAGCCGGTTGAAAGCCGAGCTTAGTGGCAAAGAAAAACACTCCAAATTTTGAAAAATGCCTCAGTTTAGAAGACCTGAACTAGGTGCGGAAGAAATTTTCTGAAGGATGGCTTTTTCAGGCTTAAAAACTTTATCCTGAATGGTCCTGGGGGGGTCAAAATCCTCGACAATGATATGACTGAATAATAGAAATGAAAAAATCGTGATGGGATTTTGTGTGAAAATTCCAAAGATGGTGAAAAATAAGGATTTTGATCAGGTCTCACGGGTGAGACAAGATATGCTTTTTGGAATGACTCAAGTTTAGCCCTTAACCTGGATGGAACGAAGATAGATCAAGATAATTTGGATGGGGAAAGGAATGTATGAGGACCTCGATGGAACATTTTTAGAGAAAATGCCTCATGAGATGAAATTCAAGCATGATCCTTTCCTAGATGGATGTATAGAGCATGGATTCCTTTGTGGGGAAAACCATGATGGGACTGGGAGGATTACCTCGTTGGAAAGAGATTCAGGTTTAACCAAAACCTAGAAAAGGAAGATATCTCGTGGAACAAGATTCAGGCTTAACCCTTAACCTGAAGGGGACGACCAAATGGAATCCTCGAACGAAGAAACATGATGGGACATTCGGAGTTTGGACGAACAAATTCGAAAGAAGGAAGATGGAGTTCCCTAAAGCTTGGAGAAGGGATGATCTTGGGTGTCTCATTGCTGAGACTGAATCAACTTTTGAAAATAATGACCTCTCGCAGAAAGTACAGGTTTGACCCTTAACCTGAGTGGGTACGACCATACGAAATCCTCGGGTGAAGAAACCGTGATGAGACAGGAAGAGATACTGCACCCGAGTGAGGCAACTTTTTTTTTTTTTTGGAATGTGAGAGATGAAAAATGAGGAGATGTGAGGCAATGAACGATGAATAAGGTAACAGGAGGCAAGCCCTTCGAGGGTGTGAAAAGATGAATAGGGCGATCCCGAAGAAAGGTGATTTTTCGACAAAGCGAAATATGAGGATGGCAATCCTTTTAGAAAGGAGAAGGTGAAAGCGAGATGGCAATCCTTTTAGCAAGGAGAAGGCAAAAGTAAAATATGAAAATGGCAATCCTTTTAGCAAGGAGAAGGCAAAGTGAAATATGAAGATGGCAATCCTTTTAGTAAGGAGAAGGCAAATCTTTCGATCAAAGTGAAAAGACGGATAAGGCAATCCTTTTATCAAGGAAAAGGCGAATCTTTCGTCTTTCAATCAAAGCGAAAGACGGATAAGGCAATCCTTTTATCAAGGAGAAGGCAGATCTTTCCATTAAAGCGAAAGACGGATAAGGCAATCCTTTTATCAAGGAGAAGGCGAATCTTCCGTCTTTCGATCTCAATATGGTCCTACCAAACCATGCTTAGATCCTATATGCGATGATGTCAGCTTAGGATAGAGTCTAGGCTCCTAAGGTTTGCATAGAAATGAAGCTGACATAGAAGAATAAAGACTTAGAAAATATTAAAGCAAAGCAAAGGCATAATTCGACCAGACGGAGATGAGTCCCATCACGGTCGCCAAAACCGTGATCATCGCAAAATTTTTCCTCTCTGTATCTTTCTCTCTTTTCCTTCTCTTTTCCTTTTCTAACCTCTATTTTCCTCCTTTTTGAAGGGAGAAAAATAAAAGAAAGAAAAGAAAGAGAGAAGAGAAAAGAAAAGAAAGAAAAAGAGAAGATGAACTCTTTTGCGCAGTCTCTCTTGACCTTAATTTGAAAATATTTAGAAAATTACTCGCCTACGTTTTAAAATATTTTGCGGGAAAATGGAGAGACGGGATTCGCTCGTCGGTACGAGGTTCGACCGTTCCTGGCGCCTTTACCAGGGGTAATCGAACCAAGGATCGAATTTATACCTTTTGCTTTGCCTAAATATCATCTAAGAATTTATTCTAAGTCTAAATGCACAAAGAATCATGTTTGTGCAATGCAAGGATGTATGCTCTTTTGAAAGATGTTTTAAAAATTTCCAAGTGTTCCAAGATGAACTTGATAATGGAGTGAAAAAATGGTTTCTTAATGATAAAATCTAACTTAGAACTTGAGATAGGTCAGAGAAGTTCTAAGTCTTTAAAGTAATCAGAGTCGGAAGAATAAATCTCTGAATTTAAAAAGAATGATTTCGAAGCTGAGATAAAAGAAATTTCAAAGTCAGAAGATGGACTTTTGAACATAGATTTAGGAGAAGAGATAGAATTTAAAAGGAAATTGAATTTAAAATTTGAAATCATGATGGATTTGAGAAATCCAAATGGTATTAAAAAATAGAAATGGACTTAGGAAATTCAGATGAGATCTGAAAATGGTATTGGATTTGAATCTGGGAATAAAATGGAATTTGGATTTTGAAAGTTGGAATTGGAAATAGAACTTGATTTGAAATCTGAATTTCAAGATGGAATTCCAATCCAAAGTCTGGATCCTAAGATAGAATTTGAATCTGAAACCTGATTTAGATCCGAAATTTGAAATGGATTTTGGATCTGAAGTCTGAGATCCAAGATGGAATTGAATTCTGGATCCTAAAATGGATTTTGGATCTGAAGTCTGAGATCCAAGATAGAGCTGGACTCTGGACCCTAAGATGGATTTTTGGATCTGAAGTCTGAGATCCAATGTAAAGTTGAATTTTGGATCTAGAATCCTAAATGGGAATTGGATCCGGAATCTGGAATCCAAGATGCAATTTGGATCTAATTTTGGATTTGGAAGTTCAAAAATTGGTTTGAGAATAAATGAATTTCAAAGTCAAATTGGACTTTGATTTTGGAGCTTTGAATTTAGAATTCAGAAAATGAATCAAGAATCTCAAAGTTAGATTGAACTTTGAATTTGATTGGAGTTTTGAAAATGAATTTGGAATTTCAAAATCAAATTGAACTTTGAAATCTCATTTGAATTAGAATTTTTTGAATATAAAATGAATTTGAAATCTCAAAGTTTAAATTGGACTTTGAGATTGAAAATGAAATAGAATTGAAAATGAAAAGATGAATTGAATTTTACAAGAATTGAAGATTGATTGAAGAAGATATTAACATCACTTGGATTTTGAAAAAAAGAATTTTGAAAAATATGATACAGTTCTATCCTAAAATGCTGAATGGATTTTAAAGTATTTGAAATTGGGTTTTGGGAAAAGCTATTTCATTCTTCAAATGAATTAGAATAAGATTGAAGATATAATACATCCTTGACTATGGTCATTGAATGTATTATATAATAATCTATATTTAAATTCAGATGAAGAATAAAACACATTTTGGAGCTTTTACAGAGTTTAAAATGAAATTAACTCTTAATATATCCTGACTATGGCCATTGATATATATCTTGAGTTAATTTTAAGTTAAACCCTGATAAAAGAAGAAAATATTTAGGAAAACGTGATGAGTTTTGAAAAGGATCCAGTGTGGATCCAGTGTTATTCCATAAAAGATGAAAATCCTAAATTTTTGTTCACATTCTGACTATGGTCATTGATGTAAATCATCAACTTAGAATTAATCAACTCTTATAAAATGGTGCACGTGCCATTCGTGGGCCGATTTGCGAAATTTTGAAATAAAGAGAAAAATGATATGAAACAGACGATTCATGATATTTACATGCTCATACATTCTAATCTAAAAACTGAAAAAATGAAGTTTCTCATGATCATCTAACTATTACGTCATTAAATAAAGAATTTCTAAAGAAGAGAATTGCATTTTTGATGTATTTCCTGCAAAAGGCAGAGTTAGCACAAGCTAGAGAATATATGTATATACAATGGAAACATCGTATTATATTTAAGATGCAAGATGAGAGAATGTTATATCTATGCTCTGGCTTAATGAAATTTTAACATGGCATGAATAAGGAAGCACATATATTGAAATGACTTGAATGAAGAAATGCATGTCCAAAGATGCATGTGTAATATGCTGAAAATGTATGTTTGGGCTATATGTATAAGACTCTAGATATTACCTTTTCAATTGGGTCATAGGGCTGTAGATATGAAACAGCAGGTGGCTGTAAGAAAGGTGAATGTAACTGCTATATGATATATAGCTGAAGATATCTATTCCTAACTAATCTACAAATGACTAGTTAATCTGCAGGTATGGACATGGTATACAAGTGAATATTGACAGAACGGGGTATGCAGCACTTTGCAACAGCGAGAGCACAATTGGACATGAGAATGGTGGCCAAGCGAAGTTGTAGCTTGGTGTAAGATGGGCGTGCAGCAGTGCTACAAAAGATGTGACTGTGCCTTTATTTATGAAAGTAACAGATATGGTACCTAGAACATGCACATGATGAGGCTACAGTAGCCACGAGCTGTTGTGTATAATCATGTGCACAGAAAGAAAATTTTAAATGTCCTGCTGTGAAATTACCCTGCAATACCCTTGGAAAGCTAGAGAATTAGGCTGAAAAAAAGGCATACAATGTTATATTGGAGGGGTTCAAGTGTCAGGTATTGTGAAGAATGCATAGCAACGCAGAGTAAGGCAAATGAGTCATCTGCAAAGTGTAACCATATGACTGAACACCATAAATGTGGCTATCATCAAGCTGGGCAGGTTTAAAGAAATTTCTATGGTGAATTTACAACAGATCTGATTGCATAGATGATGTTGGGTATGCAAAAAAAAAGACAACGGTGAACATAGTGTAAATGCAAAGAGCTCTCTCGAATGTATGTCCTTTTGCAGCAGATATCTTTTAACAGGCGAACGCAACAGCCTAACCAGCCTGATTCCTCAAGTTAATATCAACCGGGATGACCTGAGTATGATAGTGTCATATTGAGCATAGCTTTCAAATTTCTCCAAAGTGGCAATGTAGCATCAAATTCCTACCTTCTGCAGTTAGGCACAGAACCTGATAATGGAAGCTGGTGGAATGAATTTTAGATTCACAGTATTTGAAACCGAGAAGGGGAAATTTCGCTTCCACAGTCAAACATGGCTTTTACAGGGATTTCAACAGCAGGAATTCGATTTCAGGGGAATGCTTTTAGTTGCCATGACCAAGCACAATCATAAATTGAACTATACAGATATGTGAAATGTGACATGTCAACTAAAATTGGATATAAGACCTACAAATATGCAAGAACATTAACATCATGCAATGTAAAACCTTACATGGTTTTATGATATGGAAATACACAGGAGATGAAAATGGGTTATGAAACATAGAACAAACATGGCTACTAAAAAAAATTGCAGAAAATCAACACTTGATTGGGGGGGGGGCTGATGTTTATTACAGACCGTGAACCAAAAATGCAGGTGGAGCTATGTGAAGGTTGTTGTACAAAAAAAAAAATGAAAGCACAAATGCACAACTTATACAGGGGTCAGTATCATGGAAATCATGCATCGGATAAAATATCCGAGATGAGCATTTAGCAGGGGACAATCCTGGACTGAGATAGTTTTGAGTAATAACAACAGGGAAAGAAAACAGGAAAATTAAAGATTCAAAGCAGGAGAACAATTAAGCATAAACGTAAACAAGATGAAAATGCACTAACAGGATTGTAACAACATCTATACTAAATCGATCTAGTTCATTCATTTGAAATTATCACAGAAAATCATGCATAATATGAAAAGGAAATGATGCTTATGTTCAGCTGAAAGGCTAAAAAAAGAAGAAGAATAAAATGAACAGTGGGTATACAGGGGATAGGTGTGCCATTGTGGACAAATACATGCAGGGAGTTAATTCCAAACAAAGAGATGCAAAACATTGAAACTCAAATGGTGACATATAAAACACGCAAGACATACAACTATTTACTTATGATAATTTAACCTTAACCATTGATTCACACAGAAAATAAATTTCACTATTAGAATGGAACAAAAGGGACGTAAGGAGGTTATGCCTAAATATGCATACACTACCAACAATGATATATATTAGAGGGTAAGCTATATATGAACGATATATGTATTGGGAAGTGCCTAAGGTATAAATAGGTACATGGTGACAACCAGCTGCTAACGTACATCCTACAGGGGTGTGTGAGAGTGCTACTTGCAGATGGGTGCCTGTGATATGTTGGGAGGTGGAGATATGGTAGATAGCTATTGATTCTAAACATGCAGGTGAGAAGGATACTGAGTAAGGTAATGTTTAAAACAAAAATAATGAATACAGTAAATGGTATTAATGATAAAAGTAATGGACACAACAAACGAAGGTGTAGAATGTTAACAAGAAACGTTTGTAGAAGAGAATTGCAGGCAAATAGCCTAAAGAAAAAAAATAAACACGTAACTAAAAAAAAGAAACTCAGCACATGAGATAACCATTTCTCTTGAGGGTATCTGAGCAAACCCCTCAGATTTTCCTTAACAAGATACTTTACCCAAATCATCAATAGATAGCAGACCGACTGGTATTGATGTTCATCAATGGGATGGAAAATGGAATTAATCCCTGTGTATGAGAGCTAACGTCTGGAGAGAGAAAAAAAAGGGGATCAGACTTTCCTTTCTTCTCTTGATGAACTGCTACTGAATGCTGACCATATTTTGTTGGTGTCTTTCATGCAATAGATTGAATCTACCTCAAGGTTAGATAAACAACAATAAAAAAAACTGAATGAAATATATTAGGTAAAATGATGAGTAAGCTGAACAAATGAAAGTAGCGGCAGCATATCCTCACATCGATTTCATATAATAGATAAATTATATCCATCTTTCAATCGATTACCTTCAACAACATATACTATGGCGAAACGTGCCAGGCATAATGAAACAATGGATGACGTGATTCAGATGTATCTACGGTGAAGATTAATGTAACATAGAGAAAAAAAAGGAAGTAATAATACAGGAATGTAACAGATTTTATGACAAAATCAGATACAACAACGACTTAACACTTGTTTCATGGAGATGAATCAGAATCTGGTTTGTTTTCAGCAAGCCAAATCTGATCTCACTTTTAATCTGGAGCAACCCGTATGCCACGATGGATGCAAGGTTGGTGTTGATTGGCCAGGGATACATCTACATTAAACGAAGGTACCTCTTGCTTTTGGGAGAGGAGGCTGTGACCCATCAAATATCAAGAAGCAAAGTACGAATAACATGAAAACGTGTCTAACGAAATGAATGGAATGTAGTCAAATATCCTCAGAACTGAAGATCAAACGTAAAACAGATAATCAGGTGTAAACCATGGAAATTAAAATCAGAATAATAGCAATAAAAAAAATAAAAAGGAAAGAAATAAATAGATGTAGGACCTGCGTATTCCCTTTGTTGTAGCACAGGGGTGTGTTGACGTTGTGCGGGCAACTCAACACCGCCAATGGGGCTTTAATGGGGTAGAAACTAGGGGATAAAAAGTAAATCAGAGAAAATAAAGAGGAAAGGATAAAGTAAATGAATAAACAAAACCAAAATCCGGATAAATTGGCGATGCCATTGCAAGGCGTCGTCAATTATCGATGTATAAGGGAAGATAACCGAAATCGAAAACCCATGGAAATAAGACTAGAAATGAAAATAAAAGAAAAAGTATACAGATGAAGGATTATATATAACAGGGGAGAAATAAAAAAAAAGAAAAATATTCAGAGGAATCAATGGAATTTATGAGTGAGCGATGAAAAGAGTGGAGAGGATGACTACTTACTTAAAATTGCAGATGTTTTTTTTATTTTCGGCTGTTTGGAAGGAGTGGCCTCCATGCTTTTGATCTTCGGCTACTTGGAAAAAAAGGACTCCGTGCTTTCGATCTTCGGCTACTTGGAAGGAGAAGCCTTTGTAGCCTTGCTGCAGAGGTTTGCTTCTTTCAACTTAAGAGAACCAGTGGGAAGAACTTGATATAAAGGGAAGAAGGAAAAAGGTTGAAACACGATTGATCAGAAGGGGATGGGGTGAAGAGGCGATGTAGAGAAGAAGACGGTGTCGGGGTGAAGATGTATCCCCCAATGGGATCCTCTGCGTGTTTCTTTTAAAGTGGGAGAGAAGGTTCGAGAAAGGGAGGAGTCGGTTGGAGATGAGCGGAGGAGGAAGAAGGTGCGCACATTGGGGGTTTGGTGATGGCCGGATGAAGGGGGAAGGCGCAATGGATGACCTGCGAGAGGGAGAAGGTCCTGGCCATTCGATCTCTTGCGAAGGGTCCTCAAAGAGAAACCCTAAAGAGTTTTTAACGAGGTCCTTCAGGCTTTTCACACATTTTTCAAAAAGGAGGCTCATTTACCAGGTTTTCTAAAAAAAGGGTTTTCTTTAACAGGATATTTTCAGAAGGAGGTTTTCAAAAACCGATTTTTGTCATATAAATTTTTTTCTTTTTCTTGGCATTTTCCATTTTTTGGTATTTTTGAAATAAAACTATGAAACTAAGAAGAATAAGGGATTTAAAACTATTTTATAATTTTTTGAGAAATATTTATAAAAGAAGGGTTTTTTGAGAAATTAGGGTTATTTTTAGGAAATTTCTTTAAAAAAAATGGGTTTGGATCCGGGTTTTGAGAAGATATTCTAGTTTTGAACCTTGAATCGAGAAATACAATGCGATGGATCCAAACGGATACCGGACGAACTGTCTGAGCCTTTCAAAAGTTATTTTGGTAATTTTGAGAATTTGATTAAAAATTAGACAACGAAGCTCAGATTTGGATTCTGACATTGGATCTGGATCCGAAATTGAGTCAAATATATAAAATGAATTTAATTTCAGCAAAATTTGAGAAATAAAATGGATTTGAGATTTAAAAGTGACTTAATTACCCAGAAATGGGAGCCAAAGGGCAAAAACGAAATATTTACAACATTTTGAAAATTTTGGGGTGTTCACAGGCGCCATGAACGGTTGAACTTCGTACTGATAGGCAAGTCCCATTCTTCGGAATTATACCGCATTTTCAAACGGGGGCGAGTTATTTTTAAAATCTTTTTCAAATGTCAGTTTGACTTGCGAAAGTAAAAATTTTGTGATGATAACAGGTTTGATGACCCTGATGGGACCTGCCTTCGCCTGATCAATTGTGTGCTTGACTTAGTTCAAATTGTCAAAATCGTGTTTCATGGAATGTCAGCTTTTACTTTCTGTTATCATGTGAACCTAGGAGCCTAGACTTGAACCCAGCTGACATGGATTGCATGTAGACTAGGCATGGTTTGGTAGGACCATATTGAGGAGAATTATTCATGCTCACATAGACTTAGGTCTAATACAACACTCCTCAATCTAGGAATTGTATGAAAACAATGTTTGCTTCTTCAAATATTTCAAAATTCTATCTCTTCAGGACTTAGAGCCATCTGTTTGTTTGCATGTGCTCATGTTTTCAAAAAGCACCCCACCTATCTTTACCCGGTCTTCACGTTGCTGGGCTTTCTTCCAGAACCATAGTTTGGGACAAAGCCTCATAACTGGGCCACCTATTTGGGTGAAAATCCCCCTGCCACGTACCAAGGGCCATAGTCCAACGTATATCGGCAGGCGCTCAAGGATGTTGGAAAACTTGAACCTAGAACCAGAGAAATTGATTTTATGCCACATACATCGAGCCTTGACTCGAGTATATAGGCATAGCATGATTGGACACAGATGATCTGAACCTTAGAGTTAGGATTAAGGTCCTACAACTATTTCAAAACTTGTGCATCTAGAGTCAGCTTTTAGGGAATGTTGTATATGCATACTTGTTTGTATAGGATGTGATTGAATGTCAGTTTCTTTTATTACATTTTTTCATAAGTTTTCTAAAATACTCGACGATTTTAAAAAATCTCCAATTTTTTCATCTGTTTCCATATACTATCTAAAATTCCTATTTTATTCAAACCCTAGACGATTTTTCAAATTCTTCTTTATTTTCCTCAAAACTCCAGGTGATTTTCCATCCTTTCGTTCTTCTGGATCTCGAATTTCCTGCTTCATTTTTATCCTGCCTGCATTCTTTTCAAAATTCTTGTATTTTCCCAAGTCTTATTCCAATTCTTTATGTTTTTCGGTCTGATGGCATTCAGTCAACTCGATTCAATCTTCCCTGAGGGCCACATCTCTTACGAGGTGCGACAAGGTCTTCCTGAACATCGAGTCCTCAGCATCGGATCCTTCTTTCCCCGGTGGTATTATTCATGGCTCAAAAACTTTTCTCGTATGTTTTCGAACCATTTGGACGATTGTGAATTGAAACTGGCATCCGCAGTGGGAATGCAGTCAGTTAACGGCAATTTGATCCATGCACTAGCAGAATGGTGGAATCCGAGCACTAGTACCTTCTGGTTCCTATGGGGGGAAATGACTTTGTTGATGGATGAATTCTCAGAGATTATGGGATTACCTGAACCAGTTGGTCAGCCTGGAGATCCACTGGAGAAACAATTTTTGATCAATGTCAAGGGTCTGGATCCCCAAGACGCTTTAGCCCGCATGACAGGACGCAAGTCTTGGCCTTTGATAGAGGAGAATGGAAATGAATATGTGGACCTGCTCGAAATCTACAGACAGTATGGGGCATTTGTGGAAGTCAGTTCCTTATCTCGAACAGCTCGAGAAAGAATTCAGCATGCGATAGTCTTACGCACTGTGGGATTAGCTCTCTTTCTAGACGAACGAAATTACATGGATATCAGGATAGTTCAGCTTTTGCGAAGGTGGGGAAGTCGACAGACCAGCCGCCTCTCCATAGCCATGGATGCACTTGCTTTTCTATACCGAGGGTTGACCCGTTTCACACTCGGAGAATCAATTCTAGTCGAATGGTGCACCTACGCATTACAATCTTGGTTCCTCCGACATGTGCCAGCCCGAGCCAGTTCATTCAGATACAATGGTGAAAAGCTTCTTCCAGTTGCGCGATACCGGTTCTTGATCGATAACCTTCAGGAAGAAGAGGTCGTGTGGGACTACTTTGATCGTCAGGAGTAACCTCCCAGATATACTTATACATACGGCAAGCGGTTCAAGCTACTTGGCCCATTCTTCTATGCATACTACCATTCAGAGCGCTGTGTCAGACGGTTCTCTCAAAGACAGAAGCGCATAGAAATTCACCTACTCTCAGGGATCTTGCTAGAGTTCGATCTCACATCAAATCAGTGGTCCGGAGCATACCATTCTGCCAGACATGGCTGAGATTCTTTTATTACTCTCACTATTGTTCCTGGTCCTTGAGTGTCCTGTGATTATCAGGAGTGGTGGAAAATTGTCTGTCCCCCTCCCCTTTGTCAAGTGTATTATTAATAAAATCATGTTTTTTTTCTTCAATAAAATTCCCTTAATTTTCATCCTATCTTGGTTTGACGACCTCGCCTAGGTAACAAGGTGCATTTTTAGTTGTTTATTTTGCAATGAATAGCAGCGCAATTGTCGTGACCCCAGCGACGACTCAGTCTCTAGTAATGGGATATCCTTCAAATTGTCTATCAGATATGCAACAAATATTTCCTATTCAAAACCATTTTCAGCAGCTAATCCTCAGTTTTGCCCTATAGAGAGCATCTGCATCCTTACATGGTTCAGACGAGATCCAGAAAGAAAACCGCGATAGTCCAGATTACCAGTTTCCCGTTAGTTTCAATGCAAGAAATGACCTCTTCATAATCTGCCGAAAATGGAAAGCAGCAAGCTAATGATGACATCGACCCACAAATGTATTCATTGTTCCAGAGAATGCTGAGTAAGTTAATGACTGAAGAAACAAGAGCTAGCTCAGGAAGAGCCCACAATAAGAAAAAGGTCAAAGGCCGAACAGTGAAAAAGAATGTGAAGATCACTAGGAAGCAGAATTGTCACGAAGAAATATCTGATGAGGCAGAATCAACAGAAGATACTGATGAGGAATATGAAACTCACCAAGCAGTTAGAAAGTCTATTCAAAGGCAGGGGTCAGCTTATAAATCTGGGAATCAGTCTGTCAATGACCCTACTCAGCCACAACTCCGAGATGTGATGAAGATGGTCAAGGATCTGCTGGCCCGTGACAAGGGCAAAAGGGTCTTCACAAGTGAAGATTTTTATGACGGACTGGATGGGGATGATGATCTTGACAATCTCCCCAAGAAATTTATCAAATTCGATGGTTCGGGTGACCCAAAGGCACACCTCACCCTTTTCTTCGCAGAATGTTTCAAGTTCAGAAGGAACAATCAAGCCCTGTTCCTCTGTTTTCTCCGCAGTTTGGAGGATATTGCAGCAGAATGGTATTCAGAGCATATTAATCCTATAGAGCTGAAAGAGTTTGACAAAGTGGTCAATTTGTTTATTGAACGCTTTTTATTCAATGTTGAGGCCCTCCCGACTCTCAGCCACCTCTGCAGTCTGAGGCAGAAAGAAAATGAGAAAGCCAGGGATTTTATTCATAGGTGGAGATCCGCTTGTAACAAGATGCGTGATCCAATATCAGAGGGACACACACTATCTTTGATCCTAAGCAACTTCTCGCAACCCCTAAGGGGATTAATTTCCACCTCTCCATCAAAGACCTTCATAGAACTGACAGAACGAGCCGAATGACTTGAGTTGAGTATGGAAAATGGCTCTTACGAGGGTTTCATCTTCACCAAGAATAGCAATCAACAAGAATCGAAAAAGAAAATCAATTTTACTTTCTCTTCCAATGCCGGCCATAGTGACTGCAAAAATAGCTAGAGAAACCATACAGGCCAAAAAGAAAAGTCTTCAAGGCAAAATAAAAAGTTGGATCAACATAAAGAAAAGATAAAGTGAGATGGTTGGGGTAGCGATCGCCAGTTTACTCCTCTTGAGGAACCTCTCGATGAAATCCTTGAATATATGTTGACCAAGGAATTGGTAAAACTTCCAAGAGCTACAGATCCTCCCACAATCATGGGAAGATTCATGGACCAGTTTTGCAAATTCCATCAGGCAGTAGGGCATGATACTGACCATTGCTTCGTCTTCAAGAACATCGTTCAAGACTGCATTGACAAGAATCTTCTTGTTGAAGATGAAAAAAAGGACCAACCATCCAGATTAAGCCTTTTCCTCAATCACTCAAGAAGCTGACAATGCTAGCATTTCTCATTTTGCATTTTGCTCTCATTACTTTGAGGGGATGATGAAATCCCATTTACCTTTCCCTGATTTGTCATTTTTCCTTCACTACATCAATAAAATTATCAATTTTCCTCATAAGCTTGATGCCATCTCTTGTTCTCCTTCTCCACAAAATATTCTTTCATGTGGAATGACCCTTTTCAGAGTCCCTCGTGAATCAATCAAAAGTTGATTGCTTTATTACCTTCAGGGCGTGTTCTTCGAACGACAATTATCATTTTTTTTATCCAAAACTTGCTTCTCCTGTTACACTGGGACATTACTTTGAAAATTGTCTTTAAAACATCCTGTATGCAGGCATAATCAAACAAATCTCTCATTTTGCATGCATATGCATCCATTTGCATGTATCTGCATTCATTTGCATTCAGTTTACATCAGTCTAACTACCCATTCAGGATAAGGGATAAATCCTGAGACCCCAATAATTGTCCAAGTCATCATGAGAATGAAGACTGAAAATCTCTCATCAGAATCAGTTGGGTAAGATTTTCAAAATCCAGTGTTCGTGCTGGTAAATTTTCAAAAATCAGTGTTCGTGCTGTTAAAATTTTGAAATCTTGTGTTTGTGCTGGTAATTCTTCAAAATCTAGTGTTCGTGCTGATAATTCTTCCAAAAACAGTAGTCGTACTGATCCATTTTCAAAATCCAGTAGTTGTACTGGTTCATTTCCAAAATCCGGTATTCACGCTGGTACATCTTTCAAAATCCAATTGTTATTGGTCGGACTTTCAAAATCCAATTTTTATTGGTCAAACTTTCTAAATCCGGTTTTACTGATTAATGTTTTCAAACCTAATCCATGTTGGTCTAGTCTTCTCGCGGGATTCGAGTTCCAACTCGAATTCTCTTTCCTCCTCGATTCGAGTCCCAACTCAAATTTCTTTCCCTTCTGAATCGGTCTAGAAGATTCGTGTTCCGATTCGAATCTTCTTCCAAATCCAATTCAGAATTGGTCTAGAAAATCTGAGTTCTGACTCGAATTTTCTTTCAAATCCAATTCATCTAGTTTTCTTTCCTTCAAATGTCTTGAATTGGTCTAGAAGATTCGAGTTCTGATTCGAATCTTCTTCCAAATCCAATTCAGAATTGGTCTAGAAAATCTGAGTTGCGACTCAAATTTTCTTCCAAATCCAATTCATCCAATTTTCTTTCCTCCAGATTCTAGAATTGGTCTAGAATATCCGAGTTCCAACTTAAATCTTCTTCCAAATCCAATTTACCTAGTTTAAAAGTTTGAATTTCTACTCAAACTATCCTGCAAATAGGTCTAGAAAATCCGAGTTCTGACTCGAATTTTCTTTCCTTCTAATTTATCTAGTTTTTCTTCAGGATTTGAGTTCCGACTCAAATTTCTTTTCCTTCCAAATTGATCTAGTTTTCCATTAGGATTCGAGTTCCGACTCAAATTTCTTTTCCTTAAAACCAACTTGGTCTAAGTTTTTCCTTTAGGGTTTGAGTTCCGACTCAAATTTCCTTTCCTTCTGAACTTTCCAAGTTTTTCCTTTAGGATTCAGGTTCCGACTCAAATTTCTTTTCCTTAAATCCAAATTGGATAAAATTTTCCTTTAGGGTTCAAGTTTCGACTCAAATTTTCTTTCCTTTAAATCCAAATGGGTCTAGTTTTTTACTTCGAAGATTTGAGTTTCGACTCAAAATTTTCTTTCCTTCAAAACCAAACTTTCTAGTTGTCCTTTGAAGACTTGGGTTATGACTCAAACTTTCCAGTTTTCCTTACAGGATCCGAGTTTCGACTCGATCGTTCTTTCAAAGCCAACCTCTGAGTTGGACTTACCTTCAAAATCTAGCATTGTGCTAAGACTTACTTTTAGAATTCCAATTTCGTATTGGATTTACCTTTAGAGTTTAGGTTCGTGTTGAACCTTCATCCAGAATCCCACTGATGTGTCAACTCAGATATTAAGCAATTTCTTTCACCAAATATTCCAAGAATATTTTGCCAATTTGTCATTAAATATTTGTTGATTTCAAAACCTTTATTGCATAAAAGAATTACCTCAAAATTACCTTCAATATTACTTCCAAAAGGACAAAGCTTTTGCGAAGAAGGATTCAAAATTCAAAATCTTTCTATTGACCAACCAAAAGGATGAAGAATAAATCCACGATATGGCCAGCAAAGAAAATTCAATGTTGTTGCAAAGCCATAAGTGATTGATATTGATCGCAGTCAATGGCACACTTTTAAAGATCATTTTAGGAAAATAAAGCAGTCGAAATATCCTGGGTGATACAGAAAAATCCACTCAATCTCCATATCTCCTCAATCACCTAAGCTACAATTAAATATCTGCAAAAGGGATCTCTCAATTGTCGTCAAGATGAAGGCGAATTAGGCGAGTCGACCCCCGGGGCCAAAGAAGATTTGAATCATCTCCAAGATGACGGAGTTGGTGACGAATCCTTCCAGGGAAAGTCCAAAGCACTGTCGAGATGAAGGCAGATGTGATGAGCCTCCTGACAAACCCTAAAAGATATTTAATTTCTGCTATCATCAAGAGATTTCCAACCAAAGAGCCAATAATTGTCAATATAATCCCTGAGAGAAAAGAAGGATTGGAACATCTCTGAGATGAAGGAGTTTGTGACGTACCCTTCCAAAAAAAAAAGAGAAAGAGAGAAAAGTCAGGACATCTCCAGAATGAAGGATGATGTAATCCCCGAATACCCAAGAAAGCATCAATTCTGTCAAAAAGAGAGTGCAGAAAGATCATCATGAGAAAAGAATCCCAGGATATCAGACTGTCGAATCTATCAAGAATCTTCTTTAATTTTGTGAAATTCTTTTATCAATATTCTTTCACCAATAGCTCTCGTAATATCAAAAATACTTTTTTTCCGTCCCTATCAAGGAAATTGATAGCTTCCATGAAAGAAAGTCAATTGTAAGCAATTTGAATTTGAATCTTGATTCTACAGAGTAAGCCCAATTGGAGGTAATACTTTGGGTAGAAAAGAGAAAATATTTTTTTACCGATATACATCATTGTTTAGTATTTTGAATCAACAAACACTTTTTAACATTTTGGCAATATTTTCTTACTATCTTGACATGAAGTGAAGAGCTCAATGCCCATCTTGACACATTCTGGCATCACCTTTTGCCTTCTTGAGAGAGTAACCTTTATCATCTTTCGCGTTGTTGAATGATTAGCCTTCTCTCCAAAAGGATAGCCTTTGTCGTCTTTCACGTTGTTGAAAGATTAACCTTCTCTCCAAAAGGATAACCTTATTCATCTTTCACGTTGTCGAAATAATCGCCTTGTTCCTTTGGATCATCTTATTCATCTTTCGCGTTGTCGAAAGAATCACCTTGTTCCTATGAATCACCTTATTCATCTTTCGCGTTGTCGAAAGAATCGTCTTGTTCCTATGGATCACCTTATTCATCTTTCGCGTTGTTGAAAGAATCACCTTGTTCCTTTTGATCACCTTTGTCATCTTTCCCGTTGTCGAAAGAATCGCCTTGTTCCTATGGATCACCTTATTCATCTTTCGCGTTGTCGAAAGAATTGCCTTGTTCCTATAAATCATCTTTCGCGTTGTCGAAAGAATCGCCTTGTTCCTATGGATCACCTTATTCATCTTTCGCGTTGTCGAAAGAATCGCCCTATTCCTTTGGATCACCTTATTCATCTTTCGTGTTGTCGAAAAAATCGCCTTGTTCCTTTGGATCACCTTATTCATCTTTCACGTTGTCGAAAGAATCACCTTGTTCCTTTGGATCGCCTTATTCATCTTCCACGTTGTTAAAAGATTAGCCTTTTCTTCGAAAGGATAGCCTTATTTATCTTTCGTATTGTCAAAAGAATTGCCTTCCATCGCCTTATTCATCTTTCGCGTTGTCGAAAGAGTTGCCTTATTCCTCTTCAAGAAAGTCTTCTTATTTGTCATCCAACTTACCATTTCTATTCCCGATCAGGTTAAGGGTATAAACTTGGGCCTCATTTGATGAGGTATTTCATTTTCTGCCCAATCAGGTTAAGGGTATAAACCTGGGCCTCATTTGATGAGGTATTTCATTTTTCGCCCAATCAGGTTAAGGGTATAAACCTGGGCCTCATTTGATGAGGTATTTCATTTCCCGATCAGGTCAAGGGGTTAAACCTCAGCCTCATTCTGATGAGGTATTTCATTTCCCGCCCCATCCAGGTTAAGGGCTAAGCCTGAGCCTCATTTCGATGAGGTGAATCTTCTTCTTTGCTCTCCATTCCGTATCTATCATCATCATCTGAATTAATTCCTTCACACCCAGTTAGATTCTCCTAACTGGGGCATTTTTTTTATATATATATAGTCCAAATTTGGTGTGTTTTCTTTGCCACTAAGCTCGACTTACAACCGACTTAGTAGTAAAGAGGGGCATCTGTAAACACCCCAAATTTTCACCCTCATCCAGTGTTTATATATTTCATGTGTCATTGCATATCATTGCATGCATTCAGCATACCATTTCATTGCATTGCATGTCATTACATCTCATTTTCGAGATTCAACACTCTTGTTTTCAAAATATTTAATCCAAATTCGGGTTTTAAAACTTTTCTTTCAAAATCAATGTTAAAACTTGGGATTTTAATCAGCATTCTGTCATTTGTCACCCCCAGGACCTTATATTTTGAAGTATTTTCTCAGAAAATAATTTGGATTCATTTCAAACTCAATTTTAATTGATTTCAATTCTCAAATGAGACCCATTTAGGTGGTGTCGCTTCTGAATTCCTTTATTTATCAAAAATCTCAAAAATTTTAGTGTCCTAGTTGGATCAGGACTTGTATTTTCATCTTTTTGAACCTTTTTAAAACACCATTCTGATTTTAAACCAGTTATGGTCATATCCCTTGTCCATTTCCTCCGTTTTGGCCAAAATTTCAGAGTCTTAGTTAGATCAGAACTCTTCTTCAAGAGTCCAGTCGGATCAGGACCCTTCTTCACAGTTTTAATCGGATTAGGACTCTAATCTTTTACAGCTATTTTATCTATTTTCAATCAAATCTTTCAAAATGAGTCAGAAACTCAGAGTTTTAGTAAAAACAGGACTATGTTCAGAGAGTTCTAGTTGGATCAGGACTCTGATCCTGATTTCAATTTTGAAAGAATCTTTCAAAAATCCTTCCATCTATCAAAGTTGTTACACTTTTCTCAAAGAATTTCAAAATTCTGAGGTTTTATCCCAGAGTCCTGATCGAATCAGGACTCTATCCAAAATTGGTTTTCATACTTCATTTTCACTGGTTTTCAAAAGCTTTGCCCAAATTTCATCATTTGCTTATCAGAAAACCAAAATTTTTAGAGTTCTGATCGAATCAGGACTCTTTCTTAGAATCCTAATCAGATCAGGACTCTAAACCAAAACTTCAATTTCATCCTGTTTTTAACTGTTTTTCAAAATTCTCTCATTTGTTTTCTCAGAAAATCCAAAAATCTGAGAGTCCTAGTTCAATTAGGACTCTATCCCCAGAGTCTCAGTTGAATCAGAACTCTGGTTTATTTCAATATTTGTTATTATTTTCGCTGCTTTCACAAGTTCTTTCATCTGTTTTTCAGAAAAATACCAAAAAAAATCTAGAGTTTTAGTCTGATCAGGACTCTGTCTTGGAGTCCTAATCCAGTCAGGAGTCTGTTTTAAAGTTCGTTTTTACTTTCATTTTCATTTATTTCTATTTGTTTTAAAAAATTAGGTCATTTTGTAGAATCCCAGTTGATTCAGAACTTTGTTTCAGAGTTTCGGTTGAATTAAGACTCTAAACTTGACTGCATTTTCTGCCTTTTACCATTTTTTTTTATAAAATCTTTCAAAAACTCCTTCATTTGAATTTTAAAATCCAAAATCTCAGAGTCCTAAAAATTCAAAACTCTAGCTTAGAGTTCCAGTTCGCTTAGAACTCTATTTTCAAAACTTTGAATTTCAACTGTCGATTTTAACCCTTTTTTAAAGTCATTTTTAGTATTTATTTCAAGTTTTTCAAAACTTCGATGTGGGCCCCCCTCAGTTGGCGCCATATCCATAGGAGTTCTGACTTAGTCAAGACTCTGTACCATTTCAAACCTTTCAATCTCAAAGTCTACTTTTGAATCTCTTTTGGAAAACCTCTCATTTTCAAGTTTTAAAATCATTTTTGAAAATTCAAGTGGGGCCCACTCGGGGTGGCGCCACATTTGAAGAATTCAAGGTTAGACTAGGGTTAGTCATTGTCCTAGTTAGGATAGGGGTTTAGAGGAGTCAAAAGCAATTTTAAAAAACCATTTTATTTAAGTTTTAAACCATTGGTTTTTAAAGGTTTTAAATTCAAGTTTTAAAAACCAAATGTGGGTCCATACTAGGTGGTGCCACATTTGGACTTTCTAGGGTTTAATTAGGTGTTAATTAGGGATTAATTAGGGATTAATTAGAGTCCATTTAGGTTAAAATTCTCCAAAAAAATCGTCCTCCCCATGTGGTTTATCAAAAACAATTAAAAAGAGTCCAAAAAATCAAAACTCTTCCTAAACAAATCCAAAAAAAAAAAATCTATAAATAGGGGACCTAAAGGGGGTCAAAGAGAGCTCTTTTCTCTCTCAAATTTTCATGGCTTATCTCTCCTCTCCAGCACCTCCACCTTCCTTTATTGCATCTGCACCCCCAAGGTGAGTTATTTAATATTATTATATTATTTTTTATTAGTTTTCTATGATTTTTCAATAGATTTCACCATGGAAACTCCCCTTTCATGGATTTAACCATGGATTCAACCTCAAAAACCTCAAGTTTGATTCAAAAAGATGATCTAACCCTGTTCCATGCTGTTTTCCATGATTCTAATCCATTAGAATTGATTATTGCATTATTTTTTATATTCTTAACCAAGAAAACATGAGATTTATCCGATTAAATGGATTAAATCCATGGTTTCAAGGGTAAAAGCAATTTCAACCATGGATTCCCTATTTTTATTTATTTTTTTACTTATTAATGTTTATTACATGTATTTCAGCATAGAAATTAATTTTGTTTTACTGTTTAAGTATTGTTTTATTGTTTTTATTGATTAAAGCATGTTTTATTGAGTTTTATCAAATTTCTGTGTGTTTTAAGCTTAGATTAGTAAAGAGAATGTTAGTTCGTATTGAAGTACTCACTGTAAATTTCTGATTTTTTTATATATAATACAAGGATATGTCAGTATACTACTGTCAAAAATTCAGATGTTTTGGAATTCGGAAACCCTGTTAATAAAATACAAAGTCAAATCAGGATTTCTGTTGATTAAAATCGTTGTTTAATTTCAAGCCTAACTTATAGACGTGTTATTTCTCTCATCCGATATCCGATTCAAGATCCGTAAAGTGCAGTAGATTCATGTTAATGTAAACTATTTACTGGAAAAATTTTATAATTTTTTGTCCCTATTTGGTATTTTTCTTCCGCCAGAGAATCAGATTTAAAATTTAAAACTCGTTAGGGTTTACCAAAACCCTAATCTGAGTTGTACTGCTCATAGATCTCAAACCATAGATCTGATTCATAATATGTAAAAAAAGAGATTCATTATTTTTCTATATACTATTCAGTTATGAAATCTTAGAAATTTTAAATTAAGTTTGCTATTTATTTTTGTATTTTCAACCGGAAGTACCTGTTCTAAGCACTTTTATATTCATTAAATTTTAATCCAGATTGCCGGAAGGGTTTCTCCCTAACCGGAGATGATTTTTCTGATCTGTAAAAAAGAAAATCTTTGTTTACCTGTCTAATTTACCTTTGTAAAATTTCAGAAATTTTCATGATGAATTTCCCCTAATTCGGGTCTAACATTGGAACTGGTCTGTAAACATGGGTGAAAATAGCTTATTTTAGGGTTTTAATGCAATTTTCGAATTGGAATAATGTCAAAAATATATTTTTATAATTCCAATCTAATTTTAGGGTTATAAAAAGAGCAAGTGTAGTTTTTTACGACTTTTGTAATCCATTTGATGCTTGAATTGATCGAATTGCAAAACAGGGTACCCGTAGGATCCCGAAACACTGCCAAAATCATGATATTTGTGATATTTCTTGATTTTCGTGTATAAGTTCATGTTTTTAGGGTTTTTTCATGTTTATAATCATATTAGGATGTTTCATTTTTTATTTTATGTTTATTTCAATCGTAAATCCAAAGTTTTTACTAAAATCTATTTCAGAAAACCCTGATTTCAAGGCCATAGTCTTGCTATCAGGAGCATTTTGGTCATTTGACCTCAATTTCGAAATTATAAACCCTAATTTTCATGTTTTTAATCATTTCATATCATATTTGGTTTAATTTATCCTTATTTGAATTTCAAAAGTTGTATTTTACAAAATATCTTTCTGAAAACCCTAGTTTCAAGGCCATAGTCTTGCTATCAGGTGTATTTTGGTCATTTTGACCCCAATTTCGAAATTTAAAATTCTATTTTCATATTTATTCCATCTTATTTCATATTTTATTAAGTTTGTATAAGGGAATCATATGGAAAATGGCTTATATCTAGCAAAATCCAGTAATTTTTAGATATTGCTGGATAAACCTAGAAAAGCCGACATTTCTTCACTAACAAGTTTTCTAGTTTTGCAGAGACCTTGAAGACTTTACTTTTATGTATTTAAATTCAATTAGTGATGTAAATTGTAATTAAATTTGGAATAAGAATTTCAATTTCTGCTTAGATTAGGATTTATATTGCATATAGTTTTAAACTTTGATATATAACTGCTATGTATGCCAATTCATGCAGATTCTTTACAAATTCACTATAATCTACACGAATGGCACATGCACTAGCTCTTATGGAGTTGACAAACTGGGTGGAGTTTGTATTTATGGCCATAGTCAGAATATGAATGAGACCCAGATTTGTGATCTTCATATTAGCCATATTCAGTCTACACTCTTAGGCTAACTTCAAAATGCACTGCATTTCTCAAAAATACAAAAAGATTTTCTCAATTCCTCAAAATCAAGTCTTTCAAATCCATATTCATTCACTTCATTCATTTACCAATTCCAATTTCAATTCAGAGAAATCGATTTTCTCAAAAAATTTCAAGTCTTACTCAGAAATTGATTTTCTCAAAACTCTGAGCTTTCAAATGGTATTTCAAGTATTTATCAAGTTTAAATCATGATTTTTTAAGTTATATATTCAATTTCAAAGTTTGAATTCAGAAAAATCAAGTTTTTCCAAAGTTATTTGAAATTCCTTAGAAATCGATTTTCCTAAAACACTTGAATTCTTCAGAAATTGATTTTCATTTTCCTCAGAAATATTCTTTCACCATGATTCACGATTTTCCAAGTGTCATCTTTTCCAAGAATTTTCCAAGTATTTTAAATCTCAGAAGCAAACATCATGTTTTCAAACCTGCATTTTTAGAAAATCATAGCACATGCCTGATTCTTTGTACATTTAGGAAATAGAACACGATTTAGACAAGTTGAGCAAAGCTAAGCACACAATTGATACTTGGTTTAATTACCTCTTGTAAAGGTGTCAGGAACGGTTGAACCTCGTACCGATAGGCAAGTCCCATTCTTCGGAATTATCCTGCATTTTAAAACGGAGGTGAGTTATTTTCAAAATCTTTTTCAAAGGTCAGTTTGACTTGCAAAAGTAAAAATTTTGCAATGATAACAGGGGTCTCACTTGACCTTGATTTGAAAATATTTAGCAAATAACTCGTCTCCGTTTTAAAAATATTTGCGGGAAAATGGAGAGACGGGATTCGCTCGTCGGTACGAGGTTCGACCGTTCCTGGCGCCTTTACCAGGGGTAATCGAACCAAGGGTCGAATTCATGTCTCTTTGCTTTGCTTAAAAGATTATTTAAGAATTTATCCTAAGTCTAAATGCAAAAAGAATCATGTTTGTGCAATGCAAGAATGTATGCTCTTTTCAAAAAATGGTTTTTGGAAATCTCCAAGTGTTTTGAGATGATAATGGAGTAAAGAAATGGTTTATGAATGATAGAATCTAACTTAGAACTTGAGATAGATTAGGAAGGATATTTTGAAGTTCTAAGTCTTTGAACTAATCAGAGTTTGAAGAATAAATCTTTGAAAAGGAATGATTTTTGAAGTGGAGATAAAAGGAGAAGAAGGAAAGTTTCAAAGTCATAAATGGACCTTGAATTAGAATCTTGAACCTGGAATTGAATTCTAGCTTTGAAGTTTTGAAATTAGAATGAGATTTGAGAAATCCAAAATAAGATTGAGAGATGGAATCAATTTTTGGAATTTTTGAGAAGCAAGATAAACTTGTATCTGGAATGAAATCTGGAAAAATGGAATTAGATTTGGAGATAGAATTTGATTTTGAAATTTGGAATTCAAGATGGAATTTGAATCCAAAGTCTGGATTCTAAATAGAGTCGAGATTCAAAATTGAATTCTGGGTTTTAGAATCCTAAATGGGAATTGGATCTGAAATCTGAGATCCAGTGATGAAGTTGAATTCTGGATTTTAAAATGAAATTGGATCCAAGATTGGGAATCCAAGATGGAATTTGGATCTGAAGTCTGAGATCCAAGATGGAACTGGATTCTGAATCCTAAAATGGATTTTGGATCTGAAGTCTGCGATGCAAGATGGAACTGGATTCTAGATCCTAAAACAAACTTTGGATCTGAAGTCTGAGATCCAAGATGGAATTGGGTTTTAGATCCTAAATGGAATTTGGATCTGAAGTCTGAGATCCAAGGTGAAATTGGATTTTGGATCCTAGACGGAATTTGGATCTAAAGTCTGAGATCCAAGATGGAATTGTATTCTGGATCCTAAAATGGAATTGGATCTGAAGTCTGAGATCCAAAATGGAATTGGGTTCTAGATCTAGAATTGGAGTTTAAAATTTTAGAAGATGAATCATAGATTTCAAAGTTAAATTGATTTTGAGATTTTTTGAATTTGAATTTTGAACTTTGGAATTTCAAAATTGATTTGAGTTTTGAAATTTGATTAGAATTATCAATTGAACTTTGAATATACAAATGAATTTCAAAGTCAAAATTGGACTTTTGAATTTGAAGCTTGAATTTGGAATCAGAAGATGAATCAGAGATTTCAAAGTTAAATTGAACTTTGAAATTAGATTTGAGATATTGACTTGATTTTGAATTTTGAAAATGAATTTGGAATCTCAAAGTTGATTTGAACTTTTGAAGTTTGATTTATATTGGAATTTTTAAAGTTTTGGAATGAATTTGAAATTTCAAAGTCAAATTGAACTTTGAAATCAAAATTTAAATCTTTGAAATAAGATAGAAGAGTGAATTAAAATAGAGATTGAGGAAAGATGTTTGAGATCACTTGGAGTTTTGGAAAAGGAAATTTTGAAAATATGATGCAATTCTATCCTATATGATGAATGAATTTAAAAAACTTGAAATTAGATTTGAAAATCATATTTCATTTTTTAAATGAATGTAAATAAGATTGAGGATATAATATATCCCTGACTATGGTCATTGGATATATTATATAATAATCATATTTAAATTCAGGTGAAGAATAAAACATACTTTGGTGCTTTTATAGAGTTTAAAATGAAATTAACTCTCAATATATCCTCACTATGGCCATTGATATATGTATTGAATTAATTTTAAACTAAACTCTGATAAAAGAGGAAAATATTTAAAAAAAATATGATGAATTTTGAAAAAGGACCCAGTGTGGATCGAGTGTTATTTTATAAAAGATAAAAATCCTAAGTTTTGTTTACATCCTGACTATGACCATTGATGTAAATCATCAACTTAGGATTAATTACCTCTTACAAGTAATGGGATCTTACGATAAATACTGCTTTGGTATTACAACAATTCCCATCATAGCAAGTCATGGTAAATTTCATAGTAAAAGGAAGCCTTTCGGCAGATCAAAACGAGAATTTTCTTTAGATTAAAACAAGAAATCTATAACCAGTCCAATGTGAAATGCTGAATTTGCAGAAGAGGCAGAGGGGGATAACATAATATTATATATGGATATAATGGTGTGTTGAATAAAGATCGAGGTTAACTAGTCATCTAAATAGTCATGCAACAATGAACATCGTGATTCAGAACTATTGTCATGCTAGGGCTTCTGCTAACAACTGTGAACTTTCCTTACTATATACACAGATTTCAGAAGAGTCACACTCCAAGTCTTGATGATACTGCTGTTGTCAGGCTGAATCTTGAAGTTCAGCTAAGCAAACATATGATTTATAAAAATGCTTCAGAGTGAAACCTGGCAGGTATAGAGAAGCTTTCAGCAATGTGTAAAATTTCGGGTGACCCAACCTTACAGCTGTATTTACCAGATGAAAATCAATATCTAAACATGTATCATTAATGCAAGTTTGATGGACTAACATCAGAGCATTTGACGTAAAGCAACAAGAGATGAAATCTGATTCTAGAGTTTAGAAATAACATGCAGGCAATAACATTAGTAATAAATAATAGGGACAAAATAAAGTCAGCAGATGAAATGGTAAGACAACACAGTGCGATAGATGTTTTGGCAATAAAAGGATATATATACACACCGAGTTTGAGTATGACATAGAACTCATGGCACAGGAGCACGCGTTTACATCACTGATGCTATATTGCTGATGATCAAGATCAGTTCTAAAAGGTTGATACACGCCTATAAAGGGAACACGCCAAGCACCCAAACTAACTGATAATCCAAACATCATTAATAGGATTATGGCACACAAGTCAATGCTCGTGCCCTTTCATCACCCTCAGCTCCAACTTTTCATAATCCTTCTCCAGTGAGGTCAAATTTCCATGAGCATCAGAGGACTCATCCTCTTTCATACCCTTACCAACATGCCGGTGAACACAGGTACGCTTGGCATACATAAGATCAAACTGATGATCACAATAGTTTATAAACATCATTTATTCGTCTTTGTGGGTTTTTTTTTTTAGCATGACACCATTGATGTAGACCAAATTACTTGGTCATGAGACATCGTTATGAGATGCAGTGAAGCAGATATGAGGATGTAATATTATCACGATGAAGAGATGAAGGCCATGGGAATAGTTGCTTTTAGCAGACTATCCTCTGTAAAATCAACTCCCTCAACACCAGCCGATTGGTCTTGATAACAGCGGGTCAGGAGATTTCAACATAAGCAAGTTGTTGAACCATAATTTAGCAAAGATCGTTGTACCATGACCATATTCCTTCTTCTTTTTAAACACCCAGACTTGAATGAATGTCAGAACAACAAATGAAACCGATGGACAATCAACCGGTAAAACAGGATAATTAAAATGAAAAAAAAAAAATGAGATCGACGGATAATCCAAAGAAAAGGGAAAAAGAAAATGAATAAAAAAGGACACCCTAAAGCGCGATGAATGTGGAGCACCAGATCAAGTATGAACAAGGAATGTAATGAGATGGAAAGAGGTAAAAAAAAGAAGAAAGAAAGAAAAAAAAAAGAGAAAAAGAAAAAATGGTGCGAGGGATCAAAGAATGCCAAAACACAGTATTATGCAAGAAAATACAAATACCTAGAAAATGAAGGAGAGATATGCTAAACACACGCATTTGAATAGTATATATAAGATTTAAAACAGAAAATCGGCAAGAAACAATGCTAAGATCGGATTGTCAACTGCGTATCAAGAAGAGAAAAAAAAAAGAAACGGAGGGAGTAATGTTGGAATGTAAAATTCCTCTTGATATTGCACAAGGGATGGGTTGATGTTGAACAGGCAACTCAACACCATCGATAATGCGTAAATGGGGCAATAATGGGAAAAATTTTAAGCTTCCCTTCTGTCTTCCTCTTGAACCCATTTTCAAATGAAGAAGGAGAAAGAGATGGCGGTGGATGGTGCTTGAAGGAAGAAAATGAATGATTCAGAAGAAAAATCGATGCCCAGATGAGGCTTGGGTGTCCCCTTTTTAAAGAGGGAAAGGAAGGCTTCCGAAGGTGTTCGTTAAGGATGAACAGAGGGAGAAGGGTGGTGGTTACAAATCAAGGGTTGAAGAGGATGGGGACTGAGGTTCCATTGGTGATCAAGGGTTGAAGAAGGGTATTGGGGAATTCGGTGATGAAGGAGAGTGGTAGAGGGTTCTGGAAGAAAGAGGGCGATGGAGCGAGAATGGGGAGAGAGAATCCGATAAAGCCCCTGAAGATATTCATTGAAGAAACTTTCTTTTTCTTTTTTTTCAAAAGAGTGTCCCTTTTTTTTTAAGTATTTTCAGAAAGATGGTTTCAGTTAAAAAGATGTTTTTTTTTCAAAAGGGGAGGTCTTCAAAACTATATTTTTTTTCTTTCTTTGTATTTTCCATTTTTTTTTGGTATTTTTGAATAAAATTCTAAAGATCTAGGCAAAAACAAAAGTATTTTGGTATTTTTGAGGAATTTTTATAAGAAGAGGTTTTCTAAAAATTTGGGTTTGATTTCTTCAGAAAATGAGTTTGGATTCAAAATTTGAGAATATTTTCGAGTTTTTAACCTCGATTTGAGGAATATCGAGCAATGAATCAAAGTGGATGCCGGATGGACTGTTCGAGCCATTCAAAAACTATTTTTGGCATTTTTGTAATTTCAATTTGAGAATTGGACAACGAGGCTCAAATTTGGTTTTTGACAATGGGTCCAGATCCCAAATTGAGTCAGATATATAAAACGATTTTAATTTCAGCAAAATTTGAGAAATACAATGGAATTTAGATTTAAAACTGACTCAATTATTCAGAAAATGGGGTCAAGGGCAAAAAGGGAATATTTATAAGATTTTGAAAATTTTGGGGTGTTCACACAGGGAGAGTTTGAAGGGACTCGCTTTCTTCGCGAACAATTTGCAAAACAACAACCAACTTTACACAAAAGAACCCTTTTTTCAGGGAGAGTTTCGACAAAAGCTCGTTTCTTTTGTGGCCCCCATTTTTCTCATCTTTGTCCCACCCTGTCACAGAGGACCCTCTTCTAGGGAGAGTGTGATGGACTCGTTCCTCTGTGATACTTTCTCAACTTCGTTTTTTCGGTCGCTTTTCCATAAGAGAATCCTAGAGATAGGGAGTTTTGACGAAATCTTAATTTCTCTTCGAAAGTTTTGTTTTGCAAACACCTCCTCTTCGGGGAAGAGAGGAGTATTTCCAACTTCTCATTCAGGTAAGGGCTAAGCTTGAGTCTCTCTTTTGGGGAAAAAGAGAGGAGAATTTTGTCACGGACGTGTCGATTCGATATCAAGCAATTTCTTTCATCAAGGATTTCTAGAATACTTTGCCAATTTGCTATAAAAAACCATTGTTGATCTCAAAGCTTTCATTGCATAAAGAATTATCTCGAACTACCTTTAGTATTATTTCCAAAAGAGCAAGACTTTTGCCAAGTAAGAACGGAATTCAAGCTTTATCTGTTGGTCAACCAAGAGGATGAAGAAAAATCTTCGATATGACCGGCAAAGGAAAAATTCAATGATGTTGAAAAGCCATAAGTGAATTTATATTGATCACAACTATGACACATTCTTAAAGATCATTCTTGGTAGTAAGACAGTGGAAATATCCTGGGCAGCAAAAAGGACCTACCCAATCCATATCTCCTCAGTCATCCAAGTTGCAATCAAATATCTGCAAAAGGGATCTCTAAATTGTCGTCAAGATGAAGATGAATATGCGAGCTAGATCTTCGGGGCCAAAGAAGATTTGGATCATCTCCGAGATGAAGGAGTTTGTGACGGATTCTTCCAGGGAACATTCAGATCACTGCCGAGATGAAGGCGACTGCGACGAACCTCCCGACAAAACCTAAAAGATATTTGATTTCTGCTATCATCCAGAGACTTTTTGACCAATGAACCAATATCATCAAGCCTAATTCCTGAGAAAGAAAAAGAAGGATAGGAGCATCCCCAAGATGAAGGAGTTTGTGACGTACCCTTCCCCGAAAAAGAGAGAAAAGTCAGGACATCTCCAAAATGAAGGATGATGTAAAAGCCCAAGAAAGCTCCATGACTCAAAAGAGTGCAAAAAGACCATCATGGGGAAACCCCAGGATATCAAACTGCCTGAAACTGCCAGGAATCATCTTTATCTATGTGAAATTCATTTATCAATATCTTTTCACTCAATCGCTTTTATGAAGCTAAGAATATTTCCTCTCTTTTCATATCAAGGAAATTGATGTCTTCCTTAAAGAAACTCAACAACAATAAATTTGAATTTGATTCTTGATTCTATAGAGTTAGCCCAATTGGAGTTAATACTCTAGGTAGAAAGAGGTGATATTTTCATGCATACTTGCATAATTCAATCACTCTGAATCAACTACAATTTTGGGTATCTTATTGGCAATATTTTCTCGTTATTCCAACATGAAGTATGAACTTGATGTTCGTTTGGACGTATCCGGATGTCATCACTCATTAGGACTGAAAAGTCATTCCCTTCTGTTTTGATCTGAGTCTCTTGGATCTGCACACTTCCCTGTGTTCCCCACTATCCTGCCATAGACAGTTCCCGCTCAGGATAAGGGTTAAACCTGAACTTTCTGCAAAAGGTCGGTTATTGTCAAAAGCTATTTTCAGTCTCAGCAATGAGGCGCCCAAGAACAACCCCTTTTTGAGCTTTAGGGACCCCCATTTTCATCCTTTTGCAAACCCCTCTCGAACTTGTTGTGCAAAGTCTAGAGGTTCCATCGCAGTTTCCTCGCTCTTTAAGGATTCTATATCCATTCAGGCTAAGGATTAAACTTGTTACCTCGCTCCTCGAGGTATCACTCAAACCTTCTGCGAGAGGTAGTCTATTTTTAGAAAGCTGATTTAGTCTCAGCAATGAGGCACCCAAGATCATCCCTTTTCCAAGCTTTAGGGAATCCCTTGTTTTTCTCTTCTCACAAACCCTTTTCGGATTTGTTCATCCAAATTTCGAAGGTCCCATCATGGTTTCTTCATCCGAGGATTCCGTATGGTTGCCCCTTTCAGGTTAAGGGTTAAGCATGAACCTCGCTGCATGAGGTATCTTTCGTTTAGGTTAGGGTTAAACCTGAATCTCGTTTCGACTAGATATCCTTTCTAGTCCCATCACGGTTTCTTCATCTGAGGATTCCGTACGGTCCCCCACTCAGGTCAAGGGTTAAACCTGAATCTCGTTTTGGTGATGCATTTCTTTCTGTCCCATCACGGTTTCTTCGTTCGAGGATTCCGTAGGGTCGTCCCCTTCAGGTTAAGGGTTAAGTCTGAACCTCGTTCCATGAGGTATCTCCCTTTCAGGTTTGGGTTAAACCTGAACCTCATTTCGATGAGGTAATCCTCCCAGTCCCATCATGGTTTTTCCCCACAAAGGAATCCATGCTCTATATATCCATCAAAGAAAGGATCATACTTAAGTTCGTCTCACGGGACATTTCTCTCAAAAATGTCCCATCGAGGTTCGCTTATATTCCTTTCCCCATCCAAATCATCTGGATCTATCTTCGTCCCATCCAAGTTAAGGGCTAAACCTGAGTCATTCCAAAAATTGATTTTGTCTCACCCATGAGACTTAATCAAAATTCTGATTTGCCACCATTTTGGGACCTTTACCCAAGTCCCATCACGATTTCCTCATTTCTATTATTCAGTCATATCATTTTCGAGGTTTCTATCTCCCCAAAGCCATTCAGGATAAGGTATTAAGCCTGAGAAGCCATGTCTTTTAAATAAATTCTTCCATACCCAATTCAGATCTGCTAACTGGGGCATTTTTTTTTTCAAAATTTGGAGTATTTTTTTTGCCACTAAGCTCGGCTTTCAACCGGCTTAGTAGCAAAGAGGGGCATCCGTGAACACCGCAATTTTTTCAAAAATGTTGTAAATATTCCCTTTTTATCCCTGACCCCATTTTCTGAGTGATTGAGTCAGTTTTAAATCTAAATTCCAATTTATTTCTCAGATTTTACTGAAATTAAATTCATTTTGGATCTGGATCCGTTGTCAAGATCCAAATCTGAGCTTCGTTATCCAATTTTTAAACCAAATTCTCAAAATTACCAAAAATAATTTCTAAAAGAGCTCAGACATTTGATCCGATATCCATTTGGATCCATTTACTCTATATTTCTCAATTTGAGGTTCAAAACTCAAAAAATTTCTCAAAACTTGGATCCCAAAACCATTTTCTGAAGAATTTTTCAAAAGAATAGTCTTGAATCCTCAGAAAATTCCTCTTTTCATAAATATTTCTCAAAAATATACAAAAAAAAATATAGTTGTTATTTCTTAAGTTTTAGAGTTTTATTTCCAAAATCACAAAAAAATAGAAAATAACAAAAAAATATTCAATATATATATATATATGAAGAAAAGAACAAAATACAAAAATCATCAAAATAGTAAAGAAAATTACAGAAAAATGGTTTAAAAATAAAACCCGTTTTAAGAAAAAACTTTTTAAAAGACCCCTTTTTGGAAAATTTTGAAAAAGGCCCCTTACAACTCTCAGGTTCCGGAAAGTCGAGTTAGGATTTTTTGGACCCTCTCTCTCTCTTCTCTACCCAGCGCACTCTCTCCTTCATCCCTCCATCACCAAACCCCCCCATGGACATCCTCTGAACCGTCGATCGCCAACGACCTCCTCCGATCACAAACATCCTTCTCGTTCTCTCTCTCGCTCGATCGCTCCATCAGCTTCTTCATGGCTTAATCGATCATCGCCAACCATCACCTTCGCCCTTTCCTCCTCTTTCGTTCATCTCCAACTTCCTCCATCACCTTCTAGAGCCTTCCTCTTCCTCTATAAGAAGGAGCATAGAGGAACCCTAAAAGGATCTGTTCCCACCCTTGCACGGTTCTCCTCCTTCACACATCTCATCGCTCTTCATCTCCGCATAACCTTCTTCTTCCTCTCCTGCTCATCTGCGATTCACCCCTCCTTCTGACCCCTGCAAAGGAATCAAAATCCCATGCAATTGTTTGAAGGAGATCCAGTCCTCTGCAGTAATCGGGTAAGCCATCCATACCCTTCCTTTCTGTGGTTTTCCTGAGTTTCCTATTTAGTTTCTACTTCATTTTCCCCCATTTGACGCACCATTGAGCTGTGGATTGGGTTGCATATAGCATCATCAATCCCTTCTCTCGTGCAAAAGCAAAAAGGGAACGATCCCGTTCCTACATTTTTTTTTATTTTTTACTTTTGTTATTATCATTTTAATCTCCCTTTCACGTTAGATTTTCTGTTTTGCGGTGATAATTAACTCATGTCTTCCTTTCCTTGGTTTGATTTTTGATGTCCTGCTCTCACCTCTGGTTTTAATTATCTGTTGATGTTTTGATAATCTGCATACAATAATCATATTGTGACCATTGTTTTCAGTATTTTTCCTCTTTGTATGATAATAACATCATTTATGTTATTAAATGTTTTTTTAGTTAGGTTGTTATGATGATGTATTGATTTCAGATGCACGACAACCCGAATCATCTGAGTCTTAGAGTTTAGAGCACCTCTTGGCTCATGGATTTCTTGTTCATAAGGCACTGCAATCCCCTTGCCGCAAAATGCTCTCATTAGATCCCCAAAACTATCATGAATACTGTAGGATCTTCGTGGTGTAATCCATGCACGTTTGAGTCTCGCACCCCTCTCCTCATGATCGCCCCTTTGGAAACCCTTGTTCCAGCCCTGTCAATACCAGTTGAAAGTTCGTCGTGGCTTCTTCCTAGAAGTCATTCTGGCTGAGCTTTCAGCCTACGCCAATGAGAAGGTAGTAGTATATGGGTATTATGCTTGTTGATTCCTTTTATGCGCAACTCTTGAAGCAAACAAATAGGACTCTCAGGTTTCCCACAATCAAACCAAAGATGCTGTAACAGGTAATCTGCATACCGTCACATGGTAGGAAATACCTTCTGAAGAATATTCAGATGAGGTAGTCACTCTGAGTTTTATCACTGATAGAACCTCCACTAGAGATCGTCATTTGGGAGTCCTTGGTAAGGGCCAAAGGCTGAAGAATGGGTGCTGCTTTTGTCGGAAGGGTGATGGGTGAAGAAATTATTCACTTACATTAAGTTATAGTTGGCTAAGATGGGGATTATTTTACAACAAGCTCAAGTTAATTGATGGGATCATGGCACCCTTTGGCTGAAGTCAGGACCAAACATTTTACACTCAAGTCTGTAATGTCTGTTTATTTATTCATTTTTATTATTGCTTTAAATTATTTGGAAAACACGACTTTATCCAGGAAAATAGATTTAACTGATGACCTTTGCTCCTCCATACGGTGTCTAAATTACAGCCTTGAGTGGCTTGGGTGCACGTTTTCTACAGGAGTCTGTGTTGTTACTTCCTGTCATTGGTTTTTAAGTTAACCATAATTTCATTGGAAGAAGAGGGTGCATGTGATGTTTAGTCCAAAAGAAGTCAAATGGTGGGGAATTGGATCCTTGGAGGGATTTTCAGTTGCTTCGACAAGGCATACCTGTACAAAAGTCCCTGCCTCCTATTGCCTATTGAGGAATCTACGGGATTTTGATAGTTGATGTTGCAGCTGCTTCAAGTATTCTCTGAGCCATTCTTTTTTTTATTTATTTATTTATTTTTTATTTTGTTTATTTTGTCAATCATGCTGATGTGCTACATATTTTGTTTTGTATTGTGTTAACCGCTTATAGTACTTGAATAACATGTATCTGAGGATATATTCTTTGAGATTCTTTGTTTTAGTTTGTGCTTAGAAATATGATTTTCTTTTTATTTCAAATAATGTTTTGTTATGTGATGATTTGTGGTTCTGGTAGCATATCAATAGAACCAGGTGGAAATCAACACACTAATGCATCCACAATATTGCCATAACATTTCGCCAGCATGGTTAATGTCCTGTTTTATGTTTTGCAAGACTGATCCTGCACTGGATCCATATCTCTAGCATGTCTATGTCCCACCTGATGTCTATTCTCCTGCTATGGAGCTCCATCAAGCTCCTTACCAATACCTATATGCAACACTCATACATAATATTGTACAACAATCCACAACAACATTTCTGCATACACTTGTGCACCTGCACTTCATCATACCTCCTCACACCCAACAACAACTTGCCTCTTACCATTGTCAAATACTTGAAAATCTGAAACAATGAGATTATTGGATGCCTCCTAAAAAAATCTTTTCTGCATTAGTTTTTCTTATCTGATCGTCATCATTTTATTTAGCTTCTTAAACATGTAGCGTTTGTAGCTTCCTATGCATCCATAAGCACAACAGCACAATGGTTGTTGTGGTCTCTACCCCTGCATTCACGTCCCCATTTTCACCAGTGCTGGCAATATAGTTCTTCTATCCAGAATCTATTGGATTGGATGCATAATGGTGGTATCTTGAGAGCATTTGACCCATTCTACATCTATTACTTCTTTCAAAAGAACAACAGAAAGGTATGATTGACTCTTGAGGGTTGTATACTGTATATAACAGTTGATTCATCAATTCGAGAAGCCAAATTGTCGTGAGAATTCAATTTGCTGAAACTAACTTGCCATCAGCTTACTTGTGTATTTCAGATGCTAACCAATGTCTATTTACCAAATCTCATATTGTTTTTTTTTTATCACTGCATCTTTAGGATCCTCACATTGTCGCCTATTTATCAACATGTCACTCATTCACACTCACATCATACCTTATTAATCTGTCCTGTTAGCTAAAATATCTTTGGGAGTATGGAGGTAGATGTTGTCTTTAGTGCAAGTGAAAGAGAAAGCTCCTCCCACACTATCCTTAATCTTTTTTTACTCCTTTAGTGAACCTAATAGATGGAAGGGTTTGAACCTTTCTTGTGAGCCCACTGAAACATTAGTTTGAAGTTTCGTCAGCTGAGATACAGAAGGGAATATGCAGGGCGAATGTCATAAAGGAAACCGGGCTATGGATGTTCCCTTAGTGATTCCCAGTTTACAGAGACATTCCCACTATATTTATCTCTTGATGAAATTGCTATTGCAAAGATAAATGGTATCATTGTGCATACACGTCAGTTCCTCTGTTATAACTCATACAAGTCTTTACTGATTTGAATTACAAGTTGTGATTGTCATTTTCTGTTAACAATCATATGTATAGTGCCCATGCAGATTAACATTACCAAGGGTAGTTATACTTGCACTCTGTTCACTGCATTCCACTGAACTGTGGTACCTTCACTCACCCATTCCATTACATATCAACACAACAAACCCACATCACACTCACTCACTCTTCTCACAACATCTACATCTCTATTCCCTGCACCTCATATATGATGAACGCCTGTCTTGAGTCTAATTTTCTTTCTTTTTTTTGCCTATCATATCATGTTAGCTGTTATCTATATAGTCATGTATATTATTGTCCAATACATTGCTTTCATATGTATTTTTTTTTCTTTTCTCACAGTGGTTCACATGGAACCACTGTGGCTCTTTCTCTGTTATGGTAGTTCATTTAGAACTATCGTAACTACCATTCTTTGTCATTTTTTTACAGTGGTTCACAAGGAACCATTGTAACTTTTTTTTTATGATAAGTTCATCTAGAACTATCATAATTATCATTCTTTTACAGAGGTTCACAAAAAACCACTGTAGTTTTTTTCTTCTTTGTTATGTTAGTTCATTTAGAACTATCATAACTATCATTCTTTGTCATTCTTTTACAGTGGTTCACAAGGAACCACTGTAACCTTTTTTTTATGATAAGTTCATCTATAACTATCATAATTATCATTCTTTTACAGAGGTTCACAAAGAACCACTGTGGTTTTTTTTTTCTTTGTTATGTTAGTTCGTTTGGGGCGTTCCCTAGTGAGCGACGCGCTGTACTCTATAGGCCCGGAGGCAGTGATAAATGGGCAAGGGTTGCTAGGTCGTCGCCCGGAAGCGACGCGTCACACCGACGCCCGGGTGTGGTGTCAAATAGGCAAGGGTTCCCTCACTTTGTTGGACGGGTGGGAGTAAAGAAGTTAGTCCAAGACCATAAAATTAGGTTAGCCACTTGGAACATAGGATCTTTAACTAGTAATTTGGTAGAGTTAGTAGATGTTATGTGTAGGAGAAAGATTGATATTTTATGTCTACAAGAGACCAAATGGGTAGGTGAGAAAGCAAAAGTGATAGAACCTTGGAGATATAAGATTTGGTATACAGGAATAAATAGGAATAGGAATGAAGTAGGGATTGTTATGAGTCGTGAGTTTATAGATAATGTAGTTGAGGTCCGTAGGAAGGGTGATAGGATTTTGCTTATTAAATTAGTATTAGGTACGAATATTATTAATATTATTAGTGTTTATGCACCTCAAGTAGGTTTAGATGATTCCATTAAGCGTCAATTTTGGGAAGATTTAGATAGAGTAGTACAAGGGATATCTTATGGAGAAAGGCTTTTCATCGGCGGTGACCTTAATGGGCATGTAGGCATTAGTAGGGATGGATTTGAGAGTATGCATGGAGGCTATGGTATAGGAGAAAGAAATGAAAGTGGAGAAAGGATTTTAGATTTTGGTTTGTCCTATGATATGATCTTAGCAAACACTTGGTTTAGGAAGAGGGAGTCTCACCTAGTAACATTTAAAAGTGGGGTTAATACGAGTCAGATAGATTTTTTCCTACTTAGAAAGAGAGATAGGGGTTGTTGCATCGATTGTAAGGTTATACCAGGAGAAAGTGTAGCTACACAACATAGAGTCTTAATTTTAGACCTTAGAATTAGACAATACCGCAAAAGGGATAGACATATGATAGATCCTAGAATTAAGTGGTGGGCACTGAAAGAAGCTAAACAAGGAATGTTTGTAGAGCGGGTAGTTAAGGAAGTTGATTGGTGTCTCGAGGAGGATTCAGAATCTATGTGGAATAAGATAGTGGGTGGCATGAGAAAGGTGGCTAAGGAGGTATTGGGTGAGTCTAAAGGCGGTGCACCGCTAGGTAAGGATACATCATGGTGGAACGAGGATGTCAAATTAGCTATTAAGGTTAAAAGAGAGTGTTATAGAAATCTAATTAAAAATCGTGATAATGAGAATTTGGAGAAGTATATGATAGCAAAGAAGGAAGCTAAAAAAGTAGTTCGGAACGCGAGGGATAAGGTATATAAGGAGGTTTATGACAAGTTGGATACCAAAGAGGGTGAGAAGGATATTTATAGGCTTGCGAAGATGAGAGATAGGAAATCGAGGGATCTGGGTATGGTTAGATGTATCAAAGATAAAACACAAAGGGTTTTAGTCAAAGATGAGGAGATTAAGGAGAGATGAAAAGATTATTTTGATAAGCTATTTAATGAAAGTCATGCTCAGGATCTTGGAGACTTTTCAATTCCTTTTCATGAGATGAATCGTGACTTCATGTGCAAGATTCAAAAGAAAGAAATTGCAGAGGCTTTGAAGAAAATGAAATCAAGAAGGGCAGTTGGCTCAGATGGTATACCTATCGAGGCTTGGAAATGCTTGGGAGAGAAAGGTTTAGAATGGTTGACAAATCTTTTTAACAAGATTTGGCGGAAAAATAAGATGCCTAATGAGTAGAGGAAGAGTACTTTGGTGCCTCTATATAAGAATAAGGGTGATATACAAGATTGCACAAACTATCGTGGTATAAAACACATGAGTCATACTATGAAACTTTGGGAGAGGGTGATTGAGTCTAGGTTGAGGAAGATTGTCATGATATCGGAGAATCAATTTGGTTTTATGCCTGAAGATTGCTGATGATATTGTTTTGATTGATGAGTCTAGAGCTGGGGTTAATGCTAAGTTAGAATTATGGAGACAGACATTGGAAGCAAGAGGTTTTAAGTTGAGTAAGAGTAAGATAGAATACATGGAATGTCGATTTAGTAAGCAACGAAGTAGTGATGGGAGTGTAGTGAAGCTTGGTGAGCACGAAATACCGGTGGATGATTCTTTCAAATATTTGGGATCTATCATTCAAAAGTATGGAGAAATTGATGGAGATGTAAATCATAGGATAAAGGTTGGGTGGATGAAATGGAAGAGTGCAACTGGAGTGTTGTGCGATCGTAGAATGCCATTGCGATTGAAGGGAAAGTTTTATAGGATGACTATTAGTCCCGCTTTACTATATAGTACGGAATGTTGGGCTGCCAAGAGACATCATATTCAAAAAATGAGTGTAGCTGAGATGCGTATGCTGAGATGGATGTGTGGAAATACAATAAAAGATAAGATTCGGAACGAGGAGATACGTAAGAAGGTAGGCGTTGCACCCATTGAAAATAAGATGAGAGATAATCGTTTACGGTAGTTTGGACATATTCGACGAAGGCCTAATGATGCTCCAGTTAGAAGAATGGAGAAATGGGAAAATATATTAGTTAAAAGAGGTCGGGGTAGGCCTAGGAAGACATGGATGGAGGTGATAAGAAAGGATATGAATGCTTTGAACCTCACCGAGGACATGGCATTGGATAGAAATGAATGGAGGAGAAGGATTCATGTGGAAGACCCATAATGATTTTCTTTGTTGGTTCATATCGCCGACCCCAATTGTTTTGGGATGAAGGCGTAGTAGTTGTTGTTGTTATGTTAGTTCGTTTAGAACTATCATAACTATCATTCTTTGTCATTCTTTTACAGTGGTTCACAAGGAACCACTGTAACCTTTTTTTTTATAAGTTCATCTAGAACTATCATAATTATCATTCTTTTACAGTGGTTCACAAGGGACCATTGTAACCTTTTTCTTTCTTTGTTATGTTAGTTCACCTAGAACTACCATGACTATCAAAAAAATTTTTTTGTTGTTTACAGTGATTCACAAGAAGCCACCATGATCCTTCATTCCCATAGTAGCTCATCACGAGCTGCCATAGCCATTGTATTTCACGATGGTCCATCTTGGATCATCCTGGCCCTTGCCTTCATTCATTGCATATAGATTTCCATTTAACTATGGCATTGCCTATATATATATATGCACATTTTCTAACAAATGCAGGGTATGCCATATGCCTTTAACAAAGCATCTTGTGTAAGAATTGGAATAGTCATTTACATTCACATTTTTAAATTTCCTTTTTGTGCTAATTCTATCTTGCAGGAATAGGTGAAAAGCTTGGATTAGAATTTTTTGATTTTTCAATTCCAGTGTTGTAATAAGCTAGATATTAATGAAAACTCTACATTTTCAGTCTTAGACTAGAATGGATGAGCATGTAAATAACATTTGTTTCATTATTTTCCTTTATTTCTGAAAATTCACAAATGGGAACACGAATGACACGTGCACCATTTTATAAAATGAGATTGATCCTAAGTTGATGATTTACATCATTGGCCATAGTCAGGATGTAAACAAAACTTAGGATTTTCATCTTTTATAGAACAACACTGGATCCACACTAGATCCCAATTCAAAAATCATCATATTTTTTATATATATCTTCTTCTTTTATTAGAGTTTAACTCAAAATTAACTCAACATATATATCAATGGCCATAGTCAGGATATATTGAGAGTTAATTTCATTTTAAACTCTATAAAAGCACCAAAATATGTTTTATTCTTCACCTGAATTCAAATATGATTATTATATAATACATTCAATGACCATAGTCAGGGATGTATTATATCTTAAATCTTATTTTAATTCACTTAAAGAATGAAATATGATTTTCAAATCAAATTTCAAAATTCTTTAAATTCATTCATCATTTAGGATAGAATTGCGTCATATTCTTAAAATTCTTTTTTTCAAAAATCCAAGTGATTTTGGGTATTTTCTTCATTTCTCAAATCAATTCTTATTTATAAATCCAAATTCAATTCTATCTCATTTCAAGTTTCAAAATTCAATTTCAAAGTCCAATTTGACTCTGAAACTTCAACTTCATTTTTATATTCACAATTCAATTTCCAATTCGAATCTCAAAGTTCAAATCAACTTTGAAGTTCCAAATTCATTTTCAAGATTCAAATTCAAATTCAAATCAATATCTCAAAATCAATTTCAAAGTTCAATTTAACTTTGAAAATTTTGATTCATCTTCTGATTTTAAATTTAAACTTTAAAATCAAGTTTGTTCTTTACCTTCAAAGTCTTGATTCTCAAATTCAAAAATCAAAGTTTGAGATTGATTATGAATCTCAAGATTCGATTTTTCTCAAGTTTTAAATTCAATCGGGGTTTTCAAAAACCCAGATCCATCTTCAAAAAAACCCCATTTGGATTTTCGAAATCCAATTCCAAAATTAGGATCTAATTTAATTTAGGATTCCAGATTCTGGATCCAATCCAATCTTGGATCTCAGACTTCGGATCCAAATTCCATTAGGATTCCAGATTTCAGATCCAACTCCATCCTGAATCTCAGACATCAGATCCAAGTCCATTTAGGATCTAGAATTCAACTTTATTTTGGATCTCAGACTTCAGATCCAATTCCATTTAGGATCCAGAATTCAACTTCACCTTTGATCTTAGCCTCCGGATCCAATTCCATTTAGGATCCAGAATTCAACTTTTATCTTGGACCTTAGACTTTGGATCCAATCCCATTTAGGACTCCAGAATTCAGCTTCATCTTGGATCTTAGATCTCAGATGCAAATTCTTTTTAGAATTCCAGATTCCGGATCCAACCCTATCTCGGATCTCGGATCCAATTTCATCTTGGATACTAGACTTCAAATTAAAATTTCATTCTGGAGTCTAATTTCATTTCCAATTTTCAAAGCCAATTTTAAAACTATTTCTCAAGTCTAACTCCAAATTCAATTCTTGTTTAGATATTGAATTCAAAATCGATTCTTGAAAAATCGATCCCAATTCAAAGTCCATTGTGACTTTGAAAAATCATTCTTATTTCAAAATGCCAATTCTAAATTCTTTTTTTCTTCATCCATAGATTTATCTCTCCAAATCCTGATCATTTCAAAACTTGAAAAATTCAAGTCTCTTCTTCCAGATCTATTTCAAATCCTGAGTAGGATTCAAAATCTAAAATCAAATTAATCATTTCTTCACTCTATTATCAAGTCCATCTCAGAAATACTTGGAAATTTTCAAATCATTTTCTCAAAAGAGCATACATCTTTGCATTCACACAAGCACGATTCTTTGTGCATTTAAACTTAGAATAAATTCTTAGATGATATTTTAGCAAAGCAAAAGGCATAAATTCGATCATTGGTTCGATTACCCCTAGTAAAGGCGCCAAGAATGGTCAAACCTCGTACCGATGAACGAATCTCGTCTCTCCATTTTTCCCGCAAATTTTCAAAACGGAGGTGAGTAATTTCAAAACATTTTCAAAATTTTGGTCAGATGAGACCTTGCAAAAGAGTTCCTCTCTATTCTCTCATTTTCTCATTCACTCTTATTTTCTATCTTTTTTATTTCCCGTCAAAAAGGGAATAGAGGCTAGAAAGGCGAAGAGAAAGGAAAAGAGGAACAAGAGGAAAAATTTTGCATGATCATAGCTTTTCATTCCAAATTTGTAAAAAGAACTTTGAATTTTGTAAAACCTTTTATGGGTGATTTCAAAATCGTTTTATAAATATGCCTTGAGGGGTCACTTTCTTCCAAAATTTTCCATGATCAGGTTAAGTATTGTCTTTTAGTATAGGTTTTTATGAAAATTCCAAAAAGAGGTTTTAAGTTTTACCTTTTACTTTTTGTCTTCAATTTCAATTTTCAACCAATAAAGAGTTGGACATGGGCCCACCATGAGGTGGCACCACATCTGGAATTTGTTCCCTTTACTTTTGCTTTTTTTCTTTATTTTGTTAAAAATCTGAATTCCATGGGGTCCACCCTGTTTTGCTTTTTTTCTTTATTTTGTTAAAAATCTGAATTCCATGGGGTCCACCCTGAGGTGGCTCCACCTTGGATCTTCCTAAAAAATTTAGGTTTTGTTCTAACTTTTGCAAAGGCCTAAAAATGAAGAGTCGCCCCTCTCTGAGGTGGCACCCCTCCAAAAAGATTCTTTTTTATTCATTTTATTATTTATCATTTTCAAAATAAAGTGGAGCCCCTCCTGAGGTGGAACCCCAATTAATTAGCTAGGTTATGAAAAAGTCTTTAAAAAAAAAAGCATCAGCCCCTGAGGTGGCGCCATCTGGAGCTCCTCACCTTCACTAGCCATGTGGCAGTATAGGGACCACCATGAGGTGGTGCCACATAGGCCTCCCTTCAAGCAACTGCAGGTTTGAATTTTAAAACACCTATAGAAGGGGAAGGAGAGGGGCGTCCCACCCTGAGGTGGCGCCATCCTTGAAGACCCCTAAAAGTAGGTTGTTAGCATGATTTTAGGAAAAGCCACAAAGTTAAAAAAAAAATCCAAAAAAAGGGAAACTCGCCCCCCTGAGGTGGCACCTCTCCAGAAGCTTTTATTGATTTTTATTTTCTTATGAAATAAAAAGGTGGGTCCCCTGTGAACACCCCAAATTTTTCAAAATGTTGTAAATATTCCCTTTTTGCCCCTAACACCATTTTCTGGGTAATTGAGTCAGTGTTAGATCTAAATACTCGTTTATTTCTCAGGTTTCTACTGAAAATAAATTCATTTTATATATCTGACTCAATTTCGGATCCGGATCTAGATAAAAGATCCAAATCTGAGCCTCATTATCCAATTTTTAAAACCAAATTCTCAAAACTACCAAAATAACTTTTGAAAAGCTTAGAAAAATTCGTTTGGTATCAGTTTGGATCCATCGTGTTATATTCCTCGATTCGAGGTTTAAAACTCGAATATTTTCTCAAAACTTGGGTCCAAACCCATTTTTTTAAGAAATTTCCCCAAAGTAGCCTCAAAAACCCTCTTTTGTAAATATTTCTCAAAAATCCAAAAAAAAAAAGTTTTAAATCTTTGTTTTCTCGTAAATTTTAGGATTTTATTCCAAAAATATCAAAAAAATATAGAAAATGAAGAAAAGAACAAAAAAATATATAAAAATATAGAAAAGAAAAAAATTGTTTTGAAAACCTCCTTTTGTATAAAAACTGCTCACAGTTTGGGAATTATGAATGATTTACTGAGAGGTGTTCGGTTCCAAACTGCACACGACTGAACTTGTTCTCGACACTAGACTGCCAAAAAGGTTTCTTCCTTGTGCTCTAATCAAACACTAGAAAAATCCAAAATGTTTATCATAAATACCCACACATGTTAGCATTTAGATGCCAAAACCTTGTTTCAAAATTCAGTGTAAAAAATTCCTCAAAAATTCTGACAACATACATATCTCAGAATTTTTTATTGAACCTAATTTTTGTAATTTACAAAAAACTATAGAACTTACGTGGAATTCTGGAAATTTCAAGTACAAAGATAAATTCCATAATTTTTATTACATGTCATACCACGTGTGATATGACAAGTAAAAAAAATTCATCCCCATATTCCACATATACTAAGAATTATAAATCAGACATTGAGAGTTGTCTAAAATAGTCCTACAAAACCGACCAGATTTGTGTTCTTGATTTGCTATGGGCATAGCTCTCAAACCTGCCACCTCCAAGGCCCATTTTTGTTTTGGGACTTCTTCTACATGAGTAAAAGACTCATAAGAAATTTGGCAGCCTTCGAGTTCATAGTTTGGGAGTTATGAGTCTAATACAAAAATTAGTTACATCCCAAACATGAATCTGGTTCCGAATACTTAGTTCAAAATTTTTAAATGCATGCTAAACGAACAACGAAAATGATACAAAGAGTTAATTTCATTTTAAACTCTATAAAAGCACCAAAAGTGTATATTATTCTTCACTTGAATTTAAATATAGATTATTATATAATACATTCAATGACCATAGTCAAGGATGTATTATATTTTCAATCTTATTTCAATTCATGTAAAGAATGAAATATGATTTTCAAAATCCAATTTCAAAATTCTTTAAATTTATTCATCATTTAGGATAGAATTACATCACATTTTCAAAAATTCCTTTTCATAAATCCAAGTGATTTTCCTTCAGATATCTTCTTCACTTCTCAAATCTATTTTCAACTCTCGTAAATTCAAATATCATTTTCAAATTCTAACTTTAAATTCGAAGTCCAATTTGACTTTGAAATTCATTTGTATATCCAAAATTCAAATTCTAAATTCAAATGGAATTTCAAAGTTCAAATTAACTTTGAAACTTCTGATTCATCTTTAAACTCAAAACCAAGTTTATCTTCAAAATCAAAGTTTGAGATTGATCCTGAATCTCAAAAGCTTGGCCTTTTCTAAATTTTAAATTCAATTTGGGTTTCTAAAACCCAGATCTATATTAAAAAGTCCCACTTGGACTTTCAAAACTCAAATCTAAAATTAGATCAACTTGGATCCAGTTTTCTAAATACAATTCTACCTTTGGATCTTAGACTTCAGATCAAAATCCATTTTAGGATCCAGAATCCAATTTTATCTTGGATCTCAGACTTCAGATCCACTCCATTTTAGAATCCAGAATCTAATTCTACATTGGATCTCAAACTTCAAGATCCAAATCCATTTTAGGATCCAGAACCCAGTTCCACTTTTGGATCTCAGACTTTAGATCCAAAATCCATCTTAGGATCCAAAGTCCAATTCTATCTTGGATCTCAGATTTCAGATCCTAAACCCATTTTAAGATCCAAAATCCATTCTAAGATTTAGAATCTAATCCCATCTTGGATTCCAGATCTTGGATCCAATTCTATTCAGGATCCAGAATCCAATTCCATTCTCATTTCCAGATTTCAAATCTAAATCCATTTTTTCAGATCTCATCCGAACTTCCTAAATCCATTTCTATTTTTTTATATCATTTGGATTTCTCAAGTTCATTCTGATTTCAAAATTTGAAATTCAAATTCCATTTCAAATATTTATTTCCTTTCCTAAATCCAAGTTTAAAAAATCCAAACTCAAAGTCCATTTCTGGCTTTGAAACTTCGTTTCCTTTCATTTCAAATTTCAAATCATTTTTTCACAAAATCAAGATTTATTCTTCCAAACTCTGATTACTTAGAACTTCTCTAATCTATCTCGAGTTCTAAATTGGATTTTATCATTCACCATTTTTCTTCACTCCATTATCAAGTTCATCTCAGAATACTTGGAAATTTTCAAAACATCTTTCAAAAAGAGCATACATCCTTGCATTGCACAAGCATGATTCTTTGTGCATTTAGATCTTTAGGATAAATTCTTATATGATATTTAGGCAAAGCAAAAGGCATAAATTCGATCCTTGGTTCGATTACCCTTGGTAAAGGCGCCAGGAACGGTCGAACCTCGTATCGACGAGCGAATCTCGTCTCTCCAGTTTCCCGCAATATATTTCAAAACGGAGGCAAGTAATTTGCTAAATATTTTCAAATTAAGGTCAAGTGAGACCCCGCAAAAGAGTTCCTCTTCTCTCTTCTTTTCTTTTCTCTTATCTCTTCTTTTCTTTCTTTTATTTTCTCCCTCCAAAAAGGAGGAAATAGAGGTTGAAAAGGAAAAGAGAAGGAAGAGAGAGAAACCGCAAGAGAGGAAAAATTTTGCGATGATCACAGTGCCCTTCGGCAGCTCAGTACCCTGAATTTGTTCAAGAACAAGTTCAAGCAGCCCAGGGTTACGTCAGACCGCAGAACAACCCATTTTCATCTACATATAATCCAGGTTGGCGTAACCATCCCAATTTTTCATGGAAGAATCCACAGTCTTCCATTCAGATGCCTACATCCTCTCAGCCCGCTCGACCGCCATCATTTACTCAGACATTTCAGAGGCCGAGTTATCCCCAGTCTTCCTCTTTATTTCCTCCCCCGATTCCGCAGGAGTCTGCCCCGCATACATGTTTTGAGGAGAGACTTCTCCAGACATTCCAAGAGGTGAAAACCTTTAATCAGAATGCTTTCGAGAAGTGTAGCCAGATATTGAGTTCGCACACGCAGTCCATTGCGAAGCTAGAGTCGCAAATGAGACAGTTAGCAGAGGTTATCAGTAGGAGACCCGAGGGTACGTTGCCGAGCCAGGCTATCATGAACCCGAAGGGCAAGGACCAGATGACCGGAGGCCTGTTTCATGCTGAGTCACAGCAGCAGGCCAAATCTGTTATGACTCTGAGGAGTGGACGTGAGTATCACGTCGAGAGCAGAGAGAGTAGAGAGAGGATCGATGAGCCATAGACCAGTGTTCCACCTTCGTCGGCTCAGCCATCATTATCATCCCCATCACCTTCATCATCATCTTCGTCATCATCATCTTCAGTTCAAAAAAAGGATAGGAGTGAGCCTTCTCACAAAGAGGAGGAGCCACCGATGTATATTCCCCCACCACCCTATCCCAAAGCATTAGAGTCTCCCAGATTCAGAGGGAAGCAGGGCACGAAGATCCAGGACATGCTTGATATCTTCAAGCATGTGCAGATCAACTTGCCTTTGCTCGATGCGATTCAGCAGGTGCCGGCTTATGCCAAATTTCTGAAGGAACTATGTACGCAGAAGAGGAAATTCAGAGAGAGAGTTTCTAACAGGGTCCATCTGACTGAGCAGGTGAGTTCAGTACTTCAGCATCAGACACCACCAAAGCTCAAGGACCCTGGAGCCCCGATCATTGCTTGTACTATAGGGAACATCCGGATAGAATGCGCATTGCTCGATCTTGGAGCAAGCGTGAACATTCTGCCCGGATATTTCTATGATTCTTTCGGGCTAGGAGAGATGAGATTGACTCCTATTACACTTCAGCTGGCAGATCGTTTTGTCAAGGTATCAAGAGGTGTCTTGGAGGACATGCTAGTTAAGGTGGATGACTTTTATTTCCCCGTCGATTTTATCATCCTCGATATGGAAGTAGTGGATAGCCAGCACCAGACTCCGATCATTTTAGGCAGACCTTTCTTGGCGACTGCCAATGCATGTATTAACTGTAGGACCGGAGCCATGGATCTATCATTCGGTAATAGGAAGGTCAAGCTGAACATTTTCAATGTCGCGATGGGTCCAGCGGGAGACATGGACTGCTTTCATGTAGATATTGCACAAGAGTTATTGGAGGAGCAGCCTGATTTGTACATTACTGAGGATTCATTAGATTTGTACCATATAGAGAAAAATAGTTGTACAGTTAGCGTAGATGTGTCTAGAGTGTCGTCAAAGTTCTTACCTTGGAGAGCTAGCATTGAGCCTCTCCCACCATTTGCGGAGACCCCCGCCAAATCTTCGATCGAGTCGCCTCTGAAACTTGAGTTGAAACCCTTACCGGATTCACTCAAGTATGCATACCTCTGAGGTGATAAGACCCTGCCTGTGATCATCTCGTCACTGCTCACTGAGGAGCAGAAGCATAGATTACTGACTATTCTTTGAGAGCACAAGGCAGCGATTGGCTGGGGAGTAACTGATTTGAAGGGGATTGATCCTTCATTCTGTAAGCATAGAATCCATTGCGATGAGGAAGTTAAGCCAGTAAGAGATATGCAGAGAAGGTTAAATCCCAATATGAAGGAAGTGGTGAAGAATGAGGTGGTGAAGTGGTTGGATGCTGGTATTATTTACCCTATTTCTGATAGCCAGTGGGTCGGTCTGATTCAGGTTGTACCGAAGAAGTCAAGACTCACTGTTGTGGAGAACGAGAAGGGTGAAAGAATTCCGATGAGGACCACTACAGGATGGCGAGTCTGCATCGATTATAGGAAGCTGAACGTGGCAACTAGAAAAGATCATTTCTCGTTGTCATTCATTGATCAGATATTAAAGAGACTCGCAGAGCAAAGCTACTATTGTTTTCTAGATGGATACTCAGGATATAATCAGGTAGTTGTCCATCCTGACGACCAGAAGAAGACGACATTTACATGTCCTTATGACACCTTCGCTTTCAGACGTATGTCGTTCGGACTCTGCAATGCCCCGACAACTTTTCAGAGGTGCATGTTTGCTATCTTCTCTGATATGATAGATGATGTCATGGAGGTGTTCATGGACGACTTTTCGGTGTATGGCTCTTCATTTGAAGATTGCCTCCAAAAACTTACTCCAGTACTGAGTAGGTGTGCGGAGACAAATCTTGTCCTAAGTTGGGAAAAGAGCCACTTTATGGTCCAGGAGAGGATTGTGCTTGGACACATTGTGTCCAAGAGAGGCATTGAGGTTGACAGAGCGAAGGTGGAATCCATTTCTCATTTGACTCTACCTACCAGTGTGAGGCAGATTAGGTCATTTCTAGGGCATGCGGGATTTTATAGGCGGTTCATAAAGAATTTCAGCAAAATCTCTCGACTGCTTTGTACTTTATTGGAGAAGGACCAGCCCTTTGTTTTTAGCAAGGATTGCATGAAGGCCTATGAGATTCTCAAAGAGGCCTTGATTACTGCGCCCATTCTGAGACCTCCGAATTAGACACTCCCATTTGAGATTATGTGCGATGCTTCTGACTATGCTATGGGGGCTATATTAGGACAGCGGATTGACAGGAAGCCCTATGTGATTTACTACGCAAGTAGAACTCTGTCTGATGCTCAGATGAATTATACCACGACAGAGAAGGAGCTACTTGTTGTAGTATTCGCATTGGACAAGTTTAGGTCCTACTTGCTTGGTTCGAAGGTGGTTGTCTATTCTGATCATGCTGCATTGAAGTATTTGTTGAATAAGAAAGACACCAAACCAAGACTCATTCGTTGGGTGTTGTTGCTACAGGAGTTTGATCTCGAGATTCGAGATAAGAAGGGTAGCGAGAATGTAGTAGCAGACCATCTTCTAGACTGATCATAGAGACCACGCAGGATCAGAGGCCGATCAGTGATTCTTTCCCCGACGAGCAGATCATGTTAGTCAGGACATCGCAGTTACCCTGGTTTGCTGATATTGTGAACTATCTGGTTTTGAGACAGATCCCTGAGCACTGGAACAAGAATAAGTGAGAGAGATTCCTATCTCAGGTGAGGCACTATTATTGGGATGAACCAGAGTTGTTCAGATATTGCGCAGACCAGATCATTAGGAGATGTGTTTCGGAGGAGGAGTATGAGTCCATTTTGAGTTTTTCCCATTCTTTAGCCTGTGGAGGGCATTTTAGCAGTAGGAAGACAACTGCAAAGGTTTTGCAGTCTGGATTTTATTGGCCCACACTCCACAAAGATGCGCATGAGTTCTGCAGGAGATGTATTAGATGTCAGCAGATTGGGAACATGTCCAAGAGGGACATGATGCCCTTGCTCTCGATTTTGATAGTCGAGATTTTTGATGTTTGGGGCATTGATTTCATGGGACCATTTCCGCCATCATTCAAAAATTTATACATTTTAGTGGCGGTAGATTATGTGTCCAAGTGGGTCGAGGCTGTGGCAACCAAGACCAATGATCATAGAGTAGTGCTTAAGTTCATTAAGCACAACATTTTCAGTCGTTTTGGTGTGTCACGTGCGATGATTAGCGATGGTGGAAAGCATTTCAGGAATGTACAGATAGCTTCTCTGTCGAGAAGATATTCTGTCAATCATAGATTTACCACGCCGTATCATCTGCAGACCAGTGGGCAGGTTGAGGTGTCGAATAGGGAGATAAAGCGGATTCTAGAGAAGACAGTTCGCCCAGACTGCAAGGATTGGTCACAATGTTTAGATGATGCACTTTGGGCATATAGGACTGCATTTAAGACTCCCATTAGCATGTCCCCATATCGCCTTGTATTCGGGAAAGCATGCCATCTTCCTGTCGAGCTGGAGCATAGAGCATATTGGGCCATCAAGAAATTGAATTTTGACCTCACTCAGGCTGGCAAAGTGTGAACACCCCAAATTTTTCAAAAGTTTGTAAATATTCCCTTTTTTGCCCTTTATCTTCATTTTCTGGGTAATTGAGTCACTCTTAAATAAATCCCATTTTATTTCTTAAGTTTTCTAAAATTAAATTCATTTTGTATATCTGACTCAATTTCGGATCCGGATCCAGATCCAGATAAAAGATCCAAATCTGAGCTTCGTTGTCTAATGTTCAAAATCAAATTCTCGAAATTTCCAAACTAACTTTTTGAAAAGCTTAGACAGTTCGTTCGGTATATGTTTGGATCCATCGAATTGTATTTCTCAATTCGAGGTTTAAAACTCGAACATTTTCTCAAAACTTGGGTCCAAACCCATCCTTCTGAAGAAATTTCCCCGAAATGGTCTGGAATTCTCGGAAAACACTTTTGTAAATATTTCTCAGAAAAATACAAAAAAAATAGTGTTTAATCTTTGTTTTCCCGTAAAACTTTAGGATTTTATTTCAAAAAAATACAAAAAATGGAAAATACAAATAGAAAAAAAACAAAAAAAAATGGTTTTGAAAAACCACTTTAAAAAAAAATCATTCTTTTGCAAAAACCTTTTGAAAAACACCCTTTTGAAAAATCGGGTTTTTGAGAAAACTTCTTTTGCAAAATTTTGTTAGGAATCCCCTATTGGTAAAATCTTAAAAGTAACGGGGGGTGTAGCAAAATTTCTTTTTTTAGGGTTTTAACGAGGAAGAGAGCGCCTCTCTCTCCCTCTCTCCCTTCTTGGCTTCCATTCACCATCCATCCACAGCAACCTCTCCATCGCTCTCCTTCTCTTTATCTCAGCCTCCATTAACCAGTCGATCTCCCTCCATCTCCGAACCCTCTTCATCCTCTACCCTTAATCCCCAACGGATTTTCTCCCGAACCTTCCCTGTTCCTCCTTAAAAGGGGACTCAAGAAACCCTAAACCTCACCGCGTTTCACTCCCGCACCCCTCTTCTTCCAGCATCAGACCCGTCTTCAACTCCCTATGGTCGACATTTCCTCTACCCCTCTTTCACGAATCCGTTATCACCCCCGCGCCCCTCTCTTCTTCAGGAACGGCTTCTTCACCCCTTCCCCGGCCTTCTCTTCTCCCCTTTCTTTCAGCTCTCTCGGAAGCTACCAAAGAAGACTCTCGTCCGCTCCTTCTGGTCTGCAGAAAGCTCGGTCATCCCTGCATTGCTTCAATGAGTCCTCTGCCTCTCTTATCTTCTTTAACTTTCCTGTTAGCTCCCTTCCTTTTAAATTTTTAATTTCGGCCCCCGTTAACGCACCATTAAGAGGAGCTTGGTTGTTTATTGCGATACCAGTCACTCCCTTGTGCAACAGTGAAGGAGCAAACCATGCTCCAACACATTCTTTCTTTCCTATTTCTTTCTTTCTTCCTTTCTTTTATTCTTTTTTTTTTTATTTTTTTATTTTCACTCATGTTACAAATTTTGGGCTCAGGCTGTCAGATTCAAGAATCTGACCAGGTTCATACGAATCCCGGTCCAAGTTATGTGTTAAATTTCATTTTTGTTTTGATTTTCTTCTAAATGTCCAATTTCCTGCATAATCCCTGTTTTAATGTATCGCTTACACCTTCTTTCAGTATCTCTGTTTGGAAATTATTTTTTTTTCTCTCTTTCTAGTGTAGCATCATAGATATATCTAATTACGATTTTCCATTTTTTGTTTCCTGCTTTCATTTGATTCTCCTATGATTGATTTCCCTCGATTTCTATGCTTCATCCGATTTCTTGTTTTACATTCGATTTTTTTTTTCTTTTTGCTTTGACAGTATTTGATTGTATTCCATTTCTTTTGTTCAGAATATTTTGCTCATTCTAATCGCATGCATGCTTCATCACGCATGACTGTTCTGTTCATCATCATTCAATCATATTTATTTGCCTATTATACTTTTGATTCAGTAGTCGACCTAGTGTATCGTACATTTATCTGGTTATTCTTGATTTGTATCCATCGGATTATACATCATGCATTTGGTTCCATCATCTACATTCTACCCCTTTATTCAACATCATGTCCTGTCTGTGGGTTCATTTTTTTTCTCACTCTCAATTTTTGTGTCTCTAGGACTTTGATTTAATTTGTTTCATCATTTTCTTTTATATTTACTTACTCTGGTGTTACATTCATCGAGCTTGCGTATCATCCAAGTGGCCACTGGACATCCCTTTGAATAAGATCAGGCATGGGGAGCGTCACTCTATGACAGAAAGCTCTTAGGGCCTATGGTAGTCTCGGTAAACCCTCCTGTTGTTAGTGTCAAGTGAAGATAGACATCCTGGTTGTGGCTTATTCCATCGTTGAACAGAGATCGAAATCAGATTTCTATCATCAGTTATAATAATGTTACCTCCTGCCTGAATTCGGGTATATTTGCATTTTGCTGAAAAGAAAAGAATGTATGATCCTGGGGGCAGATATGTAGTTGTCGTCAGTTAAGCATCTGTTAAGTGTAATCTTCAAGACTCAATGAATTGTGGTGTTATCTAGATTTATATTTTCCCCTTTGGAGATCTGGAGGGTCTATGGTTTCATACTCCCCGACATCTGCAAGGGTTGCTGGTGAAAATAATGATTGCTAATGCAATGTTAGCCAAACAAAACATGAGAAGCTCCTCTACCTTCATTTGAACTTCATGATGTCTGATACAGTCCGATGGCAATATACTTCATTTCTACAATGATGAATACTTTAGTTTCGTAGTTGCCATTAATAAGTATTTCAAGTTAACATAATCTTAATTGTTCCTCATAGGAATTCATGTTTCACAGCATTTTCACATTGCACCTCGTATGATTTTGTGGCATTCATTGATTACCCTGTATCCTGTTCATTCATATTTTCATTAGCAGTTGCTTTGTTTCTTTTACCATCTCAGCTGATCATAGGCATCTTTATCCTGTGTATTTGTGCATAATTTGCATTGCAATGTCAAATCAATGTATCACTCCTCATCGGATCAGTTAGGTGTAGATGTGTTTATATGCAAGCTATATCAATGTTTCAAAGAAAAAAATATGTTACCTTAGCTCATTGCGCCAAATATGCTAAAGCATCACTACATAGTGAGCATTAGCAATTCAGGGCAGCATATCAATATCTGATTTTTCCAGCCGCGTCTGCTTCCTCAGATCTGGTTCGCTAGAAAATCTCATTTGATCCACTATGTGTCGATGTTTCGTTGTCTAAAGGCAGTGGAAATCATCCAGTAATTTAGCATCAGTAGTTAAGTTTTGGACTTCTGTCGAGTTCCTAGAGCCCCTGCAAGTATACCAAACTGCTGCAAAGAAATTCTCGTTGACCATGGCCCACCTGTGGAGCAAGATCCTGCAATCAGAAACACCAGGCAAGTGGAGTCCAATACTATGGTCTTAACAGGATTAAGTGGCGGTAGCAAGATTGTAATTCTCCACTAGGTTTGTTCCGGAACACCATTCTTATCATACTTTCTGAAATTGCAATTCTTGTTTCTGCATCTGCTGAAGTCCTGTTACTTTGGGCTGCAAACTACTAAGAGCCCTCATATTGTGCATAAGGTTATACCCACATACCTGTTGTAAGCAATTTGGCATGACAAAGACAATGATTCATCAGACTCATGAGATGAGCTCTTTCAAAGTTAAGAGAGGTTTGGTGCTAATCATCATGGTTCGCGTTATAGGTTTGTTAAAATTCTGCTTCAATGAAGATACCATCTTCCTTGTTTTACCTTTTTGCCTTGTTGCAGTGGATTTTTCAATATGGTTTTAATGGCATCATGTGTCATATATGCTTGTTAGTGTATATTCCATCTGGTTGGATTATATATGAATGGGAAAATTCTGTGATAGCATCAGTTTGATGCAAACTTCTCCCCCCCCCCCCAAAAGCTGTCATGGGACATTCAACATCAGGAAATGTGATAAAGCCTGTGTAGGCATCACACGTTCAGGCAAATATCCAGAATATGGCAAAAGACCAATGCTTCAGCTACAAGCTGTCCAGGCTTGGGCCAGAGAGCATAATGTTGACCTCTCTTCTTATGCCAACCTGGTTGCTCAAGTCTGCTGCAACTTCAGAGAGCTAATGAGGGCAATTTTTCCTCACAGTAGCCACACTTAGCTTCAACTCTGTTCAAAAAGTTATACCTAATAAAGTTTCAAGCCAAAGTATTGGCGCAGCAAAATTATTCTATCTCTCAGCAACAGCCAACCTAAGGTTTCCAGAATCTCTAGAAATTGACAAAATGATGTCTTCTTTTTAATCATTGTAATTTTGAAAAGATTTTTATATGTAAAACATGTGAAAACCATACATCAAATAATAAAAACCGGTTTTCACTAGTGGATGAGACCGAGTCAAACTCAGGGAACGGGAATATTTCGTATTAAAACACACAATTCTAAACTATTTCTTTATTGCCGAATTATTAAAATGTAAAATGTTCAAGAAAGGTAAAAACAACTAACTATTACAACAAATGAATACCCTTCGCAGAGGGTGTAAAGTGCAATATTTACAGACCCAATTAAATTCCTAATTCTAAACTGAAAAGTAAAAAGAAGCTCTACTCTTCGTACTTCGTGTCACGTAATCACTTCCGCTCCACTCATGTGCTATCCTGCACAATTCAAATGAACACGAGCAGTACCAGAGATAGAAGTAAAAAATTATACTAAGCTAGCTAAATGCTTATTACGAAAGCATGTAAAAGCAAAACAAAAATTCAATGAAGAATAAAGACTGAAAAATGCATGCAATCACTGAATGAAAAAGACAAGAATTTTCACACATGAACAAACCGGAATGTAAGAGTTAAACAAAACAGGAACTTAGAATTGCAAGAAAAGCTGGAAATTACTTAATTGAAAAACAGAAACAAAACAAGGAATTATCAAAACAAGAAATGGAATGATTAAAAACAAACACAGGAAAATACAAAATAGGAAGTGAAAACTGGAAAACAGGAAATCATGGAACGATTGCAACGAGGAATGAAATGAAAGCACGAAACAGGAATCAGCAGTGAAGACAAGAAAACTAAAAAAAAGGTATTGCTATGAAGAATTAAACTGGAAATCAACAACTGAAAAAATATAAGAATGAACAGATAAGAAATCTAGAAAGTAAAAGCAACAGGAAATTACATAAAGAAAATACAGGAAATTCAGCTAATTAGAGGGAAAAAATGTAAATGACTTAATTGAAAAACTGACATTTGGTATAAAAACAAAAAAACAGAAACTAAAATAGAATTTAAAGACAAACTAGACAAAACAGGAAATTAAAGAAAAAAAATTAAAACAGGAAATCAATAAATCGAAATGCATAAGTAACGAATGAGAAAAAAAAAAAACAAATAGACACACACACAAGAAAATACAAAATGACATTTAAATGCAGAACATCAAACAAATGCAGAAAATGCAGAACAACAAATGAATGGAAATCGTAAATCAAATATGATATTAAGAAAAACAACAGAAAATCAAATAAAGTGAACAAGAAATCAATGAATACAAAACAGAGAAATCAAAATAGAAAAACAGAAACAGGAAGTTCGATGCACAAAAATCAAATAGGGAAATCGGTAACATGAAATCAAAATTTGTAATCGGAAATGAAAAATCAATATCAAATGTAACAGGGAAGCTAATTCTAAAATGAAGTTATCCTAAAAACAGAAAACAAACAGAAGTTCGAATCTAGAAATCTGAAAGAGATATATACAACATGCGATCTACTATTTTTATTTTATTATTTTCTATTATTTTTCTCGTTTTTATATATTTCTTTTACACAAAATTAGTTGAAGAAGAAGAAGATGCAGATGAGGAATCGGAAGAAGAAGAAGAAGAAGAAGAAGATGAAGATGAGGAATCGGAAGAAGAAGAAAAAGAAGAAGATGAAGATGAGGAATCAGAAGAAGAAGAAGAAGATGAAGAGAATGCCTTACCGTACCTTAGAGGGGTTAGGAAAGAATGGCCTCTACCGTGCGCTAGTCGCCAGACTGAAGATCCACCACCACCACCGGCTGAATATTGAACAGAGAAAGAGGGAGAAGGGGAAGAAGGAGCAAGGAAGGGGCCGGTGATGGTGGAGGAGGGTGAGAAAAGAGGGAAGAGAGGGAAAGAGGGGAAAAGGGAAAAGGTTTCAGGCGTACAGGGGAGACACCCATTTTTTCGTTTTTTTGGGTTTTAAAAACAAGCAAACCGGTTTGAACCGGTTTGTAACAAATTTTTTCAGTTAAGAAAAAAACGCAAACCGGTTCAAGCCGGTTTGCTATTATTTTTTTTCAGTTTTTAAAAATAAAAAACCGTGTAAACTGGTTTATTAGAAAATTTTCAAAAGTTAAAAACAAAACTTATTTATTTATAAAGAAACTCAAAATAAAACTATTATAACTATTTATATTTAATTTTTTCTTCTTTTCTAAAAAAAAAGAAAACAAACAATTAAAATGATTTTATTAACAATACAAAACTATTTTCTCCATTTTTTATTTTTATTGAAAACTAAAACTAAACTACTATGTTAATATCAAACATTAAAATATGTAATAAAATATACAAATAAAGCTATTTTTCATACATTTTCTGGTTTGAAATCATTTTAGCTCATTTAACAAAAACTAGCATAAACTTGGGTTTTTAAAACATTTTTTTCATAAAATCATGCATATTTTAATGTTAATTCTCCTTGAAATATATGCATGATCAAATACCCCCATGCTTATGTTTTGCTAGTCCTCGAGCAAACTAGACAAATGCATGAAATGAAAACTATCACCTAACTCACTTTCGTAGGAATCATGGTTGCATTTAGCTCATGCAACAAGCCCTTTCAACCCCTGGGTTACCCCAGTGGACGAGTAAGGTCTCGTGAGGGTTTGCAGTGATGCTACCCACAAACATCTCTGTCATGTATGCATAATATTACACATCCTCATAAGTAATAGGTCATTAAAGACTTTGTTTTCACAAATACTTCGTGTTACAAAAAGAATCAAAACATAATTAGAGTCTTTTATATACCACCACAGAAAAAGAATTTCTTTCACTTTTCTAAATATCACAATTATTTATGTTTTATTCTTGGAAAATCCAATAAAAACAAGTTATTATTTACTTATCCTCACTCATATGTTTTCTGCACAGGTTTTCTCAATCACACTTCTAAGCACTGAACTTTTCTTTCTTTTTAAGCTCTTTTCTTTCTTTTTTTTCTTTTCACGCTTTTTCTTTTTGCGTATTCATTCTTCTCTTATAGCTTGCGTGTGGTCTGCTTTTATGCCTTGTGCAATGTCAATATCTTCTATACTTTGTCAATGCATACCAAACAATATCAACTAAGACATAAAAGTGACTTCCTTCATTCACCTTTATAACGTGAGAGTCAAACATTTCAACTTGTATCTGTTCTCAGCTACTTAGGATCACGAAGTTTTCCACTCTCCTTTTCGAAATGGAATTAAAAGTTTCAACTTACATCTAAGTTCCATCTACTAAGGATTGTGGAATTATCCAAACAACCTAACACATGCTTCTTTTTTTCTCTCTTGAGCTCTTTTTTTTTACACTTTTGTTCATTTGCTTAGTTTTTCAAAAATAGAACTGTGCATATTCATAATTGCGATTCAAAATAAACTCTAACATGTATCTATCATCATTTCTTCGAAATCCGCATAAACAACCATAATTTTTAGATCCATGTCAGAAATTTTTTTCGTGGGGCTTAAAAATTCTCTAAAAATATCAGATTTGAAATATCATTCATATAAGTGCAAACTCTTTCTTTAAAAATCTACTTTTCATGAGAGATGTGTAAACATGTGCAAGAACGTAGACAAAAATATTCTGGTGAGCTACTACACCCTCCCCCATGCTTATATGACACTGTCCCAGTGGCACTCCCCATGCTTATATGAAACTACGTGAATGCACATGAGACAAAATAAATGAGGGAAAAGAGTAGAATAACCTGACATCAATTAAAAATGCACGTTCTATGAATGTAATGAATGCAATGTATACATGACAAAACATGAAACTCATAAAAAGAGATAAAAAAAATGAAAAATAAAAGCAAAGAAAATCTACAAATTCTAATAACGAATGTAATACTATACAAAATATGGGTTGCCTCCCATAAAGCGCTAAGTTTCACGTCCCCAGCCAGACGGATCCCTAGAAAAACCTTCATCGTCCATGAGATCAATGGACATGAAGTATCGCTCAATGAGGCTCTATGAAGAAAAGAGTGTCATCTGTGACACTACGCACTGTGTTTCCATCCCGTCTACCTCTAAATGTGGGATCATGACTCTCTTGACATGAATAACGGAGATTAGTCTCATATGAGAGACTAGTCAAGAAATGAGAGTCTAGGATCGACCGAGTATCAATGAATGCAACTTCAGACAAGTGGTGAATATGATCAGGCTTGACTTGGTCAAGCACCTTCTGCATCTGCACCTCTTGCTTACTAAAAACAATCGGTGATCCTAAAGGCTGAGAAAATGGGGCTATATATGATGATAATGCATGTTGTGGGTCAGGCCCCTTCTGTTGAGGTATCATGGAGATCGACTCGTCAGTAGAAATGATATGAGGCTCATGAGTCGATTCCTGAATGGGATGATACGCCTTCCCGCTATGAAGGGATGTAACAGATTTAACCTGCTCATGATGTGAATCAGTGGGTTGCAAGTCAAATGACATGGGCTCCTCTCCCTTGGATGTGACAACAGACTTACTATGGAGGTTCCCCTGGCTTTGCCTACTGAAGGTCTCAACCAACTGTCCCATTTAAGTCTCTAGCTTGGCTATTGACTGTGTATGGGATCTCAGAACTTGTAATATCCTATCTTGGAAGGATTGACTAGGTGAAGGCTCATGAGAATGGGGTTGAGTATAAACAGGTTGGGCTGGGGGATGAACCTGTGGAAAAATGGGATGCGAGTAACCTTGTGAAGGGTTACTGGGTCTATACTGTGTCTGGGAGGGCTGATGGGATGGGGAAATGGACTGGTTTCTCCAACCTGTGTTATATGATGGTGTAAATGAATCAGGCATGGGTCTAGCGAAACCTTGGGCAGCATTCACCTGCTCTTGAACAAATTCAGGATATAATGGCGCTGCCGGACAATCTGAAACACAGTGTGCAGGGCTAGCACATAGCTCACACACTCTTTCTACTGGATTTCTCGAGGAATTGGCTAGGAATTGATCTAACTTCCTAGTCAACTAGTCAACCTTGATACGCAAATCTAACTCAGACCCTACTTCGGAAATCCCTATTTTCCTAGGACCACTAGACAGAGATGTAGTCCTATCGAGCCATGAAGACAAGGTATGATGCATCGTGTTTTCACTTAAGGTCTCGAATAAAGACCACGCCTCGTCCTCACTCTTGAGCATAAAAGTGCCCCCACAAGACGAATCAACAATTTGACGATGCTTCTCAGTAAGCCCATCATAGAAATACTGTACCAACTGCCAACGAGGCACCTGGTGATGGGGACACTTGCGGAGAAGATCTTTCAATCTCTCCCAAGACTCGTAAAATTGTTCTCCCTCAATTTGAGAAAAACTGGTTATAGCTTTACGAAACTGATTCGTTTTACCAATTGGGAAGTACTTTTTGAGAAATTCGCGCTGCATTCCTTCCCAAGTAGTAATACGAACCATCTCAAGAGATTTTAGCCAGTGCTTGGCTTTATCTTTGAGAGAGAACGGAAACAAAGTCAACCTCATAGCGTCGTCTCCAAAGTTATTGATTTGCACAGTCGAGCAAATCTCAAGGAATTCGTCGAGATGACGATATGGGTCCTCATTGCTAAGGCCATAAAACGAAGGTAGCATTTGAATCACACTGGCCTTAATCTCAAAATGGCTCGCTCCTACATCAGGTCTCGTGATGCAGGAGGTGGGAGTATACGTATTTGGCATAAAGTACTCCCTCAAAGGATGAATCAATTGATGATCGTCAGCCATTGCGTACACCGTGGAGTAGACCGGTGTAGCACACGTCCTAATTTTGGGTTTTCTACCTAACTAACGCACTAAACGGCCAAACCACGCAAACCACAAAGCGAGTAGACTAAAAATAACAAAAACTAAACAATCACCACGCAAGTACACATAACAGAGATTATGCAAAAGAAATATAAAATCTATGTGTACGATACCAATCGTACACAGTCACCTTTAAGGGAATCCTAGTAGGTGGGTTGTGCAGAAAAGTAAGCTCGTCTCTAAGATATGCACATACGTGGTTCTAAACCTAAATGCAAACAAACACTAGGCAATAAAGTGAATACTAATATTACGCCGTTCCCCGGCAACGGCGCCAAAAATTTGATGTCTTCTTTTTAATCGTTGTAATTTTGAAAAGATTTTTATATGTAAAACATGTGAAAACCAGACATCAAATAATAAAAACCGGTTCTCACTAGTGGATGAGACCGGGTCGAACTCAGGGAACGAGAATATTTCGTATTCAAACACACAATTCTAAACTATTTCTTTATTGCTGAATTATTAAAATGTAAAATTTTCAAGAAAGGTAAAAACAACTAACTATTACAGCAAATGAATACCCTTCGCAGAGGGCGTAAAGTGCAATATTTACAGACCCAATTAAATTCCTAATTCTAAACTGAAAAGTAAAAAGAAGCTCTACTCTTCGTACTTTGTGTCACGTAATCACTTCCGCTCCACTCATGTGCTATCCTGCACAATTCAAATGAACACGATCAATACGAGAGATAGAAGTAAAAAATTATACTAAGCTAGCTAAATGCTAATTACGAAAGCATGTAAAAGCAAAACAAAAATTCAATGAAGAATAAAGACTGAAAAATACATGCAATCACTGAATGAAAAAGACAAGAATTTTCACACATGAACAAACCGGAATGTAAGAGTTAAACAAAACAGGAACTTAGAATTGCAAGAAAAGCTGAAAATTACTTAATTGAAAAACAAAAACAAAACAAGAAATGGAATGATTAAAAACAAACACAGGAAAATACAAAACAGGAAGTGAAAACTGGAAAACAGGAAATCATGGAAAGATTGCAACGAGGAATGAAATGAAAGCATGAAACAGGAATCAGCAGTGAAGACAGGAAAACTAAAAAAATAGGTATTGCTATGAAGAATTAAACTGGAAATCAACAACTGAAAAAATCTAAGAATGAACAGATAGGAAATCTAGAAAGTAAAAGCAACAGGAAATTACATAAAGAAAATACAGGAAATTCAGCTAATTAGAGGAAAAAAATGGAAATGACTTAATTGAAAAACTGACATTCGGTATAAAAACAAAAAAAACAGAAACTAAAATAGAATTTAAAGACAAACTAGACAAAACAGGAAATTAAAGAAAAAAAATTAAAACAGGAAATCAATAAATTGAAATGCATAAGTAACAAATGAGAAAAAAAAAAAACAAATAGACACACACACAAGAAAATACAAAATGACATTTAAATGCAGAACATCAAACAAATGCAGAAAATGCAGAACAACAAATGAATGGAAATTGTAAATAAAATATGATATTAAGAAAAACAACAGAAAATCAAATAAAGTGAACAAGAAATCAATGAATACAAAACAGAGAAATCAAAATATCAAAACAGAAACAGGAAGTTCGATGCACAAAAATCAAATAGGGAAATCGGTAACATGAAATCAAAATTTGTAATCAGAAATGAAAAATCAATATCAAATGTAACAGGGAAGCTAATTCTAAAATGAAGTTATCTTAAAAACAGAAAACAAACAGAAGTTCAAATCTAGAAATCTGAAAGAGATATATACAACATGCGATCTACTGTTTTTATTTTATTATTTTCTATTATTTTTCTCATTTTTATATATATATTTTTACACAGAATTAGTTGAAGAAGAAGAAGATGCAGATGAGGAATCGGAAGAAGAAGAAGAAGAAGAATAAGAAGAAGAAGAAGAAGAAGAAGATGAAGATGAGGAATCGGAAGAAGAAGAAGAAGAAGAAGATGAAGAGAATGCCTTACCGTACCTTAGAGGGGTTAGGAAAGAATGGCCTCCACCGTGCGCCAGTCGTCGGACTGAAGATCCACCACCACCACTGGCTGAATATTGAACATAGAAAGAGGGAAAAGGGGAAGAAGGAGCAAGGAAGGGGCTGGTGATGGTGGAGGAGGGTGAGAAAAGATGGAAGAGAGGGAAAGAGGGGAAAAAAGAAAAGGTTTCAGGCGTACAGGGGAGACGCCCATTTTTTCATTTTTTTGGGTTTTAAAAACAAGCAAACCGGTTTGAATCGGTTTGTAACATATTTTTTCAGTTTAAAAAAAAAACGCAAACTGGTTCAAGCCGGTTTGCTATTATTTTTTTTTCAATTTTTAAAAATCAAAAACCGGTTTATTAGAAAATTTTCAAAAGTTAAAAACAAAACTTATTTATTTATAAAGAAACTCAAAATAAAACTATTATAACTATTTATATTTATATTTAATTTTTTCTTCTTTTCTAAAAAAAAAGAAAACAAACAATTAAAATGATTTTATTAACAATATAAAACTATTTTCTCCATTTTTTATTTTTATTGAAAACTAAAACTAAACTACTATGTTAATATCAAACATTAAAATATGTAATAAAATATACAAATAAAGCTATTTTTCATACATTTTCTGTTTTGAAATCATTTTAGCTCATTTAACGAAAACTAGCATAAACTTGGGTTTTTAAAACATTTTTTTCATAAAATCATGGATATTTTAATGTTAATTCTCCTTGAAATATATGCATGGTCACAAAACCAGAGGATAGTGATGGTCACATCGCATGGATTGAAGGTATGCCCCTTTTCCCGCATCTTTCACATTCCCTGTTCACCACATATTATATAACATGTTTCGTAGGTTGCAGTTGTACCTTACTGTCAATGAATTGTGATTTGTTGTTTCAAACCCAATATAACACTCAGTTGCTGCACTATTCATTCCCTGTGATATTCATCTTACCCTCTACCTACATACTTACTGTCAATCTTTTCCCAACCATAGTATATATACCTTATTCCTTGTAGCTAATTGACACTCTCACAATAATTGCCTTGCTGTAATTTATAGCCATCTCCTCAGAACACTTAAGACTCCTTTCACTGCTGTAGCAACATATCATGTAGGCACACTTAGTGAGTATATAGCATGCCATCATTATTACTAGATACTTTGTTGTAGCTTATACATTTCTATAAATTTAAGCAGTCATCATATTTACTTCATGTATCTTCATCTTGTATGTGCATTCTTTTTCCAAAAGGACATTTTAGACATCATCTAGGTATAATCAAATGCGTTCCTCATTTTAGGCCATACACGGTTAGTACATCACTTGTATTCCCAGTCCACAATAATGTTTCTTGCCATATGTATTTAGCGTTTTATGCTAACTCATGTTTTGCAGGGAAATGTGTGAAAGATATCACTACTTGGAGTTGTAAAAATTTCATGTATTGTAATAGTTAGATCTTAAATGAGAATTTACATTTCCTGTTTTAGATAGAATGAATGAGCATCGTAAATGTCATAAATTGCTTATTTTCATGCTTTTTACCTTTATTTTCCAAAATCTCACAATGATGAAACACGAATGGCACGTGCACCATTTCGTAAGAGGTAATAAATCCTAAGTTGATGATTTACATCAATGGCCATAGTAAGGATGTAAACAAAACTTAGTATTTTTATCTTTTATAAAATAACATTGGATCCACAGTGGATCCTCTTCAAAAAATCATCATATTTTCAAAAATTTCCTTCTTTTATTAGAGTTTAACTTAAAATTGGCTCAAAATATATACCAATGGCCATAGTCAGGGTATATTGAGAGTTAATTTCATTTTAAACTCTATAAAAGCACAAAAATATGTTTTATTCTTCATTTGAACTTAAATATAGATTATTATATAATACATTCAATGACCATAGTCAAGGATGTGTTATATTTTCAATCTTATTTTAATTCAGTTGAAGAATGAAATATGATTTTCAAAATCCAATTTCAAAGTTATTTAAACTCATTCATCATTTAAGATAGAACAACATCATATTTTCAAAATTCTTTTCCAAAATCCAAGTGATGTTAATATCTTCTTCAATCAATCTTCAAATTCTTGTAAAATCCTATTCATCCTTTCATTTTCAAATTCTATTTCATTTTTTTTCAATCTCAAAGTTCAAATTAACTTTGAGATTTCAAATTCACTTTATATTCAAATTCAAAAGTTCCAAATTCATTTTTTATTCAAAACTCCAATCAAATTCAAAGTTCAATTTTACTTTGAGATTCTTGATTCATCTTCTAAAATTCCAAAATTCAAGTTTTCAAATTCAAAGTCCAATTTGACTTTTAAATTCATTTATATATTCAGAGTTCAAAATCGCAAATCAAAATTCCAAGTCCAAAGATAGATCCTAATCTCAACTTGGATCCAGATTTCCAAGTATAAATCTCCATTTCTTTGGATCTCAAATTTCGGATCCAATTCCACTTTAGGATCTCAGACTTTAGATCCAAATCCATTTTAGGATCCAGAATCCAGTTCCACTTTTGGATCTCAGACTTCAGATCCAAAATCCATTTTAGGATCCAGAACTCAACTTCCATCTTGGATCTCAGACTTCAGATTCAAACCCATTTTAGGATCTCAGACTCCAGATCCAAAATCCATTTTAGGATCCAGAATCCAATCTCATCTTGGATCTCAGATTACAGATCCTAAATCCATTCTGGGATCCAAAACCCAATTCTATCTTGGATCTTAGACTTCGGATCCAAATCCATTTTAGGATCCAGAACCCAATTCTACTTTGGATCTCAGACTTCATATCCAAATCCATCTTAGAATCCAGAATCCAACTCTATCTTGGATCTCAGATTTCAGATCCTAAATCCATTTTAAGATCCAAAATCCATTTTAGGATTCAGAATCTAATCCCGTCTTAGATTCCAGACCTTGGATCCAATTCTATTTTGGATCCAGAATTCAATTCCATTCTCAATTCTAAATTTCAAATCCAATTTCATTTTCAGATCTCATCTGAACTTCCTAAATCCACTTCTATTTCTAAATACCATTTGGATTTCTCAAAACCATCATGATTTCAAATTTTAGATTCAAATTTCATTACAAGTTCTATCTCTTCTCCTATATCTAAGTTCAGAGTCTATTTTCTGTCTTTGAAATTTCTTTTCTTTTTCCTTTTTATCTCATCTTCAAACCATTCTTTCCCAATTCAAGAGATCTATTTTCCCAAACTCTGATCATTTCAAAGACTTAGAACTTCTCTGATCTATCTCAAGTCCTAAGTTAGATTCTACAATTTCTTCACTTCATTATCAAGCACTTGGGGATTTTTTCAAATCATCTTTCAAAAAAGCATACATCCTTGCATTGCACAAGCATGATTCTTTGCGCATATTAGATATAGAATAAATTCTTAGATAATATTTAGGCAAAGCAAAAGGCATAGATTCGATCCTTGGTTCGATTACCCCTGGTAAAGGCGCCAGGAACGATCGAACCTCGTACCGACGAGCGAATCCCGTCTCTCCATTTTTCCCGCAATATTTCAAAAATGGAGGCGAGTAATTTTTTTAAATATTTTCAAATCAAGGTCAAGTGAGACCCCGCAAAATAGTTCCTCTTCTCTCTTCTTTTATTTTCTTTTCTCTTTTCTCTTCTTTTTCTGTCTTTTATTTTTCTCCCTTCAAAAAGGGGGAAAATAGAGGCTAGAAAAGGAAAAGGGAAGGAAGAGAGAGAAACCACAAGAGAGGAAAAATTTTGCGATGATCACAGTTTTGGCGACCGTGATGGGACCCGTCTTCGTCTGGTCGAAATATGCCTTTGCTTTGCCTTAATATTTTCTAAGTCTTTATTCTTCTATGTTAGCTTCATTTCCATGCAAACCTTAGGAGTATAGACTCTGTTCTAAGCCGACATTATTTTGCATATAGGATCTAAGTATGGTTTGGTAGGACCATATTAAGGAGATTATTCCATGTTTACATTAGACTTAGGTTTTAAATACAACTCTCCTCAATTCTAGGGATTGAATGCAAACAATGTATGCAAGTATATGCTTCTTTTCATTTAAATCTATCTCTTTAGGACTTGCATTAGAGCCTTCTGGTTTTATCTGCATGTTGAACATGCTTTTGAAAACCTCCTTACCTATATTGTCCCGGTCTTCACTTTGTTGGGTTGTCTCACTGAACCATAGTTCGGGAGAGAGCCTTGATGATGCATAAATATCATGTTTTATTAATACAATTTCATTGCATAAATGCATCATCTATAGGTTTAAAACATACACTTAGATGCATAATGATGTTAGGGAGCTCTGGTTCGAATTTCATCAAAATTAGAGTTAATTTGAAGGAATTATGACATTTACAGTGTAACGGGTCAAATATCGGATCCAATTTGAGAGATTTGGATCCAGACGCCCATTTGGATTTTGGATCTGGACCAAATTACATGGATTTAACCCAGCTCCAGCCCACTTAAGTTTTGTAAAAACATTTTCTAAAAACCCCCTCCTACAAGAGGCGCCCAACAATTCTTTTGTTTTTAACACTGTTTTTGAAAATAAACCCAAACAAGCCAAATCGTCAAAAGAGGGGGAGACGCCCAGCCATTCCTGGTTTTTGCCTTGGTTTTCATGCCCGAGGGGCACGATTATAGCTCCAGCTCCTTCTCATCTTCCACCTCCTTCCATCTCCATTGAAGACATGGCGAAAAGCTTGAAATCCAAGCCTTCTATCTTGTCTCCCTTTCAAATCCTTCCATTTCTTTAATCTCCAATGTTGGCTAATCTCCATGTGTGCTGTGTTTTGCAGGTGCAGCAGAGGTGGGAAACACTATTCTCGTGTGGAAGTGCGAAACACTCCAACGAGAAGGGCCGGCTCTACCTCCATCCGGTCTTCTACGCCCCCCCGATCGAGAATCGGTTCACATTTCATCCTCGGTGGATTTCCAACGTGTTGCAGCTGTAGGACATGGTACCATGGCGTATTTCCAGCATCAACGAGGTCCCAAACGGTGCAAAGCCAAGCAAAGTCTGCTCTTCTTTATCCCCCCATTCTTCGGATCGGCCCAAGAGGTAGGTCTTCTCACCCATTGCTTCTAGTTAAAACCTATCATGTGCGTGTGTAATGTGTTGGGTGTTTTTCTGTATTTTCGTCAGCCATAGTATAGCTTTTGTTCGTGCAAAAGCCAGCACGTAGTGTGTTTAGGTTTGGTTTATTAAAAATAATGTTTTATCATCCAACGTTGGCATGTTTTGGGTGTGTGCGTGTGCTTTGAATCAAATATTTCTGCTGTGTACCTGCGTCTTCTAGTGTGTCCCAGTCTATTTACCTTGTGTTAATCGAGTTTAGTATTTTAGGAATCGTGTTAATGTTTTTTAGTTTTGATGTTTTTAGATTTGGTGAAAGTGTCTAGCCGATTGTTGTTTTTCTGATTTTTAGGTAGGACGTCCAGCAATTTGTTATTTGTTTTTGCTTGCTATTTTAATTTTAGTTTGTCAATCATTGTTAGGTTTTTATTAGGTTTTTAATCGTGTAGAAGTTTAGTTCATGAATTTCGGTTTTGTTCATAGTTTAGTCGATTTGTAGGGTTTTGTTAGAAGTCGTTTTCTGTTTTGATTTAAGTTCCAGCATGTTAGTTGTTTAGTTCGTATGTTTTTAGTTTAATTTAGATTGTCATAATCGTGTGTTAGCTTAGTTTAAATTAGATTTATATTTGGTGTTATGTTAGTAGTTAAATTAGATATTTAGTTCTTCAAGTTAGTGTAGTTGTCTTCTCCAAATGTAGGGCAGCCATTAGAGGTCCAGCAAGGTTGTAAAAGTTCAATTTTCATATTTTGTTAATCTAGGATAAATTAGATTTTGATTAGAGTTATTTGTTTCATTTATTTTAGTTGATGTGTTAGTATAGATTTAATATAATGTTGTTAATTTCTTCCTTTGTTCCCATTTCGTAGGCAATATTATGGTAGATTATTATTTTGTGCCTTTTAGAATAAATGTAATTTCATGTTAATCTTAATGTTAGATGTAGTTGCTTTCATACTTAGGCATAGGGTAAGTAGTAGTTTTAATTTTATGATTTTCGTTTTATATAAAGTAGGATCAATTTGGTAGGTCGATTTTGTCTTAGTATTTAAGTAGTTGTATTTTTGTAATTAGTTTTTTTTCTTTTTTCCATTCTTATCCCTTGAGTTAGTGTATATCTTTTAACTTAGTATAGTAATGTTAGAGTAATGTAGTTAGTCGACTTAATTTTGTCTTTTAATTGAAGGGCATTTGAGTCTTTAGTTGGGAATCCGTTTTTGGTAGAAGACCAATCCCTCTAAAATCGTGAAATGCATTTAAGGAAATATCTATTCCCTAGCCCAATTATAAATGCTTTATTTTTCCAACAAGGCAACCCTTTGGAATTCTAAAGATCTTTTAAGAAGGGTTACACGACTTTTGGAAACCCTTTGGAATTCCAAAGGTCCTTCCAAGAGCATTTACATGAATTTTGGGAAGTTTTGAACTTATAAATACTCATTTAAAGCCAACCCCAAAAGTCGTGTGGGAAGCTTTGGGAAAGATTTTCAAAAAGGGAATTAATGTTTGAGTGAACCAAGGAAAAACGGATTTCAAATGGTCTGGACAATTTTTTGAAGATGAGCTTTCCCAATATGCATTTAAGGCAATTAAGAGGAGAGCTTCATTTCCCAATCCAATCATAAATGCCTTCTCATTTTCAAAGTTGGAAACCCCTTTTGAATTCCAAAGGTCATGCAAATGTGGATACACATTTTTAGAAAAGATTGAAAATTTGAAATGAGCATTTAAAGCTAATCCAAAAACGTGTTTGGTGTTTTGGGAAAGGTTTTCAAAAGAAGTTAATGTTTTTAATGAAAAATGGGCTGGACGGTTTTTGAATTTGAACACTTTCCTAAGTGCAATTAATACAATAATGAGAGGAGAGGTTTCATACCAAATTCGTGGATTGCTATTTTTAAAGCCCTATTTAGTATTGCTTAGATTGACTTAGTCTTAATTAGGTGTTACTCAAATTAGTAATGTAGCATTAGAATTAGGTTTTAGAAAATCGTGTGTATTTAATTAGGGTAAGTTATTGAATTAAATTAGGTTTGTAAATTCGTGTAGGTCTAATTAGGTAGATTCTAATTGTAGTGTATATTTAATATAGTAATTAATTTAGATTAACCCTACCTTGGATTAGTTAATGACTCTAGGTGGGTGTGTAGTCAATGCTTTATTCAAAAACGCCACCTAGACTAACCCTAGTTAAGTTAACCTAACCGACCCTAGTTTAACCTAAGTTAGCATTTAACCTAAGTTAGTATCCAATCCCAGTTAGCATCTAACCTAGTCAACTAACCATAGTCAACCCTAATCGATTCTAGCTAAACCCTAATCAACCCTTGTAAACCCTAGTCAACCTTAGTTAATATATCCTAACCATAGTTAGTTACCCTAATCACCCTCTTAACCCTAACCGACCTTTGTCAACCCATAGGAACCTTAGCCTACTTAACCCTAGTTAAAAGCCAACCTTAGGGTGGCGTGTAATCTAATGCCATATCCTTAACCGACCCCCTATTCTAAACCTTAACCGACCCTTAGTTAATCATAGTTAGTGCTTGTCCACCATAGTAAACCCTAGTCGAACCTAGTCTTAACCCTATTTCCCTTAATTAGAAACTAACTTAGTCGCCCTTAGCCTTAGTTAAACTCCTAGCCTTAGTTAGCCCCTATTAACTTTAATCCCTACTAACCCTAGTTATTAGGTTAACAATAGTTAGTGTCTAACCATAGTTAATTAATTAACCATAGATAGTTAGTTAATATCATTAGTGTTTAATTTAGTTAATGAGTAATCTTAGATAGTTAGCTTAACCGTAGGTTAGTAGTTGTTTTAGTAGGTATAATTAATATTAGAATAGATAGTTAAGTTAGTTAGTGATATTAGATATTATGCATTAGGTTTAATTAGAGTTTAGATTAATTTAGATATCTTATTTAGAGTATTAGTGAGTTTAGGTTAGGTTAGTTCTTAAATTTTATAATGTAATGTAATTGTTATTGTTTTCTGTATTTTAACAGTAGATTAGCTGCAGTTAGGACTGTTTTTGTACGTAATTCATTGTCCAAGTGTCAATTATGGATTCAAAGGGATAAATAGTGCACTGAACCAAAACCCTAATTTTTACCCGATCGTGCACTAGCTAGTTCATGTAGATATTTCGTGATTTTTCTAGATATTATTTTTCTATTCTCCACATTGGTGTGTTAACTGTCTGCAGACCAAATTTCAGCTCGATCCGAGTTGATTTGGTCTGGTTTTTAAGCGTATTACGAAAACAGCTTTTCCGGATTTTGAAATTTCGGGTCCAGCGATTTCCCAAATTATCCTGATTTTGAAACGCTTCGTTCTGGAGATCCAGAATGTATTTTTCACTTCTGTAAAATGTGTCAGCTTCTTTGATCTGTCTTTTACAGAATAGAAGTGATTTTACCAAATTTGTAATTCTTTTGACCCCTCAAACAGTCATTTTTCAAAAACCTGTCAGAATCCATTTTTGCCTTCTTTAGGGACAAAACAGTCTTTTAACTATTTGTCTGATTTCGTGTAGTTTTGCTGTTTTCTAACATTGTAGTTAGTATATTAACAGTATTTAGAGTAATTAGAGTTATTTAGCTTAGTTAGTTTACTTAGTTAGTATAATTTTTGTTTTAGATATTTAAATTAACTGTAGTTTAATTTAGAAATAGTATATAATTAGTTGTAGATGTAATTTAGATTAATTCTTGATTTAGTTACTGATTTTGTGTTTTTATTGTGTAGGTTGTTAAGTTAAAACAGGTTTACAGGTGTAATTCAATTATACTGTGCAACTGCACTTGATGTGAAAAGACAGAAATGCCCCTGGAGACCTGCAGAAGACTTAGCCTCCGATTTTATTTTATTTTCATAGTTTAGAATGTTATTTAATGTAACTTGTAAACATTGACATAGTTGTAAACTTTGTTTTTATTAATAAAGTTTTATTTTGGAATTAATTCAGAAATATCCCGTTCCCTGTGGATTCGACCCGTACTCGCCACTTCGGTGGAAAGTCGGTTTTTATATCTTTGGTTGACGATTTTCTCATGTTTTTATTGAAAAATATTGTTTAAAAATATCAACTCTAAAAGTGCAACCAAGCCTCACAACTGGACCACTTATTTGGGTTTGCGCCCCCCTACCACGTACCTAAGGGCCATAATCCGAGGTATATTGGTAGGTGCTCAAGGATGTTGGGAATCCTTTACCTTAGAACCAGAGAGATAGCTTATATGCCACATACTTCGAGCTTCAGCTTGAGTATATCGGCATACCTTGATGGGAATCAGATGATATAAATCTTAGAGTTAGGATTAAGGTCCTATAAGCCATTTCAAATATTGTGTATAAAGTCAGCTTTTAGGGAATGCTATTTGTGCATCCTTGCTTATATGTCTGTGATGAAATGATATTATATATATCTTCCTTATATTTTCCAAAAACCCTGGGTATATATTATTCAAAATTTCCTCTTTTAAAAAATCCAGGTGTATTGCCTTTTCTTTCTGATTTCTTCAAAATCTTTTTGATCCTGCCTGCTATTTTTCAAAATTTTTAAATCCTTGTCATCCATTTTCAAAATTTGTTTTTCTCCATCATGGGAGAAATGATATTGCCTATGAGGATTTTCAAAATCACAAAATTTTTGCAAAAGTCTTCAAAAGATTCAAATATTTTGATTTAAATCCCTTTTAAATAAACTAACATGTTGATTTTCCTTTTCCAAATTGGGTTTATGAAAACCATTTGTCTTCAAAATCATCACCTCGTGTTTTCTTTTTCAAAATTGGTTTTTAAACCCCTATCCTCGAAATCAAACCTCATGATGATCTCTCATGATGATTCCCTTTTTAAAGGATCAGATCTTGCGCTGATCATTTTTCTTGCGGTAGATTTTCTTCCCCAAAATGATTTCTCACTTATCCTTTAAATAAACACTTTTCCTTTTAAGATCCCATATGCAAGTAGGATAAAAAAAACTCCTTTTTCTCTTAAATCCTATAAATTTTCAGTTAATTTGGATATCTTTATCAGTTTCATTCATTTTATTCATATTTTTATCAAGTTTACATCAATTTTATCAAGTTTTATCAAGTTTATCAATATTTCCTCAATTCTATTTTATCAAATTTTTTTTCCCTTTCAGGTTAATGGATAAACTTGATGCCTCTTTCCCATGAGGTATTTCCTTTATTCTTCTACCCTTTCAGGTTAAGGGATAAACCTGACCCTCATTGTCCGAGGTGTTCCCATTCAGGATAAGGGATAATCCTGAAACCCCTCGTAGGAGCAATAATGCTACCTATGAGGATTCTTTTGTAAAGACAATTTTTCAATTTTTTTCAATTTTTTTCGATTTTGTAAATGTCTATCAATTTCTCTTTATTTTAAAAGTTTCCCCAAAAATTCTATTCTTTCATTATACTCTTTCAGGCTAAGGGATAAACCTGATGTCTCTTTCCCATGAGGTATTTTGTAAATCTTCTTGTACCCTTTCAGGTTAAGGGATAAACTTGACCCTCGTTGTCCGAGGTGCTTCCCGCTCAGGTTAAGGGATAAACCTGACCCTCGTTGTCCGAGGTGTTCCCATTCAGGATAAGGGATAATCCTGAAACCCCTCGTAGGAGCAATAACGCTACCTATGAGGATTCTTTTGTAAATACAAGTTTTGTCAATCTTTGTTGATTTTCTAGATTTATATCAATTTCCCTTCATTAAATCTCTTTAAATTCTATTCTTTTTCCCATTTAGGATAAGGGATAATCCTGAAACCCCTCGTAGGAGCAATAACGCTACCTATGAGGATTCTTTTGTAAATACAAGTTTCGTCAACCTTTATTGATTTTCTAAATTTATATCAATTTCTCTTTATTAAAATTCCTTAAATTTTTTTTTCATTCAGGATAAGGGATAATCCTGAGACCTCTCGTAGGGGAAACAATGCTACCTATGAGAATTCTTTTTGCAAATACAAGTTTTATCAATCTTTATTTGATTTTATTTCTCTTCATTTAAATTATATTCTCTTCAGGACAAAGGATAGTCCCAAGATCCCTCACGAGAGCAACAGTGCTACCTGTGAGAATTCTTTTTCAAAATGAATTTTCAAAATTTCTTTCCTTCCTTCTTCTCCATTTTTATAAATTTTATTCTTTTTTCCCTCTCGGGTTAAGGGATAAACCTGAATCAATCTTTTCTAAATCCTCATCAAATGTCTATTCCTCTTCAGGATAAGGGAAAATTCTGAAAACACCGACAATCATTCTCGCTCAATTCTCAAGTATCTTAAAGAATGTCGGTGTCCCTTTTTTCTTCAAATCTCCATCAGAAAACCCAGTACTCATACTGGGGAATTTTTTTGAAAAATCCAATACTCATACAGGTAAGCCTAGCGCTCGTGCTAGTGTCTGGCTGACCGATCAGTTAGCCTCTCAGGATCAGTTTTTGTACTTACCCTTCATCAAAAATCAAAGCTCTAAATCCAATTTTGACCTTTGGGTTATTCAAATTTCAATTTCAAGCCTTCAGGTCACAATCTTTCCTCAATTTTCCTTAAATTCTGCCAATCTTCTTCTATCCCTTCTCATCAATTCTCCTTTAAGATTCGAGTTTCGACTCGAACTCCCAACTCTTTCCCTGAGATTCGAGCCTTGACTCGAATTTTCCAGCTTTCCTTTGAAGATTTGAGTTTTAACTCGAGTCTTCTCTCCTTCAAAAGTCTGAACTTTCCAGTTTTCCTTCAATATTCGAGCCCTGACTTGAATTTTCCTACTTTCCTTCAAAGATTTGAATTTTATCTCGAGTTTTCTTGCCTTCAATAAATGAACTTTCAAGTTTTCTCTTGAGATTCGAGCCCTAACTCCAATTTTCCTGCTTTCCTTCAAAGATTTGAATTTTATCTCGAGTTTTTCTTGCCTTCAATAAATGAACTTTCAAGTTTTTCGAAACTTGACTTGAATTTTCCTTCGAAAATTTGGGTTTTATCTCAAATTTTCTTGCCTTCAGTAAATGAACCTTCAAAGTTCTGACTCGAACTTTCCTGCTTGCCTTCAAAGATTTGAGTTTTATTTCGAGTTTTCTTGCCTTCAATAAATGAATTTTCAAGTTTTCCTTTGAGATTCGAAGACACGACTCGAACCTTCCAGTTTCTCTTTGAAGACTCGAGTTTTGACTCAAATTTTCCTGTTTTTCTTGTAAAAACCTGAGTCCTAATTCGGTTGGTTTTCAAAACTAACTTCTCAGTTAGGCTTACCTTCAAAATCCAGTTTTATGTCAAGCTTACCTTCAGAACTTTAAATTCACATTTACCTTCAGAATTCAGCCTCATGTTGGATTTTTCCCCAGAATCCCACTGATATGTCAAAATTCGATGTTAAGCAAAGGTTTCGTCATCAAGGATTTCAGGAAAATCTTGCCAAATTGCCATAAAATAGTTGTTAATTATATAAAAAAAATTCCTCAAATCTCCTTAGTATTCCTTCCAAAAGGGTGAAGCTTCTGTGAAGAAAGGCTCAAACTTCAAAATTTTTGTTGGTCAACCAAGAGGATGAAGAAGAATCTTCGACATGACTGGTAAAGGAAACATTCAATGATGCTGAAGAGCCATAAATGAGCTGATATTGATCATAGCTATGGCACATTCTTAAAGATTATTCTTTGACAATAAGACAGTGGAAATATCCTGGGCAGTCAAAAAAGAACCTACCCAATCCATGTTTTCTCATTACATTTAAAGTTGCAATCAAATATCTGCAAAAGGGATCTCTCAATTGTCGTCAAGATGAAGACGAATAGGCGAGCAGACCCCCAGGGCCAAAGAAGATTTGGATCATCTACCAAGATGAAGGAGTTTGTGAAGGATCCTTCCAGGAAAAGTTCAGATCACCGTCGAGATGAAGGCGAGTGCGATGAACCTACCGACACACACTAAATGATATTTGATTTCTGCTATCATCTAAAGACCTTTTGAGCCTATATCATCAATATAATCTCTGAGAAAGAAAAGAAGAATTGGAACATCTCTGAGATGAAGGAGTTTGTGACGTACTCTCCCCCGTGAAAAAAAGAGAAAAGTCAGGACATCTCCAAAATGAAGGATGATGTAAAAGCCCAAGAAAGCCCTATGACTCAAAAGAGTGCAAAAAGATAATCATGGAAAAATACCCAGGATATCAAACTGCCCAAATTGCAAAGAATCTTCTTTATCTCTGTAAAATTCTTCTATCAATATCTTTTCATTCAATTACTTTTATGAAGCTAAGAATATTTCCTCTCCTTTCATATCAAGGAAATTGATAGCATCCTTGAAGAAAACCAACAACAATAATTTGACTTTGATTCTGGATTCTATAGAGTTAACCCAGTAGGGAGTAATACTCTAGGCAGAAGAGGGAACATCTTTCAAAAGTGCTCACCTTCAATTACCTTAAAACAACTATAAATTTTATCATTTTGGCAAAATTTTCCAACTTTCCTGATAAGAAATAATAACTTGACATCTGTTTTGATACATCTCAGTGTTGCCTTTAACTTTCTTTCACATAGTCGAAAGAGTTGCCTTCACCTCTTCCATAAGAGTTGCCTTCTCTATCTTTTGCATTGTCAAAAGATTTGCATTTCTCCTTGATAAAATTATTGCCTTCTCCATCTTTCGCTTTGTCGAGAGACTCGCCTTCTCCTTGATAAAAGGATTGCCTTCTCCGTCTTTCGCTTTGTCGAGAGACTCGCCTTCTCCTTGATAAAAGGATTGTCTTCTCCGTCTTTTGCTTTGTCGAGAGACTCGCCTTCTCCTTGATTAAAGGATTGCCTTCTCCATCTTTTGCATTGTCAATAGATTTGCCTTTCTCATTGATTAAAGGATTGCCTTCTCCATCTTTTGCATTGTCAAAAGATTTGCCTTTCTCCTTGATAAAAGGATTGCCTTCTCCGTCTTTCGATTTGTCGAGAGACTCGCTTTCTCCTTGATAAAAGGATTGCCTTCTCCGTCTTTTGCTTTGTCGAGAGACTCGCCTTCTCCTTGATTAAAGGATTGCCTTCTCTGTCTTTTGCGTTGTCAAAAGATTTGCCTTTCTCCTTGATTAAAGGATTGCCTTCCCCGTCTTTCGCTTTGTCGAGAGACTCGCCTTCTCCTTGATAAAAGGATTGCATTCTCCGTCTTTCGCTTTGTCGAGAGACTCGCCTTCTCCTTGATAAAAGGATTGCCTTCTCCGTCTTTCGCTTTGTCGAGAGACTCGCCTTCTCCTTGATAAAAGGATTGCCTTCTCCGTCTTTCACTTTGTCAAGAAACTCGCCTTCTCATTGATAAAAGGATTGTCTTCTCCGTCTTTCGCTTTCTCGAGAGACTTGCCTTCTCCTTGATAAAAGGATTGCATTCTCTGTCTTTTGCTTTGTCGAGAGACTCGCCTTCTCCTTGATAAAAGGATTGCCTTCTCCGTCTTTCGCTTTGTCGAGAGACTCACCTTCTCCTTGATAAAAGGATTGCCTTCTTCGTCTTTCGCTTTGTCGAGAGACTCGCCTTCTCCTTGATAAAAGGATTGCCTTCTCCGTCTTTTGCTTTGTCGAGAGACTCGCCTTCTCCTTGATTAAAGGATTGCCCTCTCCATCTTTTGCATTGTCAATAGATTTGCCTTTCTCCTTGATTAAAGGATTGCCTGCTTCGCCTTTTGCGTTGCCAAAAGATTTGCCTTTCTCCTTGATAAAAGGATTGCCTTCCCCGTATTTCACTTTGTCGAGAGACTCGCCTTCTCCTTGATAAAAGGATTGCCTTCTCCGTCTTTCGCTTTGTCGAGAGACTCGCCTTCTCCTTGATAAAAGGATTGCCTTCTTCGTCTTTTGCTTTGTCGAGAGACTCGCCTTCTCCTTGATAAAAGGATTGCCTTCTTCGTCTTTCGCTTTGTCGAGAGACTCGCCTTCTCCTTGATAAAAGGATTGCCTTCTCTGTCTTTCACTTTCTCGAGAGACTCGCCTTCTCCTTGATTAAAGGATTGCCTTCTCTGTCTTTTGCGTTGCCAAAAGATTTGCCTTTCTCCTTGATTAAAGGATTGCCTTCTCCGTCTTTTGCGTTGTCAAAAGATTTGCCTTTCTCCTTGATAAAAGGATTGCCTTCTCCGTCTTTCGCTTTGTCGAGAGACTCGCCTTCTCTTTGATAAACGGATTACCTTCTCCGTCTTTCGCTTTGTCGAAAGACTCACCTTCTCCTTGATAAAAAGATTGCCTTATTCATCTTTTGCCTTGATCAAAATTTTTGCCTTCTCCTTGTTAAAAGGATTGCCTTCTTCATATTTCACATTTTTGCCTTCTCCTTATTAAAAGGATTGCCTTCTTCATATTTCACATTTTTGCCTTCTCCTTATTAAAAGGGTTGTCTTCTTCATATTTCACATCTTGCCTTCTCCTTGCTAAAAGGATTGCCTTCTTCATATTTCACATTTTTTCCTTCTCTTTGTTAAAAAGGATTGTCATCTTTACATTTCACATTTTGCCTTCTCCTTGCTGAAAGGATTGCCATCTTCATAATTCACATTTTGCCTTCTCCTTACCAAAAGGATTGCCATCTTCATATTTCACATTTTTGCCTTCTCCTTATTAAAAGGGTTGCCTTCTTCATATTTCACATCTTGGCTTCTCCTTGCCAAAAGGATTGCCTTCTTCATATTTCATATTTCATATTTTGCCTTCTCCTTACCAAAAGAATTGCCATCTTCATATTTCACATTTTGCCTTCTCCTTGCCAAAAGGATGGCCATCTTCATATTTCGCTTTCACCTTCTCCTGTCCAAAGGATTTCCCCTCTTCCATCTTTCGCCTTGTCAAGAGATTCGTCTCTTTGATAAGATGTTCGCCTTATTCATCTTTTACCCCCATCGAAAGATTTGCCTCCTGTTACCTTATTCATCATTCATTTTGTCTCACATCTCCTCATCTTTCATCTCTCACATTTCCAAAAGAGTTACCCCATTGAGTTGAAGTATCTCTCCTGTCCCATCACGGTTTTGAGAAATCCGTATGGTTGTTCCCACTCAAGTTAAGGGTCAAAACCTGTATTTTCTGCGAGAGGTCATTAAATTCAAAAGCTATTTCAGTCTCAGCAATGAGACGCCCAAGATCGTTCTTTTTTCAAGCTTTAGGAAACCCCATTGTCTTCCTTTCGCAAACTTCTTTCGGATTTGTTCGTCCAAACTCCGAAAGTCCTATCATGGTTTCTTCACTCGAGGATTCCGTATGGTCGTCCCCTTTTAGGTTAAGGGTTAATCCTGAACTTCGCCCATTGAGGTATCTTCCTTTTTCAGGTTTCGGTTAAACCTGAATCTCGATCCAACAAGTTTCCCTCTTTTTTGACGAGGTGTTTTCTTTCAGTCCCATCATGGTTTTCCCCACAAAGGAATCCATGCTTTGTATATCCATCTAAGAAAGGATCCTACTTGAGCTTCATTTCACAAGGCATTTTCCAAAATGTCTCATCAAAGTCCTCATATATTCCTTTTCCCATTCAGGTTATTTTGATATATCTTCGTCCCATCCAGACTAAGGGCTAAACCTGCGTCATTCCAAAAAGCTGATCTCGCCTCACTCATGAGACTTGATCAAAATCCTTATCCTTCACCATTTTCGGGACCTTCACTCAAAGTCCCATCACGATTTCCTCATTTCTATCTATTCAGTCATATCATTTTCGAGGATTTCGTCTCCCCCAAGCCATTTAGGACAAGGCTTTAAGCCTGAAAAGCCATAATTCTTCCACACCCAGTTCAGATCTGTTGACTGGGGCAATTTCCAAAATTTGGAGTGTTATCTTTGCCACTAAGCTCGGCTTCTTACCAGCTTAGTAGCAAAGAGGGGTATCTGTGAACACCCTAAATTTTTCAAAAGTTTATAAATATTCCCTTTTTTGCCCTTTATCTTCATTTTTTGGGTAATTGAGTCACTTTTAAATAAATCCCATTTTATTTCTCAAGTTTTCTGAAATTAAATTCATTTTGTATATCTGACTCAATTTCAGATCCGGATCCAGATAAAAGATCCAAATCTGAGCTTCGTTGTCCAATGTTCAAAATCAAATTCTCGAAATTTCCAAACTAACTTTTTAAAAGCTTAGACAGTTCATCCAGTATCCGTTTGGATCCATCGAATTGTATTTCTCAATTCGAGGTTTAAAACTTGAACATTTTCTCAAAACTTGGGTCCAAACCCATCCTTCTGAAGAAATTTCCCCGAAATGGCCTGGAATTCTCGAAAAAACACTTTTGTAAATATTTCTCAGAAAAATACAAAAAAATTAGTGTTTAATCTTTGTTTTCCCGTAAAACTTTAGGATTTTATTTCAAAAAAATACAAAAAAATGGAAAATAAAAATAGAAAAAAAACAAAAAAATTGGTTTTGAAAAACCACTTTTAAAAAAAAACCATTCTTTTGCAAAAACCTTTCGAAAAACACCCTTTTGAAAAATCAGGTTTTTGAGAAAACTTCTTTTGCAAAATTTTGTTAGGAATCCCCTATTGGTAAAATCTTAAAAGTAACGGGGGGTGTAGCAAAATTTCTTTTTTTTAGGGTTTTAACGAGGAAGAGAGCGCCTCTCTCTCCCTCTCTCCCTTCTCAGCTTCCATTCACCATCCATCCGCAACAACCTCTCCATCGCTCTCCTTCTCTTCATCTCAGTCTCCATTAACCACCCGATCTCCCTCCATCTCTGAACCCTCTTCATCCTCTACCCTTGATCCCCAACGGATTTTCTCCCGAACCTTCCCTGTTCCTCCTTAAAAGGGGACTCAAGAAACCCTAAACCTCACCGCGTTTCACCCCCGCACCCCTCTTCTTCCAGCATCAGACCCGTCTTCACCTCCTCATGGTCGACATTTCCTCTACCCCTCTTTCACGAATCCGTTATCACCCCCGTGCCCCTCTCTTCTTCAGGAATGGCTTCTTCACCCCTTCCCCGGTCTTCTCTTCGCGCCTTTCTTTCAACTCTCTCAGAAGCTACCAAAGAAGACTCTCGTCCGCTCCTTCTGGTCTGCAGAAAGCTCGTTCATCCCTGCATTGCTTTGGTGAGTCCCCTGCCTCTCTTATCTTCTTTAACTTTCCTGTTAGCTCCCTTCCTTTTAAATTTTTAATTTCGGCCCCCGTTAACGCACCATTAAGAGGAGCTGGGTTGTTTATTGTGATACCAGTCACTCCCTTGTGCAACAGTGAAGGAGCAAATCATGCTCCAACACATTCTTTCTTTCCTATTTCTTTCTTCCTTTCTTTTCTTCTTCTTTTTTTATTTTTTATTTTCACTCATGTTACAAATTTTGGGCTTAGGCTGTCAGATTCAAGAATCTGACCAGGTTCATACGAATCCCGGTCCAAGTTATGTGTTAAATTTCATTTTCGTTTTGATTTTCTTCTAAATGTCCAATTTCTTGCATAATCCTTGTTTTAATGTATCGCTTACACCTTCTTTCAGTATCTCTGTTTGGAAATTATTATTTTTTCTCTCTTTCTATTGTAGCATCATAGATATATCTGATTACGATTTTCCATTTTTGTTTCCTGCTTTCATTTAATTTTCCTATGACTGATTTCCCTCGATTTCTATGCTTCATCCGATTTCTTGTTTTACATTCGATTTTTTTTTTCTTTTTGCTTTGACAGTATTCGATTGTATTCCATTTCTTTTGTTCAGAATATTTTGCTCATTCTAATCGCATGCATGCTTCATCACGCATGACTGTTCTGTTCATCATCATTCGATCATATTTATTTGCCTGTTATACTTTTGATTCAGTAGTCGACCTAGTGCATCGTACATTTATCTGGTTATTCTTGATTTGTATCCATTGGATTATACATCATGCATTTGGTTTCATCATCTATATTCTACACCTTTATTCAACATCATGTCCTGTCTGTGGGTTCATTTTTTTTCTCACTCTCAATTTTTGTGTCTCCAGGACTTTGATTTAATTTGTTTCATCATTTTCTTTTATATTTACTTACTCTTGTGTTACATTCATCGAGCTTGCGTATCATCCAAGTGGCCACTGGACAACCCTTTGAATAAGATCAGGCATGGGGAGCGTCACTCTGTGACATAAAGCTCTTGGGGCCTATGGTAGTCTCGGTAAACCCTCTTGTTGTTAGTGTCAAGCGAAGATAGACATCCTGGTTGTGACTTATTCCATCGCTGAACAGAGATTGAAATCAGATTTCTATCATCAGTTATAACAACGTTACCTCCTGCCTGAATTCGGGTATATTTGCATTTTGCTAAAAAGAAAAGAATGTATGATCCTGGGGGTAGATATGCAGTTGTCGTCAGTTAAGCATCTGTTAAGTGTAATCTTCAAGACTCAATGAATTGTGGTGTTATCTAGATTTATATTTTCCCCTTTGAAGATCTGAAGGGTCTATGGTTTCATACTCTTTGACGTCTGCAAGGGTTGCTGGTGAAAATAATGATTTCTAATGCAATGTTAGCCAAACAAAACATGAGAAGCTCCTCTACCTTCATTTGAACTTCATGATGTCTGATACAGTCCGATGGCAGTATACTTCATTTCTACAATGATGAATACTTTAGTTTCGTAGTTGCCATTCATAAGTATTTCAAGTTAACATAATTTTAATTGTTCCTCATAGGAATTTATGTTTCACAGCATTTTCACAATGCACTTTGTATGATTTTGTGGCATTCATTGATTACCCTGTATCCTGTTCATTCATATTTTCATTAGCAGTTGCTTTGTTTCTTTTAGCATCTCAGCTGATCATAGGCATCTTTATCCTGTGTATTTGTGCATAATTTGCATTGCAATGTCAAATCGATGTATCACTCCTCATCGGATCAGTTAGGCATAGATGTGTTTATATGCAAGCTATATCAATGTTTCAAAGAAAAAAATATGTTACCTTAGCTCATTGCGCCAAATATGCTAAAGCATCACTACATAGTGAGCATTAGCAATTCAGGGCAGCATATCAATATCTGATCTTTCCAGCCGCGTCTGCTTCCTCAGATCTGGTTCACTAGAAAATCTCATTTGATCCACTATGTGTCGATGCTTCGTTGTCTAAAGGCAGTGGAAATCATCCAGTAATTTAGCATCAGTAGTTAAGTTTCAGACTTCTGTCGAGTTCCTGGAGCCCCTGCAAGTAAACCAAACTGCTGCAAAGAAATTCTCGTTGACCATGGCCCACCTGTGGAGCAAGATCCTGCAATCAGAAACACCAGGCGAGTGGAGTCCAATACTATGGTCTTAATATGATTAAGTGGCGGTAGCAAGATTGTAATTCTCCACCCGGTTTGTTCCGGAACACCATTCTTATCACACTTTCTGAAATTGCAATTCTTGTTTCTGCATCTGCTGAAGTCCTGTTACTTTGGGTTGCAAACTACTAAGAGCCCTCATATTGTGCATAAGGTTATACCCACATACCGGTTGTAAGCAATTTGGCATGACGAAGAAAATGATTCGTCAGACTCATGAGATGAGCTCTTTCAAAGTTAAGAGAGGTTTGGTGCTAATCATCATGGTTCGCGTTATAGGTCTGTTAAAATTCTGCTTCAATGAAGATACCATCTTCCTTGTTTTACCTTTTTGCCCTGTTGCAGTGGATTTTTCAATATGGTTTTAATGGCATCAAGTGTCATATATGCTTGTTAGTGTATATTCCATCTGGTTGGATTATATATGAATGGGAAAATTCTGTGACAGCGTCAGTTTGATGCAAACTTCTCCCCCCCCCCCCAAAGCTATCATGGGACATTTAACAGCAGGAAATGTGATAAAGCTTGTGTAGGCATCACACGTTCAGGCAAATATCCAGAATATGGCAAAAGACCAATGCTTCAGCTACAAGCTGTCCAGGCTTGGGCCAGAGAGCATAAAGTTGACCTCTCTTCTTATGCCAACCTGGTTGCACAAGTCTGCTGCAACTTCAGAGAGCTAATGAGGGCAATTTTTCCTCACAGTAGCCACACTTACCTTCAACTCTATTCAAAAAGTTATACCTAATAAAGTTTCAAGCCAGAGTATTAGCGCAACAAAATTATTCTATCTCTCAGCAACAGCCAACCTAAGGTTTCCAGAATCTCTAGAAATTGACAAAACCAGAGGATAGTGATGGTCACATCGCATGGATTGAAGGTATGCCCCCTTTCCCGCATCTTTCACATTCCCTGTTCACCACATATTATATAACATGTTTCGTAGGTTGCAGTTGTACCTTACTGTCAATGTTTTGTGATTTGTTGTTTCAAACCCAATATAACACTCAGTTGCTGCACTATTCATTCCCTGTGATATTCATCTTACCCTCTACCTACATACTTACTGTCAATCTTTTCCCAACCATAGTATATATACCTCATTCCTTGTAGCTGATTGACACTCTCACAATAATTGCCTTACTTGCTGTAATTTATAGCCATCTCCTCAGAACACTTAAGACTCCTTTCACTGCTGTAGCAACATATCATGTAGGCACACTTAGTCAGTATATAGCATGCCATCATTATTACTAGATACTTTGCTGTAGCTTATACATTTCTATAAATTTAAGCAGTCATCATATTTACTTCCTGTATCTTCATCTTGTATGTGCATTCTTTTTCCAAAAGGACATTTTAGACATCATCTAGGTATAATCAAATGCGTTCCTCATTTTAGGCCATACACGGTTAGTACATCACTTGTATTCCCAGTCCACAATAATGTTTCTTGCCATATGTATTTACCGTTTTATGCTAACTCATGTTTTGCAGGGAAATGTGTGAAAGATATCACTACTTGGAGTTGTAAAAATTTCATGTATTGTAATAGTTAGATCTTAAATGAGAATTTACATTTTCTGTTTTAGATAGAATGAATGAGCATCGTAAATGTCATAAATTGCTTATTTTCATGCTTTTTACCTTTATTTTCCAAAATTTCACAATGATGAAACACGAATGGCACGTGCACCATTTCGTAAGAGGTAATAAATCCTAAGTTGATGATTTACATCAATGGCCATAGTGAGGATGTAAACAAAACTTAGTATTTTTATCTTTTATAAAATAACATTGGATCCACACTGGATCCTCTTCAAAAAATTATCATATTTTCAAAAATTTCCTTCTTTTATTAGAGTTTAACTTAAAATTGGCTCAAAATATATACCAATGGCCATAGTCAGGGTATATTGAGAGTTAATTTCATTTTAAACTCTATAAAAGCACAAAAATATGTTTTATTCTTCATCTGAACTTAAATACAGATTATTATATAATACATTCAATGACCATAGTCAAGGATGTGTTATATTTTCAATCTTATTTTAATTCAGTTGAAGAATGAAATATGATTTTCAAAATCCAATTTCAAAGTTATTTAAACTCATTCATCATTTAAGATAGAACAACATCATATTTTCAAAATTCTTTTCCAAAATCCAAGTGATGTTAATATCTTCTTCAATCAATCTTCAAATTCTTGTAAAATCCTATTCATCCTTTCATTTTCAAATTCTATTTCATTTTTTTTCAATCTCAAAGTTCAAATTAACTTTGAGATTTCAAATTCACTTTATATTCAAATTCAAAAGTTCCAAATTCATTTTTTATTCAAAACTCCAATCAAATTCAAAGTTCAATTTTACTTTGAGATTCTTGATTCATCTTCTAAAATTCCAAAATTCAAGTTTTCAAATTCAAAGTCCAATTTGACTTTTAAATTCATTTATATATTCAGAGTTCAAAATCGCAAATCAAAATTCCAAGTCCAAAGATAGATCCTAATCTCAACTTGGATCCAGATTTCCAAGTATAAATCTCCATTTCTTTGGATCTCATATTTCGGATCCAATTCCACTTTAGGATCTCAGACTTAATATCCAAATCCATTTTAGGATCCAGAACCCAGTTCCACTTTTGGATCTCAGACTTCAAATCCAAAATCCATTTTAGGATCCAGAACTCAACTTCCATCTTGGATCTCAGACTTCAGATCCAAACCCATTTTAGGATCCAGAATTGAATGCCACTTTGGATCTCAGACTCCAGATCCAAAATCTATTTTAGGATCCAGAATCCAATCTCATCTTGGATCGCAGATTACAGATCTAAAATCCATTCTAGGATGCAAAACCCAATTCCATCTTGGATCTTAGACTTCGGATCCAAATCCATTTTAGGATCCAGAACCCAATTCTACTTTGGATCTCAGACTTCAGATCCAAATCCATCTTAGGATCCAAATCCATCTTAGGATCCAGAATCCAACTCTATCCTGGATCTCAGATTTCAGATCCTAAATCCATTTTAAGATTCAGAATCTAATCTTGTCTTAGATTCCAGACCTTGGATCCAATTCTATTTTGGATCCAGAATTCAATTCCATTCCCAATTCTAAATTTCAAATCCAATTTCATTTTCAGATCTCATCTGAACTTCCTAAATCCAATTCTATTTTTAAATACCATTTGGATTTCTCAAAACCATCATGATTTCAAATTTTAGATTTCAATTTCATTACAAGTTTTATCTCTTCTCCTATATCTAAGTTCAGAGTCTATTTTCTGACTTTGGAATTTCTTTCCTTTTTCCTTTTTATCTCATCTTCAAACCATTCTTTCCCAATTCAAGAGATCTATTTTTCCAAACTCTGATCATTTCAAAGACTTAGAACTTCTCTGATCTATCTCAAGTCCTAAGTTAGATTCTACCATTTCTTCACTCCATTATCAAGCACTTGGGGATTTTTTCAAATCATCTTTCAAAAGAGCATACATCCCTGCATTGCATAAGCATGATTCTTTGTGCATATTAGATGTAGAATAAATTCTTAGATAATATTTAGGCAAAGCAAAAGGCATAGATTCGATCCTTGGTTCGATTACCCCTAGTAATGGCGCCAGAAACGGTCGAACCTCGTACCGACGAGCGAATCCCGTCTCTCCATTTTTCCCGCAATATTTCAAAAACGGAGGCGAGTAATTTGTTTAAATATTTTCAAATCAAGGTCAAGTGAGACCCCGCAAAAGAGTTCTTCTTCTCTTTTCTTTTCTTTTCTTTTCTCTTCTCTCTTCTTTTTCTGTCTTTTATTTTTCTCCCTTCAAAAAGGAGGAAAAAAGAGGCTAGAAAAGGAAAAGGGAAGGAAGAGAGAGAAACCACAAGAGAGGAAAAATTTTGCGATGATCACACAAAGCGAGAGCACTGCAGCTCTCAGAATTAGAGGAACTCAAGAATGATGCATATGAGAACGCCAAGTTATACAAAGCTCACACTAAAGAATTTCATGATAAGCACATTGTCAGAAAAGTGTTTGAGCCGGAGGAAAAAGTTTGGCTATACAATTCTCGTTTGCATTTATTCCTAGGGAAATTAAGATCGAGATGGACAGGACCGTACATCGTGAAAGAAGTGTTTCCACATGGAGCAATTACATTATTCGATCCTATGACCCAAGATACATTCAAGGTTAATGGGCAAAGACTGAAGCCCTACATTTCAGATTCCTTGCAGAATGGTGAGTGTGAGATAGTGCATCTCACAAAGGCATGAGGATTCGACCAGAGGGATGTATCATATGTACATTAGTTTTGTTTTTCATTCCAGTATTTCATTTCATTTGTGCTGACATTTGTTTTTGGTTTATGCAAAAAAAATCTAACAGTTAATGCATGAGAATGAGTTATCAGGTACAGGGCAGAGCTTTCAGAGAATTCATTGATCAGATGCAAAGTCAAGTCAATCAAATTCAAAAGCCCAACACAGATCAGGTTGTATCTATCCTTTCTCCCATATTCATTTTCTTGTCTTTTAGTGTGCATTTACATTATAGTTTTACATATTTTGTATGCCACTAGGGACAATGTCATTCAAGCATGGGGGGGGGGGGGGTTTAGATGCACACTAATTTTTTTTTTTATGTCTGGTAGCTAAAGTAGGCATTTGAGAACAAGTTTGTAGCATATATGATTGTTTTTGGCATAATCTAACAGTTTAGAAATTTTTAAGCCCCATGTAATTTTTTTTTCTCTGAACTGATTCAAATAGAGTAGTTATGTATGAGAAAATTCAAAGAAAAGATATTATTTGATTGTTAGAAAGTTTTGAATCACTTTAGTATAAGTATGCAGAGTATGTTTTGTGAAAGAAATAAGCAATGGAAAGATGTGTTTGGAAAAATGAGCTTTAAAGAGTAAGGCTACGTTTAGTTGTTAAGGTCTTCATGAATCCTAGTAGTGCAACTCAGACATGAGATAAAGTGTTTGAGTCTCTTGACGAAAAGAATAACGAAGGAAATCATCTTCCTGTCTAGTCGATATCTATGGCCTTTGTAGTTCGAGCAAGTAGAATCTGAACAATGTTTTACACTTGGTGCCCCAAAGCCAGCTGGTTTGGGAGCCACCAGTTCGAAAGCTTGTTACATGGACTGCATAGAAAGCCTAAGAGATAGAGTCATTACACATGACGAGAGGAAGACTATACGTAAACTATTAGAATAGAAGGTCTAGTGACTTGAGCAATTAAGTCTGAGGGATACTCTGTATCTAGTGCCCTAAGGTCGTCTGGCCTGGGAGTCACTGACTCAAAGCTTGCTACATGGGTCACGAAAACTGGATATTCGAAATAGTGCTCATGTGAGAAGAATGCTCAAGAGAGAAAATTAAAAAAGGGTGAAAATTGAAAATCAGAAGAAAAAGAATGTGCTGAATAAGAACAAGTTCATTGATTAGGAATATGTGTGAATTACTATGCAGAAAATATACAAGTGAGAAAAAATGAGTAAAACATGATAGTACTTGACTTTCCGAGAAAAATCATAGATAGGTACAAATTTAAAAAAGTGAAGGAAAAAGATTTTTACTGTGGTGGCATGAGATTTCTGAATTTGTTTTGAGAATGCCCATTACATGAAATATTTGTTCCAACTGTTTTCTTAACTGCTTACTATGTTTGAAAAATTCATTCTTGCATTTCATTGATGTTTGTGGGTAGCATCTCTGCAAACCCTCACGAGACTTTACTCATCCACTGGAGTAACCTAGGGGTTTAAAGGGCTTGTTGCATATGCTAAATGCAACCGTGATTCCTATGAAAGTGAGTTAGTTTTTATGCATTCATGTCTAGCATTTCTTGTTTCTGTTGCATAACATAGTTAGTTGTTTGTTAAGGGACTAACAAACATTCAAGCATGGGGGTATTTGATGATGCATGAAATGCACATCATGTTAATGAGTTATTCATGCATTTTATGGTAAGATTAAGGTTTAAAACCCATGTTTAGATGCATTTTGATAGTAAGGGGTTGTGGTTCGATTTTTAGAGAAATCAGAGTTAAAATAAGAGAGTTATGACTATTTTAGTGTTTGGGCATGGATTTTGAGGTGGATCGGATCCATATCCGACCCAACTAGGCTGTTTTGGACCTTGGATCAACTTTTAGAAAGCCCAAATCCAACCCACACACATATCCATACCCATTTAGAAAACATTTTGCAGAAAACCTCCCAAAAAGTGGCGCAGGGTAAAATTTTTTATTATAACATTGTTTTTTAAAATACCAAAAAGTATAAATACAATTTTTGGGCAAACCCTAGGGGTCTTTGGCATTGGGATTGATGCCTCCTACTGTGATTCTAACTCCAGCCCCCTTCCAACCCCTCATCCCACCTCATTTTCCATTAAAGAACGGTTTTTACTTAGAAATCAAGCATTATTCTATCTCCCTTGTCATTTCTATTCATTTCTTTATCCTCCTTGCTGTGTTTAATCATTGGTTGCTGTGTTTTTGCAGGTGTAGCAGAGGTGGAGACCATTTATCTTGTGTGAAAGTGCGAAACACCCCAACAAGATGAGCCGGCCCTACCTCCATCCGGTTTTCTAAGCCCTCCGATCGCGAATCGGCACCCGTTCCATCTTCGGTGGATCTCCAACGTGTTGCAGCTGTAGAAACCCTGCTCATGATGATATTCCATCATTCTCGAACAGTCTGGGACGTCAAGCCAACGCCATTGTTCGCTCTCTTCTCCTCCACAATCATCGGATCGCCCTGGAGGTAGGTCTGCTTCTCTCTTTTCTTCTAGTTAAAGCCCAAATCGTGTGTGTCCATTTTCTTGCGTTATTTTCTGTGTATTTGCTGTGTTTTCAGTGTTCCAGCCTTAGTATAGAATTTGTGCATAGGCCAGCACGGTAGATCTAGGTTTGATTTCATTTTTAAATTGTTCGGGTCTTGTTTTTTCATCGTTTTCACTCAAAACGTGAAAAATGGCTAGATCCCCATCTAGCCGATTTTCTCTTTCTGTCCAGCGTGGGTTAGTTGTTGTTTTTACAGAAAAACGTGTTTAAAAAGTTTATTTTGATTTGGTTTAGCCGTTGGGTTTGATTGATTGTGTTTCAATTAAAAAGAAAAAAAAATCGGCTAGATTAATTCTAGCCGATCCTTGTGTTTTAGGAAGTTTAGGCTTTGCAGTTTTTTTCTGTAGTTTCCTCGTGTCATCTGAGTTTGTCTAGCTGTTCCAGTGTCATTTATCTCCATTTTAGGTGATGTTGATTCTATACATGTCGTGTGATTTGTTTTGAAACAATCGTGGGATTATAGTTCATCTATGTAAGTGCGTGTGATTTGAGTTTCAAGTCGTGTGGTCTGTTGGTTGTTTTGTAGTGTAACAGTCTCATAAAGTTGTGTTAGTCAAGTTCATCATATTCGGGTCTTTTTAAATATTGTTTTGGTGTTTTAGGTGTTTTATTTATATTGAGAAAATCAAAAAGTCGAGTTTTAATCTTTTGTTTTATAGTGTTGTTCAGCCGGCTGTAGGTTTGCTATATAGTTTAGTTTTTCAATAGTATAAATTGTTGATTCATGTTTAGTTAAGTTTGATATTGCTTTGGAAATAGATTTAGTATTTTTTATTTTCCATGCTTTGTGCATTAGACTAGTCGTTTAGATAATTTGTTGTTTTATGTTAGTTTGATTCCCAACATATTAGATAACTTGTTTAGATTTTCGTTAGTTTAGATTGTTAGTGGTAGATGTATGCTAATTTAGTTTATTCATTTTCATGGTTGTGTTAGTCTAATTGCTATATTTTGATTTTAGTATCTTAGGAGTCATCTTCCCCAAGGAGGGGCGTCAACCATTAGAGCTCCAGTCGAGCTCTAGGCTACTTTTGTTAAGTGTCTTGTGTATTTAGAAAGTCATTAAGGTGTCTAGATTCATTGTATTAGGAGTTAGTAGTTTTAGACGTTTTTTGTATTTGGCAAATTTGAATTAGGTGTTATTTCCTTTAGTGTAGAAGGTGCTATTTTCCAATTTCAATCTTGCCTTATTTTAGTTAGATATTGATTCAACTCATTTAGAGATAAGTTAATTTCCTTGTCTAAGCTAAATCGATTTTTAGGAAGAGGGTAGGTGAGTAATTGTTTTGAAATTTATTTTGGCAACATTGAGGTCTTCTAAATTCGTGTGGAGCATTTAAAGAAAGGATTTAAGATGAATTTCCTAGCCAAGGTAGGGGAGAGTTACTTGTTTAGTTTTGGAAATTTATTTTGAATTCCAATTAAGTTACCAAAAGAGGTGTCAACGGTTTTGATAAAGAACATTTAATTGGATTCTAATCATTTTGAGAAAGTTCAAAACGTGTGGCCCTTATTGACCTGGACGGTTTTATTGATTTTCAAATTTATTTTGCAAAGAATTTAAGGAAAGATAATAACTCTCCTTTAGATTGGACGGTTTCCTATCTTCTATTATTTTCTAATTTGATTGATACAACAATTAAGGAAAGGGAATTCTTTTGATTTGGACGGTTTTTGGATAGACCCAATTGCTAAGTTCACTTGGAACATTTATTCATCTTTATCTCTCTTTATTAATCTAGCATAGACTTAGTCTTAATTAATTTAGTTAATTGTGTTAACCGTAGTTAGTAATTAGGTCCTTAGTTAGATAGGTTTTAATTAGGGCTAATACCTTAGGCGTGTTAGGTATAGAGTTATTATATTAATGATTATTTTCAATTAATTAGATTTTCATTTATCATTTCCTAATTTAGTCAGTGTTTAGCATAGTCAACTTAGTCGACCTAGCCAGGTGTGGCGTGAACCTAGTCCTAGTCAAACCCTAAAACCGCACCCCCTTTGGTCTTTAGTTGTGTAGTTAATTTTAGTTTTGATTAATATTAAATATAGATTAAGTTAGTTGAGTGGTCCTTTGTTCAAATATATCATATTTTAGAAGTAGCTGTTTCTTTCACTTATACTTAGTTATTGAGTGTTTGCTGTTTGTTTTTCATTTAGTTAGTCGTGTTTAGCATTAAACTACTTCATTCTTTAATTCATATAGTTAGGTTTGGGTCTTTAAGTGTATTAGTTGCATTTGATGTACTAGATTAACTTAGTTTTAGTTGTAATTTGCATATTTTATTCAATTTTTATTTCAATTAGTATAATTGCATTTAGTGTCTGCATATAAACTATTATTCAGCATCATTTAGGTCTGCATTAGTTTTAGATTGCATTATTAGAGTGAAAAATAAATTTCTAAAGTGAATAGTGCATTGAACTCAAAAGCCGATTTTTGCCCTGTCGCAGCGTCGTTATTTCATGTGCAAAAATTTCGAATTTTCCAAATATTCTTTTTCTATTCACTTTATTGTCGTGTTAACTGTCTTCATACCAAATTTCAACTCGATCCGAGTTGGTTTGGTTTGATTTTTAAGCGTTTTGTGAAAACCGCTTTTTCGGATTTTAAAATTTCGGGACCTGCGATATCCAGATTTTTCCTAGTTTTGAAACGCTTATATCTGGGGTTCCAGATATCATTTTTTAATTCTGTAAAAACTGTCATATTTTTGAATCTGTTAGTTATAGAATAGAACAAATTTTGGGAAAATCAGACCTTGTTTTCTTTGCCAAACATTCATTTTACGAAGAGCTATCAGAAGTCTATTTTGCACTAGTTAGGGGTAGATTTGTAATTTCATTCATTTAGACATTTTCGGCCTATTTCCAGTATTTTCTGCATTTTAATTGCTGCATCTGCATCATCCAGCATTATTAGACTTAGATTAATTGATTTTAGAATTAGTTTGATATTTTCTTTATTATTTTAGTATTAATTAGGTTTTATTGGTTTAAATTCTTCATAATTAGGTTTAATTTACATTTTAGTTTAGTTTCATTAAGTGATTTACTAACTTTGTATTTTCATGTGTTTTTAGGTTGAAAATCATAACAACTTTCCAGGGATTCTTGTCCAAGTGCAAAAATTGAGAAGTGGCGAAAAGACAAAACTACCCTTGGCGTGCAATAGAAGACTGAATTGCTTTTCCATTTGATTTTATTGTTAAGTGTCATTGTATTAACATTGATTGTAGACTGATATTTGTGATTAATAAATTAAATTTCTTAGAAATACTTGAGTAATTCCTGTTCCCTGTGGATTCGACCCGTACTTACCACTTTGTGGAAAGTCGGTTATTTACTTTTGGTTGACGATTTTCCAAATATTTTATTGAAAAACTATCTTTTAAAAAGAGTATTCATAAAAAGCCAACCAATATGAATTTTATTATTAAATAAATAAATGGTCATTTCTCAAATGCTTTTTGAGGTGGCATTTAATGTTTATAAAAAGAATGATGACTTTAAGTATAAGTTGACATTTTGAGTGTGTATAAAGTCTTTTCCAAAATTGTCTTGTTTAAACAATAAGTAATTTTGTATATAAAATAATATTTGTTTTCTCAAGTTGTCAATTCAAGATAGACGATTGTGTATTATGAGTAAATTCATTTTGTCTTTTTCTTTCATATTTGAAATCATTAGCTTTTATATCTTTTCAAGTTTGTCTTTTTCATAAATGCTTGTAAGAAAGTACAATGATTTGTTTTCAAAAAAGCTGTTTTTGAAATATCGTATCCTTTTATAAAAAGCTTAGCTTTTTGTAAATAGATGGCTTTAAGTATATGAAATATGAAATATGCATGCTTTATAAGGTTCTGTTACATATGACTCTAAAGAAGAAAAAACAATCTTCATCTTGAAGTAGCCGATCTCCTTGGATGATCTTTATGAATGTATGGCCCATCAAGCTTTTTCTTCAGAGAGTATGATTGCACCAAATAGTTGTACTTGATCAGGTTGTCTCCGTTCCTCTTAGGTAAAATAACCTTGCATCAAATACTCGTTAAATGCATGACAAATCATATCCAGTCATAATATAACATTTTCATGAAGGCATATCATATTTATCATATTAAAGCATATCATATATTTATCATGTATGATAGCATATCATATTATGTATCATCAAAACATAGTTTCTCAACATTCTCCCCCTTTTTGATGATGACAATATATGCTCCCCCTGTCAAAAAGCCATATGCATAATAATAATGATATCATAAAAAATGCATAGAAAAGTAAAAGTTTAAGTTAAAAAAAAATGAATTTCTCCAGCATAGGAGAGACGGGTTTTTCTCCCCCTTTGTCATAGACAAAAAGGAGGGATCAGAGTAGAAAAGTATTATTACAGACCAAAAAAAATAGTTCATTCAGAATCAGATGAGTGATGAAACTTCCGAAGTAGAGCATCTTGGCCGATCTTCAATGATTGAAAGGCTTGGTGCAGAGAAGCTTGGTTCTTCAGTAGGAGATCCTGAGTGTTCTGGACATCGACAAGAGCTGAGAATATGTCTAGTTTAGAAGTTGGCGCCGGATCTGCCTCACCAGGGCCTTCGTCGTCAGAATGTTGTGGAGGTGACCCTTCTTCGGGGAAGCAAGTGTCATCAAATGCATGGATAGAATAAGAGACGACATCATTTTGAAGTGGCACATCAAAATACTTAAGAATATGAGTGCTAAAATATCCGAATGGGAGAGAAGAAAAGGTACGAAAATTAATCATGTTATTGAAAATGATGCACGACCAATTTATTGGGAAGGAACAGAAGATCACATAGAGTAGAAGAGAGATTTCGTTCGACACGAATCTGTGATCATCACAAAATTTTTCCTCTCTTGTATTCTCTCTCTTCCTTCTCTTTTCCTTTCCATCCTCTATTTCCTCCTTTTTGAAGGAAAAAAAATAAAAGACAGAAAAGAAGAGAGAAGAGAAAAGAAAAGAAGAGAAGAGGAACTCTTTTGAGAGGGTCTCACTTGACCTTAATTTGAAAATATTTAGAAAAATTACTCACCTCCATTTTAAAATATTTGTGGGAAAAATGAGAGACGGGATTCGCTCGTCGGTACGAGGTTCGACCGTTCCTGGCGCCTTTACCAGGGGTAATCGAACAAAGGATCAAATTTATGCCTTTTTGTTTTGCCTAAATATTATCTAAGAATTTGTTCTAAGTCAAAAAAATGCACAGAGAATCATACTTGTGCAATGTAAATGCAGAAATGTATGCTTTTGAGAAAACACTTTTGGAAATCTGAGATTTTTCAAGCGAAAATGTGATGATGGAATGAAGAAATGATTTCTGAATAGTTGAATCTAACTTAGAACTTGAGATAGATCAGAAAAGATGTTTGAAGTTCTAAGTCTTTGAAATAATCAGAGTTGGGAAAATAAATCTTTGATTTTGAAAAGAAGAATTTGAAGCTGAGATAAAGGAAAAAGAAATGAAGTTTCAAAGTCAGAAATGAACTTTGAATTTGAAGTTTGAACCTGGATTTAGGAGAGAAAAATGAAATTTGAAATGTTATTGAATTCCAGATTCGAAGTTTGAAATCAGAATGGGATTTGAGAAATCCAAATTGAGTTTGAAAATAGAATTGGATTTAAGAAATCTAGATGGGATCTGAGAATGGAATATGAACCCAAAGTCTGAATCCTAAATGGAATTGGATCCGAAGTCTGAGATCCAGGATGGAGTTGAATTCTGGATCTAGAATCCTAAATGGGTTTTGATCCCAAGTCTGGAATCCAAGATGAGATTGGATTCTGGAATCCTAAATGGAATTGGATCCAAAATCTAGGATCTTAAATGGAATTGGATCCGAAGTCTGAAATCAAAAAATGAAGTTGAATTCTAGAATCCTAAATGGAATTGGATTCGAAGGCTAGGACCCAAAATGAAGATTGGATTTGGAAATCTGGATCCCTAAATGGAGTCGGATTCTAATTTTGGAATTGAATTTTTGAAGTTTAAATTTAGAAAATGAATCAGGAATTTCAAAGTTTAAATTGAGCTTTGAAATTTTGATCTGAGATGTTAATTTGAATTCGAATTTGAATCCTGAAAATGAATTTAGAATTCCAAAGTTGAATTGAACTTTGAAATTTGATTTGAAAATTAGAAATTGAATTTTGAATATACGAATGAATTTAAAAGTCAAATTGGACTTTGAATTTGAAGTTTGAATTTGAAATCAGAAGATGAATCAGAAATTTCAAAGTTAAACTGAACTTTGAAATTTTTGAGATGTTGAAGTGAATTTCAATTTGGTTTTGAATTTGGAATATAGAAATGAATTTGGAATATAGAAATGAATTTGGAATTCCAAAGTCAAATTGGACTTTGAATATAAAGTTAGAATTTTGAATTTACAAGAGTTGAAAATTGATTTGAGAAGTGAATAAGATATTTGAAGGAAATCACTTGGATTTTGAAAAAGAATTTTTGTAAATATGATGCAATTCTATCCTAAATGATGAATGAATTTAAAGAATTTTGAAATTGGATTTGAAAAGCATATTTCATTCTTTAGGTGAATTAAAATAAGATTGAGGATATAATACATTCCTGACTATGGTCATTAAATGCATTATATAATAATCTATATTTAAATTCAGGTGAAGAATAGAACATATTGTGGTGCTTTTATAGAGTTTAAAATGAAATTAACTCTCAATATATCTTGACTATGGCCATTGATATATATTTCGAGTTAATTTTAAGTTAAACCCTGATAAAAGAGAAAAATATTAAAAAATATGATGATTTTTGAAGGAGATCCAGTGTTATTCCATAAAAGATGATAATCCTAAGTTTTGTTCACATCCTGACTATGGCCATTGATGCAAATCATCAACTTAGGATTTAATCAGCTTTTATTAGAATGGTGCATGTGCCATTCGTGTTTCACCATTGGTGTATTTTTACAATAAACGAGGAAAATGATATGCAAACAAGCATTTCTAGAAATATGCATGTTTATACATTCTAATCTAATGCAAGAAATGGAAATTTATTATCATCTAAGTATTGCAACTTGGAAAACGAAATTGAATTTACAATTTCTAAACTAAGAAAACAAAATGATATTTTTCATATATTTTCCTACAAAAGATGAGTTAATATGAACAATATAGCAAAAGGGTATCATGTGGAAAGCCAACATGCTCATATCTAAGAACCAAATGGGAACATATAACATGCTAAATTAATGGAACTATTGAAGACATATACATGCTAATCCCTAAACTAAATGAAAATCTATCTGAAAAAGCATAAATGATGGTATATATATACATATATATATATATATATATATATATATATATATATATATATATATATATATATATGTATGCATATACATATATATATATATATATAGATATATATATACACGAAGGACAATAAATGATATGTTGAAGAGAAAGGAATGACAGCCATAAACATGACTCTTCAGATGCATGAGATCCATGAAGGGAGTGGGCCCTCCACGCAAGGTATGTGCAGGGAACTGTGAGACATGTAACAGTGAGAAGGTGGAAATATATATGTAGGTGGCCATAAATATGACTAATCTAGGGATATACAAGAGATGTGAAATGTAGTTGATAGAAGGATTCAACTGCTATGTATAGAAGAAATGCAAGTGTAAGTAGGTGCTAAGGTGGCATGTACAACAGTGCTTTACATGGCTGTAGGTGCAAGAAGAAGCACAACAGTGTTTTTTTTTTTTTGGTACTGTTGTAGGTTCAAAGAGACTGCAGTGGTGTTGCTGCAAATAGTATTGTAACAGGGTGTTGGTTAAGTGGAGATGTAGAAATGAGTGACATAAGTGACTGTGGGTATGAGATGAAGCTGTTGGCAGAGCTAATGAGAGTGGAATGGGCATATTGTGAAGTTGGGAATGATGTGATGCAGTGGCTGGAATTGATTAGAGGTGTAAGAAGTGGGAATGGGTAATAGGGAAGCTGAAGAATAGTGAAGTGATGCTGCTGGACAGGTGGTGACAGGTAAGATATGAGTGTTGGGCCCCATGTGAAATAGCGGTAGGTGACAAGGGAGTGAATAGTAGTGTTTAGTAACCAGCAAATGGAAATGCATTGCTGCAAAATTGGAACATATTCAGCAAATGCATCAAATAATAACATAGATATGTAACAGTGGAAATGTGCTGGAAAATGTAGACGCCATGTAATGAGCACACACAACAGGTGACGACAGGTAAGTGAAGATGGAGATTGCTTTGAAATAGGAGCAAAAAAAAAATGCAGCAAATAGCGCTATACAAGAAACTGTGGATGTATAGAGATAATAAAAAGTTTTTGAAAGGGAGATTGATGTTTTGCACATATGACAGGGTGCTGAAAGTACAGGTGAAAAGGGTACAACAAGTTAGAGGTTGGGCTGTTACACAGGGTTGTGAGGGTGTGGTGTGGACTGTGAGAATGCATGGTGTGGCACTGTTCAATGGTGAGTGAGTGAGCTGTGGGTGAACGTGCATAGATAGTGAGAAAGGATGTTACCAGCAACAGGTGGAGCTGGAGGAAGCTGTTGTACATGGAAGGGGTGGATAAGCTAATGACTAGTTGGCAAGCACGCAGGTTAGCTTCATTAATCCAATTTCAACCTATATTGTTTAACAACCACTGCATTAAGATGATAACATGCATGTAAATAGTATAATGTTGCTGTGAAAATGTAACGCCCCGGATTTCCAAAACAAAGCTAAGTTAAAATTTTTCATGAATTTCTTTTTTTTTTCTTTGCAGCGGAACTTACAAAAGCTTTTAGCAGCGGAATCAGACGATAATGAGTCGTCAGTTTTAGAAAACTCTGAGCACGTTGCAGGTATGTGGCTAAGCAACTCATTGACCACCAAAGTGTTCCATTTTATCTAAAACCACATGTTTATTACAACACTACTGCTTAGAAAAAGCAGTGTAGGTTCAATAAAAAGGAAGCAGTACAACTCTGTCTAGAGAAACCCTGAAACTCGATGCCGCCTTGCTCCGCTTATCGCCACGTAGGTACAACACCTGAAATCCCCATAAAACGGGGTCAGAACCACTGATGGTCTGGTAAGCATGCAGTCATACATCCATTCCACTCAAGTACGATAATGACCACTCAGGGTCGCAATGCGCAATAACGACGCTCAAGCCTCCAAGACTTAGCGTATATCGCAAGAGCCTCCTCAGGGCTATGAGTTGAACATCCGCTCGAGTCTTCATGACTTAGAGCAAGCCTTTTCAGGGCTGTGATTTGAATAACCGCTTAAGTCTCCACGACTTAGCCATGACCTCTTCCGGGTCTCAAAGTGATGTCTAGCTCAAGTCTTCATACTTGGCACATCTGTATCCCACGCATCTAAGGACAACTCCTCGAGCTTCGCTTAGTCGTGCGGATACAACACGGGTCTTTGCCCAGTCGGTCCAGTAGTATACCGAACATGACACCTTCACAAAGGTTATGCAGGATTGACTCAACACGTCATCCACTCATACATTCAAAGCATCGTTGTACCTAGAACTAATGCATTGTTTGATAATTAACCGCTCCCGCCTTTGGTACGCAGGTAGAGCTATTGTCCGGGCATCAACGCGACGTTCTGGGGGTTGATTATTCTATGTATTTTAGATACCCCAGAGGCCTGTTGACCCTATCCATAGTAGGGCAGTGTGTTTCAACTGGGAGAATCCTACTAGGCCCATATTCGGATGCATCCTCTACTTGCAGTAGTTGGGTTCAATCCTTAGATCTTAAGGATAACCACGACCCCAAAACCCATGAGTGACTGAGGCCATCGTGGACTCTATCAGGTCCAAAGTAAAATACATGTCACTCAAGGCTGTACCATCACTGTCATTCCACAGTGAGCATAATTCCTGAAGGGGTCTGCCAGTCTTACAATTACTTAGACAGAATCTGCATGCCATTTAGGCAGCCCGTGCTTTCAGCACTACGGGAGTGTGTACCCGACCCCATTCAGTCCGCCCCAACACAGTCATTACTGAGGGGGTACCCCTAACACGATTTTCAACCGCGGGGTATGTGCGACCTTAAGTCTTATTCATATGCATGCAGAACACCGCTCTTGGCACTTCGGCTACCACGAGCATCACACCTCTTTGGTTGGAAACAACACACTCTGGCTCTTCGGCCCTTACGAGTCTGGTTGTGTAACCGTTCTCAATGAGCATGCATATGACTCGATCTAAATAGATCGGCTACTCGGCGTATTTTTACGCGACGAGTACAAACCTAGCCAAGGCGCACCTCTACTCCGGCTCAGTGGCCCTTACGAGCAAGGTGCCCTTGTAGGCACAAGGATACGAGCCGATCTGGCATCGTTCCATCAACGGACATCATTATGCCGTTCCATTGGTTCTGGCAGCTCTTCTGCCGACCATTTCGTCAGCACCTCCCCTGCTCTATCGGCAGCGGTGCGACGAACCCTTCTACGTTTGTAGAAGGCAATACATGAACTGGGTAGCACTCTGCTATATGTCAGAGTATCCTGCTACGTTCTTTCTGAGCTATTCTTAGCTTCTTCAGAAATTTCAGCAGCACTTCCTCTCTTTTACGGAGAAAGCGTGCGTTTCTTTTATCCATTTCAGCGGCATCTCCCCTCTTTGGTAGGAAATCGCCACGCTTAATTCGGGGAAATGGATGCGCACTGTTGTGCGTACTTTGCATCCATCAAGGTTGCAGGAACCCTGGGCCATAGCCAGGCCATACGTAATTGACTTAATTTTTACGTAAAGAGCATTTTGCCAAAAAGTGAAGCCTTTCCAATAGGGGCTTCATTCGTCAAGCAGAATCTTGAACGAGGAGCGGTCAGGGAATCGCATTGGCGATTTGGAGTTTGATCTCCATTTGAACGCTCATTTATGCGCTATATATGTAGTATAAGCAGAATCATGTGCTTTATACAGCGGCGGCGTAAAGAAATGCATATACTATTGTTCAGGGTGTGTACTTGAACGAAATATTCTACATATATAACAAAGCAGAAGCCTTGGCATCGTTCGACGCAACAGCGTAAGTAAATATATTGCAGAAAGTAGGAGCCTTGGCATCGTTCGACGCGACGGCGTAAGTAAATGCATAATCGGAAGGGCAGTAATCGGAAGTGCAGAAAACAGGGAGCCTTGGCATCATACGACGCGACGGCAAAGGTAAATTACATAGCATGTGCGATATAGGACGCGTCGGCAGAATCAACAGATATACACCTAGATCCGTATCCAACGATAGTTACGAGGCGAGCGGGTGAACACCGAAGTGTTCTGAAGGGCTCAACCAAGAACTAGGGCGAGATACCATTTTGAAAACGCATATACTGCGTGTTTGAACATAGATATATCCGACGATAGTTACGAGACGAGCGGGTGAACACCGAAGTGTCCAAAAAAGGCTCAATCAAGAACTAAAGCAAGATACTACTTCAGAAAGTATATTCTATATACAAACAGTCAAATACTTGAGAGAGATGGATCAACGAAGCGAACTTACTTCAAATCGTGGAAGAAACGGCTCTGGGTTTCTTCTTTGGCTTCGAGCCTTCCTTCGAGATGTCAGACTAAGTCAGATGAAGCTGACTTAGTTGAGAAAGAGGTAGAGCAGGTCAAGCTACTCAACCTAAGTGGTTTGAACCAAACAGGGTTCGATCCAAGTCAACTGGGTTCAGCAGGTTCGAACTCAGCTCAAGTAGGCTAAGTCTGGGTTCAGAAACCCAAACCGGAATCAGGACTAAAAAGGACTTTGACTTTGACTTTAAACCCAACTAGGTTCAAGTCAAGTCAACTGGGTTTGGACCAGGTCAAGTGGGTTCAGACCCAGGTCAGGTGGGTTAGGACCAGGTCAGGTAGGCTCAGGCTAAGTCAGGCAGGCTCAGACCAGGTCAGGTGGGCTCAGGTGGGCTAGGCTAGGTAGGGGAGGTTTAGGAGAGAGAGAGAAGGCAAGAGAGAGAGAGGGGGTCGATTTTTATGAGAAGAGAGAGAGTGGGGAGGGCTATTTATAGCCCAAGCCCACCTCCTCTTGGGAATTTTTATCCCCCCTTGCCCCCTTGGCTTCTTTTTAATTCCAAGAGGTTCCTTGTTGTGGGGCCCACTTGGATATTCCATGGGATATTTTTGTGGGTCCCACCAGATATTTTCTGAGGAATATTTCTGTGGGTCCCACCAATATTTCTGTGGGTCCCGTAAGAATTTCGGGTTTCCGGCGATTTTTTTTCCAAAAAATTCTGAGTACGCCATTCCCTTCGTATTGACGTAACTAAGAAAGTTGGCTCGCAGGAATCCTTTGATTTCATTCAGGTAGGAAGTTATGGCTTCCAGAGTGTTTGAGCATATATTCACGATTCGACGAATATCCTAAGTATAACTGGCTCGCAGGAATTGATTCGTTTTGCATTCTGAGAAGAAATGCTATTTTTACCGGTAAATGCCTCATGAATTTTATTCAGATATTTTCTGAAAAATTGTGGGTCTTACATCATTACCCCCTTAAAGGAATTTCGTCCGCGAAATTCAGCTAAGAGTACAAGGTGAAGAGTTCAGGATATTTATCCCGCATATCCGATTCAGGCTCCCAAGTGCAATCATCGATTCCATGATGCTGCCACCTCACTTTAACAAGTGGGATGACCTTCGTTCTTAGCACTTGCTCCCGTCGGTCCATGATCTCCACTGGCCTTTCTTCTGCCGTCATATCTTCTCGGATGTCAACATCTTCATGTTGAATGACGTGAGAAGGATCATGAACGTATTTACGAAGCATTGATACGTGAAATACATCATGTATTTGCGCGTATTGTGGTGGCAATGCTACTCGGTAGGCAGTCTCTCCGATTCGGCTCAAAACTTCGAAGGGACCAACGAATCTGGGGCTGAGCTTCCCCTTTTTCCAAAACGAAACACACTCTTGGTTGGAGAGACCTTGATAAAAACCTTATCTCCAACCGCAAAAGTGAGTTCCCTACGCCGCTGATCGGCGTAGCTCTTCTGTCGACTCTGAGCAGTCAGTAGCTTCTTTCTGATCATGTGGACTTGCTCAGTATAATGCTGCAACACAATGGGCGAGTCCAAGGTTCGCTCACCCACTTCACCCCAATGAATTGGTGATCTACAGGGTCGTCCATACAAGGCTTCATACGGCACCATCCCAATGCTAGCGTGGTGGCTATTATTATAAGCAAATTCAGCCAACGCTAGGTGGGAATCCCAATCACCTTTCCATTCCAGTATACAGGCTCTTAGCATATCTTCAAGAGTCTGTATGGTTCGTTCTGATTGCCGATCTGTTTGGGGATGGAATGCTGTACTGAACTTGAGTTTCGTCCCCAGGGCTTTCTGAAGCTGCTCCCAAAAGTGAGAGGTGAACTTCGGGTCACGATCGGATATGATCGAAATCGGCACTCCATGGAGTCTAACGATTTCCCGAATGTAGATCTCTGCCAATCGTTCAGTTGAGTATCGAGTGTTGATTGGCAGGAAGTGAGCAGACTTGGTGAGTCTGTCCACGATCACCCATATCGAATCGTGTTGTCTCTTGGATCGAGGCAATCCAACGATGAAATCCATCGTAATGCCTTCCCATTTCCATTCTGGAATCTCGATCCGTTGCATCTTTCCACCAGGTCGCTGATGTTCGATCTTAACTTGCTGGGAGATCAAACACTTCGAGACAAACGTAGCCACATCACGCTTCATACCCTTCCACCAGTACTTCCTCTGCAAATCTCGGAACATCTTCGTACCTCTAGGGTGAATGGTGTACTTGCTATTATGAGCCTCCTGGAGTACTTCCTGTCTTAGCTCAGGGTTATTTGGAACCCAAATCCTTTCTTCCATCCATATTCCTCCATCTTCTTTCAAATGGAAGAAAGTGTCATCTTTTTCAGCACGAGCTTTCAATTCCAAGTACTGGGGATCCTTGAACTGTTCGGCTACGATGCGATCGAGGAACTCAATGTGGATCGTCAAACATGACATTTGGATTCGGCCAGAATCAGCAAAAAATGGCTTCCAGTTGACGAAATCCTCCATCAACTTCCATTGTCCGGTTAGGCTGGCCAGAGTGCCAACAGTCTTGCGACTAAGGGCATCTGCTACAACATTCGCCTTTCCAGGGTGATAGGAAAGCGTGAATTCATAGTCTTTGAGGAATTCCAGCCATCGCCGTTGCCGCATATTGAGTTCTTTTTGAGAAAAGAGGTATTTTAGGCTTTTATGGTCCGACATGACCTCAAATTTCTCTCCATAAAGGTAGTGTCACCAAATTTTAAGTGCGAACACTACCGCGGCAAGCTCAAGATCGTGGGTTGGATAGTTTTTCTCATGGACCCTCAACTGTCGTGACGCATAGGCGATTACTTTGCCATGCTGCATCAACACACAACCCAAACCTGTTCCCGAGGCATCGGTATAAGCCACGAAGCCTCCCTGACCAGAAGGTAAGGTAAGGACAGGGGCAGTGGTAAGCCTCTGTTTGAGAACCTCAAAGCACTCCTTACACTGGTCAGTCCATTCAAACTTGACTCCCTTTTTTAGTAATTTCGTCATGGGTACGGCGATTCGGGAGAAGTCTTGTATGAACTTCCGATAATATCCGGCAAGTCCAAGGAAGCTACGAACCTCAGTAATATTTTCTGGCTGCTTCCAGTCCATCACAGCTTCCACCTTCGCAGGATCTACTGCGATTCCATCTTTCGAGATCACATGACCAAGGAACATCACTTTGTCTAGCCAGAATTCACATTTTGAAAACTTAGCATAGAGTTGGTTATCTTGAAGGGTTTTCAAGACGATTTTCAAGTGCTCCACGTGTTGTTCCTTGTTCTCAGAATATACGAGAATGTCATCAATAAAGACGATGACAAATCTATCCAAATATGGTCTGAATATCCGGTTCATTAGATCCATAAAGGCAGCAGGCGCATTAGTGAGTCCGAAGGGCATTACTACGAACTCATAATGGCCATATCTCGTTCTGAAGGCAGTCTTGGGTATATCCTCTTCCTTTACTCTGAGCTGATGGTACCCAGACCTGAGGTCGATCTTGGAGAACACCCTCGCTGTTCTGAGTTGATCGAATAATTCCTCAATCCGAGGCAACGGGTACTTATTTTTTACAGTTGCCTGGTTAAGCATCCGATAATCGATGCATAACCAAAGGGATCCATCCTTCTTCTTTACAAACAGCACTGGGGCTCCCCACGGTGACACACTCGGTCGGATGAACCCTTGTTCCATCAGTTCTTCCAACTGACACTTCAACTCACTGAGTTCAGCTGGCACCATTCGATACGGGGCTTTGGATATCGGCGTTGTTCCAGGTAAGGATTGAATTCCAAATTCAACCTCACGAAGTGGCGGAAGTCCTGGCAATTCCTCAGGAAATACATTGGGAAACTCCCGTACCACTTCCAAACTCTCAAGGGGTTGGTCATTGGATTTTTCCACCGAGAGACTCAACAGGAAGGCCACACAACCCTTCCTAAGGTATTTTTGTACCTTAAGTGCTGATATGAGCCTTTTCTGTGGAACTGGTTTGGATAACCGGTATTCCATCTTAGGCAATCCGGGTCGAGATAGAATCACTCTGCCCTCGCGGCACAGAATCTTGGCATTATTCTGAGCCAACCAATTCATTCCCAGAATGACATCGTACTGTATCATATCGATCAGGATGGCGTCAGTAGGCAAGTGTTGCCCTGCTCTCTCAATATCCAAATTTTTCACACACCGGATACATTTGGTGCGTGAACCCAATGGGTTATATACTTCGATCATTTTATCAATCGGTTGCACCAAAGCGTGGAGTTGTTCGGTGAAATCGTCAGAGATAAACGTATGAGTAGCACCACAATCAAACAAGACGTAAGCTGCATGTCCATTAACAGGTACGGTGCCTTCAATCAGGTCACCATTTTCGACTTGTTCAGTCGTTACAGCGTATACACGACCTGCAGCAGGCCTTTGTTCTACTCTAGGTGGAGGTCGTTGAAACTGAGAACGTTGTGGTGCTGGTCGAGAGGGTCCGGCAGATCCGGCATTACTCCTCTGTTCATCTGCAGCTTTCTTGGCGCAATCCCTTATAAAGTGGCCCATCTTGCCACAATACAAGCACCCACCAATGTCACGAAGACATGGCTTTCCGGGGTGGTTCATACGACACCTTGGGCAGCTGAAGTTGGACTGCCGACCATTCGGAGTTGGGTTCTGTCTTGGCCTCACGACTTGCTGAGTGTTGTTCCCTCCTTGGAACTTCTTCTTTTGAAAGGGTTGTCGTGAACCCTGGCCACTTTGGAATGTCCTTTTACGATTCCCACCATTCACTATGGGCTTCTTTGCTATGATCACTTTAGATCGCGCCCAATCCTCTTGGATTTTTGAAGTTGCTGCTACCGCAGCCTGAAAAGTCGAAGGCATGCTTGTTATCACTCGAGATCGCAGCCCTTCGCGCAGACCATTCACATATTTGTCGGCCCTTTCTTGGTCTGTTTCGAACAATCGAGAGCAGTAGCGCTCTAGATTCTGAAATTTGGTGGTATAGTCCATTAGACTCATACCGCCCTATTCCAACTCCAGAAACTCCATCTTTTTCTTGTTTCTGGAATGCAACGGGAAGTAGTTATCCATAAAAGTCCTCCGAAAGTCAGTCCAAGGAATGACTTCGACTTGTGAGAACTGGATAAGTTTAGTGGTATCCCACCACTTTCGTGCATTGTCTTTCAACCGATACATGCCAAAATTGGTCTTCTTTTCCTCTGGTACTCCCAGTACTGAGAAGGCACGTTCTGTCTCTTCGATCCAACTCTCCGCGAGCTCAGGATCGGCTCTGCCAATGAAAACTGGCGGGTCAAGCTTGAGAAACTTCTCATAAGTCACTCCTCCCAGGTGCTCGTTTTGTGGTGCGACTGGTTCTGGCCTCGTTTCACGGATGGCGGTAACCAGGTTATTGAGTGTCTCCAACAGGAATCCTTGCGTATGGGACTCCTCGCTTGGTATGGTTCTCCTCGTCGTAGGAGCCATTTATCTATGCACACACAAGCACTTGTTTTTAGTTTCTCGATGTATATGAGGAAGTAAAAGCTTTATTTACTTAATATACATCACATTTACACAAGCATCGCCTTAAACAAAATGTCATGCCGCACTGGCACACTTTAGGTGTTGAGAAACTATATACATGAGTCTACTAACTCCAAAACATCACCAGTCTCTTTAAGACTTGGATTTCTTTGATGAAGACGAACTCCAAAAGGTCCATCTATTGCCACATGGCCTTGGTGCAGGCACTACTAGCTTTGGCTTGGGCGGCACTTCCGCACTAGCAAGCGAATATTGGGGATATATGAGGGACTCCAGTCCACTTTCCCAGTCAGCAAGATCAAGACTCTGGGATTCTGGAATAATGATCGGCGAACAGAAAGAATCCCCTCTTTTATTCCTGCCGTTTAAGCTCGGCGTATTTGATGCCGGATGGTAGCTTGGCGAGTGATAGACCTCCGCAGGGAAGTTCAAATGAAAATCCCTCAACCTTGGTAATTCATCAGAAGATGTTGGGGTATGGTTGCTCCCAACACTAGAGTGATGCGGTCCACTGACACGCGAAGTCTCATCCTTGAGACCCTTTGATGCCCGCCGACCTATATCGGCGGTATATTTCCTTTGGCATTTGTTGGCGGAATGCCCATCCTCGCCACAGTATTGGCAGTCTTGGACTTCATACGGGCATATCCACTCATCGTGCATGACCTTGCAGCGATAGCAATATCCACGCAAGTCATGAGTTGCCATCTATACAAAGATGCACCCAGATCAGAACCAAGGTAAAAAAAACATATACTTAGAGTGCGATATCGGGACCATGACGGATCTTGAACCAGGTTTCTCAGACTCATGCTTTGATACCAATTCTGTAATGCCCCGGATTTCCAAAACAAAGCTAAGTTAAAAATTTTCATGAATTTCTTTTTTTTTTTCTTTGCAGCGGAACTTACAAAAGCTTTTAGCAGCGGAATCAGACGATAATGAGTCGTCAGTTTTAGAAAACTCTGAGCACGTTGCAGGTATGTGGCCAAGCAACTCATTGACCACCAAAGTGTTCCATTTTATCTAAAACCACATGTTTATTACAACACTACTGCTTAGAAAAAGCAGTGTAGGTTCAATAAAAAGGAAGCAGTACAACTTTGTCTAGAGAAACCCTGGAACTCGATGCCGCCTTGCTCCGCATATCGCCACGTAGGTACAACACCTGAAATCCCCATAAAACGGGGTCAGAACCACTGATGGTCTGGTAAGCATGCAGTCATACATCCATTCCACTCAAGTACGATAATGACCACTCAGGGTCGCAATGCGCAATAACGACGCTCAAGCCTCCAAAACTTAGCGTATATCGCAAGAGCCTCCTCAGGGCTATGAGTTGAACATCCGCTCGAGTCTTCATGACTTAGAGCAAGCCTTTTCAGGGCTGTGATTTGAATAACCGCTTAAGTCTCCACGACTTAGCCATGACCTCTTCCGGGTCTCAAAGTGATGTCTAGCTCAAGTCTTCATACTTGGCACATCTGTATCCCACGCATCTAAGGACAACTCCTCGAGCTTCGCTTAGTCGTGCGGATACAACACGGGTCTTTACCCAGTCGGTCCAGTAGTATACCGAACATGACACCTTCACAAAGGTTATGCTGGACTGACTCAACATGTCATCCACTCATACATTCAAAGCATCGTTGTACCTAGAACTAATGCATTGTTTGATAATTAACCGCTCCCGCCTTTGGTACGCAGGTAGAGCTATTGTCCGGGCATCAATGCGACGTTCTGGGGGTTGATTATTCTATGTATTTTAGATACCCTAGAGGCCTGTTGACCCTATCCATAGTAGGGAGTGTGTTTCAACTGGGAGAATCCTACTAGGCCCATATTCGGATGCATCCTCTACTTGCAGTAGTTGGGTTCAATCCTTAGATCTTAAGGATAACCACGACCCCAAAACCCATGAGTGACTGAGGCCATCGTGGACTCTATCAGGTCCAAAGTAAAATACATGTTACTCAAAGCTGTACCATCACTGTCATTCCACAGTGAGCATAATTCCTGAAGGGGTCTGTCAGTCTTACAATTACTTAGACAGAATCTGCATGCCATTTAGGCAGCCCGTGCTTTCAGCACTACGGGAGTGTGTACCCGACCCCATTCAGTCCGCCCCAACACACTCATTACTGAGGGGGTACCCCTAACACGATTTTCAACCGCGGGGTATGTGCGACCTTAAGTCTTATTCATATGCATGCAGAACACCGCTCTTGGCACTTTGGCCACCACGAGCATCACACCTCTTTGGGTGGAAACAACACACTCTGGCTCTTCGGCCCTTATGAGTCTGGTTGTGTAACCGTTCTCAATGAGCATGCATATGACTCGATCTAAATAGATCGGCTACTCGGCGTATTTTTACGCGACGAGTACAAACCTAGCCAAGGCGCAACCTCTACTCCAGCTCAGCGGCCCTTACGAGCAAGGTGCCCTTGTAGGCACAAGGATACGAGCCGATCTGGCATCGTTCCATCAACGGACATCATTATGCCGTTCCATTGGTTCCGGCAGCTCTTCTGCCGACCATTTCGTCAGCACCTCCCCTGCTCTATCGGCAGCGGTGCGACGAACCCTTCTACGTTTGTAGAAGGCAATACATGAATCGGGTAGCACTCTGCTATATGTCAGAGTATCCTGCTACGTTCTTTCTGAGCTATTCTTAGCTTCTTCAGAAATTTCAGCAGCACTTCCTCTCTTTTACGGAGAAAGCATGCGTTTCTTTTATGTTATCATCGCAAAATTTTTAACTTTTTGCGAATCAAACTGACCTTTGAAAAAGTTTTTGAAAATAACTCGCCTCCGTTTTTAAAATGCGGGAAAATTCCGTAGAATGGGACTCGCCTGTCGGTACGAGGTTCAACCGTTCCTGCCACCTTTAATAGGGGTAATTGAACCAAGGATCAATCTTATGCTCTACTCTATTCAACTTGTCTAAATCATATTCTAATTTCTAAATGCACAAAGAATCAGGCATGTGCTATGAATTTTCAGAAAAATGCACATTTGAAAACATGATGTTTGCTTTGAATGATTGAAATATTTAGAATAGGTAAATCTTGGAAATGATATCACATGGAAAATCGTGAATTAGGACTTGGAAAATATTTCTGAGAAAAGTAGAAATCGATTTCTGGGGAAATCTTGAGATTTTATGAAAATCAATTCTGAGAGAACTTGGTTTCTCTGAATTCCAACTTTGAACTTGAAATTTCGAATTTTGAACTTGAGAAAAACACTTGAAATATTCTTTGAAATTCAATGCTTTTGGGAAAATCGATTTTGCTATAAGACTTGGGAGATTTTGAGGAAATGAACTTCTTTGAATTGAGATTTGAATTGGAGTTGGCAAATGCATGAAATGAATGAATATGGATTTGAGGAATTGAGAAATACTTTTTGTATTTTTGAGAAATGCAGTGCATTTTGAAGTTAGCCTAAGAGTGTAGGCTTAATGTGGCTAATGTGAAGATCATAAATCTAAGTATCATTCATATTCTGACTATGGCCATAAATACAAATTCCACCAAGTTTATAAACTTCATAGAAGCTAGTGCATGTGCCATTCGTGTAGACCATGGTGAATTTGCAAAAATATGCATGAATCATCATCCATCACATATTAAAATTATAAAAATAAGCTATATGCAATGCAACCTAAGCTAAGCAGGAAATGTAAATTCTTATTCCAAAGTTTAATTTAGTTTACATCACTATTGAAATTTAAATACATGAAAAATAAAGTCTTCAATGTACCTGCAAAACTAGAAAACTTGGTTAATGAATATATGTTGGCTTTTCTAGATTTATCCAACAATATCAGGAAATTGTTGGATTTTGCTAGATATAAGCCTCTTCCTTGATTCCCTTAAATAAAAATGATAAAGTATGAAATAAAATGGAATAAATAAGGAAGATAAGATATGAAATTTCGAAATTGGGGTCCAAATGACCAAAATACCCCTAATAACAAGACTATGGCCTTGAAATTAGGGTTTTTAGAAAGATATTTTGATAAAATGCAAGTTTTGAAATTTGAATGGAATAAACTAAGCTAAATATGATATGACATGATTAAATATGTAAAAATTAGGGTTAGGGATTTCGAAATTTAGGTCAAATGACCAAATTACCCCCAATAGCAAGACTATGGCCTTGAAATCAAGGTTTTTAGAAAGAGATTTTGGTAAAAACTTAGGTTTTATGCACTAAATGAAATCAAATGAGCACAAAATTAAACCTAAAGCATCCTAATATGATTATAAACATGATTAAATCCTAAAAATATATGCTTATGCACGAAAATCCAATAATATCTCAAAAACTGTGATTTTAGCAGTGTTTTGGATCTTTCAGGAACCCGGTTTTGCAATTTGCTTAATTCAGCCATCAAATGGATTCCAAAATCCATAAAAATTGGTACCTGCACTTGTTATAACCCTAATGTTGCATTGGAATTATAAAAATAATTTTTTGACATTAAATTAATCCGAAAATTGCATTAAACCCTAAAAATATGCTATTTTTGACCTAATTCACCAACCAGTTTCAATCCAAGACCTGAATCAGGGGTCAAATCTCCATGGAAATTTATGAAATTTTTCATAGACTAACTAGGAATAAAAACAGAGATTTCCCAATTTACAGATCGGAAAAATCATCTCCGGTTAGGGAGAAACCCTTCCGGCAACCTGGGCTAAAATATATCACTCTTAACAGGGATTAAAACAGCTACTTCAGATTGAAAATACAGGAATAAATAGAAAACCTAAACAAAAATTTCTGAAATTTTAGTGGTGAACAGTAGACAGAAAAATAACAATACTCACTTTATACAGATCTAAAATCGGATCTGTGGTTTGGGATTTATGACTAACACAAGTCTGATTAGGGTTTTGGTAAACCCTAACGAGCTTTAAATTTAAAAACAGATTCTCTAAAAGGGGAAAAATACTAAACAATGATCAAAAAATCCGAAAATTTCACAGAAGACATATCTACTCAATGTGAATCCATAGCATTTTACATATCTAAAATCGGATATAAGATGAGAGAAATATCATAACAGCAAGTTACCTTCTTGATTTTAACCACGATTTTAAAGCTTTAAAAACCCGATTTGATGTCTGATTTTTTTGACAGGGTTCCCGAGATCCAAAACCTCTGATTTTTCTACAGTAACTCAATAACTCATGCATGCACCACATATAAAAAAATCAGAAATAAACAATGAGTGCTTCCATCCGAAATAACATCATCTTTACTGTTCTAAACCTAGAACACACAGAAATTTAAGAAACTTGAAAAACCATGCATTAACTAATGTAAATAAATAAAATAAACCATAAAACAGTAAATAAAAATTATTTTTATGCTGTAGAACGTAAAACAAACATGAATAAACCATGAAAATAAATTAAAAACAGGGAATCAATGGCTGGAATTTGATATCACCTTTAAAACATAGATTTAACCCATTAAAAAGGGTAAATCATATATTTTATTGGTTAATAATATAAAGAACCATATTAAAATCAATTCTAATGGATTAAAATCCCTGTAAATCACCCAAAACAGGGTTAGATTACCTTCTTGGATCGTTCTTGCTGATTCTTGATGGTTCTTGAGGTTGAATCCATGGTTTAATCCATGAAGGGGATGACACCAATGGCTAAAATTGATTTAAAACATGAAAAAGTATTAAATAAAACTAAAAAATATTAAAAATATTACCTTGGTGCTTGCAGCTGCAATGGAGGAAGGTGGAGGTGCTGGAGAGGAGAGAGAGGCCACGAAAATTTGAGAGAAAAGAGCCCTCCTTTTGGCCCCCCTTAGGTCCCTTTTTATAGTTTTTCAAAAAGTCACTTAATTAGGGTTAATTAAGAGGTTTTTCATTTTTTAGGACTCTTTCTAATAAATCCACTAAAGGCAACGATTTTTTGTGGTTTTCTAACCTAGGTGGGACTCTAATTAATCCCTAATTAGCCCCTAACTAAACCTAGAAAACCCCCAAATGTGATGCCACTTGGCATCTTTCACATTTGGGTTTTTAAAACACCTTTAAAAACATTTAAAAACACTAGTTTTAAAAACTAATTTTCAAAATGAGTTTTCAAAATGGTTTTGACTCTTCTAAACCTCTAACACTAACCAAGACATCAACTAACCCTAGTCTAGCCCTGACTTACTCGAATATGGCGCCACCCCGAGTGGGCCCTACTTGAGTTTTTTTCAAAAAGTGATTTTAAAACTTGAAATTGAAGGAGTTTTCAAAAGCTTTTCAAAAGCTTTTCAAAAGCAAACTTTGAAATTAGGATTTTTGAAATGATATAGGATCCTCACTGAATTAGAATTCCTCTTGATATGGTGCCAACTGAGTGGGCCCACATCGAATTTTGAACATTTTTGAAATAAACACTGAAAATGGCTTTAAAAAAGGGTTAAAATTGACATTTGAAATTCAAGATTTTTAGAAAATAGGGTCTCATGCGAACTGGAACTTCGGGTTAAAGTCCTGAACTCTTAGGACTCTGAGATTTTAGATTTTAAAAGCCAAATGAAAGAATTTTCAAAAGATTTTATCAAGAAATGATGAAATAAGTCAGAAAACACAGTCAGGGTTAGACTCCTAACTCGACCGAACTCTAAAATAGAGTCCTGAACTAACTGGACTCTGTAAAATGACCTAAATTTTGAAAATAATAAAAAAAAGACTGAAGATGGAAGTAAACAGACTTCAAAACAGATTTTTGACTGGATTTGGACTCTGGGACAGAGTCCTGATCGGACTAAAACTTTGAAAAATTTGAGAAATTTAATGAATAGAGGAATTCAGAAGCGACACCACCTCAATGGGTCTCATCTGTGAATTGAAATAGATTAAAATTTGAATTTGAAATTGAAATGAATCCAGATTGTTTTCTGAGAAAATATTTCGAAATATAAAGTCCTGGGGTTGGAAAATGACAGAGTGTTGAATAAAACCCAGGTTTTGAAATTGATTTTGAAATAAAAGCTTTAAAATTCAAATCTGGATTGAATGTTTTGAAATAGGAGTGATGGATCTCGAAAATGAAATGCAATGACACGCAATGCTATGCAATGACATGCAATGCTATGCAGAATACATGCAATGACATGCAATGATCTGTAATGACTCATGAAATGGACAAACACTGGATGAGGGTGAAAATTTGGGGTGTTTACATTTTATCCATTTCAGCGGCATCTCCCCTCTTTGGTAGGAAATCGCCACGCTTAATTCGGGGAAATGGATGTGCACCGTTGTGCGTACTTTGCATCCATCAAGGTTGCAGGAACCCTGGGCCATAGCCAGGCCATACGTAATTGACTTAATTTTTACGTAAAGAGCCTTTTGCCAAAAAGTGAAGCCTTTCCAATAGGGGCTTCATTCGTCAAGCAGAATCTTGAACGAGGAGCGGTCAGGGAATCGCATTGGCGATTTGGAGTTTGATCTCCATTTGAACGCTCATTTATGCGCTATATATGTAGTATAAGCAGAAGCCTGTGCTTTATACAGCGGCGGCGTAAAGAAATGCATATACTATTGTTCAGGGTGTGTAACTGAACGAAATATTCTACATATATAACAAAGCAGAAGCCTTGGCATCGTTCGACGCGACGGCGTAAGTAAATATATTGCAGAAAGCAGGAGCCTTGGCATCGTTCGACGCGACGGCGTAAGTAAATGCATAATCGGAAGTGCAGTAATCGGAAGTGCAGAAAACAGGGAGCCTTGGCATCATACGACGCGACGGCAAAGGTAAATTACATAGCCTGTGCGATATAGGACGCGTCGGCAGAATCAGCAGATATACACCTAGATCCGTATCCAATGATAGTTACGAGGCGAGCGGGTGAACACCGAAGTGTTCTGAAGGGCTCAACCAAGAACTAGGGCGAGATACCATTTTGAAAACGCATATACTACGTGTTTGGACATAGATATATCCGACGATAGTTACGAGACGAGCGGGTGAACACCGAAGTGTCCAAAAAGGGCTCAATCAAGAACTAAAGCAAGATACTACTTCAGAAAGTATATTCTATATACAAACAGTCAAATACTTGAGAGAGATGGATCAACGAAGCGAACTTACTTCAAATCGTGGAAGAAACGGCTCCGGGTTGCTTCTTTGGCTTCGAGCCTTCCTTCGAGAGGTCAGACTAAGTCAGATGAAGCTGACTTAGTTGAGAAAGAGGTAGAGCAGGTCAAGCTACTCAGCCTAAGTGGTTTGAACCAAACAGGGTTCGATCCAAGTCAACTGGGTTCAGCAGGTTCGAACTCAGCTCAAGTAGGCTAAGTCTGGGTTCAGAAACCCAAACCGAAATCAGGACTAAAAAGGACTTTGACTTTGACTTTAAACCCAACTAGGTTCAAGTCAAGTCAACTGGGTTTGGACCAGGTCAAGTGGGTTCAGACCCAGGTCAGGTGGGTTAGGACCAGGTCAGGTAGGCTCAGGCTAAGTCAGGCAGGCTCAGACCAGGTCAGGTGGGCTCAGGTGGGCTAGGCTAGGTAGGGGAGGTTTAGGAGAGAGAGAGAAGGCAAGAGAGAGAGAGGGGGTCGATTTTTATGAGAAGAGAGAGAGTGGGGAGGGCTATTTATAGCCCAAGCCCACCTCCTCTTGGGAATTTTTATCCCCCCCTTGCCCCCTTGGCTTCTTTTTAATTCCAAGAGGTTCCTTGGTGTGGGGCCCACTTGGATATTCCATGGGATATTTTTGTGGGTCCCACCAGATATTTTTTGAGGAATATTTCTGTGGGTCCCACCAATATTTCTGTGGGTCCCGCAAGAATTTCGGGTTTCCGGCGATTTTTTTTCCAAAAAATTTTGAGTACGCCATTCCCTTCGTATTGACGTAACTAAGAAAGTTGGCTCGCAGGAATCCTTTGATTTCATTCAGGTAGGAAGTTATGGCTTCCAGAGTGTTTGAGCATATATTCACGATTCGACGAATATCCTAAGTATAACTGGCTCGCAGGAATTGATTCGTTTTGCATTCTGAGAAGAAATGCTATTTTTACCGGTAAATGCCTCATGAATTTTATTCAGATATTTTCTGAAAAATTGTGGGTCTTACATCATTACCCCCTTAAAGGAATTTCGTCCGCGAAATTCAGCTAAGAGTACAAGGTGAAGAGTTCAAGATATTTATCCTGCATATCCGATTCAGGCTCCCAAGTGCAATCATCGATTCCATGATGCTGCCACCTCACTTTAACAAGTGGGATGACCTTCGTTCTTAGCACTTGCTCCCGTCGGTCCATGATCTCCACTGGCCTTTCTTCTGCCGTCATATCTTCTCGGATGTCAACATCTTCATGTTGAATGACGTGAGAAGGATCATGAACGTATTTACGAAGCATTGATACGTGAAATACATCATGTATTTGCGCGTATTGTGGTGGCAATGCTACTCGGTAGGCAGTCTCTCCGATTCGGCTCAAAACTTCGAAGGGACCAACGAATCTGGGGCTGAGCTTCCCCTTTTTCCAAAACGAAACACACTCTTGGTTGGAGAGACCTTGATAAAAACCTTATCTCCAACCGCAAAAGTGAGTTCCCTACGCCGCTGATCGGCGTAGCTCTTCTGTCGACTCTGAGCAGTCAGTAGCTTCTTTCTGATCATGTGGACTTGCTCAGTATAATGCTGCAACACAATGGGCGAGTCCAAGGTTCGCTCACCCACTTCACCCCAATGAATTGGTGATCTACAGGGTCGTCCATACAAGGCTTCATACGGCACCATCCCAATGCTAGCGTGGTGGCTATTATTATAAGCAAATTCAGCCAACGCTAGGTGGGAATCCCAATCACCTTTCCATTCCAGTATACAGGCTCTTAGCATATCTTCAAGAGTCTGTATGGTTCGTTCTGATTGCCTATCTGTTTGGGGATGGAATGCTGTACTGAACTTGAGTTTCGTCCCCAGGGCTTTCTGAAGCTGCTCCCAAAAGTGAGAGGTGAACTTCGGGTCACGATCGGATATGATCGAAATCGGCACTCCATGGAGTCTAACGATTTCCCGAATGTAGATCTCTGCCAATCGTTCAGTTGAGTATCGAGTGTTGATTGGCAGGAAGTGAGCAGACTTGGTGAGTCTGTCCACGATCACCCATATCGAATCGTGTTGTCTCTTGGATCGAGGCAATCCAACGATGAAATCCATCGTAATGCCTTCCCATTTCCATTCTGGAATCTCGATCCGTTGCATCTTTCCACCAGGTCGCTGATGTTCGATCTTAACTTGCTGGGAGATCAAACACTTCGAGACAAACGTAGCCACATCACGCTTCATACCCTTCCACCAGTACTTCCTCTGCAAATCTCGGAACATCTTCGTACCTCTAGGGTGAATGGTGTACTTGCTATTATGAGCCTCCTGGAGTACTTCCTGTCTTAGCTCAGGGTTATTTGGAACCCAAATCCTTTCTTCCATCCATATTCCTCCATCTTCTTTCAAATGGAAGAAAGTGTCATCTTTTTCAGCACGAGCTTTCAATTCCAAGTACTGGGGATCCTTGAACTGTTCGGCTACGATGCGATCGAGGAACTCAATGTGGATCGTCAAACATGACATTTGGATTCGGCCAGAATCAGCAAAAAATGGCTTCCAGTTGACGAAATCCTCCATCAACTTCCATTGTCCGGTTAGGCTGGCCAGAGTGCCAACAGTCTTGCGACTAAGGGCATCTGCTACAACATTCGCCTTTCCAGGGTGATAGGAAAGCGTGAATTCATAGTCTTTGAGGAATTCCAGCCATCGCCGTTGCCGCATATTGAGTTCTTTTTGAGAAAAGAGGTATTTTAGGCTTTTATGGTCCGACATGACCTCAAATTTCTCTCCATAAAGGTAGTGTCACCAAATTTTAAGTGCGAACACTACCGCGGCAAGCTCAAGATCGTGGGTTGGATAGTTTTTCTCATGGACCCTCAACTGTCGTGACGCATAGGCGATTACTTTGCCATGCTGCATCAACACACAACCCAAACCTGTTCCCGAGGCATCGGTATAAGCCACGAAGCCTCCCTGACCAGAAGGTAAGGTAAGGACAGGGGCAGTGGTAAGCCTCTGTTTGAGAACCTCAAAGCACTCCTTACACTGGTCAGTCCATTCAAACTTGACTCCCTTTTTTAGTAATTTCGTCATGGGTACGGCGATTCGGGAGAAGTCTTGTATGAACTTCCGATAATATCCGGCAAGTCCAAGGAAGCTACGAACCTCAGTAATATTTTCTGGCTGCTTCCAGTCCATCACAGCTTCCACCTTCGCAGGATCTACTGCGATTCCATCTTTCGAGATCACATGACCAAGGAACATCACTTTGTCTAGCTAGAATTCACATTTTGAAAACTTAGCATAGAGTTGGTTATCTTGAAGGGTTTTCAAGATGATTTTCAAGTGCTCCACGTGTTGTTCCTTGTTCTCAGAATATACGAGAATGTCATCAATAAAGACGATGACAAAGCTATCCAAATATGGTCTGAATATCCGGTTCATTAGATCCATAAAGGCAGCAGGCGCATTAGTGAGTCCGAAGGGCATTACTACGAACTCATAATGGCAATATCTCGTTCTGAAGGCAGTCTTGGGTATATCCTCTTCCTTTACTCTGAGCTGATGGTACCCAGACCTGAGGTCGATCTTGGAGAACACCCTCGCTGTTCTGAGTTGATCGAATAAGTCCTCAATCCGAGGCAACGGGTACTTATTTTTTACAGTTGCCTGGTTAAGCATCCGATAATCGATGCATAACCGAAGGGATCCATCCTTCTTCTTTACAAACAGCACTGGGGCTCCCCACGGTGACACACTCGGTCGGATGAACCCTTGTTCCATCAGTTCTTCCAACTGACACTTCAACTCACTGAGTTCAGCTGGCACCATTCGATACGGGGCTTTGGATATCGGCGCTGTTCCAGGTAAGGATTGAATTCCAAATTCAACCTCACGAAGTGGCGGAAGTCCTGGCAATTCCTCAGGAAATACATTGGGAAACTCCCGTACCACTTTCAAACTCTCAAGGGGTTGGTCGTTGGATTTTTCCACCGAGAGACTCAACAGGAAGGCCACACAACCCTTCCTAAGGTATTTTTGTACCTTAAGTGCTGATATGAGCCTTTTCTGTGGAACTGGTTTGGATAACCGGTATTCCATCTTAGGCAATCCGGGTCGAGATAGAATCACTCTGCCCTCGCGGCACAGAATCTTGGCATTATTCTGAGCCAACCAATTCATTCCCAGAATGACATCGTACTGTATCATATCGATCAGGATGACGTCAGTAGGCAAGTGTTGCCCTGCTATCTCAATATCCAAATTTTTCACACACCGGATACATTTGGTGCGTGAACCCAATGGGTTATATACTTCGATCATTTTATCAATCGGTTGCACCGAAGCGTGGAGTTGTTCGGTGAAATCGTCAAAGATAAACGTATGAGTAGCACCACAATCAAACAAGACGTAAGCTGCATGTCCATTAACAGGTATGGTGCCTTCAATCAGGTCACCATTTTCGACTTGTTCAGTCGTTACAGCGTATACACGACCTGCAGCAGGCCTTTGTTCTACTCTAGGTGGAGGTCGTTGAAACTGAGAACGTTGTGGTGCTGGTCGAGAGGGTCCGGCAGATCCGGCATTACTCCTCTGTTCATCTGCAGCTTTCTTGGCGCAATCCCTTATAAAGTGGCCCATCTTGCCACAATACAAGCACCCACCAATGTCACGAGGACATGGCTTTCTGGGGTGGTTCATACGACACCTTGGGCAGCTGAAGTTGGACTGCCGACCATTAGGAGTTGGGTTCTGTCTTGGCCTCACGACTTGCTGAGTGTTGTTCCCTCCTTGGAACTTCTTTTTTTGAAAGGGTTGTCGTGAACCCTGGCCACTTGGGAATGTCCTTTTACGATTCCCACCATTCACTATGGGCTTCTTTGCTATGATCACTTTAGATCGCGCCCAATCCTCTTGGATTTTGAAGCTGCTGCTACCGCAGCCTGAAAAGTCGAAGGCATGCTTGTTATCACTCGAGATCGCAGCCCTTCGCGCAGACCATTCACATATTTGTCGGCCCTTTCTTGGTCTGTTTCGAACAATCGAGAGCAGTAGCGCTCTAGATTCTGAAATTTGGTGGTATAGTCCATTAAACTCATACCTCCCTGTTCCAACTCCAGAAACTCCATCTTTTTCTTGTTTCTGGATTGCAACGGGAAGTAGTTATCCATAAAAGTCCTCCGAAAGTCAGTCCAAGGAATGACTTCGACTTGTGAGAACTGGATAAGTTTAGTGGTATCCCACCACTTCCGTGCATTGTCTTTCAACCGATACGTGCCAAAATTGGTCTTCTTTTCCTCTGGTACTCCCAGTACTGAGAAGGCACGTTCTGTCTCTTCGATCCAACTCTCCGCGAGCTCAGGATCGGCTCTGCCAATGAAAACTGGCGGGTCAAGCTTGAGAAACTTCTCATAAGTCACTCCTCCCAGGTGCTCGTTTCGTGGTGCGACTGGTTATGGCCTCGTTTCACGGATGGCGGTAACCAGGTTGTTGAGTGTCTCCAACAGGAATCCTTGCGTATGGGACTCCTCGCTTGGTATGGTTCTCCTCGTCGTAGGAGCCATTTATCTATGCACACACAAACACTTGTTTTTAGTTTCTCGATGTATATGAGGAAGTAAAAGTTTTATTTACTCAATATACATCACATTTACACAAGCATCGCCTTAAACAAAACGTCATGCCGCACTGGCAGACTTTAGGCGTTGAGAAACTATATACATGAGTCTACTGACTCCAAAACATCACCAGTCTCTTTAAGACTTGGATTTCTTTGATGAAGACGAACTCCAAAAGGTCCATCTATTGCCACATGGCCTTGGTGCAGGCACTACTAGCTTTGGCTTGGGCGGCACTTCCGCACTAGCAAGCGAATATTGGGGATATATGAGGGACTCCAGTCCACTTTCCCAGTCAGCAAGATCAAGACTCTGGGAGTCTGGAATAATGATCGGCGAACAGAAAGAATCTCCTCTTTTTTTCCTGCCGTTTAAGCTCGGCGTATGTGATGCCAGATGGTAGCTTGGCGAGTGATAGACCTCCGCAGGGAAGTTCAAATCAAAATCCCTCAACCTTGGTAATTCATCAGAAGATGTTGGGGTATGGTTGCTCCCAACACTAGAGTGATGCGGTCCACTGACACGCGAAGTCTCATCCTTGAGACCCTTTGATGCCAGCCGACCTATATCGGCGGTATATTTCCTTTGGCATTCGTTGGCGGAATGCCCTTCCTCGCCACAGTATTGGCAGTCTTGGACTTCATACGGGCATATCCACTTATCGTGCATGACCTTGCAGCGATAGCAATATCCACGCAAGTCATGAGTTGCCATCTATACAAAGATGCACCCAGATCAGAACCAAGGTAAAAAAAACATATACTTACAGTGCGATATCGGGACCATGACGGATCTTGAACCAGGTTTCTCAGACTCATGCTTTGATACCAATTCTGTAACGCCCCGGATTTCCAAAACAAAGCTAAGTTAAAATTTTTCATGAATTTCTTTTTTTTTTCTTTGCAGCGGAACTTACAAAAGCTTTTAGCAGCGGAATCAGACGATAATGAGTCGTCAGTTTTAGAAAACTCTGAGCACGTTGCAGGTATGTGGCCAAGCAACTCATTGACCACCAAAGTGTTCCATTTTATCTAAAACCACATGTTTATTACAACACTACTGCTTAGAAAAAGCAGTGTAGGTTCAATAAAAAGGAAGCAGTACAACTCTGTCTAGAGAAACCCTGGAACTCGATGCCGCCTTGCTCCGCATATCGCCACGTAGGTACAACACCTGAAATCCCCATAAAACGGGGTCAGAACCACTGATGGTCTGGTAAGCATGCAGTCATACATCCATTCCACTCAAGTACAATAATGACCACTCAGGGTCGCAATGCGCAATAACGACGCTCAAGCCTCCAAGACTTAGCGTATATCGCAAGAGCCTCCTATGGGCTATGAGTTGAACATCCGCTCGAGTCTTCATGACTTAGAGCAAGCCTTTTCAGGGCTGTGATTTGAATAACCGCTTAAGTCTCCACGACTTAGCCATGACCTCTTCCGGGTCTCAAAGTGATGTCTAGCTCAAGTCTTCATACTTGGCACATCTGTATCCCACGCATCTAAGGACAACTCCTCGAGCTTCGCTTAGTCGTGCGGATACAACACGGGTCTTTGCCCAGTCGGTCCAGTAGTATACCGAACATGACACCTTCACAAAGGTTATGCTGGACTGACTCAACATGTCATCCACTCATACATTCAAAGCATCGTTGTACCTAGAACTAATGCATTGTTTGATAATTAACCGCTCCCGCCTTTGGTACGCAGGTAGAGCTATTGTCCGGGCATCAACGCGACGTTCTGGGGGTTGATTATTCTATGTATTTTAGATACCCTAGAGGCCTGTTGACCCTATCCATAGTAGGGCAGTGTGTTTCAACTGGGAGAATCCTACTAGGCCCATATTCGGATGCATCCTCTACTTGCAGTAGTTGGGTTCAATCCTTAGATCTTAAGGATAACCACGACCCCAAAACCCATGAGTGACTGAGGCCATCGTGGACGCTATCAGGTCCAAAGTAAAATACATGTCACTCAAGGCTGTACCATCACTGTCATTCCACAGTGAGCATAATTTCTGAAGGGGTCTGCCAGTCTTACAATTACTTAGACAGAATCTGCATGCCATTTAGGCAGCCCGTGCTTTCAGCACTACGGGAGTGTGTACCCGACTCCATTCAGTCTGCCCCAACACAGTCATTACTGAGGGGGTACCCCTAACACGATTTTCAACCGCGGGGTATGTGCGACCTTAAGTCTTATTCATATACATGCAGAACACCGCTCTTGGCACTTCGGCCACCACGAGCATCACACCTCTTTGGGTGGAAACAACACACTCTAGCTCTTCGGCCCTTACGAGTCTGGTTGTGTAACCGTTCTCAATGAGCATGCATATGACTCGATCTAAATAGATCGGCTACTCGGCGTATTTTTACGCGACGAGTACAAACCTAGCCAAGGCGCAACCTCTACTCCGGCTCAGCGGCCCTTACGAGCAAGGTGCCCTTGTAGGCACAAGGATACGAGCCGATCTGGCATTGTTCCATCAACGGACATCATTATGCCGTTCCATTGGTTCCGGCAGCTCTTCTGCCGACCATTTCGTCAGCACCTCCCCTGCTCTATCGGCAGCGGTGCGACGAACCCTTCTACGTTTGTAGAAGGCAATACATGAACCGGGTAGCACTCTGCTATATGTCAGAGTATCCTGCTACGTTCTTTCTGAGCTATTCTTAGCTTCTTCAGAAATTTCAGCAGCACTTCCTCTCTTTTACGGACAAAGCGTGCGTTTTTTTTATCCATTTCAGCGGCATCTCCCCTCTTTGGTAGGAAATCGCCACGCTTAATTCAGGGAAATGGATGCGCACCGTTGTGCGTACTTTGCATCCATCAAGGTTGCAGGAACCCTGGGCCATAGCCAGGCCATACGTAATTGACTTAATTTTTACGTAAAGAGCATTTTGCCAAAAAGTGAAGCCTTTCCAATAGGGGTTTCATTCGTCAAGCAAAATCTTGAACGAGGAGCGGTCAGGGAATCGCATTGGCGATTTGGAGTTTGATTTCCATTTGAACGCTCATTTATGCGCTATATATGTAGTATAAGCAGAAGCCTGTGCTTTATACAGCGGCGGCGTAAAGAAATGCATATACTATTGTTCAGGGTGTGTAACTGAACGAAATATTCTACATATATAACAAAGCAGAAGCCTTGGCATCGTTCGACGCGACAGCGTAAGTAAATATATTGCAGAAAGCAGGAGCCTTGGCATCGTTCGACGCGACGGCGTAAGTAAATGCATAATCGGAAGTGCAGTAATCGGAAGTGCAGAAAACAGGGAGCCTTGGCATCATACGACGCGACGGCAAAGGTAAATTACATAGCCTGTGCGATATAGGACGCGTCGGCAGAATCAACAGATATACACCTAGATCCGTATCCAACGATAGTTACGAGGCGAGCGGGTGAACACCGAAGTGTTCTGAAGGGCTCAACCAAGAACTAGGGCGAGATACCATTTTGAAAACGCATATACTGCGTGTTTGAACATAGATATATCCGACGATAGTTACGAGACGAGCGGGTGAACACCGAAGTGTCCAAAAAGGGCTCAATCAAGAACTAAAGCAAGATACTACTTTCAAAAGTATATTCTATATACAAACAGTCAAATACTTGAGAGAGATGGATCAACGAAGCGAACTTACTTCAAATCGTGGAAGAAACGGCTCCGGGTTGCTTCTTTGGCTTCGAGCCTTCCTTCGAGAGGTCAGACTAAGTCAGATGAAGCTGACTTAGTTGAGAAAGAGATAGAGCAGGTCAAGCTACTCAACCTAAGTGGTTTGAACCAAACAGGGTTCGATCCAAGTCAACTGGGTTCAGCAGGTTCGAACTCAGCTCAAGTAGGCTAAGTCTGGGTTCAGAAACCCAAACCGGAATCAGGACTAAAAAGGACTTTGACTTTGACTTTAAACCCAACTAGGTTCAAGTCAAGTCAACTGGGTTTGGACCAGGTCAAGTGGGTTCAGACCCAGGTCAGGTGGGTTAGGACAAGGTCAGGCAGGCTCAGGCTAAGTCAGGCAGGCTCAGACCAGGTCAGGTGGGCTCAGGTGGGCTAGGCTAGGTAGGGGAGGTTTAGGAGAGAGAGAGAAGGCAAGAGAGAGAGAGGGGGTCGATTTTTATGAGAAGAGAGAGAGTGGGGAGGGCTATTTATAGCCCAAGCCCACCTCCTCTTGGGAATTTTTATCCCCCCCTTGCCCCCTTGGCTTCTTTTTAATTCCAAGAGGTTCCTTGGTGTGGGGCCCACTTGGATATTCCATGGGATATTTTTGTGGGTCCCACCAGATATTTTCTGGGGAATATTTCTGTGGGTCCCACCAATATTTCCGTGGGTCCCGCAAGAATTTTGGGTTTCCGGCGATTTTTTTTCCGAAAAATTCTGAGTACGCCATTCCCTTCGTATTGACGTAACTAAGAAAGTTGGCTCGCAGGAATCCTTTGATTTCATTCAGGTAGGAAGTTATGGCTTCCAGAGTGTTTGAGCATATATTCGCGATTCGACGAATATCCTAAGTATAACTGGCTCGCAGGAATTGATTCGTTTTGCATTCTGAGAAGAAATGTTATTTTTACCGGTAAATGCCTCATGAATTTTATTCAGATATTTTCTGAAAAATTGTGGGTCTTACAGAAAAAGAGAACATGAGTGGAGTTTGAAGTGATATCCTTACAATATGGGCCTGAAGATTAACAAATGCTTGAAGAGGCAACTTGATGTCTTTTTTGCAATCATTGTAATTTTGAAAAGATTTTTATATGAAAAATATGTGAAAACCAGACATCAAATAATAAAAACCGGTTCTCACTAGTGGATGAGACCGGGTCGAACTCAGGGTACGGGAATATTTTGTATTCAATTACACAAATCTAAACTATTCTTTATTGCCGAATTATTGAAATATAAAATGTTCAGAAAAGGTAAAAACAACTAACTATTACAACAAATGAATACCCTTCGCAGAGGGCGTAAAGTGCAATATTTACAAACCCAATTAAAATTCCTAATTCTAAAAATAAAATCAAAATGAAGCTTTATTCTTCGTACTTTGTGTCACGTAATCGCTTCCGCTCCAGTCCTGTGCAATCCTGCACAATTCAAAGGAACACGAGCAGTACCAGAGATAGAAGTAAAAACGATATTAAACTTGCTAAATGCTAAAAACAATGAAGGATATCATCAAAAGAATCCAATTACAATTAAAACTACATTCACTCAAACAATTAACTAAATTTCAATTCACTTACACTTAACTTTGTGAAATCTAACTATTCCAATTAACTAACAGTGAAGACAATTAACAACTAACACTTCATTAACAAAACATGAACATGCATTATTGAAAAACACAAAGATTAAAGAATTGAAAACAGTAAAATCAATGAATGTTTAATGAAGAACCGTAACACACAAATTCATATAAAAAAACAGGAAATCAAAGAGCTACAAAATAGAAGATTACCTAATGTAACAATAAAGCAAATAGGAGATTACAAATGAGAAATGCAGAAATTCAGAAATTAAAAACAACAGGAAATTAAAGAATTATTCAAACAGGAAATTAATAAGAAAAACTACAATACGTAAATCAGTATAATGCAAAACAGGAAATGACTCAAGAAAGAACAGTAAAAGGGAAAATGAAACAACAAATGCTACTATGCAAATAAAAAAATATGCTAAATCAAAACAATGCAGAAAAATGAGAATGAAAAGAATGAGGAAGAAGAAAACCGAAAATCACAATAAAATGAAAGCACACAGGAATGAGAAAATAATGCAGTAATCAAAATCCTATGCATATCTATATATATATATATATATATATATATATATATATATATATATATATATATATATATATATATATATATATATATATATTTTTTTTAATTAAATCAATGATTTCTACAGCACAAACTAAAAGAATATAAGAGAAAGAAATTACTTATCATGAAATCAAAACGAAATTGCAGAAATAAAAAAAAACTAAGAACAGGAAATTAAAACGATTCTTGAAAAACAAACAGGACGATGAAAAAAATAGAGAACAAATGCAGCAATCAGAGAGAGTTCGATTATTATTATTTTTGTCAATTTTTTTTTTTCTGAAACAAAGAAATCAGGAATGATTAAACAGAAAGAAGAAGAAGAAGAATAAGATTGGAATAAGAAGAAGAAGAAGAAGATGAAGAATTCGGCTGAAGAAGAAGAAGATTAAAAAGAATTAAAGAAGATGAAATCGGAAAAGAACAGATCGGCTGCTGGAAGAAGAAGAAGAAGAAGAAGAAATAAAGAAGAAGAAGAAAAGGAGGACTCAGCACTCACCGCACCGTGAACCTGAGGGAAGAAGCTGTTGGCGACCTCCACCACCGCTGCCGTCGCCGGAAGGAAGCTCCACCACCGCCGGTTGGATTTGAACAGAGCAAGAGGGAGAAGGGGAAGAAAGAGGTCAGAAATGGCCCGGTGTTGGTGGAGGAGGGTGAGAAAAGAGGGAAAGAGAGGGAAAGAGGGGAAAGAGGGGAAAGAGGAGAGGTTTCAGGCGTAAATGGAGGAGGCGCCCAATTTTTACGATTTTGGGGGTTTTTAAAAGCAACAAACCGGTTTAGCCGGTTTGTAACAGATGCAAACCGGTTCAAACCGGTTTGTTTATTTTTTTTAAATTCAAACCGGTTCAGCCGGTTTACTATTATTATATTTTTTTTCAGTTTTAAGTCAAAAACCGTGTAAACCGGTTTAGAAAAATTTTCAAAAACTTTATTTCATTTATAAGGAAATAAAAACTATTCTACTAATTTTTTTTTTCTTTTCTAAAAACAAATACTTAAAATGAATATAAAACTATTTACTCTATATATTTTTTTATTTTTATTAAAAAAAAAAAAAAAAAACTAAAACTAACTACTATGATTATAACAAAACTAAAATATGTATAAAATTGTAAAATAAAACTATTTTTTATGCATTTTCTATTTTTTAAATCATTTTAGCACATTTACTCAAAAACTAACATAAAATTGGGTTTTTGAAACATTATTTCATAAAATCATGCATATTTAAATGTTAATAAACCCTGAATTATATGCATGATCACAACTAAAAGGAATTCATCCTTCCAAGGATAAAAGAGAACAATTATACTGACCTGTTATGTTGAGAAGTGTCCAGGTATCTTCTGAATTTTCTGGGCAAACATAACTTACCAAAATTTCAAATCGATTTTGACCAATGCAGGCAAGTTATCTTGGGAGAAAATTCTGTTCAACATCTAAACCTTTGCCCAATTCACCAACCGCTGTGGTGTCCTCAATATTTCCAGAATGGGCCATCTTTCTTTGGGAATATGCTTTGTAGAAATTCCAATTTCCCCATTGATAAAACAATGGCCTGCTCCACAACCCCTCTCGGGTACTGAAGCAAAACAGGTGAGTTGCAGCCGAACCTCCAGTCACCAGGAAATTTGGATGCAAGCGCGAGGATGGCATAGGTGAATGGGACTCAAATATCTCTGTAACAGCTAATGGAAGAAGAGCAAAGTTTCGCAGGCACAACAATCAGCAAGTTTGCTTGTAATACACCATGCATAAAAAAAGATAGCATGTTATGAGATCCTACACCAGGAGAAAGTCTTATTCCAGAACAAAATATCAAGGCTATTGTACAGAAAATGGCAAGTTCTTCTGCAATGTTTTTGCAAACAGAAACAAGCAGCTCCAGTATCTTCTCATTCATTTTGTCCCTCCAAATTTTGCTGCAACCATCAATAAGCGTGCCCATAGCTGAAGGAGCATATCCTCAAGAGGTGTGGTGACATTGGACGTGTTGTAACAAACATAGAAAGGGCAACAGGCCTGCCCCTGCTGTAATGGATCACATGGAGTAGCAACATACACTGTGAGATGAATCCTACCATATTCAACAAGCCCATCACTTTCCTACTTTCTCAACAGTGTGGAAGAAACATGAATCAGGTTTACACAACAACTATCAAACTCAATGCAACTCATTGAAGAATTGGTGGACTTGGCTGCCAATGAATTGAGATCATTGCATATAAAAGTCTCGAATCTTTGTTCATTTAGACATTAACTTGTCCTTTCCATGACCTCCTACTGGGATAGTCTTTGAGAGGTCTTCAAACCATAATCTAGGACAATTGTCTTCAGCAGGAATAGATTAAAGAAGTATGTTCTCTCTAGACATGTAGGACATTTTTCTCCAAAATATTTAGTTTATCTTCAATTTTTTTCTTCTTTTCTTTTTTTTAGAAAGAGAGACTTCTGCTTTTGACAAGTACACTAAGTAAAGCGAAATACAATGTGCGGTACACAAAATTCACAGACTATAAACAGGATAAATCATGATGTCCAATGCCCAGAAATTTATCAAAGACAGCTTGCCTCAGACCACAAAGCTTGGAAAACAGAAGCTCTATAGGTCCAACAACTAGGTGTATATGATTCCACGAAGAAAATACGAAAAAGATGAGCAACATTATATACTAACACCTAGGGATACATGGACTAACTTTTAAGCGACTTCTAGACAACAAGACTTTTGAGTTCAGAAAGGAAAATCTTCTTAGATGACACCCGGATTAGGTCCAACTTGCCATCACCTTACTGATAGTACATGAGTTGCTGACCTGTGGTTACGTTCTAAAATCCACCATCATAGGCTACCTGACTAGCCCCAACACCCATTCCTATTGCCACTTGCTTTAGAGCATGCTGACATACGGATAAAACAGTGAACCATAAAAGGGGTACAATGATTCCCACGACGATTAGTCATCAGCGCTTAGAAAATATGAGATTTAATTCAGGGAATACCAGCGTTTGGATGACCACAGCGATCTCACGGCACACACAAAATACACACAAAGAATGACATGAATCTGATGATCAGAATATTACGGGATTCTGGTTATCATATTCAGGTGATCAGAGTTTAAGCCAAAACTCGTCGGTGATCAGCTATGGCTGATAAAAAAAATATATAACCATTCGTTTGCTGAATTTTGATTACTTAGCCATCGAATAGTCATTTAATCAAAGCATAGGAAACAATATGCGTTAAAATAATCAGAACAGAGATAGCTATTCAAAACAGAAATCAACACCGAAATCACGCAGATAAAAAACAAGAATTAATGAGAAGAATAATAATAAAAAGAAAAGAAACAAAATAAAACAGGAATTTAAGCACATTGAAACAGGGATAGGCGATGAACTGTGTTAATGAGCAGGATAACTCAAATGACGATTATCTGCTAACAATGAAAGACAGAATTCCAAAGCATAAAATGATATCAACAAGATATTAAGAGTGAAGGAAGGATAATATAATACTGTAAACATAGATTGTAATAGGAAAAATACCGAATATCAACAGATGATAGTCTATAAACCAGAGAAATTTGATAAATATAAAAGGGAATGTTGGACAAAATGATCCATTACTGTTGCACAGAGGTGGTTTGATGTTGTATAAACAACTAAACACCACTGGTTGTGCGTTAATGGGGCTGGAAGCAAGTAAACAACAGAAAAAGAAATCAGGAAAAATGAGGCGAGAAAGAACGCTTACCTTAGTTTGCTTGAAGGTGATTGGTTTCCTTCAGTCAAGTGGGAGAAAACCGGAGAGATTGGAAGAAAAGAAAAAAAAAGGAGAGAAGGGGAAAGAGATGGGGAAAGAAGAGATCGTGATTCTACGCAATGGAGGGGGAAAGAGATGGGGAAAGAAGAGATCGTGATTAAAGAAGTATGTTCTCTCTAGACATGTAGGACATTTTTCTCCAAAATATTTAGTTTATCTTCAATTTTTTTCTTCTTTTCTTTTTTTTAGAAAGAGAGACTTCTGCTTTTGACAAGTACACTAAGTAAAGCGAAATACAATGTGCGGTACACAAAATTCACAGACTATAAACAGAATAAATCATGATGTCCAATGCCCAGAAATTTTTCAAAGACAGCTTGTCTCAGACCACAAAGCTTGGAAAACAGAAGCTCTATAGGTCCAACAACTAGGTGTATATGATTCCACGAAGAAAATATGAAAAAGATGAGCAACATTATATACTAACACCTAGGGATACATGGACTAACTTTTAAGCGACTTCTAGACAACAAGACTTTTGAGTTCAGAAAGGAAAATCTTCTTAGATGACACCCGGATTAGGTCCAACTTGCCATCACCTTACTGATAGTACATGAGTTGCTGACCTGTGGTTACATTCTGAAATCCACCATCATAGGCTCCCACGACGATTAGCCATTAGAGCTTAGAAAATCTGAGATTTAATTCAGGGAATACCAGCGTTTGGATGACCACAGCGATCTCACGGCACACATAAAACACACACAAAGAATGACATGAATCTGATGATCAGAACATTACGGGATTCTGGTTATCAGATTCAGGTGATCAGAGTTTAAGCCAAAACTCGTCGGTGATCAGCTATGGCTGATAAAAAAAATATATAACCATTCGTTTGCTGAATTTTGATTACTTAGCCATCGAATAGTCATTTAATCAAAGCATAGGAAACAATATGCGTTAAAATAATCAGAACAGAGATAGCTATTCAAAATAGAAATCAACACCGAAATCACGCAGATAAAAAACAAGAATTAATGAGAAGAATAATAATAAAAAGAAAAGAAACAAAATAAAACAGGAATTTAAGCACATTGAAACAGGGATAGGCGATGAACTGTGTTAATGAGCAGGATAACTCAAATGACGATTATCTGCTAACAATGAAAGACAGAATTCCAAAGCATAAAATGATATCAACAAGATATTAAGAGTGAAGGAAGGATAATATAATACTGTAAACATAGATTGTAATAGGAAAAATACCGAATATCAACAGATGATAGTCTATAAACCAGAGAAATTTGATAAATATAAAAGGGAATGTTGGACAAAATGATCCATTACTGTTGCACGGAGGTGGTTTGATGTTGTATAAACAACTAAACACCACTGGTTGTGCGTTAATGGGGCTGGAAGCAAGTAAACAACAGAAAAAGAAATCAGGAAAAATGAGGCGAGAAAGAACGCTTACCTTAGTTTGCTTGAAGGTGATTGGTTTCCTTCAGTCAAGTGGGAGAAAACCAGAGAGATTGGAAGAAAAGAAAAAAAAAAGGAGAGAAGGGGAAAGAAGAGATCGTGATTCTACGCAATGGAGGGGGAATGGATGGGATATCGGGGAGGCCTGCGACTTTTGTTTTATAATAGAAGGCCGTTAGACCTTCTTCGACATCGGCCCTTCTGATTTAAAATATTTTATAAAAAGGGGGCTCCTTTCAAGAGTTTTCTAAATAGTGGTTCTTCATAAAAACGATTTTTCAAAAGGCGTTTTTAGAAAAAGGATATTTTAAAAAAGGAGGTTTTCAAAACTATTTTTTCTTTTCTATTTTTTTAGTTTTTTGTTCTTTTCTTTATTTTCTATATTTTTTTGGTATTTTTGAAATAAAGTTCTAAAAGTAAGGAATTTTTTAAACTAAATTTACAAATATTTACAAAAGAAAGGTTTTATGAGAGATCAGGGTTATTTTGGGAAAATTTTCTTCAGAAAACGGGTTTGGATCTAAGTTTTGAGAAAATATTCGAGTTTTAAACCTCGAATCGAGGAATATAATGCGACAGATCCAAACGGATACCGAACCAACTGTCTCAGGCTTTCAAAAAGTTATTTTGGTAATTTTGAGAATTTGTTTTAAAATTGGATGACAAAGCTCAGATTTGGGCTCTGATATTGGATCCAGATCCGAAATCGAGTCAGATATATAAAATGAATTTAATTTCAGAAAAATCTGGGAAATAAACCGTAATTTAGAAAAACTGATTCAATTACTCAGAAAATGGGGTCAGGGTCAAAAAGGGAATATTTACAATCATTTTGAAAAATTTGGGATGTTCACAGAATCCCTTGGATGGTTGTTTGGGAAAGACATTATAGGAGAGGATTTGTGACAAAAGCAGAGCATGAGGTTTCAGATTGCTTATATGCCATGAGAAGTGGGTGGATCAAATGGAGTGGAGTACCTTTTTAAACACAATACGATCTATAGGTACTATGTTTGGTAGTTCGATTCCATAGGAAGAAATGTTAAGAATGCAGCCTAACGAATGAATGTCAAAGGAAATTATTTTACCATGGACCATGGTGGTGATAGTTGTTTGGTCATGGTGGACAGAGAGGTTGATATAGAAAATTTTGATGAGATGAGGATAATAAGACATAGAGTTGGACGATCCTAAGATTTGAACAAAGTCTTGAAGGGAGGTTTCAAGGTCAAATGAGGTGAATGCTTCAAAGTGGACTAGCTTACCTGTTTGGATTGGAAGAGAGCTAATGGAGTGGAAGTGGTGAATGAGATCAAGATATCTCAATTCTGCAGACTCAATCATGTTGACATTATCCGAGAAAGATTTTGAAGAGGAGGCCATTGCAAGTAACTTGAGAGAATAAGAACTTGGAGAGAATGAGAACTTGGAGAGAATGTAGGTTGATAGAAGTTTTCGAATGAATTCGTGAAGAGTGAATCATTTTATTAAATAGAAGGATGAAATTTATTATAATAACAAGTGAATGACAATTGAAGTGAATGAAGTTTGGATTTTAGTTGAGTTGAGTACTCGTGAATATCTATTTGTAACTTAAGGCACTTGTGAATGATAGATCAAATCACTCTTTGGAAGAGTGTGCGGATGAGAGTATCTTATATTATGATAGATGACAAAAAGAACATAGTTTTGAAAATTATTTTTCTGTATAAAGAAACCTTGATATAGGAGAGTCCATCGTATTGGGAGAGTAGTCATGGTTTGAGTATGAAGTGCTCTTTTGAATTGTTGTGTGTGATTGAAAACGGATGGACAAAAGATGAGAGATGAATAGAAATAAAGTCAAGCTATGGCATCATGTCATAATAATGAAAAGACATAAAGAAATGTTATGATTGTCTTGAATTAATGTTTATAGCTCATATAGGTATAACATACATATTGTTGAAAGACATAGTCTTAAAGACAAAAGAAACTCAACATGGGAGAGTCCATTGTTTTGGAGAATAAAAAGTGAAGTTTAAAATCTTGTCATAGGGCCAAATCCACGGTTTTGAGATGAAAAAAGATGAATTCAAATTTTGTGAAAGAGAGAGAAAGACATGATTGTCGAAAATGAGTTTTGTATAGATTCTTATAGAGATGTATAAAAGAGGTGATTGGACATAAAGTTGAGTGAAATATCTTGGAATGAGGAAAGTAAAGGATATCATGAAAATGGATGTGTGTAAGAGTGTTATAAAGTAATGCCATGTGGGATAGAAGATGAATAATGGCCTAATAAGACAAACAACAAGTTGATGTTTTTTTTTTACTTAAAGAGGATAGATTCAATATTCGTAAGGGATGCATTTAGAAGGAGACAAGAGAGACTTATGAGAGAAGAGTTATGATTGCTTATGTAAAAATAGTTTTTATGGATAGGCGTGAAAGGAGATAGGTTATTATGTGATGTGTACTTTGAAAGATATGACATCTTAAAAGAAAAGAGTGACATAGAGTATTTGTCTTGTAGTAAAAGGCTTGTGATTGTTATGAAAGTACGTGAATATGAGAATTACTCTTTTTGACTTTGAAAAAGGTGGTAAAAGGAATGAATAAAAAAAAGATGAAAAGAATAAAAGTGTAAACACTCGAGTATAAATTATGATGATAGTCTAAAATGCAATTCATAAATGAGTGAGGGAAGACAAAAGATGAATTGACATAAAGTGTTTTTGACATCCTTACATGATAAGCTTTATTTCGTAAATGAAAGTTTGTAGTAAAATTATAGTTTAATATTTGAAAAGGTGAACTCGTGTAGAATGATTTTACTATATCTCAATTAGTCATATGAATTAAATTTATAAATCACTTAATTTACATATTCCTAATTCTCTTCTAATTCTTATAAAGTCTTCATTTTTTAAAGGTTTAGTGAAAATATCTGCTAATTGTTTATTAGTGGGTATAAATTCCAGTTTGATTATGTTGTTTAAGACTTGTTCTCTTAAAAAGTGGTGTTGAATTTGAATGTGCTTAGTTCATGAGTGTAAAATACGATTTTTAGATAAGTTTATAGCACTTGTATTATCACACAAAATAGTTGTATTTTCAAATTTTAAACCAAAATCTTTTAATGTCTGTTTCATTCAGATGACTTGTGTACATGTGTGAACACCCCAAATTTTTCAAAATATTATAAATATTCCTCTTTTTGCCCCGGATTCCATTTTCTGAGTAATTGAGTCAGCTTTGAATCTAAATTCCAGTTTATTTCTCAGATTTTATTGAAATTAAGTTCATTTTATACATCTGACTCAGTTTCGGATCCAGATCCGGGAAAAAGATCCAAATCTGAACATTATTGTCCAAATTTTCAAATTAAAATTACAAAATACCAAAAATAGTTTTTGAATGACTCAAACAGTCCATCCGGCATCCGTTTGGATTCATTGCTCGATATTTCTCAATTCGAGGTTAAAAACTCAAAAATCTTCTCAAATTTTTTTTGAAGAAATCAAACCAAAATTTTAGAAAACCCCTCTTTTTGTAAATATTTCCCAAAAATACAAAAAAAAAAAGTTTATCTCTCGTACTACTTAGGTCTTAGAATTTTATTTCCAAAAGTAACAAAAAAATCAGAAAATACCGAGAAAAGAATGAAAAAAATAGTAAAATTGCAGAAAAATAGTTTTAAAAACCCATTCTGAGGATTTTTTTTAAGAGACTCCTTTTTGAAAAACTCTGAAAAAAACTCTTTTACAAACCCTCGAAAAGATGAGTTAGGGTCTTGAGACCCTCTTTCTCGCCTTCCCCCTCTCACAGGCTATCCTCTGGAAGCTTCCCCATCTTCGACCCTTCATGGCCAAACCCTCCATGGCCATTCCCCAACCTTCCATCACCAACGGCCACCATCTCCTCCCTAAGCCCTTCATCGCCAACGACCCAGCCTCGCACGCTCCCGCTATAATCCCCCATCTTCAACCCTTGGATCATCCTCCCCTACAGATGGTCCGTCGATCCCTAACCTCCCCTCTCTCTCGATGCTTCTTCCCTCCCTATATAAATAGAGCAAGGGGAGCGGAGAAAAGGGGAGGAGTAGTAGCAAAAAGACATCCGGCTTCGACCCCATCGCCAGGCAAAAAGACATCTGTGAACACCCCAAATTTTTCAAAATTTTGTAAAAACGACCATTTTTGCCCCTAACCCCGTTTTCTGAGAAAATCAAGTCATTTCTTCGGATTCTCTGGATTAAATTCCACATGGATATATTCAAAATCAATTCTGGATCCGAATCCAGTGCTTTAAGTCCATATTTCTTCAAAATCCGGATCCAAATGTATTTTCTAAAGAAATTTTCTCAAAATAGCTTTTAAATTCTCAGAAAAATTCCCTTTTGTAAATATTTTTGCAAAAAACACAAAAAAAAATAGTTTTAACCTTTGTTTTCTCACAAACTTTAGGATTTTATTCTAAAAATACAAAAAAAATTGAAAAATAAAACAAAAACCAAAAAAATGGAAAATTTCAGGAAAAATGAATGAGTTTAAACTTTTTAAAAGTCGATTTTTGCTAAAAAAATCATTTTTAAAACCATGTTTATGAAATTTTTTGTTAAGGGAGCCTCTTTTTGGAAAAACCAAAAAATTTCACAAATAAACCCTAAATCGCCCCCCTCTTTTTCACTCTCGCCACTTTCCCCTCTCGGCTTCCCTTCACGAACCATCCACCGAAGCCCTCTCCATCTCCCTCCATCGCATCCTCTTGCTTCCCAAGATGATCGACCATTCGATCATCTTCCTTCTTCTTCAGCCCTCGATCACTAACTAACACTCTCTCTCGATTCTTCCCTTTATGCTTATAAAAAGAGGCATCCATCGCCTCCTTCAACCACCGCTTCTTCACCTCCCCATTTTCCTCTTTCACAAACTGTCTTTATCCCTCCGCTATGCTTGCTTGTAACTTTTTCTCCTTCCTCATTCCGGCTCTGAAGGGAGCTCCACAGAAGATTGATCTTCTTCCTCTTCGGACTCCCCTGGCTTTTCCCCCAACTGCTCAAGGAAAGCCGACGACTCTCTTCAGCAAGGCTATAGGGAGCCTCATAGAAGATCCGTCCTCACCCCAGCATCCTCTTCATCACTTCTTCTCCACCATACTCTCTGGAAGCTTCATGCAATCCCCAATCTCACACAACCATTCTCCTGCATCATCGGTCTTTCCCTTCAGGTGTCCGTAAATTTCCTCCATCAAGCATTGAAGACTTGAGGTCGAACACCCATTTCCTGGTCTTTCCATTGTGTATTTCCAATCCATCATCAAACCCCACCATTACCCTTCCTCTCAGCAAATTCCTAAATCAAAGTTTCTCTGCAATAGAAAGAAAGAGGGATTCCCTTCTTCAGGATTTCTACACAAGAGCCAGATCCTCCATTAATTTGCGGTCCCGGCAAGAAGAAGAAGGAGAACGACCTCTTTGCAAGGTATCTCCCTTACAGTTGCTGAAAAGGGATCTAAACCCCTACAAAATCCAATGGCCAAAATCTCCGCAGAATCAAGTAAGTCCATCTCTTCTTCTCCTTGAATTTCTCTGAATTTCCCTTTGGCTCTCCCATTTTTTTTTCTTTCCACTTATGTACCATAGATGGTATTGGATCGCTTATAGCGGTTTTAATCCATCTCGTACAACAGCAACGGGATTTTCCTAATCCCAACATTCATTTTAGGAATTTCTCTGGTTTGTGATCGAATATCTGTTTCTGCCCGAATTTTTTTTAGTGGTCGAGTTCCACCTATTTTTCTGTGTGTTTCGCGTGGTTATGATCCGTCTATGCATTAATATTTTTTTTTTATCATCTTCTCTTGGTCTGATGTTTCATTCGCTCTGTGTTAGTCATCGCATTTACTACTGATCTTTATTATTATTATTTTTTTTTTATTTATCACCACTAGTTATTCAATCCATGTTGTATTTTTCTTTAAAATCATCGCCTGGCGATATCCATTTGTTGTGCATTTAAATTTTATTTTTGCTCCTTACCTGTATTTCTCTTTAGTTGGTATACATCTCACTCTATTTTGCATTACATCCATCTCATTGTTTCGATCTGTATCCTATCAGTCTAACATCCCTTTTTGTTTGTAATTTGCAATTAGCACCCGATTATCAATTTGGTTCATAGTATTCTGCTTTCCTTTATTTCCCATTTGGTTGGTATTTTAGTTTTCACCGTCATAAGTGTCTGTGATTAGCATTTGATCTTCTCTCTTTATCTTATTCAATTTATACTTTCAATTTTATCTGAATTTGTAAAGAGCAGAATCTGCGATTAGCATTTATAATATTTGATTATATCTATGTCCAATTTCATGATGCCTGTACCTAAAGTATGTTTTAAGAATTGAAAATGGCGTAAGGTTCTCTCACCTATTTTACAGCGTTTGTCATGATCCTATTCTTGTTAGGCCAAGCTGCATCATGTCCTTCTTATTATTGTTGATCTTTAGCTGTGCTTTATTATCTGTATTCAATCTATGATGATGAATGTGATCCCATGCTTCACCTGGCTCCTCTTAACATCTGGTGTGTTGGTTCTCATTTGATGAAATGTATTCCAGCTTTTACTCTAACCCCTTTCACCAATCTAATTCCGATAATGGATCAATAAAAATCTGATGGGGGGGGGGGGGGGGATTATGCGCAACGTTGGCTGATTGAGTGGCTTTTGATAATTCGGCCCAAGCTCAATAACCATCAGGATCTCTATGCCACAGAATTAAGACCTTTTGATCATCTAATTGGTTCTGCATTACTTTGGAACTTGAAAAGTTCCCTGCTACTCAAAAAATACTGGTTCTGCAACGTATGTCACCAGAATGGAGTTTTCACCCAAGTGCATGACGGTTAATTCGCCACCGGATTGACGCAGTTGCAATAACTGGTGAGTTACCTGCACTAAAGAAGGAAGGCATGGGGTTTGCAATGAGGTCTGAAATTTCTGTTACAAAGGGAATTTTATGGTGCTGACTGAGGGTAATCTGATATCTACTGTCACTACATGGCTCAATTTTCACATGGCATCACCACCTAACAGAGATATCAGCTATTCGAGTTCTAGTAGGGGTTGAGGTTATATATTTATAACGAGCTACTTAACATGCTAATCATTGATATTTGATGCAGCATCCTTACACCCACGCATATCAGAGTTCGTGGATTTTTATGAACTCGTCAAAGGCTAACTGCAGGTCCACAGGCCTGAGAGCTTTCACTTTTGCATCATAGTCAAGAAGCAGAATCATTCCAGCAAAGGGGCACATTTTGCATTCATCGGCAGTGGTCATTGGAAACAAGTGACATCCAGGTTTTGCAGTAAATCTTTACCTTTTTTTCCTTTTTTTCTTTTTTTTTTCTTTCTGTTCATTTTTTTTTTATCTGAATTTTCTTCTGCACTTGATCTCTACTATACATTTCTGAGTCCGGAAAAGAATCAAAATAGAATAATTGAATAATCCGTGGGCATACTCGGATCATGTGACCGAATAAGCTAGTTCTGAATGTTGAATGTTCGTATCGAATCAGATTATCTGCAACAGTCATGATGTATGTCAATGGTTAATATATGCTAGCATGGCAAACTTGTGTTAACAGTACATGTTAGTTTCTTGTGGAATAGTTAGTCTGTATAGTGTATATCAATATGAATCAATAGTCTGTCCATGTTACCAGAGGTTAACAACCAGTGAGTTAGTAAACCCATCTCGATGTGCTTTTCGGTTAGCAGTATCTGAGAACATGTAGCTAGGAATCTTTCACCTTCTTCCAGGGACATCAAAATTTCATTTTCTTTGAACATAAGCAAGAAATATCGTTGCAGATCCCCTCTCATTATGTCTGGCTTCATTTACCAGACTGGATGGAAATTTATCGGTTCTTTTTACACACGACCCTCTTTACATACCTATATATCCAGCCCACCATCATCTTCCATCATCTGTAGCCACGTATCATTAGATATGTTCATGACATATCGATCCATTTGCTTATAGCATGTCATATATTTAGGCATAGTGGCATTCTCCATTTACTTACAGTATATCATGTATTTAGGCATAGCTACATTCTTCATTCACCACTAGCACCTGTTTTCAACTTCAGCTCTCGAACACTATGTCATTCTGTATATATACATACCATTGCACTTAGTCCCCATCCAACAGCCCCATGCATTTTATGACATATCATAGCCACTTACATTTTCCTTACAAGACCACCTGCTGTATATGCATAATATCACCTTCCTCTTACATATCAGTTCAATGGGTGTGACTGTATTATACTAAATAACATGTATATGTATGTGTTTAAATATGTATATCATGCCATCTTAAAATTCCATTATGATATCTCTTATATATTATCTCTTTTTTAGGCTAACTCTTGTTTTTCAGGATTTCTTCTTTGAAGCCTTGACATTTCTTAGATTCAATTCAAATTGATGTTGTAATAATTTAGATTTTAATGACAATCTATATTTCCTGCTTTAGGTAGAATGAATAAGCATGGTAAAATCATGAATTGTTTGTTTTTCATGCATTTTTGCCTTTATTTCTCAAAATTCCCACAATGGTGAAACACGAATGGCACATGCATCATTTCGTAAGAAGTAAGTTAATTCTAAGTTGACGATTTATATCAACGGCCATAGTCGGGGTGTAAACAAAACTTAGAATTTTTATCTTTTACGAAATAAACACTGGATCCACACTGGATCCATTTTCAAAACTCATCATATTTTCCTTAAATATTTTTTCTTTTACCAGAATTTAACTTAAAATTAACTCAAAATATATACCAATGGCCATAGTCAGGGTATATTGAGGGTTAATTTCATTTTAAATTCTATAAAAGCACCAAAAGGGTATTTTATCCTTCATTTGAATTTAGATATGACTATTATATAATACATTCAATGACCATAGTCAGGAGTGTATTATATCATTAATCTTATTTAAATTCACTTGAAGAATGAAATATAATTTTCAAAACCAATTTCAAACTTATTCAAATTCATTCATCATATAGGATAGAATTGCATCATATTTTCAAAATTTTCCTTTCAAAAACCCAAGTGATTGTAAATATCTCTTCTTCAAATTCCTATTTCAATTCTATCTCATTTCCAAAACTTTGAAATCAAATTCAAAGTTTAAAATTCGACTTGAATCATTTCATAAATTCCAAACTCAAGTTCAAAGTCTAAATTGACTTTGAAATTCATTCTCAAAAACCAAATTTTTCCAAAATTAAATCTCAACTTGGATCCAGATTTCCAAGTATGAAACCAACTCTACCTTGGATCTCAGGCTTCAGATCCAAATCCATTCTAGGATCCAGAATCCGATTTCACCCTGGATCTCGAATTACAGATCCAATTCCATCTTAGGATCCAAAATTCCATTTCCACTCTGGATCTCGAATTACAGATCCAAATTCCCTTTAGGATCCAGAACCCAATGCTACTTTGGATCTTAGACTTCAGATCTGAATCCTTCTTAAGATCCAGAACCCAATTCACTGTGGATCTCAGGCTTTAGATCCAAATCCATTCTAGGATCCAGAATCCAAATCTACCTTTGGATCTCGGATTACAGATCCAAATTCCACTCTAAGATCCAGATCCTCATTCTACTTTGGATCTCAAATCACATATCCAATTCCATTTAGGTCCAAAATCCAAACATCACTTTGGATCTCAGATTACAGATCCAGAATCCATCTTAGGATTCAGAGTCCAACCCTATCTTGGATCTCAGATTTCAGACCCAAATACCATCTTGGATTCCAAATCTTGAAACCAATTCCATTCAAAATTCCAAACCCAAATTCCACTTTAATTCTAATCCTTAAAACCAATTCCATTTCATTACAGATTTCAAATCAAGTTTCCATCCTAAATTCAAACTTCAAACTTTGAATTTTATTCAGAATCCAGATCTTGGATTCAGATTTCATCTTGAAATCCCAACTTCTTCAATTTCATTTCTCAATTTTATTCAAATTTCCCAATTCTATCTTTTCCTTCTGATTCAATTCCATTTTTTTTATTTCTATTCTGATTCAAAGTCCATTTATGACTTTGAAAATTCCTTTCTTCTTCTTTTATCTCAAAACTTCAAAATCATTTTCCAAAATCCAAATTTATTTTTCCAAGCTCTTGATTATTCTAAAAACTTAGAATTTTAATCTTAAGTTCTAAGTTAGAAATCATTTCTTCACTTTATCATATTCATCTCAGAAACACTTGGGAATTCTTCAAAACATTTTCAAAAAGAGCATACATCTTTGCATTTGCACAAGCATGATTCTTTCTGCATTTAGATTTAGGATAAGTTCTTAGATAATTTCTTAGCAAAACAAAAGGCATAAATTCGACCCTTGGTTCGATTACCCCTGGTAAAGGCGCCAGGAACGGTCGAACCTCGTACCGACGAGCGGATCCCGTCTCCCAGTTTTTCCCGCAAATATTTCAAAAATGGAGGCGAGTTATTTCAAAATTCTTCAAAATTAAGGTCAAGTGAGACCCGCAAAAGAGTTCCTCTTCTCTTCTCTTCTTTTTTTTTCTCTTCTCTCTTTCTTTCCGTCTTTTATCTTTCTCCCTTCAAAAAGGAGGAAAATAAGAGGTTGGAAAGGAAAAGAGAAGGAAGAGAGAGAATATTACGAGAGAAAAAATTTTGCGATGATCACAGCTTTGGCGACCATGATGGGACCCGTCTCCGTCCGGTCGAATTATGCCTGTTTCTTTTGCTTTGATATTATTTAAATTTTTATTCTATAAATGTCAGCTTCATTTCCATGCAAACCTTAGGAGCCTAGACTCTGTCCTAAAGCTGACATCATTGCATGTAGGATTTAAGTATGGTTTGGTAGGACCATATTGAGGAGATTATTCCTTGCTCACATTAGACTTAGGTCTTAAATACAACTCTCCTCAATTCTAGGGATTGAATGCAAAACAATGTATGCAAGTGTATGCTTCTTTTCATTTTTATCTATCTCTTTAGGACTTGCATTAAAGCCATCTGATTTCTTGCATGTTGAGCATATTTTGAAAACCTCCTTACCTATATTGTTCTGGTCTTCACGTTGCTGGGCTGTCTCACTGAACCATAGTTCGGGAGAAAGCCTCACAACTGGACCACTTATTTGGGTTCGCGCCCCCCTACCACGTACCTAAAGGCCATAGTCCGAGGTATATCGGTAGGTGCTCAAGGATGTCGGGAAGCCATTACCTTAGAACCGGAGGAATATTTCTATGCTACGTACTTCGAGCGTCAGCTTGAGTATATCGGCGTATCTTGATTGGAATCAGATGATCTGAACCCTAGAGTTAAGATTAAGGTCCTACAAAGCCATTTCAAATATTGCATTTAGAGTTAGCCTCTAGGGAGTGCTATTTGTGCATCCTTGTTTGTCTATTTGTAAATTGTGTAATGTTTTATATTTTCCCTATATATATTTTTTCTAACCCTGGGTATATATTATTCAAAATTTCCTCTTTATTTTAAAACCCAGGTGTATTTTCCTTTTCTTCTCTTGATTTCTTCTAATTCTTTTTTGATCTTGCCTGCAATTCTTCAAAATTTTTCTTTTCTATATTCCATTCCCTACCTTCATTTACAATAAAACATCTTTTTGTCAGGATATGTCCTTTTCAAAATTTATCTTTATTCACATTTTACTTGTCTATCCTTTTCCAGAAAAACAAATGCGATTGTTGCAAATTTTGGTGACAACCCAATCCCTCGTAATGGGATGTTTTCATTTTATGATTTCCTCCTTTATTAAAATTTCTTCCTGGATCTTTTCTAAAAGACCCATTTATAATCCACAGAGAGCATCAACACTATCAGTTGAGTCAGGCAAAGCTCAGGAGATTACACTGCTCTAGCATCCCAGTTATAAGCGGAAAGAGTAAGGAATGGATTCTCAAAAGTTTGTCAAAAGAGGGGTTCAGGACAGCAAAAGTGAGATTGATCCCGCGATATATCAATTATTTAAAAGGATGATGGTTGAGATCTTGACTGAACAAGCTGAAGCCAATTGCGGAAAAGCTCCCATAGAAGGAAAGGCACCCGTCACTTTCCCCGTGAATGAACGCGGCAATGTTAGTACAGGAAATTCCAAAGCCAATAGGGGCAGCCATCAAGGCAACCAAGGCAGCTACTTGGGAGAACATAAAAGCCAGATTGGGAAATATTGTGAAAACCATGATAGACCTCTTCAATACAGTCCTCAGCAGAAAGGCGAGAAGCGGGAAGAGCCAAAGCGTAAGGATTGGAGCAGAGATCGAGATTTCACTCCTTTGGATGAACCGCTCGACAAAATCCTCGAATACATGATGTCTAACGGATTACTCAGGCTCCCAAAAGCCGCCAGCCCTTTCACAGTCATGGGAAAATATATAGACCAGTTCTGCAGATACCATCAAGTAACAGGGCATGACACTGAGCATTGCTTCATCTTCAAGAATATAGTTCAAGACTGCCTTGATAAAAATCTCTTTGTCAAAAACGAAGAAGAAAAGCATCCGGATCTCCTAAACATGCAAGCTCAGTCCAGCTACCAGGCAAGGGTCAGTGCTCAGCAGAAACCAAACAAGCCGAAGAAAGCAAAACATGAAGGTTGGGGTTATGATCGTCAGCTTACTCCCCTAGGCCAACCAATCGAAAAAGTTCTCCAATACCTGCTCGAGAAAGGCATGATCAAACTCCCAAAGCAGGATGATCCCTCTGTCACCAAGGGGAAATGGAAAGATCACTTCTGCAAGTTTCATCGAGCAAGGGGGCATGACACGGAGCGCTGCTTCGTCCTCAAAAACATTGTGCAGGACTACATTGATAAAGAGCTTCTGGTACCAGAGGAAGGAGAAGAGCAGACTGCAGTTCCACCCGAACCATTTCCAGATTACTCAGAGAATTGAGAATGCCAGGAGTTTCTCGCTTTCACTTTCTTTTGATAGCCACTTTATAGGGGCAAGTCAGCCCAGTCTTTATGACTTCTTTTTAGTTAAAATACTTGTAAATATTCAGTTTTGTTTATCAATGAAATGTCGATTTTCTTTATATCTTTGATATTCAATACTTCCTTCTTTTTTGCTGTATTGGGGCATTAAATTCTTTTTCTTTTTTTTCAAAAATATGGGACAATCCTGACATCATTCATAAGAGAAATGATATTACCTATGAGGGTCTTTCAAAAAATCATGAAAATTCTAGTTCAAATATTTTATTACAACCTTTTTCAAAGATCAACCCTCGTGTTGATCATATTTTTCTACAAATTGATTTCAAAACATTGCATTTCAAAGATCAACCCTTATGTTGATCTCATTTCCCAAAAGTTGATTTCATTGCATTCAGAGATCAACCCTTGTGTTGATCTCATTTCCCAAAATTTGATTTCATTGCATTCAGAGGTCAACCCTTGTGTTGATCTAATTTCCCAAAAATTAATTTTCATTACATTCAAACACCAACCCCGGTGTTGATCACATTTTTCTAAAAAGATGATTTCGAATCATTACATTCAAAGATCAATCCCTTGTGTTGATCTCATTTTCAAGAAATTGATTTCATTTCACTTAGACATCAACCCTGATATTGACCATATTTTCCAAAAAATTGACTTCAAATCATTACATTCAAAGATCAAACCCTTGTGTTGATCTCATTTTCCAAAAATTTGATTTCATTTCATTCAAAGATAAATCCCTTGTGTTGATCTCATTTTCCAAAAATTTGATTTCATTTCATTCAAAGATCAATCCCTTGTATTGATCTCATTATTCCAAAAATTTGATTTCATTCCATTCAAAGATCAATCCCTTGTGTTGATCTCATTTTCCAAAAAATTGATTTCATTCAAAGATCAATCCCTTGTGTTGATCTCATTTTCCAAAAATTTGATTTCATTTCATTCAAAGATCAATCCCTTGTATTGATCTCATTATTCCAAAAATTTGATTTAATTCCATTCAAAGATCAATCCCTTGTGTTGATCTCATTTTCCAAAAAATTGATTTCATTCAAAGATCAATCCCTTGTGTTGATCATATTTTCTAAAAATTTATTTCAAATCATTACATTCAAAATATCAACCCTCGTGTTGATCATATTTTCTATAAATTGATTTTCAAATCATTGCTTCAAAAATTAACCCTCATGATGATCTCTCATGAATGATCCATTTTTAAAGATTAGCTCTCGCGGGTAGTCTTTCTTTCCAAAAATGATTTTCTCATCTTCTTCTCTCATTTTAAAGATCCACATGCAGGCAGGATCAAACACTTTTTCAAAACTTTTATCAACCTTTTGTTTATCCATCTTTATCCGTTTTATCAAATTTTTATTCATTTTTTTCATCCATTTTTATTAATTCTTCTTGATTTTTATTTTCAAAAATACCCTTTCAGGTTAAGGGATAAACCTGATGCCTCTTTCCCATGAGGTATTTCTTTTCCTTCTTTTTCTTTCTTTCTTCCCCCTTTCAGGTTAAGGGATAAACCTGAAACCTCATCCTACGAGGTCCTTCTTTCTTCAGGATAAGGGATAGTCCTGAATGTCTTTCTCTTTTAAAGTTTCATTAATCTCTGCTAAATCTTTTTCTTCATTCAATTTTATCAATTTTATTTCTTGATTAAGTTTTAATTTTTCCAATTCTTTATCAAACCCTTTTCATCAGCTCTTGCTTAAATTTTATTCTTTTCCCATTCAGGATAAGGGATAATCCTGAAACCCCTCATAGGAGCAACAATGCTACCTGTGAGAATTCTTTCCATAAAATTTCCTTGATTCTTCTCTTTTGTTAAATCTTCCCATCAAATTCTATCTCTTCACATTTGTTCTTTTAAATTTTATTTCCTCTCCAATCAAGATAAGGGGGCAATCAGATCATTCAGTCCCCTAAATGGACATTCTCAATCCCAGGTCCAGTCTTCGCACTGGCAAATTTCCAAAAACTCAATCTCTTGTCAAAAACCCGAGTTTCACTCGGGCTCCTCCCTTTATTCTTTTGTTCGAAGTTCTGAGTTCCGACCAGGACTTCCTTTTGAATCCAATCCTCGCATTGAAAATCCATCACTTCTTTAGAAATCCGAATTCCTGCTCGGGTTTTTCTTCTATTATTTTCAGTCGAAGTTCTGAGTTCCGACCAGGACTTCCTTTTGAATCCAATCCTCGCATTGGAAATCCATCATTTCTTTGGAAATCCGAGTTTCAGCTCGGGTTTTTCTTCTATTATTTTCAGTCGAAGTTCTGAGTTCCGACCAGGACTTCCTTTTGAATCAAATCCTCGCATTGGAAATCCATCATTTCTTTGGAAATCCGAGTTCCAGCTCGGGTTTTTCTTCTATTATTTTCAGTCGAAGTTCTGAGTTCCGACCAGGACTTCCTTTTGAATCCAATCCTCGCATTGGAAATCCATCACTTCTTTAGAAATCCGAGTTCCAGCTCGGGTTTTTCTTCTATTATTTTCAGTCGAAGTTCTGAGTTCCGACCAGGACTTTCTTTTGAATCCAATCCTCGCATTGGAAATCCTTTATTTCTTTGGAAATCCGAGTTCCAGCTCAGGTTTTTCTTCTATTATTTTCAGTCGAAGTTCTGAGTTCCGATCAGGACTTCCTTTTGAATCCAATCCTCGCATTTGAAATCCTTCATTTCTTTGGAAATCCGAGTTCCAGCTTGGGTTTTTCTTCTATTATTTTCAGTTGAAGTTCTGAGTTCCGACCAAGACTTCCTTTTGAATCCAATCCTCGCATTGGAAATCCTTCATTTCTTTGGAAATACTTTATTTCTTTGGAAATCCGAGTTCCAGCTCGGGTTTTTCTTCTATTATTTTCAGTCGAAGTTCTGAGTTCCGACCAGGACTTTCTTTTGAATCCAATCCTCACATTGGAAATCCATCATTTCTTTGTAAATCCGAGTTCCAGCTCGTGTTTTTTTCTATTATTTTCAGTCGAAGTTCTGAGTTCCGACCAGGACTTCCTTTTGAATTCAATCCTCGCATTGAAAATCCATCATTTCTTTAAAAATCCGAGTTCCAGCTCGGGTTTTTCTCTCTATTATTTTCAGTCGAAGTTCTGAGTTCCGACCAGGACTTCCTTTTGAATCCAATCCTCGCATTGGAAATCCATCCTTTCTTCTGCCCCCCCTTTAGGTTAAGGGATAAACCTGATGCCTCCTGCTAATGAGGTATTTTCTTTATTACCCCTTCAGGTTAAGGGATAAACCTGATGCCTCTTGCTAACGAGGTATTTCTTTCCTTTCTTCCCAATTCAGGATACATGGATAAATCCTGAAAACTGACCGCCACGCAGTTAGGATGTGATGGTCTATTGAATTCAGAATTTCTCATACTTTACTTTCCAAATTTAGCTCATCTTTACAACCCAGTCCTCGCACTAGGTTATTTCTCAAATTTTCAATCACATATTGAGCTCATTTGAAAGATCTGGTCCTCGCACCGATAACTTTCTACATTCAATCTTTTGATCAAAATCCTTTCTTCTACCAAAATTCAAGTTCTGATTTAAGATCTCCCAAAAGCTGATGTATTTCAAACGTCCCAGTCTTTACTGGTCAGGTATTTCAAAAGTTGCAGCTTCTTGCTGGTCAGGTATTTCAAACGTTTCAGCTTTTGCTGGTCAGGTATTTCCAAAAGATCCAACAACTTGTTGGTCATATATTTCAAACGTTCCAGCTTCTCGCTGGTCAGGGATTTCAAACGTCCCAGCTTTTTGCTGGTCAGGTATTTCAAAAGATCCAACACTCGTTGGGCATGTATCTTAAACGTTCCAGCTTCTTGCTGGTCAGGTATTTCAAACGTTCCAGCTTTTTTTTTGCTGGTCAGGTATTTCCAAAAGATCCAACAACTTGTTGGCCATATATTTCAAACGTCCCAGCTTTTGCTGGTCAGGTATTTCAAAAAAATCCAACACTCGTTGGGCATGTATCTCAAACGTTCTAGCTTCTTGCTGGTCAGGTATTTCAAATGTTCCAGCTTTTGCTGGTCAGGTATTTCCAAAAGATCCAACACTCGTTGGTCATGTATTTCAAACGTTCCGGCTTCTCGCTGGTCAGGTATTTCAAACGTCCCAGCTTTTGCTGGTCAGGTATTTCAAAAGATCCAACACCCGTTGGAAATATATTTCAAACGCTCCAGCATTCCGCTGATCATGTATTTCAAACGTTCCAGCCTTTTCTGGTCAGGTATTTCCAAAAAAAGATCCAACACCCATTGGTCATATATTTCAAACGTTCTAGTTTTCGCTGGTCAGGTATTTCAAACGTTCCAGCTTTTCGCTGGTCACGCATTTCAAACGTTCCAGCTTTGCTGGTCATGTATTCCCAAAAAAAGAACTCAGCTTTTGGTCGTGTATTTTCAAAAGACCCAGCTCTCGCTGGTCATATATTTCAAAAAGTCCCAGCTCACAATTGTCGAGCTCCCAAAATCAACCTATTCCATAAATCAAAACCTTCAGGTTGCGATTTCTTTATTCTCTCATTACCAAAACCTTCGGTTTTCAATCCCTCAAAAATCTATCATTTCCAAACCTTCATATCTCCAAATCTCTCAAGATTATCAATTCTGCAACCTCTGGGTACAATGTTTTCAAAAAATTCACCATTTTCTCAACCCTCAGGTTAAAATCTCCCAATTTCTATCATTCTCAACCTTTTTATTAAAACCCAATTTTTCATAACCATTCATGTATTTCCCAAAAGACCCAACACTCGTTGGTCATGTATTTCCAAAATGTTCTAGCATTATTGTTGGTCATGTATTTTAAATGTTCCAGTTTTACTGGTCAAGTATTTCAAAAGGTTCCAGCTCCTCGCTGGTCACGTACTTCAAGGGTTCCAGCTTTCGCTGGACAGGTATTTCAAAAGATCTCAGCGTCTATTTGTCATGTATTCCAAAAGGTTCCAGCTTTCGCTGGTCAGATATTTCAAACGTTCTAGCTTTCGCTGGTCATGTATTTCAAACGTTCCAGCTTTTTGCTGGTCATGTATTTCAAACGTTCCAGCTTTCGCTGGTCAGGTATTTCAAAAGTTTCAGCTTTTGCTGGTCATGTATTTCCAAAATCAAAAGATTGCAACTCAAGGTCTCATCAAAATCTATATTGAGTGATCATTTCACAAAGAATTCATGAAAACTTTGCCAATTTTCTAAAAGCATTTGTTGATTCTAAATATTCTTACTACACAAAAAGAATTTCCTCAGATTATCTCTAGTATTTCTTTCCAAAAAGGTGAAACTTTCTGCGAAAAGAGGTAAATTCAAATATTTTCCTGTTGATCAAACCAAAAGGATGATAGAAATATCCTCGGTATGATTAGTGAAATGAATATTCAATGTTGTTGAAAGGCCAGAAACGAATTGATATTGATCATGGCTATGACGCGTGTTTTAAGATGATTCTCTGGCAATTAGGCAGTGGAAATATCTTGAGCCATAAAAAGAATCCACTCAATCCATATCTCCTCATTTATTCATTTAAAGCTCCAATCAAATATCTGCAAAAGGGATCTCTCGATTGTCGTCAAGATGAAGGCAAATTAAGCGAGTAGATCCCTGGGGCCAAAGAAGATTTGAAACATCTCCAAGATGACGGAGCTTGTGACGGATCCTTCCAGGGAAAGTTCGGATCACTGTCGAGATGAAGGCAGATGCGATGAACCTACCGACAAACCCTAAAAGATATTTGATTCCAGTTATCATCTAAAGACCTTTTTGAGCCAATATCATATATAATCCCTGAGAGAAAAAAGGATCGGAGCATCTCCAAGATGAAGGAGTTTGTGACGTACCCTTCCCTGAAAAAGAGAAAAAAGTCAGGACATCCAAATGAAGGATGATGAGAAAAACCCGAGAAAGCCCAATGACTCAAAAAGAGTGCAAAAGGATCATCGTGGGAAAACACCCAGATATCAAACTGCCAAAGTTGCCAGAAGTCATCTTTTCTCATGCAAAATTCTTTTATCAATATCTCTTCACTTCCTGCTTTTATGAAATTAAGAATATTTCTTTTATTCTCATATCAGGGAAATGGATAGCTTCCTTGAAGAAAATCATCAGCGCTAAAATTTTAAATTTGACTCTTAGAACCAGGGAGTTGACCTCATTGGAGGAAATACTCTAGGTAAAAGAGGGAATATCTTCGCACATACGTGCACATTTTTCAAGCCTTTGAATCAGCTATAATTTTATCTTATTGACAGAATTTTCTAGCTATTCCAAAAATGAAATAAGCATTCAATATTCATTTTGATGCAACCTAGCGTTGTTTATATTTCTCAAAAGAGTTGCCTCTGAAAAAAGTATCTCTTCCTGTCCCATCACGGTTTTCTCATTTAAGAATTCCGTATGGACGACCCACTCAGGATAAGGGTCAAACCTGAACCATTTGCGAAAGATCATTTAATTTCAAAAGCTATTTCAGTTTCAGCAAAGAGACGCCCAATTTCTTCCCCTTTTCAAAGCTTTAGGGACTCTATATTTCCTCCTTTCGCAAAAACCCCTCTCGGATTTGTTCGTCCAAATTCCGAAGGTCCCATCGTGCTTTCTCCATTTTTGAGAAACCTGTATGGTAGATTTTCCCCCACTCAGGATAAGGGGCAAACCTGAACCATTTGCGAAAGATCATTTAATTTCAAAAGCTATTTCAGTTTCAGCAAAGAAATGCCCAATTTCTTCCCCTTTTCAAAGCTTTAGGGACTCTATATTTCCTCCTTTCGCAAAAACCCCTCTCGGATTTGTTTGTCCAAATTCCGAAGGTCCCATTGTGCTTTCTCTATTTTTGAGAAACCTGTATGGTAGATTTTCCCCCACTCAGGATAAGGGGCAAACCTGAACCATTTGCGAAAGATCATTTAATTTCAAAAGCTATTTCAGTTTCAGCAAAGAAACGCCCAATTTCTTCCCCTTTTCAAAGCTTTAGGGACTTTATATTTCCTCCTTTCACAAAAACCCCTCTCGGATTTGTTCGTCCAAATTCCGAAGGTCCCATCGTGCTTTCTCCATTTTTGAAAAACCTGTATGGTAGATTTTCCCCACTCAGGATAAGGGTCAAACCTGACCCCCCTACGAGAGGTCATAGATTTCAAAAGCTATTTCAGTCTCAACAATGAGACGCCCAATTTCTTCCCCTTTTCGAAGCTTTAGGGAACCCTATATTTTCCTCCTCTCGTAAAACCCCTTTCGGATTTTTTCGTCCAAGTTCTAAAGGTCCCATTATGGTTTCTCCATTTGAGAAATCCGTATGGTAGATTTCCTATCCAGGTTAAAAGTTAACCCGAAACCTCGCTTCGCAAGGTATCTTCCTTGCAGGTTTGGGTTAAACCTGAGACTCGTTCCAATGAGATTCCTCGTTTTGACGAGATGTTTCCTTCCAATCCCATCATGGCTCTTCCCATCTAGGAATCCATGCTTTGTACATCCATCCAGGATATGATCCTACTTGCGCTTCATTTCACAAGGAATTTTCCAAAATGTCCCATCAAGGTCCTCGTGTATTCCTTTCCTCATTTCCAAATTCATTTTTGATATATCTTCGTCCCATCCAGGTTAAGGGCTAAACATGAATCATCCCAAAAAGAGTATCTTGTCTCACCCACGAGACCGGATCAAAATTCTCATTTTCCACCATTTCAAAATTTTCATCTAAAATCCCATCACGATTTCCTCATTTTCTACTCAATCGTATCATCTTCGAGGATTTCGTCCCCCCAAAACCATTCAAGATAAGATTCTAAGCCTGAAAAGCCATATTTCCAAAAATAATTCTTCCACACCCAGTTCAGATCCGCTGACTGGGGCATTTTTTTTCAAAATTTGGAGTGTTGTCTTCGCCACTAAGCTCGGCCTTCAAACCGGCTTATTAGCAAAGAGGGGCATCTGTGAACACCCCAAATTTTTCAAAATTTTGTAAAAACGACCATTTTTGCCCCTAACCCCGTTTTCTGAGAAAATCAAGTCATTTCTTCGGATTCTCTGGATTAAATTCCACATGGATATATTCAAAATCAATTCTGGATCCGAATCCAGTGCTTTAAGTCCATATTTCTTCAAGTTCATAATTTGTTATAAATTTATGATTGCTGGTTCGAAATGGAATGCCTTGGTCATATTTCTGGTTTTGTTTATTTTTTTTCTCTGATTGGCTGAGTCAAAATCAGGTGTCCTGCGCCTTGCTAACAGAGACTTGTAGCTGCATTCTTGCTAAAGTTTCTGGTCGTAGTCGAACTGAGTCAAATTCTATTGCCATGTATTCCACGGCTGGACATGAAAATGGCATGTGGTAGTCTCATTTCCTTGTATATCACTCCCTTTCATCTGCGTATTCATAGTGACACCCATAAATCACCTGTTATTCAAGCTCCCGACCACCACAGTAACTCTTGGGTGACAGCAGTTTTTGACATCAAGAAAGGAGTTGCGGTCAGGAAAAGGAAAATCACTGATATGACTTCACAAAAAGCTCGATTTCTGGGGTATGATCATCTTGATTCATTGATCGATCTGTTAGATTTCGTTGAATCGACTGAGGGCCGTTGTGTGAAACATAACTAGACAGGATGGTTGAAATCCTCTAGTTGATAATGGGAACAGCTCACAGTGCTACTGTGTCATGGCACACCGGTTTCTGATTTATGGTTATATTCCATAGTCACTGTTTGCAAAACCCTTACTACCATTGCATCAGTTATTTAGCTGTGTCCTCTGCATCTGATATTTTGTGCATATTTCCCTGTATGTTGCTCCATATTGTATATTCATGCATCCCTTGCCACCACCTCCCACTTTCATCACACCTATCATAGCATCTTGTGGAACACTATGATGCACCCACCTACACAGCATATCAACTCCCTATTACCCCAAGGGAAGCTGTTAATGGTATTGGATCATTCCCTTTTATCAACTTAAACACATGAGACTTAATCAATAATTATTAAAAGTTTAAGTTGTACAGGGAGGCTAAATTTATAGAGAAATCTTTGTCTGTATGTACAATGTGCTTGTGCTAATCTTTTCTGTGGCAGATTAAGAAGGCTCTTATTGAGGAGAAAGTTGAAGTGACTTATGAGGAAATTCCGCATAGGCGATGTCACATTAAGGGATTAACACTAGAACAGACAAAGGAATTAAAGTGAGTCATGCTTAGTGTTTTTGGAACTTTTTTTCGCTCTGTTTTTCACAGTTCAATAGGTATATGATGGTTTCTAGTTGCTTCTTTCTATTATGATTGTTGCTGCTACTTCTCTTCCAATTCTTTTTTTTTTCTTTTTTCTTTTCTCCTTCATTCATTTCCTGATTATCAGTTGTTGCATGTGTCATATTTTAATGCTGGCCAACACAATATTTGGCAAAAAGATGTTAATTCGAAGCATTTGTGTGGACTTCTCGCAAGTCTGCCAGGGGATGGCCCAAAAGTTTTTGTCAGGAACTAGTTAAGATGTGCATAAACACTGATATGGATTTTGCAGTCAATCCTGTATTTCCTTTCTGTGTGCAACATCCTGCCACTATGGTGAGGACACTCACGCAAATTCCCAAGGAAGCAGATCAAATTCTGGGGAAAAATAACAAAGCTGGAATTCTTCAGTTATTGGTTATAATTTTGCCTGAAAGCAGTGCCATCTTTTATGGAAAATTGAAACGATTATGTGAAACAGAATTAGATATTGTCTCCCAAAGCTGAAAACTGAAGAATGTATCTAGGATTAGCAATCAGTACCTAGAAAATGTCAATGTGAAGGTTGGTGGAAGAAACACAGTTCTAGCTGATGTGTTGACTAGAAGCTTACCAACTTGTTAGCAAGGTGCCAACCATAGTATTTGGTGCCGACATGACACATCCTTCTTCTGGTGAAGATTCCAGCCCTTCACTACACTTGTCACCTTCATCCCCTTTCATACCATATCTTGTTCACATAGCTTCCAACACGATTAGTTGTTCTTTACGTGCCCATATCCAAGCACATTAGGCAGTATTAACAGGTTGTTGGTCTAGTTCAAGGCACATCACTCATGACAAGAGCCTCTGCCAGCTTTGTGTCTTCATCAACTTGCTAGGATCACTTGATGTTCCCTAGCATATCATTGTGCAGTGTCACAAGCCCTGCCATTTCTTGTTCAATCACCAAAATTGTTGCCTTTGTGGAAGTCGCCTACTGCATTTTCACTATTATTGTTGTCCCTGTTGTGTTTTCACAGTGGTTCATAATGAACCACTGTGCCTTCTTTCCCTATATGGCAGTTCAGCAATGAACTACCATAGTGGTTGTGTTTTCACAGTGGTTCACAATAAACCACTGCGTCTTCTTTCCTATATGGTAGTTCAACAATGAACTACCATAATTGCTGTGGTTTCACAGTGGTTCACAAATGAACCATTGTGTCTTCTTTTCCTCTATAGTAGTTCAATAATGAACTACTATAGCTACCATATTTCACAGTGGTTCACAATGAACCACCGTGTCTCTTCCTTTCTATGGCGGTTCATCAGGAACTACCACATTTCATGATGGTTCACCGCGGACCATCCTGGCTCTTGCTTTCATCCATTGCATATACCCTCTCATATGTAGGTTTTCGTTGGCTTATGACATCGCCTATATATATATACATACATATATATTTTCTCATAATATACCATGTAACATAAGTACACGTTGGAATTAACCATCTACATTCTACATTCATAGCCTAATTTCTTCCATTCCCTTTTATCTTGACATTTTGCTAACTCCCCTTTTTGCAGGAATATGCGAAAAGCCGAGCTAGAAGCTCTTTGATATTTTTCTTTTCAGTGTTATAGTAAGCTAAACATTAATGAAAAATTCTACATTTCATGTTTTAGATAGAATGAATGAGCATTGTGAATATCATAAATCGCTTATTTTTCATGCTTTTGCTTTTATTTCTCAAAATCTCACAATGGTGAAACACGAATGACACGTGCACTATTTCATAAGAGGTAATTAATTCTAAGTTGATGATTTACATCAATGGCCATAGTCAGGATGTAAACAAAACTTATGATTTTTATCTTTTATAAAATAACATTGATCCACACTGGATCCGTTTTCAGAATTCATCATATTTTTCTTAAATATTTTCTCCTTTTATCAGAATTTAACTTAAAATTAACTCAAAATATATACCAATGGCCATAGCGGGGGTATATTGAGAGTTCATTTTATTTTAAATTCTATAAAAGCACCAAATGTATTTCATTCTTCTCTCGAATCTAAATACAGATTATTATATAATACATTCAATGACCATAGTCAAGGATGTATTATATCTTCAATCTTATTTTAATTCATCTAAAGAATGGAATAGCTTTTCAAAATCCAATTTCAAATTCTTCAAATTCATTCATCATTTAGGATAGAACTACATCATATTTTCAAGATTTCCTTTTCAAAACTTCAAGTGATGTAAATATCTTCTTCAATCAATCTTCAATTCTTGTGAAATCCTATTCATCTTTTCATTTTCAATTCTATTTCATTTCCAATCTCAAAAGTTCAATTTAACTTCGAGATTTCAAATTCATTTTTTTTAGAAGCTCCAATCAAATTCAAAAATTCCAAATTCATCTTATATTCAGAATTCCAACCAAATTCAAAGTTCAAGTTAAATTTCTGATTCATCTTCTGATCCCAAACTCTAAATTCAAAGTCCAATTTGACTTTAAAATCCATTTGTATATCCAAAATTCAAATTCTAACTTCAAATTCAAAGTCCAATTTAACTTTGAAATCCATTTGTATATCCAAAATTCAAATTCTAAATTCAAAGTCCAATTTGACTTTGAAATCCATTTGTATATCCAAAATTCAAATTCTTAACGAAATTTCAAAGTTCAAATTAACTTTGAAACTTCTGATTCATCTTGAAACTCAAAACCAAGTTCATCTTCAAATTCAAAATCAAAGTTTGAGATTGATCCAGAATCTCAAAAAGCTTAGCCTTTTTCTAAGTTTTAAATTCAATCTGGGTTTTCAAAACCTAGATCCATACTCAAAAGTCCCATTTTTGGACTTTCAAAAACTCAAATCCAAAATTAGATCAACTTGGATCCAGTTTTCTAAATGCAAATTCTACTTTTGGATCTTAGACTCCAGATCCAAATCATCTCTTAGATTCCAGACCTTGGATCCAATTCCACTTTAGGATCTAGAATCCAACTTCATTTTAGATCTTGTGAACACCCCAAATTTTTCAAAATGTTGTAAATATCCCCTTTCTGCCCATTGTCCCCATTTTCTGGGTAATTGAGTCAGTTTTAAATCTAAATCCCCTTTTGTTTCTCAAAATTTGGTTGAAATTAAATTCATTTTCCATATCTGACTCAATTTCGGATCCAGATCCATTATCAAAATCCAAATCTGAGCTTCAATATCCAATTTTAAATTAAATTCTCAAAATTACCAAAATAATCTTTTGAAAAGCTCAGACACTTCGTCCGGTATCCGTTTGGATCCATCGAGTTGTATTTCTCGATTCGAGGTTTAAAACTCGAACATTTCCTCAAAACCTGGGTCCAAACCCCTTTTTCTGAAGAAATTTTCCCCAAGATGGCCCGAAATTCTTGAGAAAACATTTTTTTAAATATTTCTTAGAAAAATACAAAAATTTAGTGTTTAAACTTTAAATCTTAGTTTTTCTATTACAAAAATACAAAAAAATGAAAAATACAAAAAAATTAGTTTTAATCCTTGTTTTCTTACAAACTTTAGGATTTTATTCTAAAAATACAAAAAATGGAAAAATCAGGCAAAAAACCTAAGAAATTAGGAAAAACTACATGGTTTTTGAAAACTTTTGCCGAAAAACTCACCTTTAACCACCTTTTTAAAAAAACTTGAAAAGAAGGCCCCTTTTTGGAAAAAACGATTTTCGATGTTTAAAGGTCGAGTTAGGGTTTTGAAAACCCTAACTCGCCTTCCCCCCTCACTTTCGCCTCTCTCCCTCCATGGCCGACCACCCCCATGTGCATCCTTCATCCTTCAGCCATCCGATCCCCAACGACCTCCTCCTCCTTCATTCATCACGAACGAACTCACTGACTTCTCTCATCCCTCAAATCGCCACCCTCCGATCCATGGCTGGAAGCGATCCACCCTTCATCTCTAACGGAAGAGGCTTCTGGAGCTTTCTCTTCCTCCCCTTTAAAAGGGAAGCCATCCCTCACACAGGGGGGACGACGGATTTTCTCGAGCATCCTCTCAACAATACCTATCATCCATCGGCATTCATCGATCAACAGAAGCTCCTACACTCTTCTCCTCTTTCTGATCAAGTACCTGGTAATAATTCCTACCTTTTCTCTGTTTTCTTTTTCTCCTTTGCTTTTTTTTTTCTTTTTTTTTTTCTATTTTGTGATCTCATCGACACATTATTGGGCATGCTGGGTTGCTCATAACAACATCAGTCTCCCTCTTATGCAATAGTAATGGGAATCCTCGAATTCCAATATTCTCATTTTTTTTTTCTTTTTCTCTTTTCCTTCATTTCGTCTCGTCATTTACATTACCTTCTGACCCAGCATCGAGTTCATTTTGATTGCATCCGTTTGTTTATATAAGAACTCTGGTCCCTCATGATAAGTTGTCCTACACTCCCATCTTCATTTTTTTTAGAAAACCTTATCAGTATATATCGGGTGTTCCATTTTTTTTTTAGATGCGTCATTTTCCATCTTTGATATCCCCCTGTCTCAAAATGTCATTTGACATTGGTTTCCCTCTCTGCAATTTCTGGATGGTTTTGTTTTATGCCTATGTTCTCTGGTTTTCGTGAATCTCTGCATGACTAATCTGTTGTTTGTAACATTATGATCACTTTTTTTTTCAACTTTTTTTTCATCCCCTTTTAATATCATAGGATATTTTAAGTAACCGATCCTTCTCATAAGGTTTTTAGGCGTTTCATCCAGTTCTGTATTGTATCTGCATCGGATTCAACTCAGTACCCAGATCGTCTCCTCAGTTCAAAATTTCTGTTCTACCAGATTTGTTCACCTCCCTATTATAACCTACCATAGGAGGCCTTTATCCTTATTGCATGGCAGAGGATGAATGCTCCCCAGGACAATTTCAGTTTCAATCCACCCCCCCCCCCCTCGTTCATGGTGATAAGCCTTGAAGATTTTCCGCAGTTAAGAAATGCCCAGTTGCAGAGAAGTGGACCGTGTTGCTCAGTTATCTCAGATTGGCAAATGCCAGGTTCAATGGTTATGAGATCATGGTGACCGCATCAAAGGTGGTGATCACATCAGCAAGTGCCTTGTTTGAAGCCATTTTCCCTTGGGTAACCTGTGCAAACTTTGGACCACTATGCCGTATGAGGGAGTTCTGATTTGAATGGAGTTTTTTTTTTCTCTCAGACTCATATTATTTCAATAGATCGATCTCTCTAGATAAGGTCCTCCTTTTGATATATATTATAATATCTATGCCTACTTCACATGTTCTATGAAAATTTATTATTATTGCATTGTTCTGGTTGCATCTCTGAGGATTTGGGATCCTACTTCAAAAAAAAAACCTGACTCTCATCATTTTTGGATATCTCAGTTGTTTAGTTAATTTACTGAATGTTATCAACCCATACATGGCTTCCATCCTCATTTGCAACATTACAGCCGTTAGCAGTACTTCCAGTACTCATACTATGCCAATAGTAGAGTCATTTATGTAGCTTATCTTTGTTAAATCCATGAAGATATTGCGCAGGAAAATTTCACTACGTTGTTAATTTGACTAAAATCTTTTACAGGGGCCAAATTGCAAGCCTGGTTGCAGCAATCAGGTACGAACCCTCCACCGATTGAAGTTCTCATGTGTGTTATGTATATTTGATTGGTGCCTTTTAGCTGGTATGAAGGTTAATATTGCCCTATCCCCTGTAAATAGGGCTATCTGATTTTGGCACCTGTGTTATTAAAGTCATCAGAGCATTTTGCAGCCACATCTCTGCATTTTTTTTCTTTTCTCTTCCTCTTTTTACCATTGCATCCCTTATAATCACCAATTAGTTTAGAATCAAATTGCTCATTGAGATATCATTACCAAACGTAGGTTATTTACTTATCCACTGGTTGGAGGTTCATGAATCTTGGTGGCTATTCTATGGTGCTAGTTCATGAACATCAGCATCAATCGTAATACATTATCATCATGGTGTTACAAAGGTGTTACTGTTATGATTTGGGCTATGTAGGGCACAGAGTTTGACTCCAGAATTTTCAGGTCGTATCATTGTTATCCTGTGTAGCAGCATGCCTTGCCAAAACCTTTATCTTAAATTTTTGTTTGACACTGAGATTGCCATAAAGAAACCATATAGCAGGGGCGCTTCACTAAAAGCTTAGTTGTGGATCTGTCAAGTAACAACGAGAATCTGAAGATGTCATTTAGTTCCCATGATGAGAACCAGGCAAACCAAAATCCCGTGACCACCGCCCAACTGGCTCCTGTGGGTTGATTCACTCGTTTTATTCAAATACAGTATTCAGCCACAAGAATAGGTCCTGTGTGGTCTCACCATTTCATCTGTCAACTCCATTTAATCCCTATGGTTTATTACTAAATTTTCCTCTTTTTCCTTCTTTTTCTGAATGTCATTGCTAAACTTTAGAACAAGTTTTCATCTCCTATTGCTTCACATCAAGTGTTATAACCATAGTCCATCAAATTTACAGTAATTGATCTTGTTGGTAAATACAACTGTAAGGTTGGGTCACTCAAAATTTTATGAATTGATGGAAGTCTCTCCATATCTGCTAGGATTCACTTTGAAGCATTTGCGAAATAGGAATCACGTGTTTGCTTACCTGAATTTCAAGACTCAGCTCAACAGCAGTAGCTCCATCAGTACTTTAAGTGTGATTCCTATGAAACCTGTGGAAATAGCAAGGAGAGTTCAAAATGGTTAGCAGAAGTCCTAGTATGACCTTAGTTCTGAATTACAATGTTCATTGTTGCACAGGTACATTCACTGCAGCACCTATCTTCTGAAATTGCCAATTTGTTATGTTGCACCATGGATCCGCTGTCACCTTAACCTATTTGAAATGAATATGTTGGCTGAAGGTAAATCATTGTTGATTGGTTTACGGCTAAAAGGTTCATAAGTCTGCTCTTACAGGAAAATCCCCTGGTTTACTAGAAGAGATTTTAAATTGTTATGAAAATACACACTGAAGTCATTAAGCCAATCACTGAATTTTCGGTGGCAAAATGTATAGACGATTCACTTGAAATCATATCTTTTGTTGTGTGGCTGTATGTCGGTCATATCCCGGCACCTCCCATTCCTTCACAACTACAGCAGTGCTAATCACTGTTGTAGCTTCCTTGCATTTACAGCAGTGTCAAACACTGCTGTAATAATTGTTTGCATCTATGTTAAGCATGGTGGTAATAGTTTTATGCATCCACAGCCATTCTCTGAGTTGCTGTAGCTTCATACCTCCTACAGCAACTCAGTGAATTGCTGTTAGTCACCCCCTTTAGTCTTCGTAAAGTGGACTATGTCACTTCACATATATATAGCACATCTTTCATTTTGTCCACTGCACCTCATCCATAGATATATGTATGGCCTCGGGTAGACAAACGCAGATCCTCATTTAATCTAAGGCATTGTATATGCCTTTCCCATATGGGACTTCATTAGCCTTAGGCAGATAAATACCTCTTTTCCATTTAGCTTAAGGCATTGCATATGCCTTTCCATATGAATTTTAGATTAGCATTTTGGGTATATATCCTCCATTGGAATAGGCATAAGCATGTACATCTGCATTTTCAGTGAAATATCTTCCATTTCTTTATATATTTACATGGTGCTAATCTAGGTGCATTTCAGGAGAATATTGGAGTTGTAAATTCAATTTCATGTATTATAACAGTTAGATCTTAATGAAAATTTACATTTCCTGTTTTAGATAGAATGAATGAGCATCGTAAATATCATGGAATTCTTATCCTTCATGCATTTTTCCTTTATTTTTCAAAATCTCACAATGGTGAAACACGAATGGCACGTGCACCATTTCGTAAGAGGTAAATTAATCCTAAGTTGATGATCCATATCAATGCCATAGTCAGGGTGTGGACAAAACTTAGTATTTTTATCTTTTTCAAAATAACATCGGATCCACACTGGATCCGTTTTTCAAAATTCATCATATTTTCCTTAAATATTTTTCTTTTATCAGAATTTAACTTAAAATTAATTTAAAATATATACCAATGGCCATAGTCAGGGTATATTGAGAATTAATTTCATTTTAAATTCTATAAAAGCACCAAATGTGTTTCATTCTTCACTTGAATTTAAATATAGATTATTATATAATACATTCAATGACCATAGTCAAGGATGTATTATATCTTCAATCTTATTTTAAATTCATTTAAAGAATGAAATAGCTTTTCAAAGTCCAATTCAAAATTCTTCAAATTCATTCATCACTTAGGATAGATTTGCATCATATTTTCAAAATGTCTTTTTTAAAAACTCCAAGTAATGTAAATACCTTCCTCAATCTATCTTCAATCCTTCTCAAATCCAATTCATTCTTTTAATTTCCAAAATTCTATTCCATTTTCAAGTCTCAAAGTTCAAACTAACTTTGAGATTTCAAACTCATTTTATATTCAAATCAGATTTCAAAGTTCAATTTAACTTTGAAATTCCAAATTCATTTATATTCCAAATTAAATCCAAAAGGTCAAATTAACTTTGAGATTCCTTCCACCTTCATTTCAAATTCCAAATTCAAAAATTCAAGGTCTAAATTGACTTTGAAATTTGTTTGTATATTCAAATTCTAAATTTCAAGTTCAAATTTTAATTCTTGATTCATCTTCTGAATTTAAACCCAAATCCATTTTAGGATCCAAGATTCAATACTCATATTGGATATCAGACTTCAGATCCAATTCCTCTTTAGGATCCAGACTCCAAATTTCACTTTGGATCTAAGACTTCAGATCCAAAACCATCTTAGGATCCAGAATCCAATCTCACCTTGGATCTTAGACTTCTGATCCAAATCCATCTTAGGATCCAGAGTCCAACTCTACATGGGATCTCAGACTTCAGATCCAGTTTCTCCTTAGGTTCCAGAATCCAATTCCAAGATTCTACCTCAGACTTCAAGATCTGAATCCATTCCAAGATTCAGAATCCAACTTTCATTCCCAAGTCCAACTTCTTTTCAAAACCAATTCATCTCCAGATTTCAAATCCAAAACATTCCTTAAATCCATCTCTATTTTTTACCATTTGGATCCCTCAGATCTATTCTAAATTTCAAACTTCAAAAATCTAAATTTATATTCATCTCAAGCATTTCCTGTCCTTTCCTAAATTCAAGTTCAAAATCCATTTCTGACTATTGAAAATTCATTCCCCCTCATTTATTCTTCCAAAATTCGAAATTACTTCAAAGACTTAGAACTTCTCTGATCTATCTCAAGTTCTAAGTTAGATTCAATCATTTCTTCATTCTCTTACCAAGCTCATCTCAGAATACTTGGAAATTTCCAAAAACATCTTTGAAAAGAGCATACATCCTCGCATTGCACAAACATGATTCTTTGTGCATTTAGAGTTAGAATAAAACCTTAGATTATATTTAGGCAAAGCAAAAGGCATAGATTCGATCCTTGGTTTGATTACCCCTGGTAAAGGCGCCAGGAACGGTCGAATCTCGTACCGACGAGCGAATCCCGTCTCTCCATCTTCCCGCAACATTTTCAAAACAGAGGCGAGTAATTTTCTAAATATTTTCAAATCAAGGTCAAGTGAAAATCCGCAAAAGAGTTCCTCGTCTCTCTCTTTCTTTTTCTCTTTTCTCCTCTCTTTCTTTTCTCTCTTTTATTTTCCTCCTTTCAAAAAGGAGGAAAATAGAGGTTAGAAAAAGGGAAAGAGAAGGAAGAGAGAGAAACCACCAAAGAGGAAAAATTTTGCGATGATCACAGTTTTGGCGACCGTGATGGGACCCGTCTTCGTCCGGTTGGATCTATGCCTTTGCTTTGCTTTTATATAATCTAAGTCTTTATTCTAACATATGTCAGCTACATTTCCATGCAAACCTTAGGAGCCTAGATTTTGTCCTAAAACTGACATCATTGCATATAGGACTTAAGTATGGTTTGGTAGGACCATATTGAGGAGAATATTCTATGTTCACATTAGACTTAGGTCTTAAATACAACTCTCCTCAATTTTAGGGATTGAATGCAAAACAATGTATGCAAGTGTATGCTTCTTCTTATTTAAATCTATCTCTTTAGGACTTGCATTAGAGCCTTCTGATTTTATTGCATGTTGATCATATTTTGAAAACATCCCTACCTATATTGTCCCGGTCTTCACGTTGCTGGGCTGTCTCACTGAACCATAGTTCGGGAGAGAGCCTCACAACTGGACCACTTATTTGGGTTCGCGCCCCCCTACCACGTACCTAAGGGCCATAGTCCGAGGTATATCGGTAGGTGCTCAAGGATGTTGGGAAGCCCTTACCTTAGAACCGGAGAGATATCTTATATGCCACGTACTTCGAGCTTTGGCTTGAATATATCAGCGTACCTTGAATGGAATCAGATGATCTGAACCATAGAGTTAGGATTAAGGTCCTACAAGCTATTTCAAATATTGCATATAGAGTCAGCCTTTAGGGAGTGTTGTGTGCACAACCTTGTTTGTGCAGCCATGATTGTGTAATTTTTTATTGTATTCTCTTATATATATCAAACCTTTCCAAAACCCTGGGTATATATTATTTAAAATTTCCTCTTTTAAAACCCCAGGTGTATCTTTTTTTTCTTCTTCTTTTCTTGATTTCTTTAAAATTCTTTTCTGATCCTGCCTGCAATTTTTCCAACTTTTCAAAATTTACCATCCATTATTCTAGAATTTTCTTCTATATATCTTCTAAATCTATTTTGTAACAAAAATCTCTTTCATCAAGAGATGTCCTTTTAATCATATTCTAAATTGTTTTTTTCTTCTCACGGGAAAATAATACGACTGTCGTGCCTCTCGTGCGGGCTCAATCCCTAGTAGTGGGATATCTCTTTGTCAAATTCGATTTCTTCCTTTATCAAAGTTTCCTCCAAAATCTTTCTAAAAGGGTCCCATTTTGTCCTACAGAGAGAGCATTTTGTATTAACGGGTGGTTCAGACTGAGATCGAAGACCGCACCAGTCAGAAGCAAGAATTGAGAAATGGACTCTCAGAGGTTTGCCAGAGAAGGAGGTCAGGACAGCCAGAATGAGATTGATCCTGCCATATATCGGTTGTTCAAAAAGATGATGGTTGAGATATTATCCGAGCAGGCTGAAGCCAGTTTTGGAAAAGCTCCCACCAAGGAAGAGACACCTGTCACTTTTCGAACAAGCAAGCACAACGATGGCAGTGCAGGAAGTTCTAAAACCAGCAGGAGTGGCAACAAAGGCAACCCGAGCAATCAAAACAGCAATTTGGAGTCATCTAGGAACCAGAAGGGAAAGTTCAGCAGAAACCAAGATGAACCACTTCAATCCAATCCTCCGCAGAAGGAGAAGAATCAGGAAAAGCTAAAGCGTAAAGATTGGAGTAGCAACCAAGATTTCACTCCCTTGGATGAGGCGCTGGATAAAATTCTCGAGTACATGTTAACCAAGAGACTAGTCAGGCTCCCAAAAGCCACGAGTCCTTCCACTATCTTGGGAAAATACAAGAACCAATTCTGCAAATTCCATCGGACAACAGGACATGACACTGATCATTGCTTTGTCTTCAAAAATATTATTCAAGACTGCATTGATAGGAATTTTTTTGTTGAAGACGAAGAAGAAAAGTGTCCGATCCCCCTAACCAAGCATGCTCAGTCTAGCTCTCAGGAAAGGGATGGCTCTCGACAAAAATCAGGCAAGCCAAAGGAGGCAAAGCATGTTGGCTGGAGTTATGATCGCCAGTTTTCCCCTTTAGGTCAGCCAGTCGAGGAGGTTCTCGAATACCTGCTCACGGAAGATATGATCAAGCTTCCCAGGGGAGTTGATCCTTCAGTCACCATGGGAAAATGGAACAAGTGTTTTTGCAAATTTCATCAAGTAAGGGGGCACGATACAGAGCATTGCTTCGTCCTCAAAAACATCATACAGGATTTCATCGACAAAGAAATTTTGGTACCAGATGAAGGAGGGGAGCAACCTGCAGTTCCAACCTAGACTCTTCCGGATCACCCGAAGAATTGATAAAACCAAAGTTTCCTGCTTTCGTCTCTTTTTGTTAGTTATCTTGTAGGGGCAAGTCAGCTCAACCTTCTATGGATCTTTTCCTTTTTAAAGTTCTTGTAAATATTCAGTTTTTGTCATCAAACCTTTGCTTATCAATGAAATGTCAAGTTTTCTTTATATCTTTGATATTCAAATACTTCCTTCTTTTGCCATACTGGGGCATTTAAATTCTTGTTCTTTTCGAAACGTGAGACAATCCTGACATCATTCATGAGAGAAATGATATTGCCTATGAGGGCTTTTTCAAAAATCATGAAATTTAAAAAAAAAAAAAAAAAAAATCTTCGTTATGACCAAGGAGTTCAAATATTCTTTGGTCTAACCTTTGACAAAAAAACCAACCCTCGTGTTGATCACGTCTTCAAAAATAAGTTTTTCAAACCATTATATTGAAAGATCAACCCTTGTGTTGGTCTTATCTTCCAAAATGAATTTTAAACTTTTCAAAGATCAATCCTTGTGTTGATCTTATCTTTCAAAGTGGATTTCAAAACCCTTATATTCAGAGATCAATCCTGGTATTGTTCTTCTTTTCCAAAATAGATTTCAAATCTTTTTATTCAAAAGTTCAACTCTTGTGTTGATCCTATCCTCCAAAATTGATCTCAAAACTTTTTCAGAGATCAACCCTGGCGTTGTTCTTATCTTTTAAAAAGGGTTATAAATCATCATATTCAAAGATCAATCATTGCATTGGTCTTATCTTCCAAAAATGGGTTTTAAATCATTATATTCAAAGATCGACCCTGTGTTGGTCTTATCTTCCAAGATTGGTTTTTAAGCATTACCTTCAACGATCAACCCTTGTGTTGATCTTATTATCAATTTTGAACTGTCATTTTTAGAAATCAGATCTGTTGTTGATCTTCTTTTTTCAAAAATGAGATTTCAAAATCATTGCCTTCAAAAATTGACCCTCATGATGATCTCTCATGTTGATTCGAAGGATCAGTCCTCGCACTGATCATTCTTCTTGCGGTGGATTTTCTTCCCAAAAATGATTTTCACTTAAATAAACATTTTCCTTTAAAGATCCCACGTGCAGGCAGGATCAGACAAACTCTTTTTCAAAAAAAAAAAAATCTTCTCAATTTTTCAGTTAATCTTGTTATCTTTATTAGTTGCATTCATCTTCAATTTAATCAAATTTTCGTCAGTTCATTATCTTTATCAATTTTTCGTCAAATTTTCATAACCCTTTCAGGTTAAGGGATAAACCTTATGCCTCTTTCCCATGAGGTATTTTCTAAAAATCTTCTTTTGGCCCTTTCAGGTTAAGGGAAAAACCTAACCCTCGTTGTCCGAGGTGCTACCCCTTTCAGGTTAAGGGAAAAACCTGACCCTCGTTGTCCGAGGTGCTACCCCTTTCAGGTTAAGGGATAAACCTGACCCTCGTTGTCCGAGGTGCTGCCCTTTCAGGTTAAGGGAAAAACCTGACCCTCGTTGTCCGAGGTGCTACCCCTTTCAGGTTAAGGGATAAACCTGACCCTCGTTGTCCGAGGTGCTACCCCTTTCAGGTTAAGGGATAAACCTGACCCTCGTTGTCCGAGGTGCTGCCCTTTCAGGTTAAGGGAAAAACCTGACCCTCGTTGTCCGAGGTGCTACCTCTTTCAGGTTAAGGGATAAACCTGACCCTCGTTGTCCGAGGTGCTGCCCTTTCAGGTTAAGGGAAAAACCTGACCCTCGTTGTCTGAGGTGCTACCCCTTTCAGGTTAAGGGATAAACCTGACCCTCGTTGTCTGAGGTGCTCCCATTCAGGATAAGGGATAATCCTGAAACACCTCGTAGGAGCCACGACGCTACCTATGAGGATTCTTTTGTAAATACAAGTTTTATTAATCTTTGTTGATTTTCTAGATTTATATCAGTTTCTCTTCATTAAAACTCTTTAAATTCTATTCTTCTTTCCATTCAGGATAAGGGATAATCCTGAAACCCCTCTCTGGAGCGATAGTGCTACCTATGAGGATTCTTTTGTAAATAACAAGTTTTATCAACCTTCATTTGATTTTTTAAATTTATGTCAATTTCTCTTTATTTAAATTTTTCTTAAATTCTATTCTTTTCCCATTCAGGATAAGTGATAATCCTGATACCCCTCATAGGAGCATCGTTGCTACCCGTGAGAATCCTTTTCCAAAACAAATTTCCAAATAAATCTATTTAAATTCCTCTTCATGTTTATAAATTTTATTCTTCTTCAAATTAAGGGATAAATCTAGATTATTCCCCCCAAAAAAAAATCTTCAATTCTCATCAAATTTTATTCCATACTCCTTTAGGATAGGAGGAGATCCTGAAGCCGTTCGAACCTTAGGCCATCTTGGGTCTAGGATTTCGAATAAATCCCTCATCTTCATCATCAAAATCTACTCATGCTTCTGTCAATCCTTCAAGTTCCGACTCTTGGGTAGAAATTATTTCCCTCCCGTCTGAGTTCCGACTCAGGTTTTGTTTTTGTTTTTTGTTTTCATTTATTTTTAAAGATCCGGGTTCCGACTCGGGTCTTCCCTTTTTATATTTATATATCATTTGAAGTTTCGAGTTCCGACTCGAACTTCCTATCGGATTCAACGCTCGTGTTGGAACCGATCGTGCCCTTGAAGATTCGAGTTTTTCAAAACTCGGGTTCTTCCATTTTTATCATTATTTTTAAAGATCCGGGTTCCGACTCGGGTTTTCCCCTTTTTATATATCATTTGAAGTTTCGAGTTCCGACTCGGACTTCCTATCGGATTCAACGCTCGTGTTGGAACCGATCGTACCCTTGAAGATTCGAGTTTTTCAAAACTCGGGTTCTTCCATTTTTATCATTATTTTTAAAGATCTGGGTTCCGACTCGGGTCTCCCCTTTTTATATTTATATATCGTTTCAAGTTTCGAGTTCCGACTCGGACTTCCTATCAGATTTGACGCTCGTGTTGGAACCGATCGTACCCTTGAAGATTCGAGTTGTTCAAAACTCAAGTTCTTCCATTTTTATCATTATTTTGAAGATCCGGGTTCCGACTCGGGTTTGCCCTTTTTTATATATCATCTGAAGTTTCGAGTTCCGACTCGGACTTCCTATCGGATTCAACGCTCGTGTTGGAACCGATCGTACCCTTGAAGATTCGAGTTTTTCAAAACTCGGGTTCTTCCATTTTTATCATTATTTTTAAAGATTCGGGTTCCGACTCGGGTTTCCCTTTTTTTTATATATATCGTCTGAAGTTTCGAGTTCCGACTCGGACTTCCTATCGAATTCAACGCTCGTGTTGGAACCGATCGTACCCTTGAAGATTCGAGTTTTTCAAAACTCGGGTTCTTCCATTTTTATCATTATCTTTAAAGATCCGGGTTCCGACTCGGGTTTCTCTTTTTTTTATATATATCGTCTGAAGTTTCGAGTTCCGACTCGGACTTCCTATCGAATTCAACGCTCGTGTTGGAACCGATCGTACCCTTGAAGATTCAAGTTTTTCAAAACTCGGGTTCTTCCATTTTTTTATCATTGTTTTAAGGATCCGGGTTCTGACTCGGGTTTTTCCTTTTATATATCATTTGAAGTCTCAAGTTCCTACTTGAATTTTCTTTTGAATCCAATGCTCGTGTTGGACAAAATTGTTGGATTGAGAATCCGAGTTTTCAAACTCGGTTTTCACTCATTTTCTTATATTTAAAAACTGGGTTCCGACTCAGATTTTCCTTTTCTGTATATTCTCATTTCTAAAGTTTCAAGTCCCGACTTGAACTTCCTTTTGAATCCAATGCTCGTGTTGGACAAATTGTGGTGTTGAGAATGCGAGTTTCCAAACTCAATTCTCACTCATTTTCTTATATTTAAAAACCGGGTTCCGACTCGGATTTTTCTTTTGTATATTCTTATCTTTGAGGTCTCAAGTCCCGACTTGAACTTCCTTTTGAATCCGATGCTCGTGTTGAGAATTCAAGTTTTCAAACTCAATTTTCACTCATTTCTTATATTTGAAAAACCGAGTTCCGACTTGGATTTTCGCTTTTGTATATCCTTATTTTCTCAAAAGTTCCTCCTTGAACTTCCCCTTCAGGATAAGGGATAATCCTGAAACACCGGCAATCATTCTCGCTCAATTCTCAAATATCTTCGAATGTCGGTCTCATTTTTCAAATCCTTCTTTTGGAAAATCCAGTGCTCGTACTGGTGTGCATTTTTCAAAAATCCAGCGCTCGTGCTGGCACATCTAGCGCTCGTGCTAGTGTTGGGCTGACTAATCAGTTGGCCCTCCAGGTTCAGTCTTTGTACTAACCAAGCAACAACTCAAGTCTTAAATTCTCAATTTCAACCTTCGGGTTATCCTTTCATCAAAAATCTATCTTTTCTTGCGAAGGACCCTCTTCAGGGAGAGTTCGAGGGAGCTCGTTCCTTTCGCATGCAACCATCTTCAGTTCGCAAGAACCCTCTGCCAGGGAGAGTTTGAAGGGACTCGTTTTTTTCGCGAACAGTTTGCAAAACAACAACCAACTTTACACAAGGGAACCCTTTTTCCAGGGAGAGCTTCGACGAAAGCTCGTTTCTTTTTGTGGCCCCTGTTTTTATCATCTTTGGCCAACCCCTTCACAGAGGACCCTCTTCTAGGGAGAGTGTGATGGACTCGTTCCTCTGTGATACTTTCTCAACTTTGTTTTCGGCCGCCTTTCCATAAGAGAAGCCTAGAGATAGGGAGTTTTGACGAAAACTTAATTTCTCTTCGAAAGTTCCGTTTTGCAAACACCTCCTCTTTCAGGGAAGAGAGGAGTATTTCCAACTTCTCATTCAGGTAAGGGCTTAAGCCTGAGTCTCTCTTTTTGGGGAAAAAGAGAGGAGAATTTTGTCATGGACGTGTCAGTTCGATATCAAGCAATCTCTTTCATCAAGGATTTCTAGAATACGTTGCCAATTTGCTATCAAAAGTCATCGTTGATCTCAAAGTTTTCATCGCAAAGGATTATCTCAAACTACCTTCAGTATCATTTTCAAAAGAGCAAGACTCTTGCGAAGTAAGAGCTAAATTCAAGCTTATTCTGTTGGTCAACCGAGAGGATGAAGAAAAATCTTCGATATGATCGGCAAAGGAAAATTCAATGATGTTAAAAAGCCATAAATGAACTGATATTGATCATAGCTGTGGCGCATTCTTAAAGATTTATTCTTTTGGCGGTAAGACAGTGGAAATATCCTGGGCAGTAAAAAGAACCTACCCAATCCATATATCCTCAGTCATCCAAGCTAAGCTACAACCAAATATCCGCAAAAGGGATCTCTCAATTGTCGTCAAGATGAAGGCGAATTAAGCGAGTGTACCCCCGGGGCCAAAGAAGATTTGAAACATCTCCAAGATGACAGAGTTTGTGATGGATCCTTCCAGAGAAAGTTCGGATCACCGTCGAGATGAAGGCGGATGCGATGAACCTACCGACAAACCCTAAAAGATATTTGATTTCTACTATCATTTAGAGATTTCAACCCAAGAACCAATGCCATAATCCCTGAGAAAGAAAAGAAGGATCGGAGCATCTCCAAGATGAAGGAGTTTGTGACGTACCCTTCCTCGAGAAAGAGAGAAAAGTCAGGACATCTCCAAAATGAAGGAGGATGTAAAAGAACCCAGAAAAGATCCATGGTTCAAAAGAGTGCAAACAGATCATCATGGGAAATGCCCAGGATATCAAACTGCCCGAAACTGTCAAGAATCATCTTTATCTATGTGAAATCCTTTATCAATGTCTTTTCACTTAATTGCTTTTATGAAACTAAGAATTTTTCCTCTTCTTTTCATATCAGGAAAATTGATATCTTCCTTAAAGAAACTCAACAGCAACAAAATTGAATTTTAGATCTCAAATTCTACAAAGTTAGCCCAATTGAAGCTAATACTCTAGGTAGAAAGAGATGATATTTTCACACATGAGCACAATTCAATCATTCCGAATCAACTACAATTTTTGGCATCTTATTGGCAATATTTTCTAGTTATCCCAACATGAAGTGTGAACTTGAGGATCGTTTTGACGTATCCTGACGTCATCCCTCCTTAGGACTAAAAAGTCCTTTCCTTCCGTCTGATCTGAGCGCTCTCGGATCCGCACACTTCCCTGTGTTCCCCACTGCCCGCCATGGACAGTTCCCGCTCAGGATAAGGGCTAAACCTGAACTTTTTGCAAAAAATCTGTTATTGTCAAAAGCTATTTTCAGTCTCAGCAATGAGGCGCCCAAGAACAACCCCTTTTTCAAGCTTTAGGAACCCCATTTTCATTTTTTTGCAAAAACCCCTCTTGGATTTGTTGTGCAAAGTCTAGAGGCCCATCACAGTTTTCCTCGCTCCTCGAGGATTCTATATCCATTCAGGCTAAGGATTAAACCTGTCACCTCGCTCCTCGAGGTGTAACCCAAAAACCTTCTGCGAGAGGTCGTCTGTTTTTAGAAAGCTGATTTTAGTCTCAGCAATGAGGCGCCCAAGATCATCCCTTTTCCAAGCTTTAGGGAATCCCTTGATTTTCTCTTCTCGCAAACCCCTTTTGAATTTGTTTGTCCAAATTCCGAAGGCCCCATCATGGTTTCTTCATCCGAGGATTCCGTATGGTCGTCCCTTTCAGGTTAAGGGTTAAACCTGAACCTCGCTCCACGAGGTACCTTCCGTTCAGGTTAGGGTTAAAACCTGAGTCCCATTCCGACAAGATATCCTTTCTAGTCCCATCACCGTTTCCTCGCTCCTCGAGGATTCTGCATCCATTCAGGCCAAGGATTAAACCTGTTGCCTGGCTCCTCGAGGTACCACCCAAACCTTCTGCGAGAGGTCGTCTATTTTTAGAAAGCTGATTTTAGTCTCAGCAATGAGGCGCCCAAGATCATCCCTTTTCCAAGCTTTAGGGAATCCCTTGTTTTTCTCTTCTCGCAAACCCCTTTCAGGATTTGTTCGTCCAAATTCTGAAGGCTCCATCACAGTTTCTTCATCCGAAGATTTCGTATCATCCCCCACTCAGGTCAAGGATTAAAATCTTAAATCTTCTTCTGATGATATGTTCCTTCCTGTCCCATCACGGTTTCTTTGTTTAAAGAGTCTGTATGGTCATCCCTTTCAGGATAAGGGTGAAGGCTGAACCTCGCTCTGCGAGGTACCTTCCTTTCAGGTTTGGGTTAGACCTGAGCTTCGTTTAGACGAGGCAATCCTCCTGTCCCATCATGGCTTTCCCCACAAAAGAATCTGTGCTCGTTGTACATCCATCCAGGAAAGGATCGTCCTTGAGTTTCATGTCACGAGGCATTTCTCTCAAAATGTCCCATCGAGGTCTGCTTATATTCCTCCCCATCCAAATTATCTTGATCTATCTTCGTCCCATCCAGGTTAAGGGCTAAAACCTGAGTCATTCCAAAGGGCTGATCTTGTCTCACCCATGAGACTTGATCAAAATTCTTATCTCTCACCATCCCTAGAATTTTCACCCAAAGTCCCATCACGATTTCCTCATTTCTATCATTCAGTCGTATCATTGTCGAGGATTTCATCCCCCCAGGACCATTCAAGATAAGGTTTCAAGCCCAAAGAGCCGTGTTTTCAAAATAAGTCTTCCACACCCAGCTCGGATCAGCTGACTGGGGCATTTTTCAAAATTTGGAGTGTTTCTTTGCCACTAAGCACGGCTTTCAACCGGCTTAGTAGCAAAGAGGGGTATCTGTGAACACCCCAAATTTTTCAAAATGTTGTAAATATTCCCTTTCTGCCCTTTGTCCCCATTTTCTGGGTAATTGAGTCAGTTTTAAATCTAAATCCCCTTTTGTTTCTCAAAATTTGGTTGAAATTAAATTCATTTTTCATATCTGACTCAATTTCGGATCCAGATCCATTATCAAAATCCAAATCTGAGCTTCATTATCCAATTTTAAATTAAATTCTCAAAATTACCAAAATAATCTTTTGAAAAGCTCAGACACTTCGTCCGGTATCCGTTTGGATCCATCGAGTTGTATTTCTCGATTCGAGGTTTAAAACTCAAACATTTCCTCAAAACCTGGGTCCAAACCCCTTTTCCTGAAGAAATTTTCCCCAAGATGGCCCGAAATTCTTGAGAAAACATTTTTTTAAATATTTCTTAGAAAAATACAAAAATTTAGTGTTTAAACTTTAAATCTTAGTTTTTCTAATACAAAAATACAAAAAAATGAAAAATACAAAAAAATTAGTTTTAATCCTTGTTTTCTTACAAACTTTAGGATTTTATTCTAAAAATACAAAAAAATGGAAAAATCAGGCAAAAAACCAAAGAAATTAGGAAAAACTACGTGGTTTTTGAAAACTTTTGCCGAAAAACTCACCTTTAACCACCTTTTTAAAAAACCTTGAAAAGAAGGCCCTTTTTTGGAAAAACCGATTTTCGATGTTTAAAGGTCGAGTTAGGGTTTTGAAAACCCTAACTCGCCTTCCCCCCTCACTTTCGCCTCTCTCCCTCCATGGCCGACCACCCCCATGTGCATCCTTCATCCTTCAGCCATCCGATCCCCAACGACCTCCTCCTCCTTCATTCATCACGAACGAACTCACTGACTTCTCTCATCCCTCAAATCGGCACCCTCCGATCCATGGCTGGAAGCGATCCACCCTTCATCTCTAACGGAAGAGGCTTCTGGAGCTTTCTCTTCCTCCCCTTTAAAAGGGAAGCCATCCCTCACACTGGGGGGACGACGGATTTTCTCGAGCATCCTCTCAACAATACCTATCATCCATCGGCATTCATCGATCAACAGAAGCTCCTAATCTGTTGTTTGTAACATTATGATCACTTTTTTTTTCTCCTTTTTTTTCATCCCCTTTTAATATCATAGGATATTTTAAGTAACCGATCCTTCTCATAAGGTTTTTAGGCGCTTCATCCAGTTCTGTATTGTATCTGCATCGGATTCAACTCAGTACCCAGATCGTCTCCTCAGTTCAAAATTTCTCTTCTACCAGATTTGTTCACCTCCCTATTATAACCTACCATAGGAGGCCTTTATCCTTATTGCATGGCAGAGGATGAATGCTCTCCAGGACAATTTCAGTTTCAATCCACCCCCCCCCCCCCCTCGTTCATGGTGATAAGCCTTGAAGATTTTCCGCAGTTAAGAAATGCCCAGTTGCAGAGAAGTGGACCGTGTTGCTCAGTTATCTCAGATTGGCAAATGCCAGGTTCAATGGTTATGAGATCATGGTGACCGCATCAAAGGTGGTGATCACATCAGCAAGTGCCTTGTTTGAAGCCATTTTCCCTTGGGTAACCTGTGCAAACTTTGGACCACTATGTCGTATGAGGGAGTTCTGATTTGAATGGAGTTTTTTTTTTTTTTCTCAGACTCATATTATTTCAATAGATCGATCTCTCTAGATAAGGTCCTCCTTTTGATATATATTATAATATTTGTGCCTACTTCACATGTTCTATGAAAATTTATTATTATTGCATTGTTCTGGTTGCATCTCTGAGGATTTGGGATCCTACTTCAAAAAAAAAACCTGACTCTCATCATTTTTGGATATCTCAGTTGTTTAGTTAATTTACTGAATGTTATCAACCCATACATGGCTTCCATCCTCATTTGCAACATTACAGCCGTTAGCAGTACTTCCAGTACTCATACTATGCCAATAGTAGAGTCATTTATGTAGCTTATCTTTGTTAAATCCATGAAGATATTGCGCAGGAAAATTTCACTACGTTGTTAATTTGACTAAAATCTTTTACAAGGGCCAAATTGCAAGCCTGGTTGCAGCAATCAGGTACGAACCCTCCACCGATTGAAGTTCTCATGTGTGTTATGTATATTTGATTGGTGCCTTTTAGCTGGTATGAAGGTTAATATTGCCCTATCCCCTGTAAATAGGGCTATCTGATTTTGGCACCTGTGTTATTAAAGTCATCAGAGCATTTTGCAGCCACATCTCTGCATTTTTTTTTCTTTTCTCTTCCTCTTTTTACCATTGCATCCCTTATAATCACCAATTAGTTTAGAATCAAATTGCTCATTGAGATATCATTACCAAACGTAGGTTATTTACTTATCCACTGGTTGGAGGTTCATGAATCTTGGTGGGTATTCTATGGTGCTAGTTCATGAACATCAGCATCAATCGTAATACATTATCATCATGGTGTTACTGTTATGATTTGGGCTATGTAGGGCACAGAGTTTGACTCCAGAATTTTCAGGTCGTATCATTGTTATCCTGTGTAGCAGCATGCCTTGCCAAAACCTTTATCTTAAATTTTTGTTTGACACTGAGATTGCCATAAAGAAACCATATAGCAGGGGCGCTTCACTAAAAGCTTAGTTGTGGATCTGTCAAGTAACAACGAGAATCTGAAGATGTCATTTAGTTCCCATGATGAGAACCAGACAAACCAAAATCCCGTGACCACCGCCCAACTGGCTCCTGTGGGTTGATTCACTCGTTTTATTCAAATACACTATTCAGCCACAAGAATAGGTCTTGTGTGGTCTCACCATTTCATCTGTCAACTCCATTTAATCCCTATGGTTTATTACTAAATTTTCCTCTTTTTCCTTCTTTTTCTGAATGTCATTGCTAAACTTTGGAACCAGTTTTCATCTCCTATTGCTTCACATCAAGTGTTCTAACCATAGTCCATCAAATTTACAGTAATTGATCTTGTTGGTAAATACAACTGTAAGGTTGGGTCACTCAAAATTTTATGAATTGATGGAAGTCTCTCCATATCTGCTAGGATTCACTTTGAAGCATTTGCGAAATAGGAATCACGTGTTTGCTTACCTGAATTTCAAGACTCAGCTCAACAGCAGTAGCTCCATCAGTACTTTAAGTGTGATTCCTATGAAACCTGTGGAAATAGCAAGGAGAGTTCACAATGGTTAGCAGAAGTCCTAGTATGACCTTAGTTCTGAATTACAATGTTCATTGTTGCACAACTACATTCACTGCAGCACCTATCTTCTGAAATTGCCAATTTGTTATGTTGCACCATGGATCCGCTGTCACCTTAACCTATTTGAAATGAATATGTTGGCTGAAGGTAAATCATTGTTGATTGGTTTACGGCTAAAAGGTTCATAAGTCTGCTCTTACAGGAAAATCCCCTGGTTTGCTAGAAGAGATTTTAAATTGTTATGAAAATACACACTGAAGTCATTAAGCCAATCACTGAATTTTCGGTGGCAAAATGTATAGACATTTCACTTGAAATCATATCTTTTGTTTTGTGGCTGTATGTCGGTCATATCCCGGCACCTCCCATTCCTTCACAACTACAGCAGTGCTAATCACTGCTGTAGCTTCCTTGCATTTACAGCAGTGTCAAACACTGCTGTAATAATTGTTTGCATCTATGTTAAGCATGGTGGTAATAGTTTTATGCATCCACAGCCATTCTCTGAGTTGCTATAGCTTCATACCTCCTACAGCAACTCAGTGAATTGCTGTTAGTCACCCCCTTTAGTCTTCGTAAAGTGCACTATGTCACTTCACATATATATAGCACATCTTTCACTTTGTCCACTGCACCTCATCCATAGATATATGTATGGCCTCGGGTAGACAAACGCAGATCCTCATTTAATCTAAGGCATTGTATATGCCTTTCCCATATGGGACTTCATTAGCCTTAGGCAGATAAATACCTCTTTTCCATTTAGCTTAAGGCATTTCATATGCCTTTCCATATGAATTTTAGATTAGCATTTTGGGTATATATCCTCCATTGGAATAGGCATAAGCATGTACATCTGCATTTTCAGTGAAATATCTTCCATTTCTTTATATATTTACATGGTGCTAATCTAGGTGCATTTCAGGAGAATATTGGAGTTGTTAATTCAATTTCATGTATTATAACAGTTAGATCTTAATGAAAATTTACATTTCCTGTTTTAGATAGAATGAATGAGCATCGTAAATATCATGAAATTATTATCCTTTATGCATTTTTCCTTTATTTTTCAAAATCTCACAATGGTGAAACACGAATGGCACGTGCACCATTTCGTAAGAGGTAAATTAATCCTAAGTTGATGATCCATATCAATGGCCATAGTCAGGGAGTGGACAAAACTTAGTATTTTTATCTTTTTCAAAATAACATCGGATCCACACTGGATCCGTTTTTCAAAATTCATCATATTTTCATTAAATATTTTTCTTTTATCAGAATTTAACTTAAAATTAATTCAAAATATATACAATTGGCCATAGTCAGGGTATATTGAGAATTAATTTCATTTTAAATTCTATAAAAGCACCAAATGTGTTTCATTCTTCACCTGAATTTAAATATAGATTATTATATAATATATTCAATGACCATAGTCAAGGATGTATTATATCTTCAATCTTATTTTAAATTCATTTAAAGAATGAAATAGCTTTTCAAAGTCCAATTCAAAATTCTTCAAATTCATTCATCACTTAGGATAGATTTGCATCATATTTTCAAAATGTCTTTTTCAAAAACTCCAAGTAATGTAAATACCTTCCTCAATCTATCTTCAATCCTTCTCAAATCCAATTCATTCTTTTAATTTCCAAAATTCTATTCCATTTTCAAGTCTCAAAGTTCAAACTAACTTTGAGATTTCAAACTCATTTTATATTCAAATCAGATTTCAAAGTTCAATTTAACTTTGAAATTCCAAATTCATTTATATTCCAAATCAAATCCAAAAGGTCAAATTAACTTTGAGATTCCTTCCACCTTCATTTCAAATTCCAAATTCAAAAATTCAAGGTCTAAATTGACTTTGAAATTTGTTTGTATATTCAAATTCTAAATTTCAAGTTCAAATTTTAATTTTTGATTCATCTTCTGAATTTAAACCCAAATCCATTTTAGGATCCAAGATTCAATACTCATATTGGATCTCAGACTTCAGATCCAATTCCTCTTTAGGATCCAGACTCCAAATTTCACTTTGGATCTAAGACTTCAGATTCAAAACCATCTTAGGATCCAGAATCCAATCTCACCTTGGATCTTAGACTTCTGATCCAAATCCATCTTAGGATCCAGAGTCCAACTCTACATGGGATCTCAGACTTCAGATCCAGTTTCTCCTTAGGTTCCAGAATCCAATTCTACATTGGACCTCAGACTTCAAGATCTGAATCCATTCCAAGATTCAGAATCCAACTTTCATTCCCAAGTCCAACTTCTTTTCAAAACCAATTCATCTCCAGATTTCAAATCCAAAACATTCCTTAAATCCATCTCTATTTTTTACCATTTGGATCCCTCAGATCTATTCTAAATTTCAAACTTCAAAAATCTAAATTTAAATTTATCTCAAGCATTTCCTGTCCTTTCCTAAATTCAAGTTCAAAATCCATTTCTGACTATTGAAAATTCATTCCCCCTCATTTATTCTTCCAAAATTCGAAATTACTTCAAAGACTTAGAACTTCTCTGATCTATCTCAAGTTCTAAGTTAGATTCAATCATTTCTTCATTCTCTTACCAAGCTCATCTCAGAATACTTGGAAATTTCCAAAAACATCTTTGAAAAGAGCATACATCCTCGCATTGCACAAACATGATTCTTTGTGCATTTAGAGTTAGAATAAAACCTTAGATTATATTTAGGCAAAGCAAAAGGCATAGATTCGATCCTTGGTTTGATTACCCCTGGTAAAGGCGCCAGGAACGGTCGAATCTTGTACCGACGAGCGAATCCCGTCTCTCCATCTTCCCGCAACATTTTCAAAACGAAGGCGAGTAATTTTCTAAATATTTTTAAATCAAGGTCAAGTGAAAATCCGCAAAAGAGTTCCTCGTCTCTCTCTTTCTTTTTCTCTTTTCTCCTCTCTTTCTTTTCTCTCTTTTATTTTCCTCCCTTCAAAAAGGAGGAAAATAGAGGTTAGAAAAAGGGAAAGAGAAGGAAGAGAGAGAAACCACCAAAGAGGAAAAATTTTGCGATGATCACAGATCTCAGACTTTAGATCCACAATCCGTTTAGGATCCACAACGCACTTCCACTTTGGATCTCAGATTTCAGATCCTAAATCCATTTTAAGATCCAATTCCATTTCCAATTTTAGATTTCAAATCCAATTCCACCCACAGATCACGTCTGAATTTCTTAAATTCATCTCTAGTTTTAAATACCATTTCTCAGATCCATTCTAAATTTCAAACTTCAAAATTTAAATTTAATTCCATCTCAAGTATTCATTTCCTTTCCTAAATTCAAGTTCAAAATTCAAAGTCCATTTCTGACTTTGAAACTTCATTTCCTTTCATTTCAAAGCTTCAAGTCATTCTTTCTCAAAAATCAAGATTTATACTTCCAACTCTGATTATCTTAAAAGTCTTAGAACTTCTCTGATCTATCTCAAGTACTAAGTTAGATTCTAGCATTCAAAAACATTTCTTCACTCCATTATCAAGTTTTTCTCAGAAAACTTGGAGATTTCCAAATCATTTTTTCAAAAGAAGCATACATCTTCTGCATTGCACAAGCATGATTCATTGTGCATTTAGAGTTAGAATAAATTCTTAGATAATATTTAGGCAAAACAAAAGGCATAGATTCGATCCTTGGTTCGATTACCTCTGGTAAAGGCGCCAGGAACAGTCGAACCTCGTACCGACGAGCGAATCTCGTCTCTCCATTTTTTCCCGCAATATATTTCAAAACGGAGGCGAGTTAAATTTCTAAATATTTTCAAATTAAGGTCAAGTGAGACCGCGCAAAAGGGTTCCTCTCCTCTTCTTCTTTTCTCTTCTCTCTTTCTTTTTCTTTCTTTTATTCTTTTCCCTTCAAAAAGGAGGAAAGTAGAGGTTAGAAGAGGAAAAGAGAAGGAAGAGAGAGAAAACCCGAGAGAGGAAATTTTTTGCAATGATCACAGTTTTGGCGACCGTGATGGGACTCGTCTTCGTCCGATTGAATCTATGCCTTTGCTTTGCTTTTATATAATCTAAGTCTTTATTCTAACATATGTCAGCTACATTTTCATGCAAACCTTAGGGGCCTAGACTCTGTCCTAAGCTGACATTATTTTGCATATAGGATCTAAGTATGGTTTGGTAGGACTATATTGAGGAGATTATTCCATGTTCACAATAGACTTAGGTCTTAAATACAACTCTCCTCAATTCTAGGGATTGAATGCAAACAATGTATGCAAGTGTATGCTTCTATTCATTTAAAATCTATCTCTTTAGGACTTGCATTAGAGCCATCTGATTTCTTGCATGTTGAGCATATTTTTGAAAACCTCCTTACCTATATTGTCCCAGTCTTCACGTTGCTGGGCTGTCTCACTGAACCATAGTTCGGGAGAGAGCCTCACAACTGGACCACTTATTTGGGTTCACGCCCTCCTACGACGTACCTAAGGGCCATAGTCCGAGGTATATCAGTTGGTGCTCAAGGATGTTGGGAAGCCATTACCTTAGAACCGAAGAGATATCTTTATATGCCACGTACTTCGAGCTTCGGCTTGAGTATATCGGCGTACCTTGATTGGAAACAGATGATATAAATCTTAGAGGTAGGATTAAGGTCCTATCAGCCATTTCAAATATTGCATATAGAGTCAGCTCTAGGGAGTGCTGTTTGCACATCCTTGCTTGTATATCTGTGATTGTGTGATATTTTATATCTTCTTTATATTTTCCAAAACCCTGGGTATATATTTCAAAATTTCCTCTTTGTTTTTAAAACCCAGGTGTACTTTTCTTTCTTTTCTTCTTCTTCTAAAAATTTCTTCAAAATTTCTTCTGATCCTGCCTGCAAGTTTTTCAAAATTTAAATCTTTACCATTTATTCTCAAATTCCATTTTTCCTCTTATTTTTATCTGATTTTATATTCTTGTTTATATTTTCATAAAAATCTCTTTCTGTCAAGAGATATCCTTTTCAAAATGGTATTTTCTTTCATATTTTTAGTTGGTTACTCTCCCTCGTAGAGTAAACAACACAATTGTCACAAATTTTGTGGTGACTCAATCCCTAGTAATGGGATACAAGTTTTTAGATTTCAACCTAAATCCTTCCTCTTGTCAAAACTTCTCCAAAAAGTTTCTTTGGTCTAAAAACCTCCACTTTCCTCCACAGAGAAAGCACTGATATTCAAAAATGGTTCAGACCAGAGCTGGAAATGAAACAGTTCCTCAACATAGCGACAGTGAGGCGGAAGGGATGAGCTCTCCTAAATCAATCAGGGGACAGGGTTAGAAAAGGAAGGATGACATCGACCCCGCTATGTATGATATGTTCCAAAAGATGCTGGCAAGAATGATGTCAGAGCAAGCCGAGGCCAAAATGAAAGAGGCAGTTCCTAAAAGGAAACTGAAGAAAAAGCCTGTAAAAAAGCAAGTCAGAATCATCAGGAAGAAGATATAGCCGGACACTACTTCGGAAGAATCAGAGTCAGTCGAGGAAGAATCAGTAGCGGAAGAGCAGATCGTCTACAAACAAAATCTTCCGAGACAGTCCGTAAAGATAGCTGCAGAAGAGCCTGAATCCGTCAACAAGCCCAAGTCTGGGGCTCTAGCAGAGGACCTGATGAACAAGCAGATGAAGGAGATGAATCGAGCAATTAAAGACATTCAAGCCAAGGGTAAGGGCAAGCAGACCTACACTGGCGAAGATTTTTACGATGGTCTAGATTGGGACGATAACCTGAAGAACCTCCCTCATAAATTTCTCAAATTTGACGGGACTGGAAACCCTAAAGCCCACTTAGCCACCTTTTATGCAGAATGTTGCCGCTTCAGAAAGGATAATAGGGCTTTATTCATCTGTTTTCCCCGCAGTTTAGAAGGTGTAGCAGCCAGGTGGTATGTCGATCACATCAATCCTATCGAACTACAAGAGTTCGATAAAGTGGTAAATTTGTTCATTGAGCGCTTCCTATTCAACACTGAAGTTTCACCTACGCTCAATCACGTTTACAACCTAAAGCAGAATGAGACTGAAAGAGCAGGAGAATTCATCCACAGGTGGAGAAGCACCTGCAACAAGATGAAAGTTCCCATTCCAGAGGAGCATGCATTGCAAATAATCCTCAGCAATTTCTCTCAACCCCTAAGAAGCCTCATTGCCACTTCTCCAGCAAAATCCTTTATCAAATTAATTAAGCGAGCCGAATGGCTCGAGGCAGGAATAGAAAGCGGGCTTTATGAGGGCATGCCTCTGACCAAAAATATCCAGGACCAGAGGAAGAAAGCGCAGTTCACTCATGCAGCTGATGCCTCTGGCAATGATCATGACAGCAACAGAAGAAGCAGAAATGACACCAAGAATGGCCAAAACCACGACGCAGCTCAAAGGGAGAAGTCTTCCAAGCAGAATAACAAGCCGTCTCAGTCTAACTTTCCGCAGAAAGAAAAGATAAAGCGTGAAGGTTGGAGTAATGATCGTGAGTTCACTTCTCTGAAGCAAACGCTTGAAGAAGCCCTTGAATTCATGCTGGCCAAAAGATTGGTTAAACTCCCAAAAGTCGCAGATCCTCCCACGGTCATGGGAAGGTTCACAAATCAATTCTGCAAGTTCCATCGAGCAGTGGGGCATGACACCGATCACTGCTCCGTCTTCAAAAATATTGTTTAGGATTACGTCGACAAGAGTCTCTTTGTTGAAGACGAAGAGGAAGACGAGCTAGCCATCATGACCAAGTCTCTCCCCGACTACTCAGAAGACTGAAGATGCCAGAATTCTCCTACTTTTCTTCCCTTTTGCCAGTCGCCTAGTAGAGGCTAGTCAGCCCAATCCTTTTATGACCTTTTTGTCAAAATACTTGTAAATATTTCAGTTCTTTGTTATCAGTTTTGCCCATCATTGAAATGTCAATTTTCCTTTATATCTCTGATATCACAATACTTCCTTCCTCTGCCACATAGGGGCATTTTTTTTTGAAAATCTATATTTCAAAAATCTCTTTATCGGCTTCTATTAAAACCACATTTTTTCTGTTCTTTTCAGAATGCAGAACCAATCCTGACATCATTCATGAGAGAAATGATATTACATATGAGGGCTTTTCAAAAATCATGAAATTTCAAAAAGTCTTCATTATGACCAAAGAGTTCAAATATTCTTTGGTCCAACCTTTGTCAAAAATCAACCCTCGTGTTGATCATGTTTTCAAAAATAGGTTTTCGAACCATTGCGTTGAAAGATCAACCCTTGTGTTGGTCTTATCTTCCAAAAATAGGTCTCAAATCTTGTGTTGATCATATTTTCCAAAAGTGGTTTTTTAAACCGTCACATTTAAAGATAAACCCTTGCGTTGATCTTATCTTTAATGGGTTATAAATCATCATATTCAAAGATCAATCCTTGCATTGGTCTTATCTTCCAAAACGGGTTTTAAATCATTATATTCAAAGATCAACCTCTCTGTTGGTCTTATCTTCCAAGATTGGTTTTTAAACATTATCTTCAAAGATCAACCCTTGTATTAATCTTATTATCAATTTCGAACTATTATTTTTAGAAATCAGATCTATTGTTGATCTTCTTCTTCAAAAAATAGGTTTTCAAAACTATTGCCTTCAAAAATTAACCCTCATGATGATCTCTCATGTTTGATATAAAGGATCAGATCTCGCGCTGATCATTCTTCTTGTGGTGAATTTTCTTCCCCCAAAATGATTTCTCATTTATCTTTTAAATAAACATTTTCCTTTCAAAAGATCCCATATGCAGGCAGGATCAGAAAAACTCCTTTTCCTCAAATCTTATAAATTTTTAGTTAATTTTTGGTATCTTTATCTGTTTCATTCATTTTATTCATATTTTATCAAGTTTACATCAATTTTATCAAGTTTTATCAAGTTTATCAATATTTTCTCAAATTCTATTAAATTTTATCAATTCTTTTACCCTTTCAGGTTAAGGGATAAACCTGATGCCTCTTTCCCATGAGGTATTTCCTTTACTCTTCTTCCCGCTTAGGTTAAGGGATAAACCTGACCCTCGTTGTCTGTGGTGTTCCCATTCAGGATAAGGGATAATCCTGAAACCCCTCGTAGGAGCAATAACGCTACCTATGAGGATTCTTTTGTAAATACAAGTTTTGTCAATCTTTGTTGGTTTTCTAGATTTATATTGATTTTCCTTCGTTAAATTTCCTTAAATCCTATTCTTTTTCCCATTCAGGATAAGGGAAAATCCTGAAACCCCTCGTAGGAGCCACAACGCTACCTATGAGGATTCCTTTGTAAACACAAGTTTTCATCAATCTTTATTGATTTTCTAAATTTATATATTTCTCTTCATTAATTCTCCTTAAATTTTATTCTTTCCCCTTCAGGATAAGGGATAATCCTGAAAACACCGACAATCATTCTTGCTCAATTCATATGTATCTTAAAATGTCGGTGTCCCCTTTTTTTTCTTCAAATCTCCGCCAGAAAACCCAATACTCATATTGGGGCATTTTTGAAAAATCCAGTACTCATACAGGTAAGCCTAGCGCTCGTGCTAGTGTCTGGCTGACCGATCAGTTAGCCTCTCAGGATCAGTCTTTGCACTGACCCTTCACCAAAAAAAATCAAATCTCTAAATCCAATTTTTACCTTCGGGTTATTCAAATCTCAAGCCTTCAGGTCACAATCTTCCCTCAATTTTTCCTTAAAAATCTGCTAGCCTTCTTCTATCCCTTCTCATCAATTCTCCTTTGAAATTCGAGTTTCGACTCAAACTTCCAACTCTTTCCTTGAGATTCGAGCTTTGACTCGAATTTTCCAGCCTTCCTTTGAAGATTTAGGTCTTAACTCAAGTATTCTTTCCTTCAAAAAATCTGAACTTTCAAAGTTTTCCTTCAAGATTTGAGCCCTGACTCGAATTTTCTTGCTTTCCTTCAAAGATTTGAGTTTTAAATTTTCTTGCCTTCAATAAATAAACTTTCAAGTTTTCCCTTGAGATTCGAGCCCTGACTCGAACCTTCCTGCTTTCCTTCAAAAATTTGAGTTCTATCTCGAGTTTTCTTGCCTTCAATAAAGAAATTTTCAAGTCTTCCTTCGAGATTCGAGCCCTGACTCGAATTTTCCTACTTTCCTTCGAAAATTTGAGTTTTTATCTCAAGTTTTCTTGCCTTTAATAAATGAACCTTCAAAGTTTTGATTCGAGCCCTGACTCGAACTTTTACTGTTTTCCTTCGAAAATTTGAGTTTTATCTCGAGTTTTCTTGCCTTCAATAAATGAATTTTCAAGTTTTCTTTGAGATTCGAGCTCTGACTCAAACCTTCCAGTTTTCCTTTGAAGACTCGAGTTTCAACTCGAATTTTCCTGTTTTCCTTATAGAATCCGAGTCTCGATTCGGTTGGTCTTTCAAAACCAACTTTTAAGTTAGGCTTACTTTCAAAATCCAGTCTTATGCCAAGCTTGCCTTCGAAACTTTAAATTTAAATTTTACCTTCAGAATTCAGCCTCGTGTTGGATTCTTCCCCAGAATCCCACTGATATGTCAAGATTCAATATTAAGCAAAGGTTTTGTCATCAAGGATTTCAGGAATATCTTGCCAACTTGCCATAAAATAGTTGTTAATCTCAAAATTATATAAAGAATTTCCTCAAATCTCCTTAAGTATTCCTTCCAAAAGGGTGAAGCTTCTGTGAAGAAAGGCTCAAACTCCAAATTTTCTGTTGATCAACCAAGAGGATGAAGAAAAATCTTCGACATGACCGGCGAAAGAAATATTCAATGATGTTGAAAAGCCATAAATGAGTTGATATTGATCATAGCTATGGCACATCCTTAAAGATTATTCTTTGACAGTAAGACAATGGAAATATCCTCGGCAGTCAGAAAAGAACCTTATCAATTCATGTCTCCTCAAGTCAGCTAAGCTGCAAATCAAATATCCGCAAAAGGGATCTCTCAATTGTCGTCAAGATGAAGGTGAATTAAGCGAGTAGACCCCCAGGGACAAAGAAGATTTGAAACATCTCTAAGATGATGGAGTTTGTGACAGATCCTTCCAGGGAAAGTTCGGATCACCGTCGAGATGAAGGTGGATGTGATGAGCCCACCGACAAACCCTAAAAGATATTTGATTTCTGCTATCACCTAAAGACCTTTTTTTTTGAGCCAATATCACGTATAATCCCTGAGAAAATAAAGGATCGGAACATCTCCAAGATGAAGGAGTTTATGACGTACCCTTCCGTGAAAAGAGAGAAAAGTTAGGACATCTCCAAAATGAAGGATGATGTAAAAGCCCAAGAAAGCCCCATGACTCAAAAGAGTGCAAAAAGATCATCATGGGAAAATGCCCAGGATATCAAACAGCCCAAACTGCAAAGGATCTTCTTTATCTATGTAAAATTCTTCTATCAATATATTCTCATTTAATTACTTTTATGAAGCTAAGAATATTTCCTCTCCTTTCATATCAAGGAAATTGATAGCATCCTTGACGAAAACCAACAACAAAATTTGACTTTGATCCTAGATTCTATAGAGTTAACCTAGTTGGGGGTAATACTCTAGGTGGAAGAGGGAACATCTTTCAAAAGTGCTTACCTTCAATTACCTTGAAACAACTATAAATTTTATCATTTTGGCAAAATTTTTCTGCTTTCCTGATTAAGAAATAAGAACTTGACATCTGTTTTGATACATATTGGTGTTGCCTTCCTCGTCTTTCGCTTTGTCGAGAGACTCGCCTTCTCCTTGATAAAAGGATCGCCTTCCTCGTCTTTCGCTTTGTCGAGAGACTCGCCTTCTCCTTGATAAAAGGATCGCCTTATTCGTCTTTCGCTTTGACGAGAGACTCACCTTCTCCTTGATAAAAGGATCACCTCATTTGTCTTTCGCTTTGTCGAGAGACTCGGCTTCTCCTTGATAAAAGGATCACCTTACTCGTCTTTCGCTTTGTCGAGAGACTCGCCTTCTCCTTGATAAAAGGATTGCCTTCCTCATCCTTCGCTTTGTCGAGAGACTCGCCTTCTCCTCGATAAAATGATTGCCTTCCTCGTCTTTCGCTTTGATCGAAAGACTCGCCTTCTCCTTGATAAAAGGATTGCCTTCCTCGTCTTTCGCTTTGATCGAAAGACTCGCCTTCTCCTACATAAAAGGATTGCCTTCCTCGTCTTTTGCTTTGATCGAAAGGCTCGCCTTCTCCTTGATAAAAGGATCGCCTTATTCATCTTTTCGCCTTGATCAAAAGATTTGCCTTCTCCTTATTAAAAGGATTGTCATCTTCACATTTCACATTTTTCCTTCTCCTTGCTAAAAGGATTGCCTTCTTCATATTTTACATTTTGCCTTCTCCTTGCTAAAAGGATTGCCATCTTCATATTTCATATTTTACCTTCTCCTTGCTAAAAGGATTGCCATCTTCATTGCTAGCTTCATATTTTGCTTTCACCTTCTCCTGTCCAAAGGATTTGCCCTCTTCCAACTTTCGCCTTGTCAAGAGATTCATCTCCTTGATAAAAGGTTCGCCTTATTCATCTTTTACCCCATCGAAAGATTCACCTCCTGTCACCTTATTCATTGTTCATTTTGTCGAAAGAATTACCTCACATCTCCTCATTTTTTCATCTCTCACTTTCCCAGAAGAGTTGCCTCATTCAGCTGAAGTATCTCTTCTGTCCCATCACGGTTTCAAGAAATCCGTATGGTTATTTCCCACTCAGGTTAAGGGTCAAAACCTGTAGCTTCCTGCGAGAGGTCATTAAATTCAAAAGCTGATTTTGTCTCAGCAATGAGACATCCAAGTTCATCCCTTTTTTTCAAACTTTAGGGAACCCCATTTACTCCTTTCACAAAACCTCTTTCGGATTTGTTCGTCCAAAACTCCGAAGGTCCCATCATGGTCTCTTCACTCGAGGATTCCGTATGGTCGTCCCCTTCAGGTTAAGGGTTAAGCCTGAACCTCGCCCCTCGAGGTATCTTCCTTTTCAGGTTTTGGTTAAACCTGAATCTCGTTCCAATGAGTTTCCCTCGTTTCGACGAGGTGTTTTCCTCCAGTCCCATCATGGTTCTTCCCATCAAGGAATCCATGCTTTGTATATTCATCCAGGATAGGATCTTACTCGAGCTTCATCTCATGAGGCATTTTCCCAAAAATGTCCCATCAAGGTCCTCATATATTCCTTTCCCCATTCAGGTTATCTGGAGATACTTTTGTCCCATCCAGGTTAAGATCAAAAACCTGAGTCGTTCCAAAAAGCTGATCTCGTCTCACGAGACTTGATCTAAATTCTTATCTTTTCACCACTTCGGGATTTTCACCCAAAGTCCCATCTCGATTTCCTCATTTCTATTCAGTCATATCATTTTCGAGGATTTCATCTCTGCCAAGCCATTCAGGATCAAGTTTTAAGCCTAAAATCATGTCTTTGAAATAAATTCTTCCACATCCAGTTCAGATCTGCCGACTGGGGCATTTTTTTTCAAAATTTGGTGTGTTTCTTTGCCACTAAGCTCGGCTTTCAACCAGCTTAGTAGTAAAGAGGGGCATCTGTGAACACCCCAAATTTTTCAAAATCTTTTAAATATTCCCTTTTTGCCTCTGATATCATTTTCTGAGCAATTGAGCCACTTTTAAATCTAAATTCCAGTTTTACTAAAATTAAATTCATTTTATATGTCTGACGTGATTTCGGATCCGGATCCATTGTCTAGATCCAAATCTGAGTCTCGTTGTCCAACTTTGAAATTAAAATTACAAAAAATACAAAAAATAATTTTTAAAATAGCTCAGACAGTCCCTCCAACATCCGTTTCGATCCATCATATTGTATTTCTCGATTCAAGTTCCAAAACTTGAACATTTTCTCAAAACTAGGGTCCGAACCCATTCTTCTGAAGAAATTTTCCCAAAATGGTCGGAAATTCTCAAAAAAATACTTTTGTAAATATTTCTCAGAAAAATACAAAAAAAATAGTGTTTAATCTTTGTTTTCTCGTAAAATCTTAGATTTTCATTCCAAAAAAACAAAAAAATAAAAATATTGAGAAAAGAAAAAAAAATCAGAAATAAATGAAGGAAATTTCAAAACTGGTTTTTTGGAAACCCGTTTTTGAAAAAAAAAAAAACAACTTTTTAAAGAGGCCCCTTTTGTGAAATAACTTTATTTTTTAAGAGTCGAGTTAGGGTTTTGAAAACCCTAACTCTCACCTTCTCCCTCTCACACCCTTAAACCTCCATGGCCGATGGCCCCTCTCCATAGCCTTCCGGAAGCACCCATGTGCCTCCAACCACTTCTCGAAGCCTCCAGCCATCCATCGCCAACAGCGCCATCTTCAGCCTCTCATCCCCCAACTGAATCCTCCTCCTCTCCCTTTAAGAGAAGCACGCATGGGCCTCTTCTCCCCATCCGTTATCACCCTACCATCGCACCCTTCTCTTCGGAACATCCGCGCTTCACCCCTCCACGTGATCTTCTCAATGCTTCTCTCTTGAAAATTTTCTTTTCTTCTTCTATTTTCCTTTCTTCTTCCCCCGGTTTCCCTTTGCCGATCAATCTTCAGAGCTTCGCCATAGCTACAGAGTATAGGAGACGCCTCTCCTCCTTCAATTTAAACAGGACAATCTGGTAAAAGCCTTCCCCCCCCTTTTTAATCAGAAAAGGGATTAGGAAAGGCCCTTCTTGACTCCTACAGCAATCGGGTAAGCCATCTATATCCTTCATCTCTACTGTTCTCCACAAAATTCCTGTCAAGCTTCCTTGTTTTTTATTTTCCTTTATTTCGTTTTCCCCTATTTGATGCACCCCTGGCAGTGTTGAGTTGCTCATGCAACATCAACCTACCTCTGTGCAATAATAACGAAACAGTTGTTCCCACAATCCCTTTTCATGTTTATTGATTTTTTTTCTGATTTTCATTGCACCATCTATTTATACTCAGTGTCTCATTTGCATTGCAGTTTCTCTTTTTTTATATACCTATGTTCATTTCGATCACGAGATTTATATTGGGTTCTCAAATTCTCTTTTGATGGGAATCAATGATGCTTCTCAACAACATCATAGATTCATCGGACTTTAAATTTCAATCTATACCTCAATTTAACAAACTCTTCTTTCAGGTTTCAACTTTCCCTTTTTATTTTTTTATTTTTATTTTTCTTTTCTCTCTGCATTACTGTATAAAGTTTATGCCCCGTCCTTTTAATTTCATCAACATTAGCCCAGCTTTTATCTTTTTCTTTATTATTTGATTTCCAATTCATGGTTGGTTCTTTATTTACCATTTGATTTCCTGTTTTCATTTCATTACTGTCTTTTGTATTTAATTTCCCACTTGACGATAATGATCTGCAAATTCGGTTCATTCAACATCCATGTTCGGGTTTGTTTCCTCCCTAGCCTTGTCTGTTGGGTCGTCTCCATCTCATGCATGTGTAGTATCTTCGTCGCTTGATGAGCATCAACTGCTAAGTACCGACCTCTGACATGGATCGAAATCCGCGAGAATTGATTCATCGCAGGCTAATAAAAGCCATTGATGCAGTGACCCTCTATAGTAGGGTAATGTCCTAGCATTTATATCCATTAGACCTCAGGGCATGTGGAGTTCAATAAATCTATCCTCAATCCGATGCCTAGAGATTTGGTAAATCTTGTTCATTCTTTTCTGTATCACAAATGTTCTATCATTGTTGCTTTAGCTTTGGTTTCTGTGATGTGGCTGAAGGTAAAATCTCAGCAATAGAAAGCCATATTAAGATTCCTGCAGGTTTTTACCAACATGCCTTGCTTTGAAGGGATATTATAAGACGACAATCTCCTTGAATGTTTTGTGTCTAAGGAGATGAAAAAAAAATCTCACAGATTTCTTTTATTCTCTTTTTTTTTTGCTTTCTCTTCTTCTTCTTCTCTCTTTCTTATTCTTTTCTTTCTTGAAATCCTAATATCCAAATTGTGTACATTTCCTCTAGTCTGACTTCATGGTTGTATATACAGTTAAATTGGCAGTGGTTAAGAAAGAAATTGAAGAATTTTAACATTTCAGATTTGTAAGTATTAGCTCTTCCACCATATTTCTTTTTAGTATGTTATGAATATGTAAAACCTGCTAGATTCTCCACTTAATGTTCTACCTAATTTCAGGGACTTTTTTTATGTTAACCAAATGCGATTTGTCAGGCTTATTGGTTTAAATTGTTTTCGTTGTGCGTCACTATCTTATGCAAATTCCATTGTAGATTGGTAGAATCTGTTACTACTTGGTGCCAGAAACCGACATCTATGTACGTTTCCTGACAGTGAAAGTAATTTCCATAGTCACTACAATGAAAGTTTGTTGTTTGGCTTGGGTAAGGAGTCCATTTCTGGACTACAGGATTGAAACAAGGATAATTGGGTTCTGACCGACCCTTTCAGTCTTTGCAACTAGATCTGGTTAGAAATCACCTTCAGCAGATTGCCATGTAATACAGTAGGGGAACTCCTTGCGTGGGTCTGATCTTTCGGAAATATGAGACTTCAAGATCACTATCAGCACACAAGTTAAGTTCGAGGTTGAAATTTCGCTCCCTTTTGAATATGGGGGATTGAAGTCAATAATGGAAAACGTGTTGCCATACATTCTAGGATTATGTCTCTCACCACTTAACAGTTAGGTGATACATCTTTAAGTGTCATGCATTCAACTTAAAAATTAGGCATCAGGGTGTTCATCGTTTTATTTCCATTTTCTAGTAAATAAAACCACTCTCGATTTTGCTGTGGAATCAGTTAGAACAGCTAAGGAAAAAGGAAAAAGTTGGGCTTCTGAATCGGTTTCACCAGAAATCTCTGCTATGAAAAAGAAGAAAAAAAAATCTTGTTTATCTAACCCAAGATCAAGTCTTTGATTTATTCTGATTTGCTGAATTAAGACCAAATGTTTAGTTCAAGTTCATAATTTGTTATAAATTTATGATTACTGGTTCGAAATGGAATGCCTTGGTCATATTTCTGGTTTTGTTTATTTTTTTTCTCTGATTGGCTGAGTCAAAATCTGGTGTCCTGCACCTTGCTAACAAAGACTTGTAGCTGCATTCTTGCTAAAGTTTCTGGTCGTAGCCGAACTGAGTCAAATTCTATTGCCATGTATTCCACGGCTGGACATGAAAATGGCATGTGGTAGTCTCATTTCCTTGTATATCACTCCCCTTTCATCTGCGTATTCATAGTGACACCCATAAATCACCTGCTATTCAAGCTCCCGACCACCACAGTAACTCTTGGGTGACAGCAGTTTTTGACATCAAGAAAGGAGTTGCGGTCAGGAAAAGGAAAATCACTGATATGACTTCACAAAAAGCTCGATTTCTGGGGTATGATCATCTTGATTCATTGATCGATCTGTTAGATTTCGTCGAATTGGATGAGGGCCGTTGTGTGAAACATAACTAGATAGGATGGTTGAAATCCTCTAGTTGATACCGGGAACAGCTCACAGTGCTACTGTGTCATGGCACACCGGTTTCTGATTTATGGTTACATTCCATAGTCACTGTTTGCAAAACCCTTACTACCAGTGCATCAGTTATTTAGCTGTGTCCTCTGCATCTGATATTTTGTGCATATTTCCCTGTATGTTGCTCCATATTGTATATTCATGCATCCCTTGCCACCACCTCCCACTTTCATCACACCTATCATAGCATCTTGTGGAACACTATGATGCACCTACCTACACAGCATATCAACTCCCTATTACCCCAAGGGAAGCTGTTAATGGTATTGGATCATTCCTTTTTATCATCTTAAACACATGAGACTAAATCAGTAATTATTAAAAGTTAAAGTTGTACAGAGAGTCTAAATTTATAGAGAAATCTTTGTCTGTATGTACAATGTGCTTGTGCTAATCTTTTCTGTGGCAGATTAAGAAGGCTCTTACTGAGGAGAAAGTTGAAGTGACTTATGAGGAAATTCCGTATAGGCGATGTCACATTAAGGGATTAACATAAAAACAGACAAAGGAATTAAAGTGAGTCATGCTTAGTGTTTTTGGAACTTTTATTCGCTCTGTTCTTCACAGTTCAATAGGTATATGATGGTTTCTAGTTGCTTCTTTCTATTATGATTGTTGCTGCTATTCTCTTCCAATTCTTTTTTTTTCTTTTCTCTTTTCTCCTTCATTCATTTCCTGATTATCAGCTGTTGCATGTGTCATATTTTAATGCTGGCCAGCACAATATTTGGCCAAAAGATGTTAATTCGAAGCATTTGTGTGGACTTCTCGCAAATCTGCCAGGGGATGGCCCAAAAGTTTTTGTCAGGAACTAGTTAAGATGTGCATAAACACTGATATGGATTCTGCAGTCAATCCTGTATTTCCTTTCTGTGGGCAACATCCTGCCACTATGGTGAGGACACTCACGCAAATTCCCAAATAAGCAGATCAAATTCTGGGGAAAAATAACAAAGCTGGAATTCTTCAGTTATTGGTTATAATTTTGCCTGAAAGTAGTGCCATCTTTTATGGAAAATTGAAACGATTATGTGAAACAGAATTAGATATTGTCTCCCAAAGCTGAAAACTGAAGAATGTATCTAGGATTAGCAATCAGTACCTAGAAAATGTCAATGTGAAGGTTGGTGGAAGAAACACAGTTCTAGCTGATGCGTTGACTAGAAGCTTACCAACTTGTTAGCAAGGTGCCAACCATAGTATTTGGTGCCGACATGACACATCCTTCTTCTGGTGAAGATTCCAGCCCTTCACTACACTTGTCACCTTCATCCCCTTTCATACCATATCTTATTCACATAGCTTCCAACACGATTAGTTGTTCTTTACGTGCCCATATCCCAGCACATTAGGCAGTATTAACAGGTCTGGTTGTTGGTCTAGTTCATGGCACATCACTCATGACAAGAGCCTCTGCCAGCTTTGTGTCTTCATCAACTTGCTAGGATCACTTGACGTTCCCTAGCATATCATTGTGCAGTGTCACAAGCCCTGCCATTTCTTGTTCAATCACCAAAATTGTTGCCTTTGTGGAAGTCGCCTACTGCATTTTCACTATTATTGTTGTCCCTGTTGTGTTTTCACAGTGGTTCACAATGAACCACTGTGCCTTCTTTCCCTATATGGCAGTTCAGCAATGAACTACCATAGTGGTTGTGTTTTCACAGTGGTTCACAATAAACCACTGCGTCTTCTTTCCTATATGGTAGTTCAACAATGAACTACCATAATTGTTGTGGTTTCACAGTGGTTCACAAATGAACCACTGTGTCTTCTTTTCCTCTATAGTAGTTCAATAATGAACTACTATAGCTACCATATTTCACAGTGGTTCACAATGAACCACCGTGTCTCTTCCTTTCTATGGCGGTTCATCAGGAACTACCACATTTCATGATGGTTCACCGCGGACCATCCTGGCTCTTGCTTTCATCCATTGCATATACCCTCTCATATGTAGGTTTTCGTTGGCTTATGACATCGCCTATATATATATACATACATATATATTTTCTCATAATATACCATGTAACATAAGTACACGTTGGAATTAACCATCTACATTCTACATTCATAGCCTAATTTCTTCCATTCCCTTTTATCTTGACATTTTGCTAACTCCCCTTTTTGCAGGAATATGCGAAAAGCCGAGCTAGAAGCTCTTTGATATTTTTCTTTTCAGTGTTATAGTAAGCTAAACATTAATGAAAAATTCTACATTTCATGTTTTAGATAGAATGAATGAGCATTGTGAATATCATAAATCGCTTATTTTTCATGCTTTTGCTTTTATTTCTCAAAATCTCACAATGGTGAAACACGAATGGCACGTGCACTATTTCGTAAGAGGTAATTAATTCTAAGTTGATGATTTACATCAATGGCCATAGTCAGGATGTAAACAAAACTTATGATTTTTATCTTTTATAAAATAACATTGATCCACACTGGATCCGTTTTCAGAATTCATCATATTTTTCTTAAATATTTTCTCCTTTTATCAGAATTTAACTTAAAATTAACTCAAAATATATACCAATGGCCATAGCTGGGGTATATTGAGAGTTCATTTTATTTTAAATTCTATAAAAGCACCAAATGTATTCCATTCTTCTCTTGAATCTAAATACAGATTATTATATAATACATTCAATGACCATAGTCAAGGATGTATTATATCTTCAATCTTATTTTAATTCATCTAAAGAATGGAATAGCTTTTCAAAATCCAATTTCAAATTCTTCAAATTCATTCATCATTTAGGATAGAACTACATCATATTTTCAAGATTTCCTTTTCAAAACTTCAAGTGATGTAAATATCTTCTTCAATCAATCTTCAATTCTTGTGAAATCCTATTCATCTTTTCATTTTCAATTCTATTTCATTTCCAATCTCAAAAGTTCAATTTAACTTCGAGATTTCAAATTCATTTTTTTTAGAAGCTCCAATCAAATTCAAAAATTCCAAATTCATCTTATATTCACAATTCCAACCAAATTCAAAGTTCAAGTTAAATTTCTGATTCATCTTCTGATCCCAAACTCTAAATTCAAAGTCCAATTTGACTTTAAAATCCATTTGTATATCCAAAATTCAAATTCTAACTTCAAATTCAAAGTCCAATTTAACTTTGAAATCCATTTGTATATCCAAAATTCAAATTCTAAATTCAAAGTCCAATTTGACTTTGAAATCCATTTGTATATCCAAAATTCAAATTCTTAACGAAATTTCAAAGTTCAAATTAACTTTGAAACTTCTGATTCATCTTCAAACTCAAAACCAAGTTCATCTTCAAATTCAAAATCAAAGTTTGAGATTGATCCAGAATCTCAAAAAGCTTAGCCTTTTTCTAAGTTTTAAATTCAATCTGGGTTTTCAAAACCTAGATCCATACTCAAAAGTCCCATTTTTGGACTTTCAAAAACTCAAATCCAAAATTAGATCAACTTGGATCCAGTTTTCTAAATGCAAATTCTACTTTTGGATCTTAGACACCAGATCCAAATCATCTCTTGGATTCCAGACCTTGGATCCAATTCCACTTTAGGATCTAGAATCCAATTTCATTTTAGATCTCAGGCTTTAGATCCACAATCCGTTTAGGATCCAGAACCCACTTCCACTTTGGATCTCAGATTTCAGATCCTAAATCCATTTTAAGATCCAATTCCATTTCCAATTTTAGATTTCAAATCCAATTCCACCCACAGATCACGTATGAATTTCTTAAATTCATCTCTAGTTTTAAATACCATTTCTCAGATCCATTCTAAATTTCAAACTTCAAAATCTAAATTTAATTCCATCTCAAGTATTCATTTCCTTTCCTAAATTCAAGTTCAAAATTCAAAGTCCATTTCTGACTTTGAAACTTCATTTTCTTTCATTTCAAAGCTTCAAGTCATTCTTTCTCAAAAATCAAGATTTATTCTTCCAACTTTGATTATCTTAAAAGGCTTAGAACTTCTCTGATCTATCTCAAGTTCTAAGTTAGATTCTACCATTCAAAAACATTTCTTCACTCCATTATCAAGTTCTTCTAAGAAAACTTGAAGATTTCCAATTCATTTTTTCAAAAGAAGCATACATCTTCTGCATTGCACAAGCATGATTCTTTGTGCATTTAGAGTTAGAATAAATTCTTAGATAATATTTAGGCAAAACAAAAGGCATAGATTCGATCCTCGGTTCGATTACCTCTGGTAAAGGCGCCAGGAACAGTCGAACCTCGTACCGACGAGCGAATCCCGTCTCTCCATTTTTTCCCGCAATATATTTCAAAACGGAGGCGAGTTAAATTTCTAAATATTTTCAAATTAAGGTCAAGTGAGACCTCGCAAAAGGGTTCCTCTCCTCTTCTTCTTTTCTCTTCTTTTCTCTTCTCTCTTTCTTTTTCTTTCTTTTATTCTTCTCCCTTCAAAAAGGAGGAAAATAGAGGTTAGAAGAGGAAAAGAGAAGGAAGAGAGAGAAAACCCGAGAGAGGAAAATTTTTGCAATGATCACAGTTTTGGCGACCGTGATGGGACTCGTCTTCATCCGATTGAATCTATGCCTTTGCTTTACTTTTATATAATCTAAGTCTTTATTCTAACATATGTTAGCTACATTTTCATGCAAACCATAGGGGCCTAGACTCTGTCCTAAGCTGACATTATTTTGCATATAGGATCTAAGTATGGTTTGGTAGGACTATATTAAAGAGATTATTCCATGTTCACAATAGACTTAGGTCTTAAATACAACTCTCCTCAATTCTAGGGATTGAATGCAAACAATGTATGCAAGTGTATGCTTCTATTCATTTAAAATCTATCTCTTTAGGACTTGCATTAGAGCCATCTGATTTCTTGCATGTTGAGCATATTTTTGAAAACCTCCTTACCTATATTGTCCAGGTCTTCACGTTGCTGGGCTGTCTCACTGAACCATAGTTCGGGAGAGAGCCTCACAACTGGACCACTTATTTGGGTTTGCGCCCTCCTACCACGTACCTAAGGGCCATAGTCCGAGGTATATCGGTAGGTGCTCAAGGATGTTGGGAAGCCATTACCTTAGAACCGAAGAGATATCTTTATATGCCACGTACTTCGAGCTTCGGCTTGAGTATATCGACGTACCTTGATTGTAAACAGATGATATAAATCTTAGAGGTAGGATTAAGGTCCTATCATCCATTTCAAATATTGCATATAGAGTCAGCTCTAGGGAGTGCTGTTTGCACATCCTTGCTTGTATATCTGTGATTGTGTGATATTTTATATCTTCCTTATATTTTCCAAAACCCTGGGTATATATTTCGAAATTTCCTCTTCGTTTTTAAAACCCAGGTGTATTTTTCTTTCTTTTCTTGTTCTTCTAAAAATTTTTTCAAAATTTCTTCTGATCCTGCCTGCAAGTTTTTCAAAATTTAAATCTTTACCATTTATTCTCAAATTCCATTTTTCCTCTTATTTTCTTCTGATTTTATATTCTTGTTTATATTTTCATAAAAATCTCTTTCTGTCAAGAGATATCCTTTTCAAAATGGTATTTTCTTTCATATTTTTAGTTGGTTACTCTCCCTCGTAGAGTAAACAACACAATTGTCACAAATTTTGTGGCGACTCAATCCTAGTAATGGGATACAAGTTTTTAGATTTCAACCTAAATCCTTCCTCTTGTCAAAACTTCTCCAAAAAGTTTCTTTGGTGTAAAAACCTCCACTTTCCTCCACAGAGAAAGCGCTGATATTCAAAAATGGTTCAGACCAGAGCTGGAAAAGAAACAGTTCCTCAACATAGCGACAATGAGGCGGAAGGGATGAGCTCTCCTAAATCAGTCAGGGGACAGAGTCAGAACAGGAAGGATGACATCGACCCCGCTATGTATGATACGTTCCAAAAGATGATGGCAAGAATGATGTCGGAGCAAGCCGAGGCCAAAATGAAAGAGGCAGTTCCTAAAAGGAAACTGAGGAAAAAGCCTGTAAAAAAGCAAGTCAAAATCATCAGGAAGAAGGTACAGCCGGACACTACTTCAGAAGAATCGGAGTCAGTCGAGGAAGAATCGGTAGAGGAAGAGCAGATCGTCTACAAACAGAATCTTCCGAGACAGTTCGTAAAGATAGCTGCAGAAGAGCCTGAATCCGTCAACAAGCCCAAGTCTGGGGCTCTAGCAGAGGACCTGATGAGCAAGCAGATGAAGGAGATGAATCGAGCAATTAAAGACATTCAAGCCAAGGGTAAGGGCAAGCAAACCTACACTGGCAAAGATTTTTACGATGGTCTAGATGGGGACGATAACCTGGAGAACCTCCCTCGTAAATTTCTCTTATTTGACGAGACTGGCAACCCTAAAGCCCACTTAGCCACCTTTTATGCAGAATGTTGCCGCTTCAGAAAGGATAATATGGCTTTATTCATCTGTTTTCCCCGCAGTTTAGAGGGTGTAGCAGCCAGGTGGTATGTCGACCACATCAATCCTATCGAACTACGAGAGTTCGATAAAGTGGTAAATTTGTTCATTGAGCGCTTCCTATTCAACACTGAAGTTTTACCTACGCTCAATCACCTTTACAACCTAAAGCAAAATGAGACTGAAAGAGCAGGAGAATTCATCCACAGGTGGAGAAGCATCTGCAACAAGATGAAAGTTCCCATTCCAGAGGAGCATGCATTGCAAATAATCCTAAGCAATTTCTCTCAACCCCTGAGAAGCCTCATTGCCACTTCTCCAGCAAAATCCTTTATCAAATTAATTGAGCGAGCCGAATGGCTCGAGGCAGAAATAGAAAGCGGGCTTTATGAGGGCATGCCTCTGACCAAAAATATCCAAGACCAGAGGAAGAAAGCGCAGTTCACTCATGCAGCTGATGCCTCTGGCAATGATCATGACAGCAGCAGAAGAAGCAGAAATGACAGCAAGAATGGCCAAAACCACGACGCAGCTCAAAGGGAGAAGTCTTCCAAGCAGAATAACAAGCCATCTCAATCTAACTTTCCGCAGAAAGAAAAGATAAAGCGCGACGGTTGGAGTAATGATCGTGAGTTCACTCCTCTGAAGCAAACGCTTGAAGAAGCCCTTGAATTCATGTTGGCTAAGGGATTGGTTAAACTCCCAAAAGTCGCAGATCCTCCCACGGTCATGGGAAGGTTCACAAATCAATTCTGCAAGTTCCTTCGAGCAGTGGGGCATGACACCGATCACTGCTCCGTCTTCAAAAATATTGTTTAGGATTGCGTCGACAAGAGTCTCTTTGTTGAAGACGAAGAGGAAGACGAGCTAGCCATCATGACCAAGTCTCTCCCCGACTACTCAGAAGACTGAAGATGCCAGAATTCTCCTACTTTTCTCCCATTTTGCCAGTCGCCTAGTATAGGCTAGTCAGCCCAGTCCTTTTATGACCTTTTTGTCAAAATACTTGTAAATATTTCAGTTCTTTGTTATCAGTTTTGCCCAACAATGAAATGTCAATTTTCCTTTATATCTCTGATATCACAATACTTCCTTCCTCTGCCACATAGGGGCATTTTCTTTTGAAAATCTATATTTCAAAAATCTCTTTATCGGCTTCTATTAAAACCATATTTTTTTCTGCTCTTTTCAGAATGCGAGACCAATCCTGACATCATTCATGAGAGAAATGATATTACCTATGAGGGCTTTTCAAAAATCATGAAATTTTAAAAAGTCTTCATTATGACCAAAGAGTTCAAATATTCTTTGGTCCAACCTTTGTCAAAAATCAACCCTCGTGTTGATCATGTTTTCAAAAATAGGTTTTCGAACCATTGCGTTGAAAGATCAACCGTTGTGTTGGTCTTATCTTCCAAAAATAGGTCTCAAATCTTGTGTTGATCATATTTTCCAAAAGTGTTTTTTCAAACCGTCACATTTAAAGATAAACCCTTGAGTTGATCTTATCTTCAATGGGTTATAAATCATCATATTCAAAGATCAATCCTTACATTAGTCTTATCTTCCAAAATGGGTTTTAAATCATTATATTCAAAGATCAACCCCTGTGTTGGTCTTATCTTCCAAGATTGGTTTTTAAACATCATCTTCAAAGGTCAACCATTATATTGATCTTATTATCAATTTTAAACTATTATTTTTAGAAATCAGATCTATTGTTGATCTCCTTCTTCAAAAAATAGGTTTTCAAAACTATTGCCTTAAAAAATTAACCCTCATGATGATCTCTCATATTTGATTTAAAGGATCAGATCTCACGCTGATCATTCTTCTTGTGGTGAATTTTCTTCCCCCAAAATGATTTCTCATTTATCTTTTAAATAAACATTTTCCTTTCAAAAGATCCCATATGCAGGCAGGATCAGAAAAACTCTTTTTCCTCAAATCTTATAAATTTTTCAGTTAATTTTTGGTATCTTTATCTGTTTCATTCATTTTATTCATATTTGATCAAGTTTACATCAATTTTATCAAGTTTTATCAAGTTTATCAATATTTTCTCAAATTCCATTAAATTTTATCAATTCTTTTACCCTTTCAGGTTAAGGGATAAACCTGATGCCTCTTTTCCATGAGGTAATTCCTTTACTCTTCTTCCTGCTCAGGTTAAGGGATAAACCTGACCCTCGTTGTCCGCGGTGTTTCCATTCAGGATAAGGGATAATCCTGAAACACGTCGTAGGAGCAATAACGCTACCTATGAGGATTCTTTTGTAAATACAAGTTTTATCAATCTTTGTTGATTTTCTAGATTTATATCCATTTCCTTTCGTTAAATTTCCTTAAATCCTATTCTTTTTCCCATTCAGGATAAGGGAAAGTCCAGAAACCCCTCGTAGGAGCCACAACGCTACCTATGAGGATTCCTTTGTAAACACAAGTTTTCATCAATCTTTATTGATTTTCTAAATTTATATATTTCTCTTCATTAATTCTCCTTAAATTTTATTCTTTCTCCTTCAGGATAAGAGATAATCCTGAAAACACCGACAATCATTCTTGCTCAATTCGTATATATCTTAGAATGTCGGTGTCCCCTTTTTTTCTTCAAATCTTCGCTAGAAAACCCAGTACTCATACTGGGGCATTTTTGAAAAATCCAGTACTCATACAGGTAAGCCTAGCGCTCGTGCTAGTGTCTGGATGACCGATCAGTTAGCCTCTCAGGATCAGTCTTAGCACTGACCCTTCACCAAAAAAAAATCAAATCTCTAAATCCAATTTTTACCTTTGGGTTATTCAAATCTCAAGCCTTCAGGTCACAATCTTCCCTCAATTTTTCCTTAAAATTCTGCCAGTCTTCTTCTATCCCTTCTCATCAATTCTCCTTTGAAATTCGAGTTTCGACTCGAACTTCCAACTCTTTCCTTGAGATTCGAGCTTTGACTTGAATTTTCCAGCCTTCCTTTGAAGATTTAGGTCTTAACTCAAGTATTCTTTCCTTCAAAAAATCTGAACTTTCAAAGTTTTCCTTCAAGATTTGAGCCCTGACTCGAATTTTCTTGCTTTCCTTCAAAGATTTGAGTTTTAAATTTTCTTGCCTTCAATAAATAAACTTTCAAGTTTTCCCTTGAGATTCGAGCCCTGAGTCGAACCTTCCTGCTTTCCTTCAAAAATTTGAGTTCTATCTCGAGTTTTCTTGCCTTCAATAAATAAATTTTCAAGTCTTCCTTCGAGATTCGAGCCCTGACTTGAATTTTCCTACTTTCCTTCGAAAATTTGAGTTTTTATCTCAAGTTTTCTTGCCTTTAATAAATGAACCTTCAAAGTTTTGATTCGAGCCCTGACTCAAACTTTTCCTATTTTCCTTCGAAAATTTGAGTTTTATCTCGAGTTTTCTTGCCTTCAATAAATGAATTTTCAAGTTTTCTTTGAGATTCGAGCCCCGACTCAAACCTTCCAGTTTTCCTTTGAAGACTCGAGTTTCAACTCGAATTTTCCTGTTTTCCTTGTAGAATCCGAGTCCCGATTCGGTTGGTCTTTCAAAACCAACTTTTGAGTTAGGCTTACCTTCAAAATCCAGTCTTATGCCAAGCTTGCCTTCGAAACTTTAAATTTAAATTTTACCTTCAGAATTCAGCCTCGTGTTGGATTCTTCCCCAGAATCCCACTGATATGTCAGGATTCGATGTTAAGCAAAGGTTTTGTCATCAAGGATTTCAGGAATATCTTGCCAACTTGCCATAAAATAGTTGTTAATCTCAAAATTATATAAAGAATTTCCTCAAATCTCCGTAAGTATTCCTTCCAAAAGGGTGAAGCTTCTGTGAAGAAAGGCTCAAACTCCAAATTTTTTGTTGGTCAACCAAGAGGATGAAGAAAAATCTTCGACATGACCGGCGAAAGAAATATTCAATGATGCTGAAAAGCCATAAATGAGTTGATATTGATCATAGCTATGGCACATCCTTAAAGATTATTCTTTGGCAGTAAGACAGTGGAAATATCCTGGGCAGTCAGAAAAGAACCTTATCAATTCATGTCTCCTCAAGTCAGCTAAGCTGCAAATCAAATATCCGCAAAAGGGATCTCTCATTTGTCGTCAAGATGAAGGCGAATTAAGCGAGTAGACCCCCAGGGACAAAGAAGATTTGAAACATCTCCAAGATGACAGAGTTTGTGACAGATCCTTCCAGGGAAAGTTCAGATCACCGTCAAGATGAAGGTGGATGTGATGAGCCCACCAACAAACCCTAAAAGATATTTGATTTCTGCTATCACCTAAAGACCTTTTTTTTAGCCAATATCACGTATAATCCCTGAGAAAATAAAGGATCGCAACATCTCCAAGATGAAGGAGTTTGTGACGTACCCTTCCCTGAAAAGAGAGAAAAGTTTGGACATCTCCAAAATGAAGGATGATGTAAAAGCCCAAGAAAGACCCATGACTCAAAAGAGTGCAAAAAGATCATCATGGGAAAATGCCCAGGATATCAAACTGCCCAAACTGCAAAGGATCTTCTTTATCTATGTAAAATTCTTCTATCAATATCTTCTCATTTAATTACTTTTATGAAGCTAAGAATATTTCCTCTCCTTTCATATCAAGGAAATTGATAGCATCCTTGACGAAAACCAATAACAAAATTTGACTTTGATCCTGGATTCTATAGCGTTAACCTAGTTGGGGGTAATACTCTAGGTGGAAGAGGGAACATCTTTCAAAAGTGCTTACCTTCAATTACCTTCAAACAACTATAAATTTTATCATTTTGGCAAAATTTTCCAGCTTTCCTGATAAAGAAATAAGAACTTGACATCTGTTTTGATACATCTTGGTGTTGCCTTCCTCGTCTTTCGCTTTGTCGAGAGACTCGCCTTCTCCTTGATAAAAGGATCGCCTTCCCCGTCTTTCGCTTTGTCGAGAGACTCGCCTTCTCCTTGATAAAAAGATCACCTTATTCGTCTTTCGCTTTGACGAGAGACTCGCCTTCTCCTTGATAAAAGGATCGCCTTATTCGTCCTTCACTTTGTCAAGAGACTCGACTTCTCCTTGATAAAAGGATCACCTTATTCGTCTTTCACTTTGTCGAGAGACTCGCCTTCTCCTTGATAAAAGGATCACCTTACTCGCCTTTTGCTTTGTTGAGAGACTCGCCTTCTCCTTGATAAAAGGATTGCCTTTCTCGTCCTTCGCTTTGTCGAGAGACTCGCCTTCTCCTTGATAAAAGGATTGCCTTCCTCGTCTTTCGCTTTGATCGAAAGACTCGCCTTCTCCTTGATAAAAGGATTGTCTTCCTCGTCTTTCGGTTTGATCGAAAGACTCGCCTTCTCCTAGATAAAAGGATTGCCTTCCCCGTCTTTTGCTTTGATCGAAAGACTCGCCTTCTTCTTGATAAAAGGATCGCCTTATTCATCATTTTGCCTTGATCAAAAGATTTGCCTTCTCCTTATTAACAGGATTGTCATCTTCATATTTCACATTTTTCCTTCTCCTTGCTAAAAGGATTGCCTTCTTCATATTTTACATTTTGCCTTCTCCTTGCTAAAAGGATTGCCATCTTCATATTTCATATTTTACCTTCTCCTTGCTAAAAGGATTGCCATCTTCATTGCTATCTTCTGTTACGACAATGAAGCCATACATGATACTTCAAGTATAAGGTTTTGATGATGAGCAAGTAGAATCAACTGCATTTCAGCTAAGGCTATGAAGAAATTGAAGAATTCAGTGAAGAATCCTTGAAGACTAGTGTGCAAATGTTTAATTCATTAAAAGTCTTAGATTCTTGTAAGAGCCTTACTTAGAGTGCATTTTTAGGTTGCATTTCACCTTAAAAGTCTTTAGAAAAACTTTTCTAAAAGAAACTCTTTTGAAAATCTTTTTAGAAAACTCTTTTCTTAAATTTTCATGTTTATTAGTCGACCAATAGACTTATCAGTCGACTAATCCTTTCGCGCCATATTTTCTAAAAAGTCATTTTTGTCAAATTAGTCGACCGAAGGTTTTATCAGTCGACTGGACAGAATGTATGTTTTCTGGAAAATTAGCAGCAGTTGACTAATGATTTTTCAGTCGACTGAACAGAACATGTGTTTTCTGTAAAATTTAGCAGCAGTCGACTAATGCTTTTTATCAGTCGACCGAACAGAATGTTTGTTTTTCAGAAGTTTTTAGCAGCAGTCGACTAAAAGGTTTTTCAGTCTACTGATGATATTATCAGTCGACTAACTTTTCTCAAGTCGACTAAGTTTCAAAAGTTCAGATTTTCAAACGGCTCAATTAACAGATCAGTCGACCGACGATAACTGTCAGTCTACTAATAACTAAGTATTAGTCGACTAACTGATGTTTCAGTCGACTAATTTTGTCGTTTTCCTGAAACTTCAAAAAGGCGTGTCTTTTTATTTTTCAAACGTTTTGATCGTTCAAAATGGACAGTTTTGACACTCTTTCATACTCTTAACGTATGGAATCTTTTAACTATAAATATGAGTGCATTCTACACTCAAAAACATGAAATTCAATAGAATTATATTGAATTACTTCTTGCTTTTCACTCCTATCCATTCAAGTATTTGTTTTCTCACTCACGTGATACTTTCACTTCAGTTTTTCACTCAAATCACTTTGAGAGATAGTGAATTCGTGAGTAGAGTATTTCAACAACCTCAAAAGCCAATTTTATTGAAGAACATCTCGTATTTTCAATAAAAAAACATCTTGTATTGAAGAATCTCTACATGTTGCATTTGATGAGAATTGTGAGCAGGTTATACCTCTAAGCGAAGAAGAAGAAGCAATACTTCAAGAAGAACCCTTGATAGAGAGTACTTCTCAAGAAAATATTCCTCTTCAACCGGTTTGGAAAGAAGTTTCTAATCATCCACATGAACAAGTTATTGGTGAAATAAAGAGTGGTGTCCAAACTAGAAGGCAGTTAGAAAAATATATTGCAAATATTGCTTTCATATCTAAATTAGAACCAAAGAATATCAATGAGGCATGTGATGATGAATTTTGGCTTTTGGCCATGTCTGAAGAACTTAACCAATTTACTAGGAATGATGTTTGGGATCTAGTTGATAGACCAAAGGATCATCCAGTAATTGGAACAAGATGGGTCTTCCGAAATAAGCTGGATGAAAATGGTGAAGTCATTCGTAACAAAGCAAGGCTAGTGGCACAAGGCTATAATCAAGAAAAAGGCATAGATTTTGATGAAACCTATGCACCAGTGGCTCGATTAGAGTCAATTCGTATGATGCTTGCTTTTGCTAGTTACATGAACTTCAAGTTATATCAAATTGATGTTAAGAGTGCATTTTTAAATGGACACATCAATGAAGAAGTTTATGTAGAGCAACCCCCAGGCTTTGAAAATGAGAAATATCCAGAAAAGGTCTACAAATTGAAAAGAGCTCTGTATGGACTCAAACAAGCACCAAGAGCGTGGTATGAAAGACTACGAAATTTTCTAGAACAATCTGGTTTTTCCATTGGTCGGGTAGACTCCACTTTATTTATTAAAAATCTTAATTCATATATTCTTATTATGCAAATTTATGTTGATGACATAATATTTGGTTCTACTAATGATTCTCTTTGTAAAGAATTTGCTAAGGCTATGCAGGAAGAGTTTGAAATGAGCTTGATGGGCGAATTAAACTACTTCCTTGGACTTCAAATAAAGCAAACTGAAGAAGGAATCTTCATCAATCAGGGTAAGTATACAAAAGAACTTCTCAAGAGATTTGGGATGGACTCATCGAAATCAAGAAGGAATCCTATGAGTACAACTACTTCTCTTGATAAAGATGAAAATGGTAAAAGTGTAGATACTAAGCTCTACAGAGGTATGATCGGATCTCTATTATACTTAACTGCTAGTCGACCTGATATTATGTTTAGTGTTTGTATGTGTGCAAGATTTCAAGCTAATCCAAAGGAATCTCATTTAACTGCAGTAAAACAAATTCTTCGTTATTTGAAAGATACTTCAGATTTCGGTTTGTTTTACCCAAAATCATTTTCCTTTGATTTAGTTTCATATAGTGATGCAGATTTTGCAGGAAGTAAATCTGATCGCAAGAGTACTAGTGGAACTTGTCATTTCTTGGGAAATTCATTAGTCTCTTGGTTTAGTAAAAAGCAAAATTCAGTATCACTCTCAACAACTGAAGCTGAATATATAGCATCTAGTTTAGCATATTCACAAGTACTTTGGATGAAACAGACCTTAAAAGATTTTGGTTTGAATTACTCCACAACAACTATTTATTGTGATAACACTAGTGCTATAAATCTTTCGAAAAATCCTATTCAGCACTCAAGAACTAAGCATATTGAAGTCAGACATCATTTTTTAAGAGATCATGTGTTAAAAGAAGGTATTTTGTTAAATTTTATTTCCACTAAAGAACAACATGCCGATATCTTCACTAAACCTCTTAAAAATGAAGATTTTATGAGAATTAGTAGAGAACTAGGTATTTGCTCGTTTTTGGATTTATAAAAATGCTGATTTTTGAACAAAATCTCAAAATCGCACTATATTAGTCGACCGATAAAATTCTAGTCGACTGGTGTTTTTATATTTTGGAATGTATTACATCATATTAGTCGACCGATATAGTTCTAGTCGACTGATGATATTTTTAGAATAAGTCGCACTTTTTTAGTCGACCGATAAAGTTTTAGTCGACTAAATTTTTTTTAAAAAAAATTTAAGTGAAGGGACCCGACACCCCTTGGATTTGTTTCAAAACCCGTTTTTTTTAAAAAGAGGCATCGTTTCACTTCGTACCTTTTCATTTTTTTTTATAAAAACGAAACCCTTAAACCCCTCTTTCTCTCTTGCCTCTCTCTCTTCCGAAAAACCCTTGGAGTGCCGTTCGACTCCATCATCGCCGGGATTTTCTTACCGTAACAGGGAGACGCCGGAATCTTCTGGCCGTGATCTTGAAATGCCGGAATCCTCTTGTAGTGACTGGCGCATCTTCAAAACACGCCGAAACTCTCTTGCCGTGTTTTAAAATAGAGATACGAGTTAAAAGTCTATTTTGCTTATGCTATTTTTGCCCTTACTCTTTTTGATTCTGACAAAGGGGGAGAAAAAGATAAAGATAGCATTAAATTGAAATTGCAGGAGATCTTGAGAAAAAGATGATAGCAATTACATTACAGGAGATCTTGCATGAGAAATGCAAAATTAAGCGAAAAAGAAAGCTTTGAATGAATGTATTTCTAAATACATGAAGAAATGATGAATGGAAATGCAAACCAATCAATATGTGATATATGTGCTTTAAATGTGCTAACTTTTAATGTTTTGCAGCATATTGATAGGGGGAGTAAAATCTCCATCTATGCATCTAAATGCTTCATCTTTGATTAAGTTTGTCATCATCAAAAAGGGGGAGATTGTTACGACAATGAAGCCATACATGATACTTCAAGTATAACGTTTTGATGATGAGCAAGTAGAATCAACTGCATTTCAGCTAAGGCTATGAAGAAATTGAAGAATTCGGTGAAGAATCCTTGAAGACTAGTGTGCAAATGTTTAATTCATTAAAAGTCTTAGATTCTTGTAAGAGCCTTACTTAGAGTGCATATTTAGGTTGCATTTCACCTTAAAAGTCTTTAGAAAAACTTTTCTAAAAGAAACTCTTTTGAAAATCTTTTTAGAAAACTCTTTTCTTAAATTTTCATGTTTTTTAGTCGACCAATAGACTTATCAGTCGACTAATCCTTTCGCGCCATATTTTCTAAAAAGTCATTTTTGTCAAATTAGTCGACCGAAGGTTTTATCAGTCGACTGGACAAAATGTATGTTTTCTGAAAAATTAGCAGCAGTCGACTAATGATTTTTCAGTCGACTGAACAGAACATGTGTTTTCTGTAAAATTTAGCAGCAGTCGACTAATGCTTTTTATCAGTCGACCGAACAGAATGTTTGTTTTTCAGAAGTTTTTAGCAGCAGTCGACTAAAAGGTTTTTCAGTCTACTGATGATATTATCAGTCGACTAACTTTTCTCAAGTCGACTAAGTTTCAAAAGTTCAGATTTTCAAACGACTCGATTAACAGATCAGTCGACCGACGATAACTGTCAGTCTACTAATAACTAATTATTAGTCGACTAACTGATGTTTCAGTCGACTAATTTTGCGTTTTCCTGAAACTTCAAAAAGGCATGTCTTTTCATTTTTCAAACGTTTTGATCGTTCAAAATGGACAGTTTTGACACCCTTTCATACTCTTAACGTATGGAATCTTTTAACTATAAATATGAGTGCATTCTACACTCAAAAACATGAAATTCAATAGAATTATATTGAATTACTTCTTGCTTTTCACTCATATCCATTCAAGTATTTGTTTTCTCACTCACGTGATACTTTCACTTCAGTTTTTCACTCAAATCACTTTGAGAGATAGTGAATTCGTGAGTAGAGTATTTCAACAACCTCAAAAGCCAATTGCATTTCATTTGCATTCAAAAGGAAGGCTTATAGGTTGTATTGTAAGTTGTTATTTCTTTTGTGTAAAAAGAAGGACTCCTTGGTGTAAAGGAGTTGTTTGCTTTCAGTGGGATTGTTACTGAAAGTGGGACCGGTTATGGTCTGTGTGATCTTGTAGTTTACAAGGTTGATAGTGAAAAATCTCAAGCGGGTTTTGCTTGGGGACTGGATGTAGGTCGAGTTTGACCGAACCAGGATAAAATCTTGTGTTCTTTGTGTGTTTGCTTTGAGATTTGCAAAATCATTCAATATTCCGCAGAAAGTTATAAAAGCACTATTCACCCCCCCCTCTAGTGCTCGTTGCCTCGATCCTAGTGCACTTTCATCTTCATATTTTGCTTTCACCTTCTCCTGTCCAAAGGATTTGCCCTCTTCCATCTTTCGCCTTGTCAAGAGATTCGTCTCCTTGATAAAAGGTTCGCCTTATTCATCTTTTACCCCATTGAAAGATTCACCTGATTCATCGTTCATTTTGTCGAAAGAATTACCTTACATCTCCTCATTTTTTCATCTCTCACTTTCCCAGAAGAGTTGCCTCATTCAGCTGAAGTATCTCTCCTGTCCCATCACGGTTTCAAGAAATCCGTATGGTTATTTCCCACTCAGGTTTAGGGTCAAAACCTGTACCTTCCTGCGAGAGATCATTAAATTCAAAAGCTGATTTTGTCTCAGCAATGAGACATCCAAGTTCATCCCTTTTTTTTCAAACTTTAAGGAACCCCATTTACTCCTTTCGCAAAACCCCTTTCGGATTTGTTCGTCCAAAACTCCGAAGGTCCCATCATGGTCTCTTCACTCGAGGATTTTGTATGGTCGTCCCCTTCAGGTTAAGGGTTAAGCTTGAACCTCGCCCCTCGAGGTATCTTCCTTTTCAGGTTTTGGTTAAACCTGAATCTCGTTCCAACGAGTTTCCCTCGTTTCGACGAGGTGTTTTCCTCCAGTCCCATCATGGTTCTTCCCATCAAGGAATCCATGCTTTGTATATTCATCCAGGATAGGATCTTACTCGAGCTTCATCTCACGAGGCATTTTCCCAAAAATGTCCCATCAAGGTCCTCATATATTCCTTTCCCCATTCAGGTTATCTGGAGATATCTTCGTCCCATCCAGGTTAAGGTCAAAAACCTGAGTCGTTCCAAAAAGTTGATCTCGTCTCACGAGACTTGATCTAAATTCTTATATTTTCACCACTTCGGGATTTTCACCCAAAGTCCCATCTCGATTTCCTCATTTCTTTTCAGTCATATCATTTTCGAGGATTTCGTCTCCGCCAAGCCATTCAGGATCAAGTTTTAAGCCTAAAATCATGTCTTTCAAATAAATTCTTCCACATCCAGTTCAGATCTGCCGACTGGGGCATTTTTTTCAAAATTTGGAGTGTTTCTTTGCCACTAAGCTCGGCTTTCAACCAGCTTAGTAGCAAAGAGGGGCATCTGTGAACACCCCAAATTTTTTAAAATCTTTTAAATATTCCCTTTTTGCCTCTGATATCATTTTCTGAGCAATTGAGCCACTTTTAAATCTAAGTTCCAGTTTTACTAAAATTAAATTCATTTTATATGTCTGACGTGATTTCGGATCCGGATCCATTGTCCAGATCCAAATCTGAGTCTCGTTGTCCAACTTTTAAATTAAAATTACAAAAAATAATTTTTAAAATAGCTCAGACAGTCCCTCCGACATCCGTTTGGATCCATCATGTTGTATTTTTTTATTCAAGTTCCAAAACTCAAACATTTTCTCAAAACTCGGGTCCGAACCCATTCTTCTGAAGAAATTTCCCCGAAATGGTCGGAAATTCTCAGAAAAATACTTTTGTAAATATTTCTCAGAAAAATACAAAAAAAATAGTGTTTAATCTTTGTTTTCTCGTAAAATCTTAGATTTTCATTCCAAAAATACAAAAAAATAAAAATATTGAGAAAAGAAGAAAAAAAATCAGAAATAAATGAAGGAAATTTCAAAACTGGTTTTTTGGAAACCCGTTTTTGAAAAACAAAAAAAACTTTTTAAAGAGGCCCCTTTTGTGAAAAAACTTTATTTTTTAAGAGTCGAGTTAGGGTTTTGAAAACCCTAACTCTCGTCTTCTCCCTCTCTCACCGTTAAACCTCCATGGTCGATGGCCCCTCTCCATAGCCTTCCGGAAGCACCCATGTGCCTCCAACCACTTCTCGAAGCCTCCAGCCACCCATCGCCAACAACTCCATCTTCAGCCTCTCATCCCCCAACCGAATCCTCCTCCTCTCCCTTTAAGAGAAGCACGCATGCGCCTCTTCTCCCCATCCGTTATCACCCTACCATCGCACCTTTCTCTTCGGAACATCCGCGCTTCACCCCTCCACGTGATCTTCTCAATGCTTCTCTCTTGAAAATTTTCTTTTCTTCTTCTTCTGTTTTCCTTTCTTCTTCCCCCGGTTTCCCTTTGCCGATCAATCTTCAGAGCTTCGCCATAGCTACAGAGTATAAGAGACGCCTCTCCTCCTCCAATTTAAACAGGACAATCTGGTAAAAGCCTCCCCCCCTTTTCAATCAGAAAAGGGATTAGGAAAGGCCCTTCTTGACTCCTACAGCAATCGGGTAAGCCATCTATATCCTTCATCTCTACTGTTCTCCATGAAATTCCTGTCTAGCTTCCTTGTTTTTTTTTTTCCTTTATTTCACTTTCCCCTATTTGATGCACCCCTGGCAGTGTTGAGTTGCTCATGCAACATCAACCTACCTCTGTGCAATAATAACGGAACAGTTGTTCCCACAATCCCTTTTCATGTTTATTGATTTTTTTTCTGATTTTCATTGCACCATCTGTTTATACTCAGTGTCTCATTTGCATTGCAGTTTCTCTTTTTTTATATACCTATGTTCATTTCGATCACGAGATTTAAATTGGGTTCTCAAATTCTCTTTTGATGGGAATCAATGATGCTTCTCAATAACATCATAGATTCATCGGACTTTAAATTTCAATCTATACCTCAATTTAACAAACTCTTCTTTCAGGTTTCAACTTTCCCTTTTTATTTTTTATTTTTATTTTTCTTTTCTCTCTGCATTACTGTATAAAGTTTATGCCCCGTCCTTTTAATTTCATCAACATTAGCCCAGCTTTTATCTTTTTCTTTATTATTTGATTTCCAATTCATGGTTGGTTCTTTATTTACCATTTGATTTCCTGTTTTCATTTCATTACTGTCTTTTGTATTTAATTTCCCACTTGACGATAATGATCTGCAAATTCGGTTCATTCAACATCCATGTTCGGGTTTGTTTCCTCCCTAGCCTTGTCTGTTGGGTCGTCTCCATCTCACACATGTGTAGTATCTTCGTCGCTTGATGAGCATCAACTGCTAAGTACCGACCTCTGACATGGATCGAATTCCGCGAGAATTGATTCATCGCAGGCTAATAAAAGCCATTGATGCAGTGACCCTCTGTAGTAGGGTAATGTCCTAGCATTTATATCCATTAGACCTCAGGGCATGTGGAGTTCAATAAATCTATCCTCAATCCGATGCCTAGAGATTTGGTAAATCTTGTTCATTCTTTTCTGTATCACAAATGTTCTATCATTGTTGCTTTAGCTTTGGTTTCTGTGATGTGGCTGAAGGTAAAATCTCAGCAATAGAAAGCCATATCAAGATTCCTGCAGGTTTTTACCAACATGCCTTGCTTTGAAGGGATATTATAAGACGACAATCTCCTTGAATGTTTTATGTCTAAGGAGATGAAAAAAAAATCTCACAGATTTCTTTTATTCTCTTTTTTTTTTTGCTTTCTCTTCTTCTTCTTCTCTCTTTCTTATTCTTTTCTTTCTTGAAATCCTAATATCCAAATTGTGTACATTTCCTCTAGTCTGACTTCATGGTTGTATATACAGTTAAATTGGCAGTGGTTAAGAAAGAAATTGAAGAATTTTAACATTTCAGATTTGTAAGTATTAGCTCTTCCACCATATTTCTTTTTAGTATGTTATGAATATGTAAAACCTGCTAGATTCTCCACTTAATGTTCTACCTAATTTCAGGGACTTTTTTTTTATGTTAACCAAATGCGATTTGTCAGGCTTATTGGTTTAAATTGTTTTCGTTGTGCGTCACTATCTTATGCAAATTCCATTGTAGATTGGTAGAATCTGTTACTACTTGGTGCCAGAAACCGACATCTATGTACGTTTCCTGACAGTGAAAGTAATTTCCATAGTCACTACAATGAAAGTTTGTTGTTTGGCTTGGGTAAGGAGTCCATTTCTGGACTACAGGATTGAAACAAGGATAATTGGGTTCTGACCGACCCTTTCAGTCTTTGCAACTGGATCTGGTTAGAAATCACCTTCAGCAGATTGCCATGTAATACAGTAGGGGAACTCCTTGCGTGGGTCTGATCTTTCGAAAATATGAGACTTCAAGATCACTATCAGCACACAAGTTAAGTTCGAGGTTGGAATTTCGCTCCCTTCTGAATATGGGGGATTGAAGTCAATAATGGAAAACGTGTTGCCATACATTCCAGGATTATGTTTCTCACCACTTAACAGTTAGGTGATACATCTTTAAGTGTCATGCATTCAACTTAAAAATTAGGCATCAGGGTGTTCATCGTTTTATTTCTATTTTCTAGTAAATAAAACCACTCTCGATTTTGCTGTGGAATCAGTTAGAACAGCTAAGGAAAAAGGAAAAAGTTGGGCTTCTGAATCGGTTTCAGCAGAAATCTCTGCTATGAAAAAGAAGAAAAAAAAAATCTTGTTTATCTAACCTAAGATCAAGTCTCTGATTTATTCTGATTTGCTGAATTAAGACCAAATGTTTAGTTCAAGTTCATAATTTGTTATAAATTTATGATTACTGGTTCGAAATGGAATGCCTTGGTCATATTTCTGGTTTTGTTTATTTTTTTTCTCTGATTGGCTGAGTCAAAATCAGATGTCCTGCGCCTTGCTAACAAAGACTTGTAGCTGCATTCTTGCTAAAGTTTCTAGTCATAGCCGAACTGAGTCAAATTCTATTGCCATGTATTCCACGGCTGGACATGAAAATGGCATGTGGTAGTCTCATTTCCTTGTATATCACTCCCCTTTCATCTGCGTATTCATAGTGACACCCATAAATCACCTGCTATTCAAGCTCCCGACCACCACAGTAACTCTTGGGTGACAGCAGTTTTTGACATCAAGAAAGGAGTTGCGGTCAGGAAAAGGAAAATCACTGATATGACTTCACAAAAAACTCGATTTCTGGGGTATGATCATCTTGATTCATTGATCGATCTGTTAGATTTCGTCGAATCGGCTGAGGGCCGTTGTGTGAAACATAACTAGACAGGATGGTTGAAATCCTCTAGTTGATACTGGGAACAACTCACAGTGCTACTGTGTCATGGCACACCGGTTTCTGATTTATGGTTATATTCCATAGTCACTGTTTGCAAAACCCTTACTACCAGTGCATCAGTTATTTAGCTGTGTCCTCTGCATCTGATATTTTGTGCATATTTCCCTGTATGTTGCTCCATATTGTATATTAATGAATCCCTTGCCACCACCTCCCACTTTCATCACACCTATCATAGCATCTTGTGGAACACTATGATGCACCCACCTACACAGCATATCAACTCCCTATTACCCTAAGGGAAGCTGTTAATGGTATTGGATCATTCCCTTTTATCATCTTAAACACATGAGACTTATTCAGTAATTATTAAAAGTTTAAGTTGTACAGGGAGGCTAAATTTATAGATAAATGTTTGTCTGTATGTACAATGTGCTTGTGCTAATCTTTTCTGTGGCAGATTAAGAAGGCTCTTACTGAGGAGAAAGTTGAAGTGACTTATGAGGAAATTCCGCATAGGCGATGTCACATTAAGGGATTAACACAAGAACAGACAAAGGAATTAAAGTGAGTCATGCTTAGTGTTTTTGGAACTTTTTTTTTCGCTCTGTTCTTCACAGTTCAATAGGTATATGATGGTTTCTAGTTGCTTCTTTCTATTATGATTGTTGCTGCTACTTCTCTTCCAATTCTTTTTTTTTCTTTTCTCTTTTCTCCTTCATTCATTTCCTGATTATCAGCTGTTGCATGTGTCATATTTTAATGCTGGCCAGCACAATATTTGGCCAACAGATGTTAATTCGAAGCATTTGTGTGGACTTCTCGCAAGTCTGCTAGGGGATGGCCCAAAAGTTTTTGTCAGGAACTAGTTAAGATGTGCATAAACACTTATATGGATTCTGCAGTCAATCCTGTATTTCCTTTCTGTGGGCAACATTCTGCCACTATGGTGAGGACACTCACGCAAATTCCCAAGGAAGCAGATCAAATTCTGGGGAAAAATAACAAAGCTGGAATTCTTCAGTTATTGGTTATAATTTTGCCAGAAAGCAGTGCCATCTTTTATGGAAAATTGAAACGATTATGTGAAATAGAATTAGATATTGTCTCTCAAAGCTGAAAACTGAAGAATGTATCTAGGATTAGCAATCAGTACCTAGAAAATGTCAATGTGAAGGTTGGTGGAAGAAACACAGTTCTAGCTGATGCATTGACTAGAAGCTTACCAACTTGTTAGCAAGGTGCCAACCATAGTATTTGGTGCCGACATGACACATCCTTCTTCTGGTGAAGATTCCAGCCCTTCACTACACTTGTCACCTTCATCCCCTTTCATACCATATCTTGTTCACAAAGCTTCCAACACGATTAGTTGTTCTTTACGTGCCCATATCCCAGCACATTAGGCAGTATTAACAGGTTGTTGGTCTAGTTTATGGCACATCACTCATGACAAGAGCCTCTGCCAGCTTTCTGTCTTCATCAACTTGCTAGGATCACTTGATGTTCCCTAGCATATCATTGTGCAGTGTCACAAGCCCTGCTATTTCTTGTTCAATCACCAAAATTGTTGCCTTTGTGGAAGTCTTCTACTGCATTTTCACTATTATTGTTGTCCCTGCTGTGTTTTCACAGTGGTTCACAATGAACCATTGTGCCTTCTTTCCCTATATGGCAGTTCAGCAATGAACTACCATAGTGGTTGTGTTTTCACAGTGGTTCACAATAAACCACTGCGTCTTCTTTCCTATATGGTAGTTCAACAATGAACTACCATAATTGTTGTGGTTTCACAGTGGTTCACAAATGAACCACTGTGTCTTCTTTTCCTCTATAGTAGTTCAATAATGAACTACTATAGCTACCATATTTCACAGTGGTTCACAATGAACCACCGTGTCTCTTCCTTTCTATGGCGGTTCATCAGGAACTACCACATTTCATGATGGTTCACCGCGGACCATCCTGGCTCTTGCTTTCATCCATTGCATATACCCTCTCATATGTAGGTTTTCGTTTGCTTATGACATCACCTATATATATATACATACATGTATATTTTCTCATAATATACCATGTAACATAAGTACAAGTTAGAATTAACCATCTATATTCTACATTCATAGCCTAATTTCTTCCATTCCCTTTTATCTTGACATTTTGCTAACTCCCCTTTTTGCAGGAATATGCGAAAAGCCGAGCTAGAAGCTCTTTGATATTTTTCTTTTCAGTGTTATAGTAAGCTAAACATTAATGAAAAATTCTACATTTCCTGTTTTAGATAGAATGAATGAGCATTGTGAATATCATTAATCGCTTATTTTTCATGCTTTTGCTTTTATTTCTCAAAATCTCACAATGGTGAAACACGAATGGCACGTGCACTATTTCGTAAGAGGTAATTAATTCTAAGTTGATGATTTACATCAATGGCCATAGTCAGGATGTAAACAAAACTTATGATTTTTATCTTTTATAAAATAACACTGATCCACACTGGATCCGTTTTCAGAATTCATCATATTTTTCTTAAATATTTTCTCCTTTTATCAGAATTTAACTTAAAATTAACTCAAAATATATACCAATGGTCATAGCCAGGGTATATTGAGAGTTCATTTCATTTTAAATTCTATAAAAGCACCAAATGTATTTCATTCTTCTCTTGAATCTAAATACAGATTATTATATAATACATTCAATGACCTGTTGAGAAACTCTGTTTTGATGTCACATAATATGATACACTGTCTTATTTGATTTCATATGATATGATAATATGTCTTCTTGAAAAATGTTATATAATGACTGGATATGTTTTGCCATATATCTAACGAGTATTTGATGCAAGGATATCTCACTCAAAAAGGATGGAGACCTCTTGTTCAAGTACAACTATGATGCAATCATACTCCTTGAAGAAAAAGCTTGTTGAGCCATGCACTCCTAAAGACCATCTAAAAGAGATCGGCTTCCTCAAGTTGAAGTTTTTTTCTTCTTTAGAGTCATTTGTAACAGAATCTTCAGAAGGATGCATATTGCAAATTACATACTCACTCATAAAAGCTATTTCATAAAAGTATACGATAGTTTCAAAAAGCTCCTTTCTGAAAACAAATAATTGTACCTTCTTACAACCCTTTATGAAAAAGGTATTTTGACATGATTTCAAAATGTAATAATTATACCTTATATCATATACAAGACAACATCAAAAAGAAATATAGGAAAAAGACAAAACATGAAATCAGCTACACAAAGAAAACAAATATAATATGTTTTGAAAAGACTCTAGTTACCTTTTTTAAAGAAATGATTTCAAATATAGGAAAAAGACAAAACATGAAATCGGCTACACAAAGAAAACAAATATAATATGTTTTGAAAAGACTCTAGTTACCTTCTTTAAAGAAATGATTTCAAATATAGGAAAAAGACAAAACATGAAATCGGCTACACAAAGAAAACAAATATAATATATTTTGAAAAGACTCTAGTTACCTTTTTACAAACTCATAGAATGTCGACTTACTTAAAGTCATCATTCTCTTTGTATAAGCATTAAATACCTTCTGTAAAGAATCCTTGTTAAATATCCTTCTCAAGAATGTCGACTTACTTGTAGTCTTCATTCTCTCTATAGACTTTAAAAAACACAACATAAAGAAAACACTTAATATGACTATGTACAAATAAATATCTCAAAGCACTCATTGTACTTACACTCATTTAAAGTAAAGAAGTACTTATGTACCTCAAATCATTAATTAGAATAAAGACAAAACTACATAATAGCCTTCAATCCAACGTTCAATGTACTATTGAAAGAAACAGACTTTTTACATAAAATATGTATTACCTAAAATATTACAACGACTAGTGTACCCTATATTTTACTTTTATGGAAAGAAGACTTTCTCGAATTTCTCTAAAGATGTTTTTTGAAATGACATGACATTTCACATCTCAAAAAGGCTACGATTTCAAAAAGCCAACGACTATTTTTTTAAGCTATAAAAACACACTCAAATGAACTATTCAAAACAGAAGGGAATGGAATAGACAAGTGAGCTTACAACGAGAAAAATACCTATTCGATATTTGAAAGAGAGCCTAGAAAAAGAAAGAGAAAAAGTCAAAAATAACTCTTTGACAAAGAGTATCTTCTGAGTGACAAACAGAACATTCTGAGAATCCTTCATTCGTGCATTCATATCATCCTGAAGGTTCTATAGGAAGTATTGTAACTCTGTTATTCACTGTATTCCTTCTTTATTGAAAGAAGTAGACCTCTGAGAAAGAGGGTGTTGCCCTTCTCTGTTGAGAGAAGAAGACCTCTGTGAAAGAGGGTGTTGTCCTTCTCTGTTGAGAGAAGAAGACCTCTGTGGAAGAGGGTGTGCCCCTTCTCTGTTGAGAGAAGAAGACCTCTGAGGAAGAGGGTGTTGTACTATTTATCCGGTGACTCGGATGTTATAGTGGAAAGCTCAAGTGGTTTGCTTGGGGACTGGATGTAGGTCAGGGTTTTGACCGAACCAGTATAAATCCTGTGTTTATTGTGTTGTGCTTTATTGCTTTATTTTTTATTATATCAACTTGCATCGTATTTCACTATTCACCCCCCCTCTAGTGGAATTTCATTTGGTATCAGAGCAGGTTTGCTGGTTTCGACATAACAAGTCTTCCAGCACATATGGCATCTACCTCTTATGCTCGTGATATTGAAGGTCAACATGAATCTCGTCCTCCTTTCTTCAACGGCTCCAACTATGGATACTGGAAGTGCAGAATGACTATATTTCTCAAATCCATAGATTTTGCTGTATGGAAAATTGTTGAGCATCCATACACATCTTCTTCCGCAGACTATAACTTATGGTCTGATAAAGAAAAGAAAATGGCAAACCTAAATGCAAAGGCTATGAATGCCTTATATTGTGCCATCGATCAGAATGAATTCAATAGAATATCTATATGTGAATCTGCATATGATATTTGGCATTCTTTGGAGGTTATTCATGAAGGAACCAACAAAGTGAAAGAAGCCAAAATCTCATCTCTTGTCAGAAAATATGAGTTGTTCAAAATGAACAAAGATTAACCCATCACAGAGATGTTCACCAGATTCACCAACATCACCAACGATCTAAAATCTCTGGGTGTAACCCACTCTCAGACAGAAAAGGTGAAGAAAATCTTGAGATCTCTCACAACTGATTGGGAGAAAAAGACTACTGCTATTGAAGAAGCTCAAGATTTATCCAAACTTTCCCTGGATGATCTAATAGGAAATCTTATGGCATATGAAGTCCACATGAAGGAAAGAAGGGAAGAAGAACAACCTTTGAAGAAAACTCTAGCCTTCCCAGCCCTTTCTGAGGATGAAGACTCAGAAAAAGAAACTGAGATTGCGCTACTCACCAGAAAATTTCAGCGCTTTATGAGAAGGAACCGACTTCCAAATAAGCACAAAGAAAGAAAAGACCCAAAAGAAGATTCTATGTGCTGCCAGTGTAATAAGCCAGGTCACCTGAGACGTGACTGTCCTCTTCTCAAAAGAAAATCCAAGACTGAGGAACCAAAGAAAAGGTTCTTCAAGAAAAAGGCTCTGCATGCTCAATGGGATGATTCAGAACCATCCACCAGTGAAGAGTCAAATGATGATGAAGCAGAAACCGCCAACATGTGTTTCATGGCAGAAAGCTCTGTAAGTGAATCTCTTGATTTCTCCTTTGAAGATCTTCAAAATGCTTTTCAGAAACTTTTTGAAGAATCAAGGAAAACGATTCTAAAAAATAAATAGTTAAAATCTGAGAATCTAGAGCTCCTTTTGAAAAATGAAAAACTCAGTATTGAAAATTCTGAGTTACAAAAGAAAAATCTTCTTATTACTTCTGAAATCTCGTCTACTAGCTTCAAGACTAAAAATCTGCAAGTAGAAATTTCAGAATTAAAAAGCAAAACTGAGAACCTTATGAAAACGGTTTTCAAGTTTACTAAAGGAAAAGAGAACTTGGATAAACTCCTATCCTCTCAAAAAGTCTCTTTCTACAAGAATGGTATTGGCTACTCTCATTTCAACAAGCCTTCTTGTATGAATCAAAATACCACTTTTGTGAAAAGTTCTTCTGAACAAAATAAGGAGTATTATAATTTTAACTTTTTGAACTCCTCTAAGGCTGTAGACAAACCCAAATCCAAATGGATATGGGTTCCAAAGTCTAACAAAAAGGGACCCGATTGGGTACCAAAAAGAAATTTTACTTAATGATTTGCAGGCTCCAAACAAGAAGAACAGATGGATTCTAGACAGTGGATGTTCAAAACACATGACTGGACATTCAGATCTCTTTGTTGTTCTTCATAAAAAAGAAGGAGGAACCGTCACCTTTGGAGATAACAACAAAGGTTTGATAATAGGTATTGGTAATATTGGAAATATAGTTAAACCTCTTATCAAAGACGTTCTCCTGGTTAAAGGCTTAAAACATAACCTTCTAAGTATTAGTCAAATGTGTGATACAGGTTATAATGTTAGCTTTAATCATAATGCTTGTCTTATAGCAGACACCAACGAAAATATTATCTTAAAAGGTATAAGAAAAAATAATATATATGAACTATACCTAGAAAACATCACAGAACATTGCCTCATAGCTAATAATGACTCTCAACATCTATGGCACATGAGAATGGGTCATGTCAATTCTAAGTACATGTCTAAATTAGCTAAAGATAAGTAAGTACGTGGGTTACCCAAAATATCTTTTAAAAAGGATTATTTTTTTGATGCATGTCAATTAGGAAAACTGTCCAAATCATCTTTTAAATGAAAAAATATCATTTCAAGCAAAAGACCTCTAGAGCTTCTCCACTTGGATCTCTTTGGTCCTTCTAGAGTAGCTAGTCATAATCACAATAAATACGTTTTTGTCATTGTAGATGACTACTCAAGATTTACTTGGCTAATATTTTTGAAAAACAAAAGTGATACGTTTTGTCAATTTGAAATTTTATGTAAAAAATTACAAAATGAAAAATCTTGTTCTATTGTTAAAATCCGTAGTGACCATGGAGGAGAATTTGAAAATGAACTTTTTGAAAATTTTTGTAACTTGCATGGTATTTCTCATAACTTTGCCTTTCCTAGAGCTGCACCTCAAAATGGTGTAGTAGAAAGAAAGAATAGAACCCTTCAGGAATCTACTAGAACTATGCTCCAACACAATAATCTTGCTAAATCTTTTTGGGCAGAAGTTGTTAATACTGCATGCTACATAACAAATAGAGTTCTCATTAGACCCTTATTAAATAAAACTCCCTATGAACTATTCTATGACAGAACTCCAAGAATAGACTATTTCAAAGTCTTTGGTTATAAATGCTTTATCCTAAACACAAAAGATAGCATAGATAAATTTGATGCTAAATCTATTGAAGGCATATTTTTAGGATATTCAAGTCATAGTAAAGCATACAGGGTTTTCAATAAGAGTTCTAAGTCTATTGAAGAATCTATGCATGTTAGTTTCTGTGAATCTATTGATCAATCTGTTCATAAGCAAACTAACGATGATGATGTTGAAAGTACAGATTTATTTTTAGATAACACAGCTAAGTCTAATGAAGATGATCATCAAAGAACATTTGTCGATATCAAAGATCATCCTCAAAAACAGATTTTGGGAGAACTGACAAAGGGGGTTCAGACTAGAGCTCAGCTAGAACGGATTGCAAATATGGCATTCATTTCTCAACTTGAACCAAAGAAGATTGATGAAGCCATCATCGATGAGTTCTGGATGCTAGCCATGACTGAAGAACTGAATCAATTCCAAAGGAATGAAGTTTGGGATCTTGTACCAAGACCAAAGGATCATCCGATCATTGGGACAAGATGGATCTTCAGAAACAAGCTAGATGAAACAGGTAATGTTATAAGAAACAAAGCAAGACTAGTAGCTCAAGGATACAACCAGGAGGAAGGTATTGATTTTGATGAAACATTTGCTCCTGTTGCTAGACTTGAATCTATTAGAATGTTTTTAGCATATGCAAGCTATATGGATTTCAAATTATATCAAATGGATGTTAAAAGTGCCTTTTTAAATGATTTTATAAATGAAGAAGTTTATGTAAAACAACCTCCAGGATTTGAAAATGAACAATATCCAGATCATGTTTTCAAACTCAAACGTGCTTTATATGGATTAAAACAAGCACCTCGTGCTTGGTATGATAGACTTAAAACCTTTTTATTAAAAACTGTTTTTTCTGTAGGCAAAGCAGACTCTACTTTATTTGTGAAAATAGTGAATAATCATACCCTAATTGTTCAAATATATGTGGACGATATCATCTTTGGATCTTCTAACAGCACTCTTTATGAAGAATTTTCTAAGTCCATGCAGAAAGAATTTGAAATGAGTATGATGGGAGAACTCACCTACTTTCTTGAACTGCATATTAAGCAAACCAAGGATGGAGTTTTCATCAATCAGTCTAAGTATGCTCGTGAACTTCTAAAGAGGTTCAACATGAACTCAACTGCTTCAAAATCTACTCCTATGAGCACTACTACTGTTTTTGGACAAAGATGAAGATGGTAAGTCTGTTGATACAAAGGTATACTGAGGTATGATAGGATCACTTCTCTATTTAACTGCTAGCCGTCCAGATATTATGTTCAGTGTTTGCTTGTGTGCTAGATTTCAGTCAAATCCAAAAGAATCACATCTTAAGGCTGTAAAAAGAATAATGAGATATTTAAAAGACACGGTTGATTTTGGATTATTCTATTCAAAATCCTCTACATTTGATTTAATCTCATACAGCGATGCTGACTTTGCTGGAAGTAAATCTGACAGAAAAAGCACAAGTGGAACATGTCATATGCTAGGACACTCACTTATATCATGGTTTAGTAAGAAACAAAACTGTGTATCCTTATCTACTACTGAAGCCGAATACATTGCTGCTAGCCTAGTACACAAGTTATCTGGATGAAACAAACCTTAAAAGATTTTGGTTTAAATTTTGAAAATACAACTATTTTCTGTGACAATACTAGTGCTATAAACTTATCTAAGAATCCGATTTTACACTCATGATCTAAGCACATTCAAATAAGACACCACTTCCTAAGAGAACAAGTCTTAAACAACATAATTAAACTCGAATTCATACCCAATAATCAACAGTTAGAAGACATTTTCACTAAACCATTGAAACATGAAGACTTTACACGAATTAGAAGAGAACTAGGAATATGCAAACTAAGTGACTTATAAATTAATCACACTTATTATAATACTTCTTATAAGTTTTGTTAAAATCTTATTTTAAAAGTTTTTTTTCTTCTTATCGATTTTTGTTAGTCAAACTAGGTTTACATATTCACGTATACTCTAAACTCTTATAGGACACATTCTTTATGTCTTTCAACTTGTCATCTTTCAAGTACACATCCATAATGACTCTTTGTCCTATCTCCTTTCACTCATATCCATAAAAACTAATTATATTAAAAGCTATCATGACATTGTTCACATCACTCATCTTATAACTCCTTTATTATTTTTGTCCTTTTGTGAAAACTTCTCTTACAATAAGTTGATTCACCTTCAACATGATAACATTTTAGTTTATGAGAAATCTTGCTTTTCAAATTTTAGTCAAAATCGAATGATTATTTTTTTTGTTCTTTTTACCTTCTTCTAAAGATCTAGTTGCTATGTTTTTACGTAAAATTTTTACTATATCATTTGTTATATCATACGTACACTCTATTTCTATCATGTCTTCCTTTTCCTCCTATCGAGACACTTCACTAAAATATTAATGCCTTTCATGAAAAATTCAATTGACTATCCTATCCTACCACCTTTTAAGTTGTTATATTTCACGTAAAATTTTTACTATATCATCTATTATATCATAGCCTAAGAACAATCTATTATCATCTCTTCATGTGTTACATCTTTTACAAAAAGTATTGTAAAATTCTCTTTTCAAAAACTTGTACTTCACTCATTAGTACGTTTTGTATCACCTTTTTATCTCTCTCTCTCTCTACATTATACAAAGTTCTTTTTCATCCGTGACCATGACTCTCTCATATATTTTATATCTCTCTCCAATCGAGACTCATTAAAACCTTGTCCTTCACTCCACTTTATGTCATACATCTCCTATCCAACTTCAAGTAATTTGTGTCCTTTATGACCACTCTCATTTCTTCACACATCCGTATCACCCTCCTTTATATCTATTCACACTCCTTTCACGTATATCAAAATATACACTTCTTAAATAAGAAATTATTGCATTTCATCATATTCTCATGTTTGTCCTATTCCAAACTCCCTCTTCACGATTTTGGAATGCTTTCACATAAAGTAAATCCTTGAAAAAGTTGTTTGTTCTTATTAGGCCATTATTCACTCTCTATCTATTCTCCATGATCTTCACGAAAACCTTTAAAAACTCTTGAATCATTCTTTCTCTTACGTTTGAAATGACACTCTATACTCAATTCATGACTCTTCTCACTATCCAACAAGATTGCCCATAGAAAATTTGTTACATATTATTTCGAAACTATGTCCTTCTTAATATCTTCACTAATATAATGCACTATTTTCCGAAATTGATTTGATTTGTCATTCATAAGTCTCTTATTTTACAACTCACGCATTTCCTCTTTCCACTAAAATCTAAAAATCCTTCACTTCCAATGTCATTCTTTTCTTATCACCATTATTTTTCTTCTTCTATTTATTAGATTGATTCATATCTCTTTCCCACGATTTTCTCTATTCTCTTACAAACTCTTACTCCTTTCCAAGTCTTTCTCTCTTGCTCGTTCTTTCTAAGCCCTTGCCATGGCTTCCTCCTCAAACACTGCAATCACTGCCGCCGACCTAAGGGATCCCGATCTATTTCACTTCTACAACTCCCTTTGTTCTCGACCAATTCATGAAGGTAAATTGGTTAACTACAACGACTTCGTATTATTTGACCTAGACAGATCTCTCCCCGAACTCAAACACTTACTAGGATCCTCATCCCAAGCTGCTTACTATCCCGAACTCGTCTGACTCTTCTACACAAATTTTTCTTCTGATCATGAACAAACTACCATCACCACCAAAGTACGCGGACGCCTGATGTCCTTTTGATGTCTTCTTTATAATCATTGTAATTTTGAAAAGATTTTTAAATGTAAAACATGTGAAAACCAGACATCAAATAATAAAAACCGGTTCTCACTAGTGAATGAGACCGGGTCGAACTCAGGGAACGGGAATATATCGTATTCAAGTACGCAAATCTAAACTAATCTTTATTGCCGAATTATTGAAATGTAAAATGTTCAAGAAGAGTAAAACAACTAACTATTACAACAAATGAATACCCTTCGCAGAGGGCGTAAAGTGCAATATTTACAAACTCAATTAAATGCCTAAATTCTAAAATAAAAGAAAAACATCTTCTATTCTTGCACTTCCACGTTACATATGCACTTCAGCTCCATTCCAGTGCTATCCTGCACAATTCAAATGAACACGAGCAGTACAAGAGAGAAAAGTAGAAACAGTGCTAAACGGAGAATACTAAAACAATGGAAAGTAAAATAAACGAAATCTAAATGACAATAACTAGATAAACCTAATGACAATTAACTAAGTAATTCTAAGACTAAAAGTAATATTAAAAACAACTAATTAATCCATTACAACTAAGTAAGTTTTATGATCTAATATTGAGTAAGCTAGTTTACTTTACTAATCAATCACTCTAACAATTCCTAGTTACAAGCTTATTCTACTATACTCAATTCACAATACTGATTTAAATTCTATACAGCCACCACAAGAAAATGAGCTAAACAACACTAAAAAAAATTCAGTAAACTATACTCCTGATCACTGGAAATTAGATAGATCTTCAAAAATTTGAAATCACATTGATCACTCAAACTGATCCAGAGATTAGTATCTCATCACTCTTGATCCAGCAATTCAAAATCAATCAAAATGGCTGAACAACATTTCTCTTTCATTAACCCAGCCTTTTTCAGAAATCACATAATCAACCAGGAATAGCCAAATTTCAGGTGGCACTTTGATAATAGATCAGTCAATTAGCTTTCAAACAATCACTCGCCGGAAAATTCATTAAACCACAATCCATCACCAGAAATACAGTAAACATCATGCCATCAAATGGAAATCAATCCAGATTTTCGGTACTCTCTTTTTCTGATGTAAAAAATTTATGATAATCAGTTAAACACAACAATAGAAGGAATCCAGCTATCTGATCGAATGAAATCAACATAGAAATTAATGTGATGAAACAAAAAATTATAATGAAAAAAAACAGGGAAAGAAAGAAAAAGAAAACACAGAATGAAATTAAAAAAAATATGGAACTACATTACGCTATGAACAGAATTTTTAGGAATGAGAAAGAAATAAAAAAAAAATGAACAAAAAATCAAAGACAGCACGAAATTGATCCGCAGATGAAAAAAATTCAGAAACATCAATGATCGGTTTATTTTTTTCTTTTCTTTTTATTTCTAATTTTTATTTTTTCTTATTTTTAGTTTTTATTACACAGTAATACAACCGGAATTCATTAAGGAACCTACAGAAGAAGAAGAAGAAGCTCTGAAGAAGAAGAGGAAGAAGAAGAATCCGATCAGAAGAAGAAGAAGAGAAAGATCTGAATCGGAAGAAGAAGAAGAATATTCTGATGAAGAAGAAGAAATGAAAAAGAAGAGGAGGAAGAAGAAGAGTTTGGAAAACTTACCGTGAACTGAAGGATTAGGGGAAGAAGTGGCCGGCCTCCTCCCGTACGCCGCCACCGGACTGAGATGCCTCCACCGGCGAAAGAAATCAGAGGAATAGTGAGAAGGGACAGAAGAGGGAAGAAAAACCGATGGTGGAGAAGGAAAAGAAGAGAGGTAAGAGAGGGAAAAGGGGTTTTGGCGCAGGAAGGGGGAGACGACTCTTTTTTTCTGTTTTTGGGGTTTTTAAAAACAAGCAAACCGGTTTTGAACCGGTTTGCTGTTTGTTTTAACAAAATCCAAACCGGTTTCACCGGATTATTTTCTTTATTTTGAAATGCAAACCGGTTAAACCGGTTTGTGATTATTATATATATATATATTTTTTTTTCAGTTTAAAAACCAAATGCAAATCGGTTTGAACCGGTTTGGTTTATTATTATTTTTTTTCTTTTTAAAAAATCTAAAAAAAAAACAAACTATTTAAAAGAGTAAAAAAACAAACTATTTACTAAAAACCTCAAGCTAACTAACTACTCTAAAAAAATCATTTACACTAACCTCATTTCACAATATATCTAACTCTAATTTTTAACTCTAATTTTTATTTTATTTTTATTATTATTTTTATTGAAAACTAAAACTAAAACTACTATGACTATAACAAAAACTAAAATATGCATAAAAATGTAAAATAAAACTATTTTTCATGCATTTTCTATTTTTAAATCATTTTAGCACATTTACTCGAAAACTATCATAAAATTGGGTTTTTGAAACATTATTTTATAAAATCATGCATATTTAAATGTTAATAAACTCTGAATTATATGCATGATCAAATACCCCCATGCTTATGTTTTGCTAGTCCTCGAGCAAACTAGAAAAATGCAAGAAATCAAACTATCACCTAACTCACTTTCGTAGGAATCACGGTTGCATTTAGCTCATGCAACAAGCCCTTTCAACCCCTGGATTACCCCAGTGGACGAGTAAGGTCTCGTGAGGGTTTGCAGTGATGCTACCCACAAACATCTTTGTCATGTATGCATAATATTACACATCCTCACAATTAGTAGGTAATCAAAGACTTTATTTTCACAAATATTTCCTGTTATTTCAAAATCAAAGTATAATTAGAGTCTTTTATATATACCACCACAGAAAAGAATTTCTTTCACTTTTCTAAATATCACAATTATTTATGTTTTATTCTTAGAAAATCCAATAAAAACATATTATTATTTACTTATCCTCACTCATATGTTTTCTGCACAGGTTTTCTCAATCATACTTCTAAGCACTGAACTTTTCTTTCTTTTTCAGCTCTTTTCTCAATTTTTTCATTTTTTTCACGCTTTTTCTTTTTGCGTACTTATTCTTCTCTTATAGCTTGCGTGTGGTCTGCTTCTATGCCTTGTGCAATGTCAATACCTTCTATACTTTTTTTTTAATACATACCAAAAGATATCAACTAAGACATAAAAGTGACTTCCTTCATTCACCTTTATAACATGAGAGTCAAATATTTCAACTTGTATCTGTTCTCAGTTACTTAGGGTCACAAAGTTTTCCACTCTCCTTTTCGAAATGGAATTAAAAGTTTCAACTTACATCTAAGTTCCATCTACTAAGGATTGTAGAATTATCAAAACAACCTAACACATGCTATATTTTTTTCTTTTGAGCTCATTTTTACGCTTTTTGTTCATTTGCTTAGTTTTTCAAAAATAGAACTGTGCATATTCATATTTATGATTCAAAATAAATTCTAACATGTATTTATCATCATTTCTTCGAAATCCGCATAAACAACCATAATTTTTACATCTATGTCAGAAAAATTTTTCGTGGGGCTTAAAAGTCCTCTAAAAACATCAGATTTGAAATAACATTCATATAAGTTCAAACTATTTCTTTAAAAATCTACTTTTCATGAGAGATGTGTAAACATGTGCAAGAACATAAACAGAAATATCCAGGTGTGCAAACTACACCCTCCCCCATGCTTGAATGACACTGTCCCAGTGGCACTCCCCCATGCTTATATGAAACTACGTGAATGCACATGAGAGAAATAAATGAGGGAAAAGAGTAGAATGACCTGACATGAATTAAAAATGCACGTTCTATGAATGTAATGAATGTAATGAATGCAATGTATACATGACAAAACATGAAACTCATAGAAAAGATAGAAAACGAAAAATAAAACCAAATGAAATCTACAAATCCTAACAACAAATGTAATACTATACAGAATATGGGTTGCCTCCCATAAAGCGCTAATTTTCACGTCCCCAGCCAAACGGATCCCTGGAAAAATCTTTCATCGTCCATGAGATCAATGGACATGAAGTATCGCTCAATGAGGCTCTATAAAGAAAAGAGTGTCAACTGTGACACTACGCACTGTGTTTCCATCCCATCTACCTCTAACTGTAGGATCATAACTCTCTCGACGTGAAGAACAGAGATTAGTCTCATCTGAAAGACTGGTCAAGAAATGAGAGTCCAGGACCGACCGACTATCAATGAATGCAACTTCAGACAAGTGGTGAATATGATCAGGCTTGACTTGGTCAAGCACCTTCTACATTTGCACCTCTTGCTTAGTAAAAATTGGTGATCCTAAAGGCTGAGAAAATGGGGCTTTATATAATGATGATCAGTTAAACACAACAATAGAAGGAATCCAGCTGATGTCTTTTTGCAATCGTTGTAAATTTTGAAAAAGATTTTTAAGTGTAAAACATGTGAAAACCAGACATCAAATAATAAAAACCGGTTCTCACTAGTGGATGAGACCGGGTCGAACTCAGGGAACAGGAATATTTCGTATTCAAGTACACAATTCTAAACTAATCTTTATTGCCGAATTATTGAAATGTAAAAATGTTCAGAAAAGGTAAAAACAACTAACTATTACAACAAATGAATACCCTTCGCAGAGGGCGTAAAGTGCAATATTTACAACCCCAATTAAAATTCCTAATTCTAAAAAATAAAAGCAAAAAGAAGCTTTATTCTTCGTACGTCATGTCACGTAATCGCTTCCGCTCCAGTCCTGTGCTATCCTGCACAAGTCAAAATAACACGAGCAGTACCAGAGATAGAAGTAAAATTATACTAAACTAGTTAAATGCTACTTACAAAAGCATGTTAAAGCAAAACAGAGAATTCAGTTAACTACTAATCTAATTATCAAAACATATGAAAATGAACTAATGAAAACACACAACTAAAGAATTGAAAACAATGAAAATCAAGAAACGATGAATAAAGAACAAGAATTAATATGAAACAAGAATACTTGTAATCTGAAAAGCAAGACTTGAAACACACATATTCAGTAAGAAAATACAAAATACTACACAGAATTTTAATGAAAGAAATGACAATCAGAAAAGAAAAGGAATTAAACCAACAGGAATTAGAAACGATTCAACAAAATAGGAAATCTGTAATTTGAAAAAAAAAACAAAACAGTACTCAAAGATTCAAAGAAAACAGGAAAACAAATGCAAACAAAACATGAAATAAAAAAAAATTAGAACAAGACCTCACTGAAGATGAAAAACAGAAATTTAATTTGTAAAATAAAAGCAACTGTAAACCGTAATGTTAAAGCAAGAAAAACATAAGAATGAAGAAAAAAAAAATAACATGAACTAACAGAAATTCAATGAATATGCTGGAAGTAAAAAAAACAGGAAATTTATGACAATAAAAAAAAACAGAAAAATAGAAGATGACAGTAAACAGGAAATCAAAGTATGAATAACCGAAAATTCAAAGGCTAATAGGAGATTACAATGATCAAAACAAGAATTTCAGAGTAAAAAATTATCAAAACAAAAAAAAATTACTTAAAAGACAAGAAAAAAACTGAAAACAGAACTTTACTCAGTGCGATGAATGAAAAACAGGATTTAATAACTACTAATGAGCTACTTATAAAACTAAAATACAGATCTAACTAACTACTTCACAAAATACAAATCAGACAAGGAACAGAGAAAAAAAAATTCTGAAACACAACTATTGATTTTTTTTTTCTGTTTTAAATTTTTTATTCTGTTTTTCACAATCAACACAGCTGGAGAATCAATTAAAACAATTAACGAAGCTGAAGAAGAAGAAGTAGTAGAAGAAGAAAAATTAGATCGGAAGAAGAAGAAGAAGAAGAAGAAGAAGAAAAGAAGATCGGAGGAAGAAGAAGAAGAAGAAGAATCTGAAGAAAAAGAAGAAGCAGATGAATCGGAGATGATGAAGAAAGAAGAAATCGAATGAAGAAGAAATAAAGAAGAAGTAGGAGAAGAAGAAGGAAAGAAGAACTCAGCACTCACCGTGAATGAATCTGAGGGAAGAAGCTGGCGACCTCCACCACCGCTGCCGTCGCCAGAAGGAAGCTCCACCACCGCCGGTTGCCGGATTTGACAGAGAAAGAGGGAGAAAGGGAAGGTAGGTAAGGAATGGCCCGGTGTTGGTGGAGGAGGGTGAGAAAAGAGGGAACGAGAGTGAAAGAGGGGAAAGAGGAGAAAGAGGAGAGGTTTCAGGCGTAAAATGGAGGAGGCCCCGATTTTTACGATTTTGGGGGTTTTAAAAGTAACGAACCGGCTGGAACCGGTTTGAAACAAATGCAAACCGGTTCAAGCCGGTTTGTTTATTTATTTTTTTTTTAAAAGCAAACCGGGTGAACCGGTTTGTGTTTATTTTTGCAATTTTCAAAAATCAAAAACTATATAAAATTTTCAAAGATTTAAAAACAAAACTTATTTATGAAGAACTAAAAAAAAAAAACTATTCTAAATTTTTTTCTCTTTTGTTAAAAAAACAAACACTTAAAATGAAAAAAATATTTTTCTCTATTATTTTTTTTTTATTTTATTTTATTTAAAAAAAAACTAAAACTAAACTGCTATGATTATAGAAAAACTAAAATATGTATAAAAATGTAAAATAAAACTATTTTTCATGCATTTTCTATTTTTAAATCATTTTAGCACATTTACTCGAAAACTAACATAAAGTTGGGTTTTTAAAACATTATTTCATACAATCATGCATATTTAAATGTTAATAAACCCTGAATTATATGCATGATCAAATACCCCCATGCTTATGTTTTGCTAGTCCTCGAGCAAACTAGAAAAATGCAAGAAATCAAACTATCACCTAACTCACTTTCGTAGGAATCACGGTTGCATTTAGCTCATGCAACAAGCCCTTTTAACCCCTGGGTTACCTCAGTGGACGAGTAAGGTCTCGTGAGGGTTTGCAGTGATGCTACCCACAAACATCTCTGTCATGTATGCATAATATTACACATCCTCACAATCAGTAGATAATCAAAGACTTTATTTTCACAAATATTTTCTGTTATTTCAAAATCATAATATAATTAGAATCTTTTATATACCACCACAGAAAAAGAATTTCTTTCACTTTTCTAAATATCACAGTTATTTATGTTTTATTCTTAGAAAATCCAATAAAAACATATTATTATTTACTTATCCTCACTCATATGTTTTCTGCACAGGTTTTCTCAATCACACTTCTAAGCATTGAACTTTTCTTTCTTTTTAAGCTATTTCCTCTCTTTTTTCTTTTCACGCTTTTTCTTTTTGCGCACTTATTTTTCTCTTATAGCTTGCGTGTGGTCTGCTTTTATGCCTTGTGCAATGTCAATATCTTTTATACTTTTTCAATACATACAAAAAAAAGATATCAACTAAGACATAAAAGTGACTTCCTTCATTCACCTTTATAACATGAGAGTCAAATATTTCAACTTGTATCTGTTCTCAGTTACTTAGGATCACAAAGTTTTCCACTCTCCTTTTCGAAAATGGAATTAAAAGTTTCAACTTACATCTAAGTTCCATCTACTAAGGATTGTGGAATTATCCAAACAACCTAACGCATGCTTTTCTCACTTTTTGAGCTCATTTTTATGCTTTTGTTCATTTGCTTAGTTTTTCAAAACTAAAACTGTGCATATTCATATTTATGATTCAAAATAAACTCTAACATGTATCTATCATCATTTCCTCGAAATCCACATAAACAACCATAATTTTTAGATCTATGTCAGAAAAAAAATTTCGTGGGGCTTAAAAATCCTCTAAAAACATCAGATTTGAAATAACATTCATATAAGTTTAAACTCTTTCTTTAAAAATCTACTTTTCATGAAATATGTGTAAACATGTGCAAGAACGTAAACAGAAATATCAAGGTGTGCACTCTACACCCTCCCCCATGCTTGAATGACACTGTCCCAGTGGCACTCCCCCATGCTTGAATGAAACTAAGTGAATGCACATGAGAGAAATAAATGAGGGAAAAGAGTAGAATGACCTGACATGAATTAAAAATGCACGTTCTATGAATGTAATGAATGCATTGTACACATGACAAAACATGAAACCATGAATGAAACAAAAAGATATGAAAAACTCATGAAGAAAACTAAAAAGTAAAAACAAAATAAAATCTATAAATTCTAAGTAAACCCAATAATGTACAAGATATGGGTTGCCTCCCATAAAGCGCTAAGTTTCACGTCCCCAGCCAGACGGATCCTTGGAAAAACCTTCATCGTCCATGAGATCAATGGACATGAAGTCAGACTCAACCGGGCTCTATGAAGAAAAGAGTGTCATCTGTGACACTACGCACTGTGTTTCCATCCCGTCTACCTCTAACTGTAGTATCAAAACTCTCTTGACATGAAGAACGGAGATTAGTCTCATTTGAGAGACTGGTCAAGAATCGAGAGTCTAGGACCGACCGAGTACCAATGAATGCAACTTCAGACAAGTGGTGAATATGATCAGGCTTGACTTGGTCAAGCACCTTCTGCATCTGTACCTCTTGCTTACTAAAAATTGGTGATCCTAAAGGCTGAGAAAATGGGGCTTTATATGATGAAAATACATGATGTGAGTAAGGCCCCTTCTGCTGAGGTATCATGGAGATCAACTCGTCAGTAGAAATGATATGGGGTTCATGAGTCGATTCCTGAGTGGGGTGACACGCCTTCCCATACTGAAGGGATGTAACAGATTTGACTTGCTCATGATGTGAAATAGTGGGTTGCAAATCAAATAACATGGAATCCTCTCCCTTAGAGACAACAGACTGACTATGAAGGTTCCCCTGGCTTTGCCTAGTGAAAGTCTCAACCAACTGTCCCATTTGAGTCTCTAGCTTGGCTATTGACTGCGTATGGGAACTCAAAACTTGTAATATCCTATCTTGGAAGGATTGACTAAATGAATGCTCATGAGGATGGGGTTGAGTATAAGCATGTTGGGCTGGGGGATGAACCTGTGGAAAAATGGGGTGCGAGTAACCTTGTGAAGGGTTACTGGGTCTATACTGTGTCTGGGAGGGCTGATGGGATGAGGAAATAAACTGGTTTCGCCAACCTGGGTTATATGAGGATGTAAATGAATCGAGCATGGGTTTAGCGAAACCTTGGGCAGCATTCACCTGCTCCTGAACGAATTCAGGATATAATGGTGCTGCCGGACAATCTGAAACACAGTGTGCAAGGCTAGCACATAGCTCGCACACTCTTTCTACTGGATTTCTCGAAGAATTGGCTAAGAATTGATCTAACTTCCTAGTCAATTGGTCAACCTTGGTACGCAATTCTAACTCGGACCCAACTTCGGAAATCCCAACTTTCCTAGGACCACTAGACAGAGATGTAGTCCTATCGAGCCGTGAAGACAAGGTATGATGCATCGTGTTTTCACTCAAGGTCTCAAATAGAGACCACGCCTCATCTTCACTCTTGAGCATAAAAGTGCCCCCACAAGACGAATCAACCATTTGACGATGCTTTTCAGTAAGCCCGTCATAAAAATACTGCACCAACTGCCAACGAGGCACCTGGTGATGGGGACACTTGCGGAGAAGATCTTTCAATCTCTCCCAAGACTCATGAAATTGTTCTCCCTCAATTTGAGAAAAACTGGTTATAGCTTTACGAAATTGATTCGTTTTACAAATTGGGAAATATTTTTTTAAAAATTCTTTTTGCATTCCTTCCCAAGTAGTAATACGAACCGTCTCAAGAGATTTTAACCAGTGCTTGGCTTTATCTTTGAGAGAGAACGGAAACAAAGTTAACCTCATAGCATCTTCTCCAAAATTATTGATTCGCACAGTCGAGCAAATCTCAAGGAATTCGTCGAGATGACGATATGGGTCTTCATTGCTAAGGCCATAAAACGAGGGTAACATTTGAATCACACTGGCCTTAATCTCAAAATGGCTCGCTCCTACATTAGGTCTCGTGATGCAGGAGGCGGGAGTATACGTATTTGGCATGAAGTACTCCCTCAAAGGACGGATCAATTGATGATCGTCAGCCATTGCGTACACCTTGGAGTAGACCGGTGTAGCACACGTCCTAACTTTGGGTTTTCTACCTAACTAACGCACTAAGCGGCCAAACCACGCAAACCACAAAGCGAGTGAACTAAAAACAACAAAAACTAAACAAACACCACGCAGTTACACATAACAGAGATTATGCATAAGAAATATGAAATCTATGTGTACGGTACCAATCGTACACAGTCACCTCTAAGGGGATCCTAATAGGTGGGTTGTGCAAAAAAGTAAGCTCGTCTCTAAGATATGCACATACGTGGTTCTAAACCTAAATGCAACACAAACACTAGGCAATAAAGTGAATACTAATATTACGCCGTTCCCCGGCAACGGCGCCAAAAATTTGATGTCTTTTTGCAATCGTTGTAAATTTTGAAAAGATTTTTAAGTGTAAAACATGTGAAAACCAGACATCAAATAATAAAAACCGGTTCTCACTAGTGGATGAGACCGGGTCAAACTCAGGGAACGGGAATATTTCGTATTCAAGTACACAATTCTAAACTAATCTTTATTGCCGAATTATTGAAATGTAAAAATGTTCAGAAAAGGTAAAAACAACTAACTATTACAACAAATGAATACCCTTCGCAGAGGGCGTAAAGTGCAATATTTACAACCCCAATTAAAATTCCTAATTCTAAAAAATAAAAGAAAAAAGAAGCTTTATTCTTCGTACGTCGTGTCACGTAATCGCTTCCGCTCCAGTCCTGTGCTATCCTGCACAAGTCAAAATAACACGAGCAGTACCAGAGATAGAAGTAAAATTATACTAAACTAGTTAAATGCTACTTACAAAAGCATGTTAAAGCAAAACAGAGAATTCAGTTAACTACTAATCTAATTATCAAAACATATGAAAATGAACTAATGAAAACACACAACTAAAGAATTGAAAACAATGAAAATCAAGAAACGATGAATAAAGAACAAGAATTAATATGAAACAAGAATACTTGTAATCTGAAAAGCAAGACTTGAAACACACATATTCAGTAAGAAAATACAAAATACTACACAGAATTTTAATGAAAGAAATGACAATCAGAAAAGAAAAGAAATTAAACCAACAGGAATTAGAAACGATTCAACAAAATAGGAAATCTGTAATTTGAAAAAAAAAACAAAGCAGTACTCAAAGATTCAAAGAAAACAGGAAAACAAATGCAAACAAAACATGAAATAAAAAAAAATTAGAACAAGACCTCACTGAAGATGAAAAACAGAAATTTAATTTGTAAAATAAAAGCAACTGTAAACCGTAATGTTAAAGCAAAAAAAACATAAGAATGAAGAAAAAAAAAATAACATGAACTAACAGAAATTCAATGAATATGCTGGAAGTAAAAAAAACAGGAAATTTATGACAATAAAAAAAACAGAAAAATAGAAGATGACAGTAAACAGGAAATCAAAGTATGAATAACCAAAAATTCAAAGGCTAATAGGAGATTACAATGATCAAAACAAGAATTTCAGAGTAAAAAATTATCAAAACAGAAAAAAATTACTTAAAAGACAAGAAAAAAACTGAAAACAGAACTTTACTCTGTGCGATGAATGAAAAACAGGATTTAATAACTACTAATGAGCTACTTATAAAACTAAAATACAGATCTAACTAACTACTTCACAAAATACAAATCAGACAAGGAACAGAGAAAAAAAAATTCTGAAACACAACTATTGATTTTTTTTTCTGTTTTAAATTTTTTATTCTGTTTTTCACAATCAACACAGCTGGAGAATCAATTAAAACAATTAACGAAGCTGAAGAAGAAGAAGTAGTAGAAGAAGAAAAATTAGATCGGAAGAAGAAGAAGAAGAAGAAGAAGAAAAGAAGATCGGAGGAAGAAGAAGAAGAAGAAGAAGAAGAATCTGAAGAAAAAGAAGCAGATGAATCGGAGATGATGAAGAAAGAAGAAATCGAATGAAGAAGAAATAAAGAAGAAGAAGAAGAAGTAGGAGAAGAAGAAGGAAAGAAGAACTCAGCACTCACCGTGAATGAATCTGAGGGAAGAAGCTGGCGACCTCCACCACCGCTGCCGTCGCCAGAAGGAAGCTCCACCACCGCCGGTTGCCGGATTTGACAGAGAAAGAGGGAGAAAGGGAAGGTAGGTAAGGAATGGCCTGGTGTTGGTGGAGGAGGGTGAGAAAAGAGGGAACGAGAGTGAAAGAGGGGAAAGAGGAGAAAGAGGAGAGGTTTCAGGCGTAAAATGGAGGAGGCCCCGATTTTTACGATTTTGGGGGTTTTAAAAGTAACGAACCGGCTGGAACCGGTTTGAAACAAATGCAAACCGGTTCAAGCCGGTTTGTTTATTTATTTTTTTTTTTAAAAGCAAACCGGGTGAACCAGTTTGTGTTTATTTTTGCAATTTTCAAAAATCAAAAACTATATAAAATTTTCAAAGATTTAAAAACAAAACTTATTTATGAAGAACTAAAAAAAAAAAACTATTCTAAATTTTTTTCTCTTTTGTTAAAAAAACAAACACTTAAAATGAAAAAAATATTTTTCTCTATTATTTTTTTTTTATTTTATTTTATTTAAAAAAAACTAAAACTAAACTACTATGATTATAGAAAAACTAAAATATGTATAAAAATGTAAAATAAAACTATTTTTCATGCATTTTCTATTTTTAAATCATTTTAGCACATTTACTCGAAAACTAACATAAAGTTGGGTTTTTAAAACATTATTTCATACAATCATGCATATTTAAATGTTAATAAACCCTGAATTATATGCATGATCACCAGCTATCTGATCGAATGAAATCAACACAAAAATTAATGTGATGAAACAAAAAATTATAATGAAAAAAAACAGGAAAAGAAAGAAAAAGAAAACACAGAATGAAATTAAAAAAAATCTGGAACTACATTACGCTATGAACAAAATTTTTAGGAATGAGAAAGAAATAAAAAAAAAAACGAACAGAAAATCAAAGACAGCACGAAATTGATCCGCAGATGAAAAAAATTCAGAAACATCAATGATCGGTTTATTTTTTTCTTTTCTTTTTATTTCTAATTTTTATTTTTTCTTATTTTTAGTTTTTATTACACAGTAATACAACCGGAATTCATTAAGGAAGAAGAAGAAGAAGAAGAAGTTCTGAAGAAGAAGAGGAAGAAGAAGAATCCGATCAGAAGAAGAAGAAGAGACCGTGAACTGAAGGATTAGGGGAAGAAGTGGCTGGCCTCCTCCCGTACGCCGCCACCGGACTGAGATGCCTCCACCGACGAAAGAAATCAGAGGAATAGTGAGAAGGGACAGAAGAGGGAAGAAAAATCGATGGTGGAGAAGGGAAAGAAGAGAGTTAAGATAGGGAAAAAGGGTTTTGGCGCAGGAAGGGGGAGACGACTCTTTTTTTCTGTTTTTGGGGTTTTTAAAAACAAGCAAACCGGTTTTGAACCGGTTTGCTGTTTGTTTTAACAAAATCCAAACCGGTTTCACCGGATTATTTTCTTTATTTTAAAATGCAAACCGGTTAAACCGGTTTGTGATTATTATATATTTTTTTATTTTTTTTTTCAGTTTAAAAACCAAATGCAAATCGTTTTGAACCGGTTTGGTTTATTATTATTTTTTTTCTTTTTAAAAAATCTAAAAAAAAACAAACTATTTAAAAGAGTAAAAAAACAAACTATTTACTAAAAACCTCAAGCTAACTAACTACTCTAAAAAAAATCATTTACACTAACCTCATTTCACAATATATCTAACTCTAATTTTTAACTCTAATTTTTATTTTATTTTTATTTTTTATTTTTATTATTATTTTTATTGAAAACTAAAACTAAAAATACTATGACTACAACAAAAACTAAAATATGCATAAAAATGTAAAATAAAACTATTTTTCATGCATTTTCTATTTTTAAATCATTTTAGCACATTTACTCGAAAACTATCATAAAATTGGGTTTTTGAAACATTATTTTATAAAATCATGCATATTTAAATGTTAATAAACCCTGAATTATATGCATGATCACCTTTCATGCTTCCTCATTAGGCAAAATTCTTAATCTTCCTTCCACCGGCATAAACCTAGACAACATAGTACCACTCGAACGGTCGGTACTTCAAAAAATTCTTCTCTGCACCAACTGCTCACAACTTCCCTGGCACATGAGGAATCTCCAACCTCATGCTCAACTTCTTGCCCAGATTCTTCTCCACAATATCTATCCCAAGCCTCCACGCAAGGGATTAGTACCAAGAAAAATCTCTCTCCTTCTCTACACAATTTTTTCTTCTACTCCGATAAACTGGTCCAACATTCTTTTCGACCTTTTTATTCGTTATAAAAAATTCCAGCCTCTTCTTTTCGGGTGTTTTATAACTCTCATTTTAAAATACTGAAAAGTACCCCTTCAAAACGAAGTTATCCTCCATCCCTCTCAGGTCCTTGATGCTACTTCCTTCAATCTCAGGTCCCTGCACCTGCCCGGCTCTGATGAAGATGCTCCAACATCCAACAACTTATCTTTTAGACTGTACTAGCTGTATTTTTTTCGGTCTGTAATAACTTTTAATTACTTCTGGTCTGTAATAACTTTACATTTTGTTGTGTCTGTAATAACTCTCTTACTTTGATCCCTTCCTTTTTGTCCATGACAAAGGGAGAGAAAAACCTGTCTCCATTATTGGAGAAAAATACTCTCTTTAACATTTTTTTTCAATAGTTTTATGATATTATTATTTCTATGCATAATGTCTTTTTGACAGAGGGAGCATATTTTGTCATCATCAAAAAGGGGGAGAATGTTGAGAAACTCTGTTTTGATGTCACATAATATGATACACTGTCTTATTTGATTTCATATGATATGATAATATGTCTTCTTGAAAAATGTTATATAATGACTGGATATGTTTTGCCATATATCTAACGAGTATTTGATGCAAGGATATCTCACTCAAAAAGGATGGAGACCTCATGTTCAAGTACAACTATGATGCAATCATACTCCTTGAAGAAAAAGCTTGTTGAGCCATGCACTCCTAAAGACCATCTAAAAGAGATCGGCTTCCTCAAGTTGAAGATTTTTTCTTCTTTAGAGTCATTTGTAACAGAACCTTCAGAAGGATGCATATTGCATATTACATACTCACTCATAAAAGCTATTTCATAAAAGTATACGATAGTTTCAAAAAGCTCCTTTTTGAAAACAAATAATTGTACCTTCTTACAACCCTTTATGAAAAAGGTATTATGACATGATTTCAAAATGTAATAATTGTACCTTATATCATATACAAGACAACATCAAAAAGAAATATAGGAAAAAGACAAAACATGAAATCGGCTACACAAAGAAAACAAATATAATATGTTTTGAAAAGACTCTAGTTACCTTCTTTAAAGAAATGATTTCAAATATAGGAAAAAGACAAAACATGAAATCGGCTACACAAAGAAAACAAATATAATATGTTTTGAAAAGACTCTAGTTACCTTCTTTAAAAAAATGATTTCAAATATAGGAAAAAGACAAAACATGAAATCGGCTACACAAAGAAAACAAATGTAATATGTTTTGAAAAGACTCTAGTTACCTTTTTACAAACTCATAGAATGTCGACTTACTTAAAGTCATCATTCTCTTTGTATAAGCATTAAATACCTTCTGTAAAGAATCCTTGTTAAATATCCTTCTCAAGAATGTCGACTTACTTGTAGTCTTCATTCTCTCTATAGACTTTAAAAAACACAACATAAAGAAAACACTTAATATGACTATGTACAAATAAATATCTCAAAGCACTCATTGTACTTACACTCATTTAAAGTAAAGAAGTACTTATGTACCTCAAATCATTAATTAGAATAAAGACAAAACTACATAATAGCCTTCAATCCAACGTTCAATGTACTATTGAAAGAAACAGACTTTTTACATAAAATATGTATTACCTAAAATATCACAACGACTAGTGTACCCTATATTTTACTTTTATGGAAAGAAGACTTTCTCGAATTTCTCTAAAGATGTTTTTTGAAATGACATGACATTTCACATCTCAAAAAGGCTACGATTTCAAAAAGCCAACGACTATTTTTTTAAGCTATAAAAACACACTCAAATGAACTATTCAAAACAGAAGGGAATGGAATAGACAAGTGAGCTTACAACGAGAAAAATACCTATTCGATTTTTGAAAGAGAGCCTAGAAAAAGAAAGAGAAAAGAAAGAGAAAAGGTCAAAATAACTCTTTGACAAAGAGTATCTTCTGAGTGACAAACAGAACATTCTGAGAATCCTTCATTCGTGCATTCATATCATCCTGAAGGTTCTATAGGAAGTATTGTAACTCTGTTATTCACTGTATTCCTTCTTTATTGAAAGAAGTAGACCTCTGAGAAAGAGGGTGTTGCCCTTCTCTGTTGAGAGAAGAAGACCTCTGTGAAAGAGGGTGTTGTCCTTCTCTGTTGAGAGAAGAAGACCTCTGTGGAAGAGGGTGTGCCCCTTCTCTGTTGAGAGAAGAAGACCTCTGAGGAAGAGGGTGTTGTACTATTTATCCGGTGACTCGGATGTTATAGTGGAAAGCTCAAGTGGTTTGCTTGGGGACTGGATATAGGTCAGGGTTTTGACCGAACCAGTATAAATCCTGTGTTTATTGTGTTGTGCCTTATTGCTTTATTTTTTATTATATCAACTTGCATCGTATTTCACTATTCACCCCCCCTCTAGTGGAATTTCATGACCATAGTCAAGGATGTATTATATCTTCAATCTTATTTTAATTCATCTAAATAATGGAATAGCTTTTCAAAATCCAATTTCAAATTCTTTAAATTCATTCATCATTTAGGATAGAACTACATCATATTTTCAAGATTTCCTTTTCAAAACTTCAAGTGATGTAAATATCTTCTTCAATCAATCTTCAATTCTTGTGAAATCCTATTCATCTTTTCATTTTCAATTCTATTTCATTTCCAATCTCAAAAGTTCAATTTAACTTCGAGATTTCAAATTCATTTTTTTTAGAAGCTCCAATCAAATTCAAAAATTCCAAATTCATCTTATATTCAGAATTCCAACCAAATTCAAAGTTCAAGTTAAATTTCTGATTCATCTTCTGATCCCAAATTCTAAATTCAAAGTCCAATTTGACTTTGAAATCCATTTGTATATCCAAAATTCAAATTCTAACTTCAAATTCAAAGTCCAATTTAACTTTGAAATCCATTTGTATATCCAAAATTCAAATTCTAAATTCAAAGTCCAATTTGACTTTGAAATCCATTTGTATATCCAAAATTCAAATTCTTAACGAAATTTCAAAGTTCAAATTAACTTTGAAACTTCTGATTCATCTTCAAACTCAAAACCAAGTTCATCTTCAAATTCAAAATCAAAGTTTGAGATTGATCCAGAATCTCAAAAAGCTTAGCCTTTTTCTAAGTTTTAAATTCAATCTGGGTTTTCAAAACCCAGATCCATACTCAAAAGTCCCATTTTTGGACTTTCAAAAACTCAAATCCAAAATTAGATCAACTTGGATCCAGTTTTCTAAATGCAAATTCTACTTTTGGATCTTAGACACCAGATCCAAATCATCTCTTGGATTCCAGACCTTGGATCCAATTCCACTTTAGGATCTAGAATCCAATTTCATTTTAGATCTCAGGCTTCAGATCCACAATCCGTTTAGGATCCAGAACCCACTTCCACTTTGGATCTCAGATTTCAGATCCTAAATCCATTTTAAGATCCAATTCCATTTCCAATTTTAGATTTCAAATCCAATTCCACCCACAGATCACGTCTGAATTTCTTAAATTCATCTCTAGTTTTAAATACCATTTCTCAGATCCATTCTAAATTTCAAACTTCAAAATCTAAATTTAATTCCATCTCAAGTATTCATTTCCTTTACTAAATTCAAGTTCAAAATTCAAAGTCCATTTCTGACTTTGAAACTTCATTTCCTTTCATTTCAAAGCTTCAAGTCATTCTTTCTCAAAAATCAAGATTTATTCTTCCAACTTTGATTATCTTAAAAGGCTTAGAACTTCTCTGATCTATCTCAAGTTCTAAGTTAGATTCTACCATTCAAAAACATTTCTTCACTCCATTATCAAGTTCTTCAAAGAAAACTTGAAGATTTCCAATTCATTTTTTCAAAAGAAGCATACATCTTCTGCATTGCACAAGCATGATTCTTTGTGGATTTAGAGTTAGAATAAATTCTTAGATAATATTTAGGCAAAACAAAAGGCATAGATTCGATCCTTGGTTTGATTACCCCTGGTAAAGGCGCCAGGAACGGTCGAACCTCGTACCGACGAGCGAATCCCGTCTCTCCATTTTTTCCCGCAATATATTTCAAAACGGAGGCGAGTTAAATTTTTAAATATTTTCAAATTAAGGTCAAGTGAGACCGCGCAAAAGGGTTCCTCTCCTCTTCTTCTTTTCTCTTCTTTTCTCTTCACTCTTTCTTTTTCTTTCTTTTATTCTTCTCCCTTCAAAAAGGAGGAAAATAGAGGTTAGAAGAGGAAAAGAGAAGGAAGAGAGAGAAAACCCAAGAGAGGAAAAATTTTGCGATGATCACAAATGACCATTATTTTCCATGACCAAATGCATAAAAATATGAATGCATATGTAAATGACATTCTGGTTAAGTCTAAAGAAGAAGAGGATCACCTCGATGCTCTCAGTCAAGTTTTTGAAAGACTTATTCTCTACAAGTAAGACTTAATCCTCAAAAATGTGTTTTTGGAGTTGAGTCCGTCCAATTGCTCGGCTTCATTATTAGCAAGAAAAGAATCGAAGTGGACCCAGCCAAGGCAAAAGCCATTATTGATATGCCACCTCCAACTAATCTCAGAGAGTTGCGAAGCCTTCAAGGGCGTATTCAGTCTATTCGCAGATTCATTTCTAATTTGGCCATGAGATGTGAACCTTTCAACCACTTGCTTAGAAAAGGAGTAAAATTTGAATGGGGATCAGAATGCCAACTCTCGTTTGAGCGCATCAAGCAGTATCTCCTTAATCCACCAGTTTTGAAGTCGCCAAAATTGGGGAAGCCTCTCTTACTATATATTTCCATCAATCAGAATGCCTGTGGTGGATTCCTCGCACAATATGAAGAAGGCATCCTGATAGAGCATGCTATCTACTATGTGAGCAAAACCTTCATTGATTATGAAAAGAAGTATTCTCAGATGGAGAAAACTTGTCTAGCTCTGGTTTGGATGTGCCAGAAATTGAGACATTACTTGTTGGCATCTGAAATCAAATTCCTATCAAAGCTTAATCCTCTCAGATACATTTTAGAACAACCATTTCTCACTAGGCAGATTGTGAAGTGGCATGTCCTTCTAATGCAATATGGCTTAGAGTATGTTTCTCAAAAGTCGATTAAAGGCCAAGCGATCGCAGATCAGTTGGCAGATTTTCCTTTGACAGAAGAGATTAAAGCAGAGGATGATTTTCCGGATGAGCACATCTGCAATGTCCAACAACCCCCAGTTTTGGAACCTATTCTTTGATGGATCTAAAAATATGTCTGGCATAGGGATTGGAGTCGTGTTAATCACTTCAGAAAAAAATGATCCCTTATTCTCTCAAGCTTGGTTTCCAATGCACTCATAATATGGCCGAGTATGAAACTCTAATAAAAGGCCTCAAAATTCTGCAAAGTTTCAACGTCAAGAAAGTGCATGCCTTTGGCGATTCATTACTTGTTGTCAGTCAAGTTAACACTGAATGGCAAGTGAAAGATTCCAAATTGGTTCCGTATCAGAAGATCGTCCTAGCTCTTGTGGACAGCTTCGAAGAATTTCAGCTCAATCACATAAGAAGAGAGCATAATCAGATAGTTGATGGTTTAGCCAACCTGGGCTCCATTTTATCATTTAAAGGCAGTGAATCATGTCGTTCTTTTGAAGTTGGCAGACTTGAGCAACCTGCTTTTATTTCAACCATGCAAGTAAACTAGGTTAATCAGAAAGAGAAGCCTTGGTACCAAAATATCAAAAAATTTATTGAGATCGGTGAATTTCCACCTGAAATGCCAAAAAGGGAGCAATGTGCAATTCAGCGTATGTCTACTCGTTATTTCATTCTTGCCAATGTCCTCTACCGCCGTGGTTTCAGTTCTGAATATGCCAGAAGTTTAGACAAAAAAGAAACTATGGAAATTATCCAAGAGGCACATGAAGGGATTTGTGGTGCCATGTCGGCTATCAAACCCTCGTCAAGCAGATCGTCCGAGCAGGGTACTATTGAAATACCATGCAGCAGGACTGTCATCGATTTGTGAAGAAGTGCGTCAAGTGCCAAATGCACGCACCTTCCATTCATGCACTGACCACATATCTACAATCAGTTGTTTCTCCTTGGCCATTTTCTATGTGGGCGTTCGACGTTGTAGGCCCAAATACCCCTTCTGCTTCCAATGGCCACAAGTATTTTTTGGCTGCGACAGAGTATTTCACAAAATGGGTTGAAGCTGTTACTCTACGCACAATAGAAGGCCATCATGTGGTTTCTTTCATTCACAAGAACATTCTTTGCCGCTTTGGCATACCACATGATATTGTTTCAGACAATGGAAGTCATTTCAAAAATAAGAGGATGAAAACATTTTGTTCTAAATTCAGAATTTTCCATCATTTCTCGGCTCTCTACTATCCTCAAGGGAATGGCCAAGCAGAGGCCACCAATAAGATTCTGATCCGCATTTTGGAAAGGACTGTGAGGACAGGTCGAGATTGGCATGAGAAAATTCATGATGCACTTTGGGCATACCAAACCACCATTCGAACTCCAACCAATGCCACTCCTTCATAACTTGTTTACAGAATTGAAGTAGTGTTGCCTCTCCATGTCCAGAAACCCGCTCTCAAATTTGTGTCCCTTATAGAATTGCCACTCGATCAGTATCAGTAGTAGAAATTGGTGCAGCTGGATTTACTGGATGAGAAGAGGCTCAAGGCAGCAGAGCACGCTCAAGCTTATCGACAGAGGATAGCTCGACACTATGCCAAGTTCGTTATTAAGAGGAAATTTTGAGTTAACGATTTGGTGCTCAGATCAACGACTCATCTCAAGCATCGACCACGGGGCAAGTGGTCGATGCTTGAGAAGGCCTTTATGTGGTTAAGGAAGCATTGCCTCACAATTTGTATCGTTTAATCAACGCAGATGGGGTGGAAATGCCAGATCCTGTCAACGCTCTGCATCTAAAGAAATTTTATACTTAGAGTTTTCATTCTAAAGCCTTTTGTACTATTCAAGGAGCCATTTCAATAAAGCAATGATCTTCTATCAATTCTTACATTCTTCTCCATGATACTGGGGCATATTTTTTTTTAATCTATAATTGTCTTCTTTCATCATATGCAGGCAGGATTAGACAAAAGCTCTTTTCCTCAAATTTTATTAATTCTCAATTGATCTTGAGATCTTTATTAATTTTATTTCATTTGATTCACTTTTTCGATTTAATCAAATTTTTATCAAACTATTGCCAATTTCTGTCAAGTTTTAGCAGATCTTCGTCAATCTTATTAAATTTCATCCATCTTTATCTTTGAAAATACCCTTTCAGGTTAAGGGATAAATCTGATGCCTCTTTTCAATGAGGTATTTCTTCTATTATTTTCACCCATTCAGGATAAGTGGATAAATCCTGAAAGCCGACCACACACAATTAAACTATGATGGTCCATTAATTCTCACCAAGAACCTTTATCTTCTAAATTCATTTTGAAAATCTAGCTCATTTTCAAAACCCAGTCCTCACACTGTTTATTTCTCAAACTTTTTCAATCATATATTGAGCTCATTTGGAAAATCCGGTTCTCACACCGGTAACTTTCTAAAATTCAGTCTTCTGATCAAAGACCTTCCTTCTGCAAAATTCAAGTTTTGACTTGAACTTCTCAAAATTTGATATATTTCCAAAAGGATCCAGCATCTCGCTGGTCATGTCTTTTCCAAAGGATCCAACATCTCGTTGGTCATGTATTTTCAAAAGATCCAGCTCCCGCCGGTCATGTATTCCAAAAGGACCCAGCATCTCGCTGGTCATGTATTTCGAAAAGTCCTAGCTCACAAGTGTCGAGATCCCAAATCAATTTGTTCCACAAATCAAACCTTCAAGGTGCAATTTCTCCATTTTCTCATTTCTGAACCTTCGGGTTTTCAATCTTCTGAAATCTATCATTTCCAAACCTTCAAAATCTTTAATCTCTCAAATTCTATCAGTTCCCCAACCTTTGGGTTACAACATTCTAAAAAAATTTCATCATTTTCTCAACCTCGGGTTATAATCTCTCAATTTTAATCATTTTCAAACCTTCAAAACCTTTTTAAATCAAAATCCAGTTTCTTATAACTGGTCAGGATTTTCAAATCCAGTGTCTTTCACTGGTCGGGATTTTCAAATCCAGTTTCTCATAACTGGTCGGGATTTAAAATCCACTGTTTTTCACTGGTCGGGATTTTCAAAATCCAGTTTCTCATAACTGGTTGGGATCTAAAATCTAGTGTTTTTCACTGGTCGGGATTTTCAAAATCCAGTTTCTCATAACTGGTCGGGATCTAAAATCCAGTGTTTTTCACTGGTCGGGATTTTCAAGATCCAGTTTCTCATAACTGGTCGGGATTTAAAATCCAGTGTTTGCATTGTTTGGGATTTTCAAAATCCAGTTTCTCAAAACTGGTCGGGATTTTCAAATCCAGTGTATTCACTGGTCAGGATTTTTCAAATCCAGCTTCTCATAACTGGTCTGGATTCAAAATCCAGTTTCTCATAACTGGTCGGGATTTTAAAATCAAGTGTTTTCATTGGTCGGGATTTTCAAAATCTAGTTTCTTATAACTGGTCGGGATTTTCAAATCCAGTTTCTCATAACTGGTCGGGATTTAAATCCAGTGTTTTCACTGGTCGGGATTTTCAAATCCAGTTTCTCATAACTGGTCGGGATTTAAATCCAGTGTTTTCACTGGTCGAGATTTTTCAAATCTAGTTTCTCATAACTGGTCGGGATTCAAAATCCAGTTTCTCATAACTGGTCAGGATTTCAAATCCAGTATATTCACTGGTCAGGATTTTCAAATCTAGTTTCTCATAACTGGTCGGGATTTCCAAAATCTAATGTCTTTTATCAGTCGAGTCTGATTTTTACACCATTTCTCTAAATTACAGCTAAAGGTCTCATCAAAATTCATATTGAGTGATTATTTCACAAAAGGATTCCGGAGCATTGTGCCAATTTGCTAAAAATAGTTGTTGATTCCAATAATCTGACTACACGAGAGAATTTCCTCAGATTACCTCTAGTATTCTTTCCAAAAAGGGTGAAACTTTTTGCAAAAAGAGGTAAAATTCAAAATCTTTTCCTGTTGATCAACCAAAAGGATGTAAAAAATGTCCTCGATATGATCAATGAAAGAAATCTTCAATGATGTTGAAAAGCCAGGAGCGAATTGATATTAATCATGGCTACGACGCATGTTTAAAAACGACTATCTGGCAATCAGGCAGTGGACATATCTTGAGCTATAAAAAAGAATCCACTCAACCCATGTCTTCACGTTCATTTAAAGTTGCAATCAAATATCTGCAAAAGAGATCTCTCAACTGTCGTGAAGATGAAGACAAATATGCGAGCTAGACCCCCAGGGCCAAAGAAGATTTGGATCATCTCCGAGATGAAGGAGTTTGTGAATAATCCTTCTAGGGAAAGTTCAGATCACCGTCAAGATGAAGGCGAGTGTGATGAACCTACCGACAAACCCTAAAGGATATTTGATTTCTGCTATCATCTAAAAACCTTTTGATCCAATATCATCAATAGAATCCCTAAGATAAAAGAAGGATCGAAACATCTTCAAGATGAAAGAGTTTGTGACGTACCCCTCCCTGAAAAAGAGAGAAAAGTCAGGACACATCCAAATGAAGGATGATGTGAAAAACCGAGAAAGTTCAGTGACTCAAAAAGAGTGCAAAAGGATCATCATGGGAAAGCACCCAGATATCAAACTGCCAAAGTTGTCAGAAGTCATCTTTTCTCATGCAAAATTCTCTTATCAATGTCCCTTCACTACTTGCTTTTATGAAATTAAGAATATTACTTCTCTTCTGTGAACATCCCAAATTTTTCAAAATCTTTTAAATATTCCCTTCTTGCCCCTAAATTCATTTTTTGAGCAAATGAGTCATTTTTAAATCTAAATTCCAGTTCATTTCTCAAGTTTTACTGAAATTAAATTCATTCTATATGTTTAAATTGATCTGGATCCATTGTCCAGATCAGAGTCTCATTGTCCAAATTTTAAATTTAAATTACAGAAAATACCAAAAATAGTTTTTAAATAACTCGGACAGTCCATCCGACATACGTTTAGATCCATTGCGTTGTATTCCTCGATTCGAGTTTTAAAACTTGAACATTTTCTCAAAACTCGGGTCCAAACCCTTTCTTCTGAAGAAATTTCCCCGAAATAGCCTGAAATTCTCGGGAAAACATTTTTTTTAAATATTTCTTAGAAAAATACAAAAATTTAGTGTTTAAACTTTGTTTAAAATCTTAATTTTCTATTACAAAAATACAAAAAAATGGAAAAACGATACAAAAAAACAAAAAAATTGAGGAAAGCAAATGGTTTTAAAACTTGAAAAATTGAATTTTTGCCAAAAACCTCCTTTTGAACCATTTTTTTTACAAAAGTTCTTTCAAGGGGGCCTTCTTTTGGAAAATTGGAAAAGAGGCAACAACCTCTTTCCCGCGCACCTCCCCTCTCAGTCCTACCCTCCATCTTGAAACAACTTCTTCTCCCTCAACCTCTCATCTGCAACCAACAGCCTCTCTCTCGAAGGCTCCTCTTCTTCTTTAAAAAGGGGAGCACGCGAGAGGAGGGGGATCCGCTTTTCACCTCTTCACTGCTCATCCTCTCGAAGCTTCATCGATCCTCTGTCCCTCCTTTGGCATTTTTCCTCCTTTCTCCTTCAAAGTTTCTGCAAACCAGTAACTCTGTAAAAATCAATACCTCTCCTCTGAACTTCCAAAGAAGAAGCTGACCATTCCATAGAGCAAGGCCACGGTATCATCAAATTTTCATCAGCATCTCTTTCCCCCTTTCTTCAGAAATTCTTCAAATCAGGTAAGTTTTCCTCCCCTTCTTCTCATTTTCCCCTTTATTTACTTGTTGCGGATCTACCATTGACTCATCATTGATGGTGTCGGTCTACTTATCGCAATACCGACCCACCAAGTGCTACATCTATAGGAATCAAGCGATTCCAACATTTTTTCTTTCCTCCTTTGTCTTGTTTTGTGTTTTTTTTTTTTGTCTTGTTATTTTGAGTTATATTTTTGTTCTATCTTACTATGTTTAAACTTCTGTGTAAATTTTGCTTTGAATTACGCCCAATCCTCCCTAAGTATGGTAAAATTCTATAAAAAGTTCATGAGGACATTACCCCTTCCAGATAAAGGTAAGAGTTTTGATGGTCACACGGTAAGAATGACAACAGTATACAGATTATCGCATCCCCTGCAGTTATAGCCTCCACGACGCATATTGCTGTAGTAGATTTTAAATGCTTGTTATGTTTTGAGGCTACGGTAAATCACGCATGTATTACCTTCTTGTTGGCTTCCTGTTCAATTTCTGAATATATCATTCAAAGACATTCGTTCTAAGTTATATTTTCATGATATACTAAATTTGTTTCATTCCCAGTATTTTGTTTGAATTCATTTTGAAGTTCTATTAATCATCAAACTATACTTACACGATCTGGTGATATTACTCCTCTCTTCTAAAAAAATCGAATGAATTTGGTACCCATTTTGATAGATCTGCTGAGGATATCGAGTTCTACCCTACAGTCTGTCGTGAAATTTTTCCTGAATTACTTGCAAACACCTTGTTCTGTTTTACTATTTCTCATAAGTAGCTGTATCATGAATTCCCGTGGATCTCCTTGGGGATTTTGACAGAGCATCTTAAAAAGGTCTCCAACAACCCTGAATCAGGAACTTCGGATGTTGCAAATTACAGGTAAAGATCTGAAAGTTAATTGTTGTAATATGGAATTCCATTCAATTGGATTTGCTTCTGGACCATGGTTATGATTCATTTTGTTGTTTTATTTCTTTTTCCACTGCAAAACTCCTCTAGAAACATATTTTCCGGTCATTAGTTTCAAGATCAAATTCGTTGGAAGGAGAGGAGATTATGATGTCTGGTCAAAAGGAATGAATCTGAGGATGGAGAATTGGATCCTTGAAGGAATTGTCGGTTGAGGCACACCTGTATAAGATTTTTTTTATTATTATGTTGCTACTTGGATATATTTTTGTGTCATCTGCTTATAATATCTGGACAAAGTGTACCTGAGAAACGTCTTCTTCGAGACTCTTTGTTTTAGCTTATGCTTAAATATGATTTTTATGAAGTTAATTCAAATAATATTTGGTTAGGTGAAGACTCACTGTTCTGGTGGCTTACCAATGATATCAGCCCTATGCATCAGCTAATTTAGCACCAAAGACCCGATTCCTATTGCTACGTTGGTACATTCATTGGCTCAAAATGAGGAGAATACAGAGGTTAGTTCATCAGGAGCACACCTCTCACATATAAAAGGTGACAATGAATATCTCATTTCTTCTTTCTCCCTCTTTATTTTTCTCTCTTTATAGCAAAGAAGACCGATTTACCATTGCACCAATATCATCATCCTACCATGTTTGCCGATTTATATTCACCACAGCTCCACATATCACCACTGCTCTATCTAATTTCCACGACTATTTACAATAATATATATGTCATAACATCCACTTTATTACACCCAGCAGCATCACTTATGCCTCTGCGCATTTACATTCTGAACATCACAAATTATACCCTGAAAGTCACACTTACTGTCACCATTGCTGCATCATCATTAGTTGCAAACACCGTTGTTCATTCCATGCTTCACAACCCATTTTGTTCCTATGTTTCCTGTTTTACAGCATAAACATCTACTTTCTGCCCTTGTATTATCTACCTCACCCATCTTCCTGCTACAACGCTAACCACTTCATCTTTTACTTCCCAGCACACATTTTTTTTACATCATCTTAGCAGCACCTTGCTGCACTTAACCTTCCAACATTCATTTTTCACACTTTCCTTCCATTGCAGCATATCACTTCCAATAACTATAGTAGCATCTTACTATAGGTCCAGCCGGCTACACCTTCATCCCCTCCTATCACATTCACTATTGTTACAATTCCTGCACTACCAGCACCATCCCTGCACCCACAACACTCTTTGGCAACAGCACATCCACTTCACTTTTCCACTGTTGCACAAATTGTATCTCCACCACATCACTATGGCTTGTGGTATCTTCACCCTCCAGCGTGCCACTTCATTGCACCTCCCTTGTATGTCACCTATCACACTTCCACCTGTAGCACACTATTCACCCTATTCATGGCCTGTTGCTGTTGGTGTAAAACCCATTAACATATCCATATTTGCCGATCGACACCCATTTCAATACTTACCTTCACTATTGCAGTATTCAATGGCAACTTGGGTGTCATTTGTTGTGCAAACCATAAACATCCACCTAGATAATCACCTTTATTCCCCACCTTACCCGAATATATTCACAGCACCACAAGCACTTCATATTGTTCAGCCCCCACCTGTCTTTTTGCTGAATTTTCCTGCAAAAACACTTACATTCCCAAGGTGATTTTAGCATTTATTCATTTGTTCATTACCTGTGAATTCCAGCATCACTCTCATCCAACTATGTTGCACATATATCATATACGGTATATATATATATATATATATATACATATATTCATATATATGTGTATACATGTATGTAGATATGTATGTATGTATATGCATGTAGATATCACTTCTTATACCTTAAATCATAAGTATCTTGCTATAAGAGCATTTCATCATTTGGCATCTTTTGAGATTCGTATGACATGAGCAATTCTTTTCTATGTTTTACACTAACTGAGTGTTCTTGCAGGAAATATGTGGAAAATGTCATTGCTTGGAGTTGTATTTTCAATTCTAAGTATTGTAATAAGTTAGGTCCTAATGAGAATTTACATTTTCCAGCTTTTAGATAAAATGAATGAGCATTATAAATATTATAAATTGTTTATTCTCATGCTTTCTTTCTTTATTTTTCGAAAAATCCCACAAATGGCAACACGAATGACACGTGCACCATTTCATAAGAGGTAATTAGTCTTAAGTTGATGATTTACATCAATGGCCATAGTCAGGATGTAAACAAGACTTAGGATTTTTATCTTTTACGAAATAACACTGGATCCACACTGGATCCGTTTTCGAAATTCATCATATTTTCCTTAAATACTTTCTTCTTTTATTAGAATTTAACTTAAAATTAACTCAAAATATATACCAATGGCCATAGTCAGGGTATATTGAGAGTTCATTTCATTTTAAATTCTATAAAAGCACCAAATGTATTTCATTCTTCTCTTGAATCTAAATACAGATTATTATATAATACATTCAATGACCATAGTCAAGGATGTATTATATCTTCAATCTTATTTTAATTCATCTAAAGAATGGAATAGCTTTTCAAAAATCCAATTTCAAATTCTTCAAATCCATTCATCATTTAGGATAAAACTACATCATAGTTTCAAAATTTCTTTTCCAAAACTCCAAGTGATGTCAATATCTTCTTCAATCAATCTTCAATTCTTGTAAAATCCAATTCATCTTTTCATTTTCAATTCTATTTCAAATCTCAAAGTTCAATTTAACTTCGAGATTTCAAAATTCATTTCATATTCAAAAATTCCAATTCAAATTAGATTTCAAAGTTCAAATTGACTTTGAAATTCCAAATCAAATTTATATTCAAAACTCCAATCAAGTTCAAAGTTCAATTTAACTTTGAGATTCTTTTCATCTTCTAAATTCAAGCTCCAAATTCAAGTCCAATTTGACTTTAAAACCCATTTGTATTCAAAATTCTAAAATTCATTTTCCAAGTTCAATTCAAACTTGGAAGTTCTTAATTCATCTTCTGAATTTAACAAACTCCAAATACATTTTAGGATCCAGGATTCAACACTCATATCGGATCTCAGACTTCATATCCAAATCCATCTTAGGATCCAGAAACCAATTCCACTTTGTATCTCAAACTTCAAATCCAAATCCATTTTAGGATCCAGAACCCAGTTCTACCTTGGATCTCAGACTTCAGATCCAAAATCCATTCTAGGATCCAGAACCCAATTCCATCTTGGATCTCAACTTCAGATCCAATTCCATTTTAGGATCCAGAATCCAATTCCACTTTTGGATCATAGACTTCAGATCCTAAATTCATCTTAGGATCTAGAATTCAATTCCATTTCCAATTTTAGATTTCAAATCCAATTCCATTTTCAGATCATATCTAAATTTCTTAAATTCATCTCTATCTTTAAATACCATTCAATTTCTCAAATCCATCCTGATTTCAAATCTTAAATTCAATATCACTTCAAAATTTCATCTTCTTTTCCTGAATTCAAGATCAAAATCAAAGTCCATTTCCGATTTTGAAACTTCATCTCCTTTTATTTTCAAAATTTCAAAATCATTCTTTTTTTTTTTTCAAAATCAAGATTTATTCTTCCAACTCTAAACTACTTCAAAGACTTAGAATTTCTCTGATCTATCTCAAGTTCTAAGTTAGATTCAAACATTTCTTCACTCCCTTATCAAGTTCATCTCAGAACACTTGGGAATTTTCAAAACATCTTTCAAAAAGAGCATACATCCTTGCATTGCACAAGCATGATTCTTTGTGCATTTAGATCTTTAGGATAAATTCTTAGATGATATTTAGGCAAAGCAAAAGGCATAGATTCGATCCTTGGTTCGATTACCCCTGGTAAAGGCGCCAGGAACGGTCGAACCTCGTACCGACGAGCGAATCCCGTCTCTCTATTTTCCCGCAATAATTTTCAAAACAGAGGCGAGTTAAATTTCTAAATATTTTCAAATCAAGGTCAAGTGAGACCCCGCAAAAGAGTTCCTCTTCTCTCTCTCTTTCTTTCTTTTCTCTTTTCTCTTTCTTTTCTGTCTTTTATTTTTCTCTCTTCAAAAAGGAGGAAAATAGAGGTTGAAAAAGGAAAAGAGAAGGAAGAGAGAGAAACCACCAAAGAGGAAAAATTTTGCGATGATCACATCTTCTCATATCAAGGAAATGGATAGCTTCCTTGAAGAAAATCATCAGCGCTAAAATTTTGAATTTGACCCTTAAAACCAAGGAGTTAACCCCGATGGAGGGAATACTCTAGGTAAAAAGAGGGAATATCTTTGCACATACGTGCACATTTTCAAGCCTTTGAGTCAACTATATTTTTATCTTATTGGCAGAATTTTGTAGCTATTCGAAAATGAAATAAATATTCAATATCCATTTTTGATGCGACCTAGCGTTGTTCATATCTTCAAAAGAGTTGCCTCTGAAAGAAGTATCTCTTCCTGTCCCATCACGGTTTTCTCATGCAATAATCCGTATGGTCGTTCCCACTCAGGTTAAGGGTCAAAACCTGAATTTTCTGCAAAAGGTCATTGATTTCAAAAGCTATTTCAGTCTCAGTAATGAGACACCCCATTTCGTCCCCTTTTCGAAGCTTTAGGGAACCCCATTTTTCTCCTTTCGCAAACCCCTTTTGGATTTGTTCGTCCAAACTCCGAAGGTCCCATTATGGTTTCTCCGTCTGAGAATTCCATATAGTTGTCCCCTTTCAGGTTAAGAGTTAAGCCTGAACCTCGTGCCACGCGGTATTTTCCTTTTCAGGTTTGGGTTAAACCTGAGTTTTATTCCTACAAAATTCCTCGTTTTGACAAGATATTTTCTTCCAAGTCCCATCATGATTCCTCCCATCGAGGAATCCATGCTTTGTATATCCACACAAGAAAGGATTTTACTTGAGCTTCATCTCATGAGGCATTTTCCAAAAATGTCCCATCAAGGTCCTCATGTATTCCTTTCCTCATTTAATTCATCTTGATATATCTTCGTCCCATCCAGGTTAAGGGCTAAACCTGAATCATTCCAAAAAGCATATCTTGTCTCACCCATGAGACTTGATCAAAATTCTTGTTCCACCATTTCGGGATGTTCACCCAAAAGTCCCGTCACGATTTTCTCATCCTCTATTATTCAGTCATGTCATCTCTGAGGATTTCGTCTCCCCAAAACCATTCAGGATAAGGTTTTAAGCCTGAGAAGCCATCTTTCAAATAAATTCTTCCACACCCAGTTCAGATATGCTGACTGGGGCACTTTCAAATTTTGGAGTGTTATCTTTGCCACTAAGCTCGGCTCTCAACCGGCTTAGTAGCAAAGAGGGATAACTGTGAACAACCTAAATTTTTCAAAGTTTGTAAAAATGCCTTTTTTGACCCTGGTTCCATCTTCTGAGAAAACCAAAGCTAAATTTCAGTCATTCTTCAGATTTTCTGGATTAAATTCCATATTGATATATTCAAATTCAATTCCGGATCCAGACCCAGTGTCAAAACCCAAATTTGAGCCTCGTTACTCAATTTACAAATCGAAATTATAAAATACCAAAAACATTTTCTGAATGGCTCAAACAACTCATTCAGCACCCATTTGGATCCACTATTTTATATTTTCTCGATTCGAGGTCCAAACCTCAAATATCACCTCAAATTCTGGGTCCAAATTCGCTTTCTGAAGAATTTTTCAGAGAAATAGCTTTGAATTCTCAGAAAAACTCTCTTTTATAAATATTTTACAAAAATATAAAAAAAATAGTTTTTAATCTTTGTTTTCTCGTAAAACATTAGGATTTTATTCTAAAAATGCAAAAAAATAAAAAGTAATACAAAAACCAAAAAAATTGGAAAAACTACGAGAAAAACAAATGGTTTTGAAGCTTTTTAAAGTTAAATTTTGTCGATAACCTCATTTTTAAACCATTTTACAAAAAAATTCTTAAAAGGAACCCTCTTTTTGGAAAAGAGGAAAATGCAAATGGTTTACTCCCGCGCATCCCCTCTCTCGATTCACCATTGTCGATCTTCAACAACCTCTTCTTCTCTCAGCCTTCAATCCTTAACGAATTCCCCTCTCGAACCATCCATTCTCCCTTTAAGAGGAGACCCCCCATCCGTTCTGAAGCATCCATGATCGACATCCATTTTCCACCTCACTTAGTAGTTTTTTTTTTTCCTTTTTGACCCATCATCCGCCACTTCGGCCATCGCAATCAAACATCCAAGCCATCCTCTGCAAGTGGCCGCCATCAATCCCTCTTCACAGGGTCTCCTCTACGGCCCCTCCCCCCCTGTGAAAGACGACCAACAAAAGGTCGATTGGGTCTGCAGAATCCCTTCCAAAGCCTCCACCCATCCTCTCTCAGAAAACAAGCAGGCCAGAGTCACTGTAAAACTCAGTAAAAAAAAAAAAGGGGGAGTTCTCTCTTTGGAATCCCTGCAGTGGGAGGTAAGTGATGTACTTCCCCTATTCCCGACTTGATTATCATATTCCTCTCTGAGTTTTCTGATTTTCCTCCCTCTTTACGCTACTTTAATTTTCTATAAGAAATCCCTTATCATCATATTTCCTTTTCCTTGTTTTGTCTCAATTTCATTTCCCTTTTACGGCATTATGGAGAGGATCATCCTGCATATAGCAGGATTGACCCTCCGTTGCTACAACAAGTGGAGACCTACCCTCCAACATATCTCCCTACATTTAATATTTCCCCTTCAGTTTGCATTTGGGTTTGGCTTCCACAAGAACATCCAATCTGATCCAGTCTCATATTGGGTCGTTTGCAGGAATTATCAGAATAGGTTCATGTAAACACCCCAAATTTTCCACATCCATTCTCAAACAACCCCCCTCATGCAGTGCCAACCTTGTTAGGTCAGTGTAGGAGTCAAACCCTGAGTCAGTTTCAGAAAATCACCATTTTACCCATTTTCACTAGGAAAATTACCATTTTACCCCTAGGTCATCCCAGACCCCAGTCAGTCGGAGTCAACCAATCTCATTGGTGAGTTCAAAACATTTAGAATATCAGTCATTTCAAGCTCATTTGAAATCATAGTGAGAAAGCCATTTTCATTTCTGACCATTCCTGCCAAAATGGGATCATTTCTTCAGAAATGAGCTCATTTCTCACTCAAATCCAAACAAATTGTCTTTGAGTCAGTCATTCCCAGTCAGTCATGTTCCCCAGAGTCTAACTTGAGCTCACCAGGAGTTCAAGTGCTCCAGTTTCAGTTCAAAACCATTTCCAAGTGTCTAGGAGCCCATTTTAGTCCATTTTAGCTCTTTCAGCTGAAATTGAGCTGAGTTCAGTCAATTGAGCTAGTGTTCAAGCTTTGATTTTAGTTCATATCAGTATTACTGACCTTTGTTCTAGCTCAAACCCAGTTCAGGTTCGTAATTCACTTCACTCTAGTGATCATTCCGTACCATTTCTTTAAAAATGGCAACTTTTCTTGAAAATTCAGTCGGAAAGGTCAGTTGAGTCAGTGCCTGGTCAGTTCATTTGAGTTCTGAAACTCTAAAACCCAGCTCAATCTAGCTCATCTCAGTTCAATCCAGCTCGAACCCCAATTTTTAGTGTCACTCTGACCCAGTAGAGTCCCGAAAACCATTTCTTGAGCTATTTTGCAAATTTTATCAATTTTAATGCTTTTTAAACTGGTACAAGTGTCAATCGGGGTGTGACATCCAAAATTCTTTATTCAAGGTTAGCATTTCGCATAACATTTCATGTCATTTCTCATCATTTCTCAGCATTTCATAACATTTCATCACATTTCATTTCATTTTCGAAGTCCAGAACTCCAGCTTTATAAATTTCAATCCATATTGAGTTTTAAAAGTTTTCAGAAATCAATTTCAAACCTCAGGTTTCCAAAATTGACATTTTCACCACGGGAGTCTAAATTTGGAAATATTTTCTCAAGAAAAATAATCTGGATTTCTTTCAAAATCAAATTTTCAAGTTCTACACTGAATTTGCTTCGCAATGAGCTATTAAACTTCAAAATTCGCGATCGTTTCAAAAACTGCCAAAAATAGCTCGTTTCGTTTGGAAATATTTTCTCAAGAAAAACAATCTGGATTTCTTTCAAAATCAAATTTTCAAATTCTACACTGGATTTGCTTCGCAATGAGGTATTGAACTTCAAAATCCGAGCTCGTTTCAAAAACTGCCAAAAATAGCTCGTTTCGTTTGGAAACTTTTTGAAAAGACTATTTTACCCCTCTAATCATCAAAATGAATTTCAAAATCAAAATTTGGACCCGCTCTGAGATGGCCCATCCATTTGCATTCTCTTGTTTTAATTTATAAGAAAAGAAAAAAAAATTATCTTTTTTTTTATTTTTTTGTTGTTTGTTTTATTTTATTTTATTTATTTATTTATTTTATTATGTTATTCTTCCTAAGGTGGGACCCACAAGGTGGTCACCCAAACCTCCAGCCCCACTTTCCATTTTTTTTCCCCATGTTTTTCTTTCCCTTTTCCTTTTTCCCTCCTTTTCTTTCTTTCCTTTTCTTTTTCTTTTTCTTCCTTTTCTTTTTCTTCTTTCTTCCCTTTCTTTCCTTCTTCCCTTTCTCCCTTCCTTCCTCCCTCTTGCCCAGCCATTCACGTAAAGGCTGTTTCCCTTTCCTTCCCTAATTAAAGCTAAGAACTTAGGGAAAGACATAATCTTCCCTAAGTTAAGAAAACCAAAAAAAAGAAAAAAGAAAAAGAGAGTTACGGCTGCTATCTCTCCCCATTCAAATCTCTCTCTCTCTCTCTCTCTCTCTCTCTCTCTCTCTCTCTCTCTCTCTCTCTCTCTCTCTCTCTCTCTTTTGGCTGCAGCTATCCTTGGCTGCAACTCCCATCCATTGAAGCCACTTTGAAGCACCATCCTCACCACCTGCAGCAGCCTTCTAGCAGCCCACCTTGTTGCACCTTCAACTGCACCAAGGCTGCCTCCCCTTCAACCGATCCAGCCACCACTTCAACACCACAATCATATGGCTAAGGTTCAGCCTTCATCACCTTCACCATAGCAGCAAGACCTCCAGCTGATCCAAACCAATCTAAGGTAAGCCTGCATATGCTCTATTGGTTTTTTTTTTTTTAGAACTTCATGGGCTTCTCATGATTGTGGGCTGCATAGAGGAAGGGATATGTCCGGCAAATGGATCAAGTCCCTCCTCTCAATAGCCAAAATCAATGAAATACTTTATGCCTCTTTACATTTTCGTTTTATCTTTTCCCATATAGTTTTTACATTGCATTTAAGTTCATTTTGTTATTTGAATTAATGTTTTATTCATATAGCATATTTTGTTAGTGCTTTGACTAGAGTCTATAGGTTTGAATATTAAGCATTCAGTCCAGTCATCATTTCTTGTTTAACATTCCATCAATAAATTTTTGAAATTTTAATATTGTTAGATTTATATGTTCTTACTTTCCTGTAAAAAAAAATGGCTTCATTCAAGTTTTGTAACCCCATGAACAAAGCAAAATCCTAATTTGGGTTTTGGACTTCTCAGAAATTCCAATTTCTGCTTTAGCAGACAAGAACCTCTGACACCACCCTCGTGGAAGATCCGGATTGTTCTCCAAAAATCACATTGAATTTATGATTGAATATACTAATGATCTAGAAATTTTTAAGTTTTTCTAATTAATTTTGACCTCTGTCAAAAATCGGATTTCCCAGCTCCCTGGGAAAATCTTGATTTTCCTTTGTCAGGGTATAGACAGACCCTAATGCATCAAGTCCGCCAAATCTGTAGCCCGTCTGCAAAAACTTTCAACATGAAAGTTGTTCCTAACATAATTTACTGATATTTCCCAAAATTTGAGAATTTTTGAATCTGTTTCATTAATTTTCCCGGATTTTCTCTTTCTGTCTAACAGATTCCAATGTCCAGAAATTCCAGAGATTTAGATCTCTGATAACAGCATTCCCTTTTCCAAACCGTAACCCGAATCTCAATAGTGTCAAAATATAAAATCTTCCTATGTTTGTCAGGGACATTTTCCCACAATTTCAGCCATTTTCCCATCTGTCTGCCATTTTTACCACATTTTCTACCGAAACCTGTCTGTTTCCTTCATTTCCTAGAGTCGTCGGATTCCGATCCGACTTGCCGGAGTGGCACAGCTCCGATCATAGGTCAAAAACAGAAAGTGTAAAAGGAAAAAATCCTTGCCTTACTGTCATCTGTCATCCCATAAAATTTGGGAAATTTTTATGGAAGTTTGATATCCTAAATCCTCTTTAGAATCAATATTTTAGGCAAAAATCATGAAATTTAGGGTTTTTATTTGAATTTCCATATTTAAAAATACAAAAAAATTAGATTTTCGAGCTCCATTCTATTTTTAGGGTTAATTTAGGTGTCCATGCCAAATTTGGTTTAATTCCAAGTTCATTTGCTCCATGTGTTAGTTTATCTTTAAATTCAGAAGCGAAAATCAAGCGAAAATCAGGTTAAATTCGATATTTTATGATATTTTCGCCATTTTAGGGTTTTTATCATGTACATAAGCATGTAGAATCATATTAGGGTTAATTTTAATCTCCTTTGCATTTCATATTTTTCAATTTTGCAAAATTTATTTCAGAAAACCCTGGTTTCAAGGCCATAGTCTTGTTATTGGGGGTATTTTGGTCATTTTGACCTAAATTTCGAAATTTCAATTTCTAATTCTCCCAAAATTTCATGCATATCATCATATTTCATCATATTATGTTTGATTTATTTCATTTGATTTTCAAATTTCCAAAATTTACAAAAATTCTTTCAGAAAACCCTGATTTCAAGGTCATCAGGGGTATTTTGGTCATTTTGACCCCAATTTCGAATTTTCAAGTTTATTTTCGAAATTTATTCATTATTCATCATGTTTATATCAAAGGGGGTATGATTTTGGGTTTATATCTGAATAATATCCGATAATTTCCCATATTTTCGGATAAATTCAGAAAAACCTACATTTTTGTGCTAACCTTGTTTTCTAGTTTTGCAGGAATATTCAAGAAGAAGATTTTATTTTCTTATTTTATTTCAATTTAATGTAACATCAAATGTAATAATTTGGAATAAGAGTTACATTTCTGCTTAGAATAGGGTTGCATTGCATATAGTTTAATTTATGCAAATTTTAATATGTGATGTATGATTCATGCATATTTGTTTCAAATTCACTATGGTTTACACGAATGGCACGTGCACAAGCTTTTATGGAGTTTATAAACTCGGTGGAATTCGTATTTATGGCCATAGTCAGAATACGAAGAAAACCAAGATTTATGATCCCCGTATTAGCCACATTCAGCCTACACACTTAGGCTAACTTCAAAATGCACTGCATTTTTCAAAGTTTTAAAAGGATTTCCCAATTCCTCAATGAAATTCCCTTTTCAAATTCATATTCATTCATTCATATCATTCAAATTGCATTATTTCAAACTCATTTTCCAATTTCAATTTCAGAAAATTCAATTTTCTCAAGAATTTCCAAGTCTTTCTCAGGATCTGATTTTCTCAAAATCCTAAGTTTTCAAATGACATTTCAAAGCATTTCCCAAGTTCAAATCAAGATTTTCCTATGTTTTCAAATTCTCAAATTTCAAAATCCCAAGTTTTTAGAAATTTATTTTCTCATATTTTCCAGTTTTCTTGAGAATTCATTTTCCATTTCAAAAGTCATTTTCCAATGAATTTCTTGATTTTCTCAGAATTCTCAAATCTATTTTCTCAGAAAAGCAATTCCAAATTTCAAAATCGATTTTCTAAAGTTCAAATTTTCCTGAGAAATCACTTTCCAATGCAAATTTCTGATTTCCAATAAAATTCAATGATTTTCCCAGGAATTCCATTTTCAAGCATTTTCCAGTCCTTTTCTAAATGCATTTCAATTTTCCAAAGCAAACATCATATTTTCTCAAACTTGCATTATTTTCAAAATTCCATAGCACAAGCCTGATTCTCTGTGCATTCTAGGAAAAATAGAGCATAATTTAGATATTTGAGTCAAGTTAAAGCACGTAATTGATCCTTGGTTCAATTACCCCTGGTAAAGGCGCCAGGAACGGTTGAACCTCGTACCGACAGGCGGATCCCATTCCATGGAATTTTCCCGCAAATTTTCAAAACGGAGGCGAGTAAATTTTCAAAACAATTTTCAAAACTTTGGTCGAGTTTGACTCGCGGAATTCGTTTCTCTCTCGCAAGGGAGGGGAAAAATTTTGCGATGATAACTGGTTTGGCGACCGTGATGGGACCTGTCCTCGCCTGATCAATTATGTGCTTTAACTTAGCCCAATTGTCAAAATTATGTTCTATGAAATGTCAGCTTTAATTTCTGATATCATGTGAACCTAGGAGCCTAGACTTGAACCCAGCTGACATGGATTGCATGTAGACTAGGCATGGTTTGGTAGGACCATATTGAGGAGAATTATGCATGCTCACATAGACTTAGGTCTGAAATACAACACTCCTCAATCTAGGACTTGTATGAAAACAATGTTTGCTTCTTCAAAAGTTTTCAAAATTCTATCTCTTTAGGACTTAGAGCCCTCTGTTTGCCTGCATGTGATCATATTTCAAAAACCACCCCACCTATGTCTACCCGGTCTTCACGTTGCTGGGCTCTCTTCCAGAACCATAGTTCGGGACAGAGCCTCACAACTGGGCCACTTATTTGGGCTAACGCCCCCCTGCCACGTACCAAGGGCCATAGTCCAACGTATATCGGCAGACGCTCAAGGATGTTGGGAAAACACAAGCCTAGACCCGGAGATGAGTTTTATGCCACGTACATCGAGCCTCGGCTCGAGTATATCGGCATAGCATGATTGGACACAGTTGATCTAAGCCTAGAGTCAGGATTAGGGTCCTAAAGCTCTTTCAAAATCAATGCATTTAGAGTTGGCTTCCTAGGGATTGCTGTATGTGCATAATTGTTTGTAATTGTATATATGATATTCATTTTCGCCTTATTTTCTCATATTTTTCCCAAGTTTTCCAAAATACCAAACAATTTTCCAAAATACCTCATTTTTCATCTTTTATGAAATATCTCCTTTTTCTCAAAAACCCTGGACGATTTTTCTAAATTATTTACCTTTTCCTTCAAAACTCCAGGAAATTTTCCATTCTTTCGTTCCTCTGGACTTCGAATTTCCAGCTTTCATTTTATCCTGCCTGCAATTTTCAAATTTCTTATATTTTTCCAAAGTCTAATTCCAGTCTTCTTGTCTTTCAGTCCAATGGCATCCAGTCAGCTCGATTCTGTTTTTCCTGAGGGTCACATCTCCTATGAGGTGCGACAAAGTCTTCCTGAGCATCGATCTCTTAGCACCGGACCCTTCTTCCCCCGGTGGTATTATGTCTGGTTCAAAAATTTCTCTCGTATGTTTCCGGACCACTTGAGCGATTGTGGGTTAGAATTGGCATCTGCAGTGGGAAAGTTGACAGTCAACGGCAATCTGATTCATGCACTGGCGGAGCGGTGGAATCCGCGCACTTGCACGTTCTGGTTCCCGTGGGGCGAGATGACAATACTGATGGATGAATTTTCAGAGATTATGGGACTGCCCGAGCCAGTCGATCAGCCTGGAGATCCATTAGAGCAGCAATTTCTGATCAATGTCAAGGGTCTGGACCCCAAAGATGTCGTAGCTCGCATGACAGGGGGCAAGTCTTTGCCACTGATTGAAGAAAACGAGAATGAGTACGTGAGCCTGATCGAGATCTACCGACAGCATGGAAAATTTGCAGAAGTCAACTCGCTGTCCAGAACAGCTCAAGAGAGAATTCAACATGCGATGGTTCTATGTACTGTGGGACTTGCTTTCTTTCCAGATGGATAGAATTAAGTGGATGTCAGAATAGTTCAGCTTTTGAGAAGATGAGGAAGTCGACAGACCAGCCGTCTCTCGATAGCCATGGCTGCGCTTGCTTTTCTATACAGAGGACTGACCCGCTTCACACTTAGAGAGTCCATCTTAGTCGAGGGATGTACTTATGCTCTTCAATCTTGGTTCCTTCAGCATGTACCAACCAGAGCTAGTTCATTCAGATACAACGGTAAGGAGCTCCTTCCAGTTGCGCGGTACCGATTCCTGATCGACTATCTGCAGGAAGAAGAAGTGGTGTGGGACTATTTTGATCGAGAATTATCGCCTCCCAGATACACCTATGCATATGGCAAGAGATTCAAGTTGCTTGGTACATTCTTCTGTGCTTACTATCATCCGGAGCGGTGTGTTCGACAGTTTTCTCAGAGACAGAAGCACATAGAGATGCGACTGCTATCTGGAGTCGTGCCAGAGTTCGACCTTACATCAGCACAGTGGTCCGGAGCATACCATTCTGCCATATATGGCTGGGATTCTTTCATCATTCTCACTCTTTTCCTTGGTCCTCGTGTCTCTGTTGATCGTTAAGAGTGGTGACAGACTGTCTATATACTCCCTCTTTCTCAAGTCCACTATTGATGCAATCATATTTTTCCTTCAATAAAGAAAAAAAAAATCCTTCAATTTTCATTCTATCATGGTTTGATAACCTCGCCTAGGTGACAAGGCATATTTGTAGTTGTTCGTTCTCCTTGTAAAGAATGACAACATAATTGTCGTGACTCCAGCGGCAACCCAATCCCTAGTAATGGGATGTTCTTTCAATTATCTATCAAATTCTCATCAAATATTTTTATTATATTCATTTCTATCTTGAATCTTCATCATCGAAATTTAATCATCCATTCTACAAAGAGCATCAGTATTCCCAAGTGGTTCAGATCAGATCAAGCAAGAAGACACCACTGTATCAGGGCATCAGTGACTTTAGAAGCAGGCAAGAAGAAATGAATTCTCCAAGATTTGCCAGAAGACAGAGTTTGAATGATAGGGATGGCATTGATCCTACTACATATCAGATGTTCAAGAAAATGATGATTAGGATGATGTCTGAGCAAGCTAAGGACTGTTTCAGAAAGGCTCCCATAAAAAAGAAGACATCTGTCTCCTTCTCTTAGAATATCACTGGTAAGAGTAACGAGCGATTTGGCATGTGTCTGCCCGATATTTTATTATTGCCGATGTCCTCTATCATCGTGGATTCAGTTCTAAATATGCCAGATGCCTAGATGAAGATGAAGCCAAAGAAGTCATGCGGGAGGTACACGAAGGCATTTGCGATGGTCACGTCGGCTACCAAACTCTTGTCAAACAAATCATCCGAGCAGGATATTACTGGAGAACTATGCAACAAGATTGTTATCGTTTTGTGAAGAAGTGCGTTCAATGCCAGATGCATGCACCTTCCATTCATGCGCCAGCGACATATTTGCAATCTGTCGTCTCACCATGGCCATTTTCTATGTGGGCTTTTGATGTTGTTGGCCCCATTACTCCTTCTGCTTCAAATGGCCATAAATATTTTCTTGCTGCAACAGAATATTTTACTAAATGGGTAGAAGCAGTCACTCTACGCACAGTAGAAGGTCGACATGTGGTCTCATTCATCCATAGGAATATCCTATGTCGTTTCGGCATACCGCACAATATCGTGTCAGACAATGACAGTTATTTCAAGAATGAGAGAATGAGGACATTCTGCTCAAAAATCAGAATCCATCATAATTTCTTCGCTCTTTATTATCCTCAAGGGAATGGTCAAGCAGAGGCCACCAGTAAGATTCTTATTAGAATCTTGGAGCGAACTTTAAAAACAGTTCGTGACTGGCATGAGAAGATCCATGATGCATTGTGAGCATACAAAATCATCATTCGAAATCCAACTAATGCTACTTCGTCAGAACTTGTCTACGGAACTGAAGTAGTGCTGCCTCTACATGTTCAGAAACCTACCTTGAATTTTGCATCACTGCTGGAGTTACCGCTTGATCAGTATTAGCAGCAGCGACTGGTACAACTTGATTTGCTCAATGAAAGAAGACTCAGAGCAGTAGAGCATGCTCAATCATATCGTCAGAGGATAGCCAGGCAATATGCAAAATTTGTCATTCAAAGGAAATTCTGAGTCAATGATCTAGTGATCAGATCAACGACCTATCTCAAGCACCGCCCGGGTGGCAAATGGTCATCGAATTGGGAAGGGCCCTATATTGTCGAGGAAGCATTACCTCACAATTCATATCTGCTCATCAATGCCGATGGTGTGGAATTATCAGACCCCATCAATGCTCAACATGTGAAAATTTTCTATACTTAAATCCTCTATTCCATCCTTTGTAATTCCTCAATATATTTTCCTCAATAATGGTCAAATCCTTCTTTCCCAGTTACACTGGGGCATTATTTTGAAAATTTGTCTTCAAAACATTCTGTATGCAGGCAGGATCAAACAAATCTCTCATTTTGCATACATGTGCATTCATTTACATCATTTTGCATACATTTGCATTCATTTACATTTACATGCATTCATTTGCATCCATTTACATTCATTTGCATCAAATTCACTTCCCCTTCAGATTAAGGGATAAACCTGAATTTCCCTTTCAGGTTAAGGGATAAACCTGAACTTCCCCTTCAGGTTAAGGGATAAACCTGAATCATTTTCCATAATTCTTTAATTTCGACCTTCGGGTCATCCAATTTCCAATTTTCAAATTACCAAAATTCTCAATTTCGACCGCCAAGTCATCCAATTTCTATCCCCGTTCAGGATAAGGGGATAATCCTGAAACCGTTCATAGAAGCAATCCAAGTCTATATAATAGTTCTCGTTCTTAATTGAACCAATGACGTTCGTAGGCTGAATACCTATCGAACCCATGTCGTTCCTAGTGAACCAATGTCGTTCTTAATTGAACCAATGTCGTTCGTAGGCTGAATACCTATCGAACCCATGTCGTTCCTAGTGAACCAATGTCGTTCTCAATTGAACCAATGTTGTTTGTAGGCTGAATACCTATCGAACCCATGTTGTTCCTAGTGAACCAATGTCGTTCTTAATTGAACCAATGTCGTTCGTAGGCTGAATACCTATCGAACCCATGTCGTTCCTAGTGAACCAATGTCATTCTTAATTAAACCAATGTTGTTCGTAGGCTGAATACCTATCGAACCCATGTCGTTCCTAGTGAACCAATGTCGTTCTCAATTGAACCAATGTCGTTCTTAGGCTGAATCCCTATCTAACCCATGTCGTTCTCAATTGAACCAATGTCGTTCTTAGGCTGAATCCCTATTGAACCCAGGTCGAACCCCTGCGAAACCAATGTCGTTCTCAATAGAACCAATGTCGTTCTTAGGAGGAATCCCTATAGAACCCATGTCATTCTCAGTAAACCAATTCACAATTTTGACCTTTTTAGCCAATCAATTTCCAATTTCCAATTTCCAATTTCCAATTTCCAATTTCCAATTATCAATTTCCAATTTCCAATTTCCAATTTCCAATTTCCATTTTTCAATTTCAAATATCAAATTTCAAAATTCCAATTTCCAAAATTTGACCCTTTTGGTCATCCAATACCAATTCCAATAAATTTCTCTTGCAAGAGACCCTTTTTATAAGGAGAGTTCGAGGGAGCTCGTTCTTTTCGCATGCTATCCAATTCGTTCACTTAGCCCCTTTTCAGGGAGAGTTTGAAGGGACTCGTGTCTTTGTGAACTGTTTGCAAAACAAAATTCCAATTTCATACAAGGAACCCTTAGTTCAGGGAGAGCTTCGACGGAAGTTCGCTTTCCTTGTGACCATAATTTCGTACTAGGCCATTTCATCATGAAGGACCCTCTTTTCAGGGAGAGTGTGATGAACTCGTTCCTTCGTGACCAATTTACCAACCTCACCAATTCTGGCCCCCTTTCCATAAGAGAAGCCTAATGTTAGGAAGTTTTGACGAAAGCTTAATTTCTCTTCGAAAGTTCGTTTTGCAAACACCTCCTCTTCAGGGAAGAGAGGAGTAATTCCTATTTCCAATTTCTGAATCTTCTCCTTTGGGGAAAGGAGAAGAAAATTTTTGTCATGGGTGCGTTGCGTTGTACTTCAGATGCTCGCTCTCACCAAGGATTTCAAGAACATTTTGCCAATTTGTCATTAAATATTTGTTGATTTCAAAATTTTTATTGTACAAAAACATTACTTCAGAATACCTTCAGTATTACTTTCGAAAGGACAAAGTTTTCGCAAAGAAGGATTCAAAATTCAAATTCTTTCTATTGGCCAACCAAAAGGATGAAGAATAAATCCCCGATATGGCCAGCAAAGGAAATTCAATATTGTTGCAAAGCCATAAGTGATCGGTATTGATCGCAGTCAATGGCACATTTTTAAAGATCATTCTTGGAAAATAAACCAGTCGAAATATCCTGGGTGATACAGGAAAATCCATTCAATCCCTATATCTCCTCAATCACCTAAAGCTGCAATTAAATATCTGCAAAAGGGATCTCTTAACTGTCGTCAAGATGAAGGTGAATTAGGCGAGTAGACCCCCGGGGCCAAAGAAGATTTGAATCATCTCCAAGATGACGGAGTTTGTGACGGATCCTTCCAGGGAAAGTTCAGAGCACCGTCAAGATGAAGGCGACTCCGATGAGCCTCCCGACAAACCCTAAAGGATATTTAATTTCCGCTATCATCAAGAGATTTCCAACCAATGAGCCAATAACCGTCGATATAATCCCTGAGAGAAAAAGAAGGATCGGAACATCTCCAAGATGAAGGAGTTTGTGACGTACCCTTCCAAAAAAAAAAAAAAGAGAGAAAAGTCAAGACATCTCCAAAATGAAGGATGATGTAATCTCCAAAAACCCAAGAGAGCTCTAATTCTGCCAAAAAAAAAAAATATAGTAGGCAGAAAGATCGTCATGAGAAAGAATTCCAGGATATCAGACTGCCAAATCTGCCAAAGAATCCTCTTTAAATTTTGTGAAATTCTATTATCAATATTCTTTCACAAATTGCTTTCACAATATCAAGAATACTCTCTTTTCTGCTCATATCAGGGAAATTGATAGCTTCCTTGAAAGAAAGCCAATTGCAAGCAATTTGAATTCGAATCTTGATTTTACGAAGTTAAGTCCAATCGGAGATAATACTTCAGGTAGAAAAGAGGGATACTTTCAAAACAATGTGCATCATTTTCAATTATTTTGAATCAACAACAATTTTCAACATTTTGACAATATTTTCTAGCTATCCTGGCGTGAAGCGAGAGCTTGAGGTTCATCTTTGGCACATCCTGACATCAGTTGTTATCCCTTTTAGGAATTGATAACGGGAGTTGTCAAGATTCCTTCCCTTCTTTGGTATAATCTGAGCGCACGGGCTCTCAGATTCGCACACTTCCCTGTGTCCCCACTGTCCCACCATAGACAGTCCAATTTCGGCTTGAGGTTAAGCCACCAATTTCAGCAAAAGACAATTTCAAAAGTTATTTAGTCTCAGCAATGAGACGCCCAAAATCAATCCCTTTTCAAACTTTAGGGACCCCAATTTCCTTCTTTTTGCAAAACCCCTATCGGATTCATTGTGCGGAAATCCGAAGGTGCCATCACGGTCTCTTCTTTCGAGGATTTCGTTCATTTTCTACCCGATCAGGTTAAGGGTATAAACCTGGGCCTCCTTTGATGAGGTATTTCATTTTCTGCCCAATCAGGATAAGGGTACAAACCTGAGCCTCCTTTGATGAGGTATTTCATTTTCCGCCCAATCAGGATAAGGGTACAAACCTGAGCCTCCTTTGATGAGGTATTTCATTTTCCTCCCAATCAGGATAAGGGTACAAACCTGAGACTCCTTTGATGAGGTATTTCATTCCCCGGTCAGGTTAAGGGTCAAACCTGAGCTTCGTTTCTACACGAGGTATTGCCCGTCCCATCCAGGTTAAGGGCAAAACCTGAATCTCACTTCTTTTGAAGTAAATTTTTTTTTCTTTATTCTCCATTTCATATCTACCATTTTCATCAGGGCTAATATCTTCATATCCAGTCGGATCCTTCTAACTGGGGCATTTTTATAGCCAAAATTTGGTGTGTTTTTCTTTGCCACTAAGCTCGTCTTCAAGCCGGCTTAGTAGCAAAGAGGGGCATCTGTAAACACCCCAAATTTTCCACATCCATTCTCAAACAACCCCCCTCATGCAGTGCCAACCTTGTTAGGTCAGTGTAGGAGTCAAACCCTGAGTCAGTTTCAGAAAATCACCATTTTACCCATTTTCACTAGGAAAATTACCATTTTACCCCTAGGTCATCCCAGACCCCAGTCAGTCGGAGTCAACCAATCTCATTGGTGAGTTCAAAACATTTAGAATATCAGTCATTTCAAGCTCATTTGAAATCATAGTGAGAAAGCCATTTTCATTTCTGACCATTCCTGCCAAAATGGGATCATTTCTTCAGAAATGAGCTCATTTCTCACTCAAATCCAAACAAATTGTCTTTGAGTCAGTCATTCCCAGTCAGTCATGTTCCTCAGAGTCTAACTTGAGCTCACCAGGAGTTCAAGTGCTCCAGTTTCAGTTCAAAACCATTTCCAAGTGTCTAGGAGCCCATTTTAGTCCATTTTAGCTCTTTCAGCTGAAATTGAGCTGAGTTCAGTCAATTGAGCTAGTGTTCAAGCTTTGATTTTAGTTCATATCAGTATTACTGACCTTTGTTCTAGCTCAAACCCAGTTCAGGTTCGTAATTCACTTCACTCTAGTGATCATTCCGTACCATTTCTCTAAAAATGGCAACTTTTCTTGAAAATTCAGTCGGAAAGGTCAGTTGAGTCAGTGCCTGGTCAGTTCATTTGAGTTCTGAAACTCTAAAACCCAGCTCATCTCAGTTCAATCCAGCTCGAACCCCAATTTTTAGTGTCACTCTGACCCAGTAGAGTCCCGAAAACCATTTCTTGAGCTATTTTGCAAATTTTATCAATTTTAATGCTTTTTAAACTGGTACAAGTGTCAATCGGGGTGTGACATCCAAAATTCTTTATTCAAGGTTAGCATTTCGGATAACATTTCATGTCATTTCTCATCATTTCATATCATTTCTCAGCATTTCATAACATTTCATCACATTTCATTTCATTTTCGAAGTCCAGAACTCCAGCTTTATAAATTTCAATCCATATTGAGTTTTAAAAGTTTTCAGAAATCAATTTCAAACCTCAGGTTTCCAAAATTGACATTTTCACCACGGGAGTCTAAATTTGGAAATATTTTCTCAAGAAAAATAATCTCGATTTCTTTCAAAATCAAATTTTCAAGTTCTACACTGAATTTGCTTCGCAATGAGCTATTAAACTTCAAAATTCGCGATCGTTTCAAAAACTGCCAAAAATAGCTCGTTTCGTTTGGAAATATTTTCTCAAAAAAAACAATCTGGATTTCTTTCAAAATCAAATTTTCAAATTCTACACTGGATTTGCTTCGCAATGAGGTATTGAACTTCAAAATCTGAGCTCGTTTCAAAAACTGCCAAAAATAGCTCGTTTTGTTTGGAAACTTTTTGAAAAGACTATTTTACCCCTCTAATCATCAAAATGAATTTCAAAATCAAAATTTGGACCCGCTCTGAGATGGCCCATCCATTTGCATTCTCTTGTTTTAATTTATAAGAAAAGAAAAAAAAATTGTCTTTTTTTTTATTTTTTTGTTGTTTGTTTTATTTTATTTTATTTATTTATTTATTTTATTATGTTATTCTTCCTAAGGTGGGACCCACAAGGTGGTCACCCAAACCTCCAGCCCCACTTTCCATTTTTTTTCCCCATGTTTTTCTTTCCCTTTTCCTTTTTCCCTCCTTTTCTTTCTTTCCTTTTCTTTTTCTTTTTCTTCCTTTTCTTTTTCTTCTTTCTTCCCTTTCTTTCCTTCTTCCCTTTCTCCCTTCCTTCCTCCCTCTTGCCCAGCCATTCACGTAAAGGCTGTTTCCCTTTCCTTCCCTAATTAAAGCTAAGAACTTAGGGAAAGACATAATCTTCCCTAAGTTAAGAAAACCAAAAAAAAGAAAAAAGAAAAAGAGAGTTACGGCTGCTATCTCTCCCCATTCAATTCTCTCTCTCTCTCTCTCTCTCTCTCTCTCTTTTGGCTGCAGCTATCCTTGGCTGCAACTCCCAGCCATTGAAGCCACTTTGAAGCACCATCCTCACCACCTGCAGCAGCCTTCTAGCAGCCCACCTTGCTGCACCTTCAACTGCACCAAGGCTGCCTCCCCTTCAACCGATCCAGCCACCACTTCAACACCACAATCATATGGCTAAGGTTCAGCCTTCATCACCTTCACCATAGCAGCAAGACCTCCAGCTGATCCAAACCAATCTAAGGTAAGCCTGCATATGCTCTATTGGTTTTTTTTTTTTTAGAACTTCATGGGCTTCTCATGATTGTGGGCTGCATAGAGGAAGGGATATGTCCGGCAAATGGATCAAGTCCCTCCTCTCAATAGCCAAAATCAATGAAATACTTTATGCCTCTTTACATTTTCGTTTTATCTTTTCCCATATAGTTTTTACATTGCATTTAAGTTCATTTTGTTATTTGAATTAATGTTTTATTCATATAGCATATTTTGTAAGTGCTTTGACTAGAGTCTATAGGTTTGAATATTAAGCATTCAGTCCAGTCATCATTTCTTGTTTAACATTCCATCAATAAATTTTTGAAATTTTAATATTGTTAGATTTATATGTTCTTACTTTCCTGTAAAAAAAAATGGCTTCATTCAAGTTTTGTAACCCCATGAACAAAGCAAAATCCTAATTTGGGTTTTGGACTTCTCAGAAATTCCAATTTCTGCTTTAGCAGACAAGAACCTCTGACACCACCCTCGTGGGAGATCCGGATTGTTCTCCAAAAATCACATTGGATTTATGATTGAATATACTAATGATCTAGAAATTTTTAAGTTTTTCTAATTAATTTTGTCCTCTGTCAAAAATCGGATTTCCCAGCTCCCTGGGAAAATCTTGATTTTCCTTTGTCAGGGTATAGACAGACCCTAATGCATCAAGTCCGCCAAATCTGTAGCCCGTCTGCAAAAAATTTCAACATGAAAGTTGTTCCTAACATAATTTACTGACATTTCCCAAAATTTGAGAATTTTTGAATCTGTTTCATTAATTTTCCCGGATTTTCTCTTTCTGTCTAACAGATTCCAATGTCCAGAAATTCCAGAGATTTAGATCTCTGATAACAGCATTCCCTTTTCCAAACCGTAACCCGAATCTCAATAGTGTCAAAATATAAAATCTTCCTATGTTTGTCAGGGACATTTTCCCACAATTTCAGCCATTTCCCCATCTGTCTGCCATTTTTACCACATTTTCTACCAAAACCTGTCTGTTTCCTTCATTTCCTAGAGTCGTCGGATTCCGATCCGACTTGCCGGAGTGGCACAGCTCCGATCATAGGTCAAAAACAGAAAGTGTAAAAGGCAAAAATCCTTGCCTTACTGTCATCTGTCATCCCATAAAATTTGGGAAATTTTTATGGAAGTTTGATATCCTAAATCCCCTTTAGAATCAATATTTTAGGCAAAAATCATGAAATTTAGGGTTTTTATTTGAATTTCCATATTTAAAAATACAAAAAAATTAGCCATTTTCGCCATTTTATGATATTTTCAGGTTAAATTCGATATTTTATGATATTTTCGCCATTTTAGGGTTTTTATCATGTACATAAGCATGTAGAATCATATTAGGGTTAATTTTAATCTCCTTTGCATTTCATATTTTTCAATTTTGCAAAATTTATTTCAGAAAACCCTGGTTTCAAGGCCATAGTCTTGTTATTGGGGGTATTTTGGTCATTTTGACCTAAATTTCGAAATTTCAATTTCTAATTCTCCCAAAATTTCATGCATATCATCATATTTCATCATATTATGTTTGATTTATTTCATTTGATTTTCAAATTTCCAAAATTTACAAAAATTCTTTCAGAAAACCCTGATTTCAAGGTCATCAGGGGTATTTTGGTCATTTTGACCCCAATTTCGAATTTCAAGTTTATTTTCGAAATTTATTCATTATTCATCATGTTTATATCAAAGGGGGTATGATTTTGGGTTTATATCTGAATAATATCCGATAATTTCCCATATTTTCGGATAAATTCAGAAAAACCTACATTTTTGTGCTAACCTTGTTTTCTAGTTTTGCAGGAATATTCAAGAAGAAGATTTTATTTTCTTATTTTATTTCAATTTAATGTAACATCAAATGTAATAATTTGGAATAAGAGTTACATTTCTGCTTAGAATAGGGTTGCATTGCATATAGTTTAATTTATGCAAATTTTAATATGTGATGTATGATTCATGCATATTTGTTTCAAATTCACTATGGTTTACACGAATGGCACGTGCACAAGCTTTTATGGAGTTTATAAACTCGGTGGGATTCGTATTTATGGCCATAGTCAGAATACGAAGAAAACCAAGATTTATGATCTTCGTATTAGCCACATTCAGCCTACACACTTAGGCTAACTTCAAAATGCACTGCATTTTTCAAAGTTTTAAAAGGATTTCCCAATTCCTCAATGAAATTCCCTTTTCAAATTCATATTCATTCATTCATATCATTCAAATTGCATTATTTCAAACTCATTTTCCAATTTCAATTTCAGAAAATTCAATTTTCTCAAGAATTTCCAAGTCTTTCTCAGGATCTGATTTTCTCAAAATCCTAAGTTTTCAAATGACATTTCAAAGCATTTCCCAAGTTCAAATCAAGATTTTCCTATGTTTTCAAATTCTCAAATTTCAAAATCCCAAGTTTTTAGAAATTTATTTTCTCATATTTTCCAGTTTTCTTGAGAATTCATTTTCCATTTCAAAAGTCATTTTCCAATGAATTTCTTGATTTTCTCAGAATTCTCAAATCTATTTTCTCAGAAAAGCAATTCCAAATTTCAAAATCGATTTTCTAAAGTTCAAATTTTCCTGAGAAATCACTTTCCAATGCAAATTTCTGATTTCCAATAAAATTCAATGATTTTCCCAGGAATTCCATTTTCAAGCATTTTCCAGTCCTTTTCTAAATGCATTTCAATTTTCCAAAGCAAACATCATATTTTCTCAAACTTGCATTATTTTCAAAATTCCATAGCACAAGCCTGATTCTCTGTGCATTCTAGGAAAAATAGAGCATAATTTAGATATTTGAGTCAAGTTAAAGCACGTAATTGATCCTTGGTTCAATTACCCCTGGTAAAGGCGCCAGGAACGGTTGAACCTCGTACCGACAGGCGGATCCCATTCCATGGAATTTTCCCGCAAATTTTCAAAACGGAGGCGAGTAAATTTTCAAAACAATTTTCAAAACTTTGGTCGAGTTTGACTCGCGGAATTCGTTTCTCTCTCGCAAGGGAGGGGAAAAATTTTGCGATGATAACAGTTCACTTTGCAGAGATCTTCCATTACACTACTTCGAGGTCTCTCTATCAGTTGATGAGGTTGCATTTCATTCTAATACTAGTTTTTATGATAAGGGATCAACTTTTGAATTATATTTGTTTCAAGCTTTGGAACATCGATTGGTCTAATCTAAAAAAAAAATTGCATGATTGAATCCCATTCAATCTAATTCACTGAGTGCCAATTGATCTGAGATGGTAAAGACCCATATACTCGAGTCATATTCAATTGAAATAACTGAACATTTTTTTTTTCTTTTCGTCCCCTCTGCCATGACGTCTATGTGTTCCTCACTCCCTCTCATCTCGGATTATTCATTCTTTCTCTTCCCTTTCTTTACATTAGTATCATAAGCTTCCTTTGCTGTTTAGTTTTTTTTTTTACTGTTTAACATAAGCCTTCTTTGCTGTTGTGTTTTACTGTTTAGCATAAGCTTTCTTTACTATTTAGTTTTACTTTTTATCATAAGCTTTCTTTATTGTTTAGTGTGATAAGAAGAACTTGGATTCACTGATTCATTTATTGTTTCACTGATTCACTCTTCGTTAACCTGATTCACCTATTCATTTGTTGTTGGAATGGGGAAACAGTGAAACATACCAACCAACACTCTGTTACTGTAATATCCATTTGCTTGGTTTATTAATGGCTTGTCTAATCCATTGATTCATTTGTTTGTTTTATTTGCTTGATTCATTGATTGGTTGCATAATATATTGACCCTCAGATTTACTTATGCTCTAGTTACATACTAGTCATCCAGCCATTGTATCTTCAATTTTTATGCATTATCCCTGTCATCAGCACTTACATTATTCGTTCTTGCTAAGCCTTTATATTCCCTGCAAATATATATCACATCAACTTAAAATCCCAGTACATAGATCTACAACATGCCACCATCAAGCCTGTGAACACCCCAAATTTTCCAAAAAATCCAAAAATGACCTTTTTGCCCCTGACCTCCGCCCTCTGAATAATCGGGTAAATTTTTAACCAAAAATTTCATTCATCCCTTGGATTCGTTAGAATTCGGACCCAAAGTCTTAGATCTGACCCAATTTTGATCCAAATTGGATCCGATCCCCTTCTTTGAGAAAAAATTCAAAAATAAGAATCCGAATTCTCAAAAGACTCTCTTTTGTAAATATCAGTTTTTAAAATCTTTATTTCTCGTAAATCTTAGGATTTTTTACAAAAAATAAATAAATAATAGAATAAAACAAAAACCAAAAAAATGGAAAAATTTCAAGGAAAACGAATGGGTTTAAAAAAAAAAAATCATCTTTTTTTGCTAAAAGCCTCGGGAGCCCCCTCTTTGTAAATACCGGAAAATCAGAGGGGGGTCATCTACAAAATCGTTGTTTAGGGTTTTTTGTAAGGAGAAGAAGGCCGAAACCCTCAGCCGCCCTCTCTCCATTCCCCTCTTCACCTCCTCCATGTGCGCACCCTCCATCGCCCTCCATCTTCCGAAGCCTTCCTCCACCATCGATCCCCAACGGCCTCTACCACCTTCCCGAACCTTCTTCTCCTCTCTAAAAAGAGCTCGCAGGACACCCCGTTGGGGGATCCGTCTTTTACCTCTCCACCTTCTTCTCCTTCACGACCGCTTCTCACCCCCGCACCCTTCTTCTCATTCACGATTCGTCTTTCACCACTCCATCTTCCTTGAATCGAACATCCAATTTCATTCCACCATCAGGCTCCTCTTTTCTTTCTTCGGATCCATCTTTTTTCGGTATATTCCATCTACATTCACGCATCCATTTTCTTTCTGAACATTCGATACAACAATTCAGTCTCACACAATAAATCCCAAAGCTCCATTAATCCTCTTCATTTCCCCTTTGTCTTTCCTCTCATTTCCTTGGTGAAAAAAGTCCATTAGTCTGAAACTCCAGCAAATCTTCGAGTGGCGAACATTGATTTACAATCCATCATCATCGAGCATCGGTCTTTCTGCTGGAGCATCCATTAAACCCATCATCATCGGAGCTTCTATGCAAATCCACGGTCGCCGTCCATCTACTCCCTGCAAGACAAAGGAAACCAGACACCCTGAAGCTGCGGCTACAGGTCTTTTCTGAAGGATCCCTTCCATTCCACTCCTCTCAAGCCATTTTTCATCAACTTTTATGCGACAATACCCTTTTGGTGCTTCCTCCTCAACCAGCAAAGGACCGATCGAATACCAGCAGGATTACCAGTAAGTGCGTATCTCTCATCTTTTCTGAATTTCAATTTCTTTCCTTTTTTTTTTCTTTCATTGTTTGTTTTTGTTTTGCATTTCCTTTCTTTCTTCTTTTCGTTACCTGAATCTCTTCCTTTCGGATTGTATTCCCCGTTCCCTCTATTATATATATATATTTTTGCTTCTTTCTCTTTCGTTTTCCTTTATTTTACTTTGCTTCACCCATTAACGCATACCCTTCAATTCTGATTTGCCTATAGCAAATCAGATTGCAGATAAGCAATAACAAGTGGAACAGAGGCGTTCCAACAAAAAATTTTCTCCCTCCTCTTCTTTCTGTTTCATAATTTGTTTGTTTTCCTCCTGTTTACATTCAATACCTCTATGCAATCTGCTTGAGTTTCATTTCCCTTTTTTTATTTTTTTATTTTATTATTTTATCATTATTACCTTTTTTTTTATTGATTCATGATTTTTTGTCTTCTCCTCTGGATATGGGTTTTTCGATCGTAAGATGTACTCCTCCTTTAATGACAGATTATCTGATTTCACATTAGTTATCACTGTTATCTTCAACCATCTTCTTGATTCAGTCCTAATATTTCTTTTTCTTTTTTTTTTTTACTTTCCTCCATCGCATTGTTCTCTAAATACAAAAAAAAAACCTTAACTGATGGGTATTGATCCCTTAATTTAGGCTGAACCCTCGTGAAGATTAGTTCACGGTAAGCTGACGAAGGGGAGTCTGGAAAGATATTTTCCACCCATTGACGCAACGTTCATTCTGGTGTCGTCAATTTTTATGCCTTTTTTTTTTTTTGAAAGACGATCTGTCCTGATTCATAATCACGTTCTGTGTTCAAGATTTTTATGATTACACTAACCCCTGTTTCTTTTTTTTTTTCGCTTTTGGCTGATTTCGATCTAAGGCATATGAATCGTTGCAGCAGGGGTTCATGTTTCATCGTGACATAAAATCTATGCTCACGTTTTAATGTTTTGTACAATTGCTCTTCTTAAAGATTACTACAATCTGACTTCATTATGGGATAAGCTCCAAATCATCCCCAACATCTGATTCTATCCCCATCTTTTCTTCTACTGCATACCTTCCAATATTAAGATATTTTTGATAAGGACAGATGTCATGTTTGATGTATACCAGTTTTACCAGAGGAAATCAATGATATATCAGACTGGATTTTTATTGTAAGATATAGTGTTTCTAACGTCTGTAAAGAGGATGAAATCCCATTGTTATTGCATATATTCATTCTAATTATCTGTTATAGCATATCTCCCATCACCTGTAGAAAGATGTCCTGCTGAAGTCTCAATCAAGAAGGCAACCTGTCAGTATTACTCATATAATTTGAGGGTGAATCAGGGATACCAAATCCCTGTATGATCAATTCATAGCAGAGGTCATCTGTATGGCCTGATTCAGAAGAAGTCGATCATTATCGTGAATGAAGTTGGGATGTCAGCAGGGTAACCATCTTTTGTTAGTAGCATGAACACTCAGAGGCGCATTTAACTCCACTTGATGCAATGTTTTCATAGATACAACAGGAATCAGTCCACCAAGCAAAATAGCGATCTGTTTACTCCTCGGAAAGATTAGCCAACAAACTACATGATCTGCGCCTACAGAGAGGATCATCTCCAATTCAGTCGTTGATAAGCTCAGCTCCCTGCGATAATTAGTAAATTCTCTTTTCTCCACAGCATCTGCTGAGAAGCAAGACCTGAATGTGGCAGCCCTGGTAAGAATCCTTCCTGGGGACAATAGGAAAGACAACTGAGATCTAAATTTTGGGCCACTCCTCCAACTACCATCCTTTCACCAATACACTTGCTTGTGCCACTTAGTTCTTCATTTAAGTATGTTTATAACTCCTCTATTGCATCCCATGTACATTTTTTTTAGTTTCCTTACCTCTACTTGAGTTTTTTTATTTATTATTTATTATTATTATTACTGTCTTTAGGAATCAGGTTTTATTGAATATGGTATAATCCTTTTTGTACTTAGATTTAAAACGGTCATCTTAACATTCTTTTTATTTTCATAATGCCTTTCCCATTAATTCTCTTCTGTATATCTGTATTTTTTTTTTATGTGATCCTGCACACACAGTGGCTCGCCCAGCATCCATTTATCCATGTTACTTCCTCTTAAACTATATAATGGCCATACTCCTCACCCTTCACAATATCCACTAGCTGTAACCTTTACAGCAATTACATTTTTTTTTTCTTAATTATCTACAGCCTCATTCATCCTCCCAAAACCTGATAATGTTGTCATAACACTGTTAACCTCCCCTTTTTATAGTAGTAGTCATTTGTCATAACCTTGCATATCATGCTCATACTTTCTTTCTCAGATTCACCCATTGCCCCCTGACAGGTAATACCCTTATTACCAGCTTATCTCCTGTAGCTCATTTTTTTTTAGGCACTATACACCAGCAGAACCCTTACCAGCTGTGATGTTCACAGTAATGCTCACAAGAATATCCGTAGCAAATTTGTTGTTTGCACAGCAGCCCCTCCTATATAGCCGCACTATTGCACATCACTGCTGCCAGTTGCATTCACTTTTCTACTGCACATTCATATCTTCCACTACATCACCATCTTTGCCATTTATTTATCTGCCACTTCATCTCATTTCATTACCCACTGCACTAAGCTGTCCTTATTTTAGCTATGTACATGACCTACATTTTCCATGCTTAGTTTAGATATAATATATGTTCTTTAACTAGCATAGGTGTTATTCCCAGCTAAATGCATTCTTTAGATACAAAAACCCTTTTCCTACTCCATATAGGCAATATAGGATATATTATGCACATTCACTCTAAACATCTATATACTCATACAGTATAACCATATGCATGCTGATTCCAATATGATGCTTCTTCTTACATGTTCGCTTTTCTATTTGCCTTGTACTAACTTACATTTTGCAGGAGATATATGAAAAAGGCTATCTTTCTTCTTGAATTAAGATTTCAATTTCCAGTTAATGATGTAATAAGTTAGACCTTAATGAAAAACTCTACATTTCCTGTTTAGATAGAATGAATGAGCATTGTAAATATCATGAATTGCTTGTTTTCATGCATTTTTGCCTTTATTTCTCAAATTCTCACAAATGGTGAAACATGAATGGCACGTGCACCATTTTGTAAGAGGTAATTAGTCCTAAGTTGATGATCCACATCAATGGCCATAGTCAGGGTGTGGACAAAACTTAGGATTTTTATCTTTTACGAAATAACACCGGATCCACACTGGATCCATTTTCAAAAACTCATCATATTTTCCTTAAAAATCTTCTCCTTTTATTAGAATTTAACTTAAAATTGACCCAAAATATATACCAATGGCCATAGTCAGGGTATATTGAGAGTTAATTTCATTTTAAATTCTATAAAAGCACCAAATGTGTTTTATTCTTCTTTTGAATTCAAATATAGATTATTATATAATACATTCAATGACCATAGTCAAGGATGTATTATATCTTCAATCTTGTTTTAATTCATTTGAAGAATAAGATAGCTTTTCAAAATCTAAATTCAAAATCTTTAAATTCATTCATCATTTAGGATAGAATTGCATCATATTTCAAAATTTCTTTTTTCAAAAACTCCAAGTGATGTAAATATCTTCCTCAATCTATTCTTATAAAATCCAATTCATTCTTTCAAATTTTCAAAATTCTATTTTCAATCTCAAAGTTCAAATTAACTTTGAGATTTCAAATTCATTTTATATTCAAAATTCAAATCATATTTCAAAGTCCAATTTGACTTTGAAACTTCAGAATCATGTTGTATTCCAAATTCCAAATTCTACCTTAAAGTACAATATTAACTTTGAAATTTCACCTGTATATTCAAGATTCAATTCATTTTTCCAAATCCAATTCAAATTTAGAAATTCTGGATTCATCTTCTAAATTCCAGATTCAAACTCCAATCAAAATCAAAGTTCAATTTAACTTTGAAATTCTTGATTCATCTTTTGAATTTAAACTCCAAACCCATTCTAGGATCCAGGATTCAACATTCACATTGGATCTTAGACTTCAAATCCAAAACCATCTTAGGATTCAGAATCCAATCTCACCTTGGATCTCAGACTTCAGATCCAAAACCATCTTAGGATCCAGAATCCAATCTCACCTGGGATCTCAGACTTCAGATCCAAATCCATCTTAGGATCCAGAGTCCAACTCTACCTTGGATCTCAGACTTCAGATCTAAATCCATCTTAGGATCCAGAGTCCAACTCTACATTGGATCTCAGACTTCAGATCCACAATCTATCTTAGGATCCAGAACCCAACTCCACATTGGATCTCAGATTTCAGATCCATTCCATTTCAGGATCCAGAACCCAAAAATCCATCTTAGATTCTAAAACCTTGGATCCCATTCTTTTGAGGATTCAGAATCCAATTCCAATTCTGGATTTTAATTCTATTTTCGGATCTAATTCGGATTTTAAAAATCCATTTCCATTATTAAACACCATTTGATTTTCTCAGACCCATTCTAAGATTCAAAGCCAATATCACTTTAAAATTTCATCTTCTTCTCCTAAAATCCATGATTAAATTCAAAGTCCATTTCTGACTTTGAAAATTCATTTCCTTTTCATTTCAAAGCTTTAGATCATTCTTTCTCCAAGTCAAGATTCATTCTCCCAAAACTTTGATTTACTTCAAAAACTTAGAACTTCTCTGATCTATCCCAAGTTCTAAGTTAGATTCAATCATTCCTTCACTTCCTTTCCAAGTTCATCTCAGAATACTTGGAAATTTCCAAATCAATTTTCAAAAGGAGCATACATTTTTGTATTGCACAAGCATGATTCTTTGTGCATTTAGAGTTAGAATAAATTCTTAGATTATATTTAGGCAAAGCAAAAGGCATAGATTCGATCCTTGGTTCGATTACCCTTGGTAAATGCGCCAGGAACGGTCGAACCTCGTACCGACGAGCGAATCCCGTCTCTCCCTTTTTCCCGCAATATTTTCAAAACGGAGGTGAGTGATTTTCTAAATATTTTTCAAATCAAGGTCAAGTGAGACCGCGCAAAATAGTTCCTCTTCTCTTCTCTTTTTCTTTTCTCTTCTCTTCTCTCTATCTTTTCTTTCTTTTATTTTTCTCCCTTCAAAAAGGAGGAGAATAGAGGTTAGAAAAGGGAAAGAGAAGGAAGAGAGAGAAATACACGAGAGAGGAAATATTTTGCGATGATCACAGTTTTGGCGACCGTGATGGGACCCGTCTTCGTTCGGTCGAATTTAATGCCTTTTTCTTTGCTTTGATATTATCTAAGTTTTTATTCTATAAATGTCAGCTTCATTTTCATGCAAACCTTAGGAGCCTAGACTCTGTCCTAAGCTGACATCGTTGCATATAGGATTTAAGTATGGTTTGGTAGGACCATATTGAGCAGATTATTCCATGCTCACATTAGACTTAGGTCTGAAACAGAACTCTCCTCAATTCTAGGGATTGAATGCAAACAGTGTATGCTTATTTTCATTTTAATCTATCTCTTTAGGACTTGCATTAGAGCCATCTGATTTCTTACATGTTGAGCATATTTTGAAAACCTCCTTACCTATATTGTCCCGGTCTTCACGTTGCTGGGCTGTCTCACTGAACCATAGTTCGGGAGAGAGCCTCACAACTGGACCACTTATTTGGGTTCGCACCCCCCTACCACGTACCTAAGGGCCATAGTCCGAGGTATATCGGTAGGTGCTCAAGGATGTTGGAAAGCCATTACCTTAGAACCGGAGGAATATTTCTATGCCACGTACTTCGAGCTTCGGCTTGGGTATATCGGCGTATCTTGATTGGAATCAGATGATCTAAATTCTTAGAGTTAGGATTAAGGTCCTACGAGCCTTTTTCAAAATTTGCATTTAGAGTCAGCTTCTAGGGAGGGCTATTATGTGCATCATTGCTTGTATAAATTGATTCTTTTGTAGATATTATCTTGAAAATTCTTATCTTTCAAAACCCTGGATAGTTATTTCATAAAAATTCTTTTATTTTCTCAAAATCCAGGATGGTATATTTCTTATTTCTTTATTCTTTCATAAATTTCTTAAAACCTGGACATTCTTTTAAATTCTTTCCCTTATCTCTTAGAAGTCCAGGCGTATTCTTCTTCTTCTGATTTATTTAAATTCTTTTGATCCTGCCTGCAATTTTCAAAAATATTCAAGGTCTTGTCATCTTCAAAAATACTCTTCCTCGTATATTCCATCTTCTTCATATAAAATCCATTTTATCGAGAAATATCTTTAAAATTCTCTTTCATTATCTCTTCAAAATTTCTTCTGATCTGAACCCTTCATTTATTCATTAGAGAAAACACCAACAGTTCCAATCATGGTTCAAACGAGAGCAGAAAGAAGGGCAGCTCAGCAGCGCGATAACAGCGAAGTGGAAGAGATGAACTCTTCCAGATTGTCCCGAAAACATGATTCAGATAAGGATGATGTCGACCCGGCGATGTATAAAATCTTTCAAAAGATGATGGCAAAAATGATGTCCGAACAAGCTGGGGCAGGTTCGAAGAAAACATCCTCTAAAAACAAGGTAAAAAAGAAGCCAGTGAAAAGGCATGTCAGGATCAGCAAGAAGAAGGTTCAGCAAGACAGCACCTCTGAAGGTACAGAGTCAGAAGATGAGGATTTCGAGGATGAACAGTTTGTGTTCGTCCCGAAACATCTGCGACAAGTCAAGAAAGTGGCAGAGGAACCTGAATCAGTCAACAAGCCCAAAGACGGAGTCCCGGCGGAAGACTCAGTTCAAATATTGACGAAGATGGTCAAAGACCTACAGATCCGAGATAAGGGAAAGAGGGTATATACCAGACAGGACTTCTACCTTGGTTTAGATGGGGACAGCAGCTTGGAAGATCTCCCCCGAAAATTTATTAAGTTCGATGGATCCGGCAATCCAAAGGCCCATCTCGCGATGTTCTTTGCCGAATGTGCCAAATTCAGTGAAGACAATCGAGCCCTCTTCTTGTGCTTTCCTCGCAGCTTAGAAGGCGTAGCCGCAAAATGGTACGCAGAGCACATCAACCCCGTCGAGCTACAAAATTTTGATAAAGTTGTTAATCTGTTCGTGGAAAGATTCATGTTCAACACTGAGGCACTTCCGACCCTCAATCACCTGTATAACCTGAAAAAGGGGAAAAGGAAAAAGCCGTAGACTTCATTCGGAAGTGGAGAGATACCTGCAACAAGATGAGAACCCCCATTTCAGAGGAGCACGCACTCCAAGTTATCCTGAATAATTTTTCTCAGCCTCTTAGAAGCCTCATCTCCACTTACCCATCAAAATCATTCATAGAGCTTATCGAACGAGCTGAGTGGCTCGAAATGGGAATGGACAATGGAAATTATGAGGGCATCACTCTCGTCAAGGGCGGCCAAGACCTCAAAAAGAAGGTGAATTATACATTCTCGGCTAATTCTGGGGGCAGTGGCAGCAAAGATAACAAGACCAAGCAGATGGGTCAGCAAAAGGAACCCTTCAAGCAGAATGACAAGCCAGTTCTCGCCAAGCAGAAGGAAAAGATAAAACGTGAAGGTTGGGCTTATGACCGCGAATTCTCTGCTCTTGAACAGTCCCTTGAGCAAATTCTGGAGTATATGTTGAGCAAAGATATGATTAAACTCCCGAGAGTTGCTGATCCTCTGGTCTCCCTGGGAAAATGGAAGGACAAGTTCTGCAAGTTCCACCGGGCAGTGGGGCACGACACCGAGCATTGCTTCGTCCTAAAGAACATCATCCAGGACTGCATCGATAAAAACCTTTTGATAGAGGACGAAGAAGAAGAGCAGCCCGCTGTCCTAACCAAGCCTTTCCCAGATCACACAAAGAACTGATGATATCAGAGTTTTTCTTGCTTTCTTCCTTTTTCTTTTTCCCGTCGTCTTTGTAGGGGCAAGTCAGCCCTAGTCTTTTGTGATCTTTTTGGTGACATGCTTGTAAATAGTCAATTTTTTGTTTTCAGTAGTTACTTATAAATGAAATATCAATTTCCTTCATACCTTGTGTTCAATTCTTACTTCTTTCACCATATTGGGGCATCTTTTGTTAAAAATTACGTTTACACTTCAAAATATTCTCTTGTCATTGAATTCCTATTCTTTTCATAATGCAGGGCAAAATCCTGACATCATTCATGAGAGAAATGATATTACCTATGAGGGTTTTTCCAAAAATCATGAAATTTTGAAAGTCTTCATTATGATGACCGAAGAGTTCAAATACTCTTTGGTCCAACCTTTGTCAACATCAACCCCCGAGTTGATCATGTTTTCAAAAATAAGTTTTCAAACCATTGCATTAAAAAATCAACCCTCGAGTTGATCATGTTTTCAAAAATAAGTTTTCGAACAATCGCATTAAAAGGTCAACCCTTGTGTTGGTCTTACCTTCCAAGATTGATTCCAAAACATTTATATCTAAAGATCAACCCTTGTGTTGGTCTTATCTTCTAAAATGGGTTTCAAATCATTTATGTTCAGAGATCAACTCTTGTGTTGGTCTTATCTTCCAAGATTGGTTTCGAAACATTGCATTTAAAAGATCAACCCTCGTGTTGATCATATCTTTCTACAAATCAATTTCGAATCATTGCATTCCAAAGATCAACCCCTGTGTTGATCTCGTTTTCAAAAAATTGATTTCATTACATTCAAGCATCAACTCTTGTGTTGATCATATTTTCTAAAAAAATTGATTTCGAATCATTTCATTCAAATATCGACCCTCGTGTTGATCATCTCTCTAAAAATAGGTTTCGAATCATTACATTCAAAGATCAACCCTCGCGTTGGTCATATTTTCTAAAAATTGGTTTTTAAATCGTTTGCTTCAAAAATTAACCCTCATGATGATCTCTCATGAATGATCCCCCTTCAAAACTCAAGCTCTCGCAGCTAATCCTCTTTTCAAAAATGATTTCCTTGTGTTCCTCTCCTACTTCTTAAAAGATCCCACATGCAGGCAGGATCAAACAAAATTCTTTTCTTCTCAATCAACTCTTTTATTATTTGTTTGTCAATTTTATCAGTCTTACCAATTTTTATTCATCTTTATCAATTTTGTCAAATTTTATTGATCCTTCATTGATTTTGTTAATTTTTCTTGTCAAATCCTTATTTTCAAAAAATTACCCTTTCAGGTTAAGGGATAAACCTGATGCCTCTTTCCCATGAGGTATTCCTTTTTTCCTTCCTCTTTTCCCATTCAGGATAAGGGATAATCCTGAGACCTCTCATAGGAGCACCAATGCTACCTGTGAGAATTCTTGTTCAAAATAAATTCCTTTAAATTCTTCCCCATTTTTATTCAATTTCCCTTTCAGGTTAAGGGATAAACCTGAATCATCTTCCATTTTCATCGATTTTCAAATTTTCTTTCAAAGATTCGGGTTACGACTCGGGTCTTCCTTTTATCTTTTCTTTTGAAGTTTCGAATTCCGACTCGGGCTTCCCTTTGGTTCTGATTGAACCAATTGTTTTCTTTATCTTTTATCTTTTCCTTTTTTAAGATTCGGGTTCCGACTCGGGTCTTCCTTTTATCTTTTCTTTTGAAGTTTCGAGTTCCGACTCGGGCTTCCCTTTGGTTCTGATTGAACCAATTGTTTTATTTTATCTTTTATCTTTTCCTTTTTTAAGATTCGGGTTCCGACTCGGGTCCTCCTTTTATCTTTTCTTTTGAAGTTTCGAGTTCCGACTCGGGCTTCCCTTTGGTTCTGATTGAACCAATTGTTTTCTTTTATCTTTTACCTTTTCCTTTTAAAGATTTGGGTTCCGACTCGAGTCTTCCTTTTACCTTTTCTTTTGAAGTTTCGAGTTCCGACTCGGGCTTCCCTTTGGTTCTGATTGAACCAATTGTTTTCTTTTATCTTTTACCTTTTCCTTTTAAAGATTCGGGTTCCGACTCGAGTCTTCCTTTTACCTTTTATTTTGAAGTTTCGAGTTCCGACTCGGGCTTCCCTTTGGTTCTGATTGAACCAATTGTTTTCTTTTATCTTTTACCTTTTCCTTTTAAAGATTCGGGTTCCGACTCGAGTCTTCCTTTTACCTTTTCTTTTGAAGTTTCGAGTTCCGACTCGGGCTTCCCTTTGGTTCTGACTAAACCAATTGTTTTCTTTTATCTTTTATCTTTTTAAAGGATTCGGGTTCCGACTCAAGCTTTTCCCTTTATCTTTTCTTTTGAAGTTTCGAGTTCCGACTCGGGCTTCCCTTTGGTTCTGATTGGACCAATCGTTTCCTTTTATCTTTTATCCTTTTCTTTTAAAGATTCGGGTTCCGACTCGAGTCTTCCCTTTCATCTTTCCTTTTGAAGTTTCGAGTTCCGACTCGGACTTCCTTTTGAATCCAATCCTCGCATTGGAAATCAATCATTTCTTTAGAGAACCGAGTTTCAACTCGGGTTTTTCTTCTATTATTTTTCATTCGAAGTTTCGAGTTCCGACTCGGACTTCCTTTTGAATCCAATCCTCACATTGGAAATCAATCATTTCTTTAGAAAACCGAGTTTCAACTCGGGTTTTTCTTCTATTATTTTTCACTTGAAGTTCCGAGTTCCGACTCAGACTTCCTTCTGAATCCAATCCTCGCATTGGAAAACATTTATTTCTTTAGAAATTTAAGTTTTCAAAATTCAATTTTCTCTTTTATCTTTTATCTTGAAAATCTGGGTTCCGACTCGGGTTTTCCCTTTTATATATTCCATCTCCTTGAATATCCAAAATTGAGTTTTATTCTTTTTTAAAATCCCTTCATTCCCGTTCAGGATAAGGGATAATCCTGAAACCATTCATAGATGCAGCACAACCTTCTATAATGGTCCTTCCAAATCCAGTCTAACACTGGTCCTTCATCAAAATCCTTCCAAAATTCCAATGTTTACATTGGTCCTTCCAAAATACCAATTTTCACAAATTGGTCCTTCAAAATTCCAGTTTCACGCTGGTCCTTTGAATTCCAATTGGTCCTTCATCAAATTCCAATGTTTTCATTGGTCCTTCCAAAATTCCAATTCTCACGAATTGGTCCTTCCAAAATTCCAATTCTCACGAATTGGTCCTTCCAAAATTCCAATGTTTACATTGGTCCTTCAAAATTCCAATTTTCACAAATTGGTCCTTCAAAATTCCAGTTTCACGCTGGTCCTTCGAATCCCAATTGGTCCTTCAATCAAATTCCAATGTTTTCATTGGTCCTTCCAAATTCCAATTCCATGAATTGGTCCTTCCAAAATTCCAATGTTTACATTGGTCCTTCCAAATTACCAATTTTCACAAATTGGTCCTTCAAAATTCCTGTTTCACGCTGGTCCTTTGAATTCCAATTGGTCCTTCAATCAAATTCCAATGTTTTCATTGGTCCTTCCAAATTCCAATTCCATGAATTGGTCCTTCCAAAATTCCAATGTTTACATTGGTCCTTCCAAATTACCAATTTTCACAAATTGGTCCTTCAAAATTCCTGTTTCACGCTGGTCCTTTGAATTCCAATTGGTCCTTCATCAAATTCCAATGTTTTCATTGGTCCTTCCAAAATTCCAATTCTCACGAATTGGTCCTTCCAAAATTCCAATGTTTACATTGGTCCTTCAAAATTCCAATTTTCACAAATTGGTCCTTCAAAATTCCAGTTTTACGCTGGTCCTTCAAAAATCTCAATCAGTCCTTCAAAAATTCCAATGTGTATTGGTCCTTCAAAGTTCCAGTTTAGCACTAGTCCTTTACCAAAGTCTTTTTACCAAAAATTTCTTTACTAATTCTTTTACCAAGATTCTCTACCAAAATTCTTTACTTAACCTCATCTTTTAAGTTGGTCTCGTAAAACCCAGTTTTACTTATCAAGACTGCCAAAATAAAAGATCTTCAGCCCGAGGTCCTATCAAAATCTATATTGAGTGATTATTTCACAAAGGATTCTTGAAAACTTTGCCAATCTGCTAAAATATGTCTTGATTCCAATATTTTACTGCACAAAAAGAATCACCTCAGATTACCTCTAGTATTCTTTTCAAAAGGGTTAAGCTTTTTGCGAAAAGGAGTGAAAATTCAAATCTTCTCTCTGTTGGTCAACCAAGAGGATGCAAGAAAGATCCTTGATATGATTAGCAAAAGAAATATTCAATGATGTTGAAAAGCTAGAAGCAAATTGACATTGATCATAGCTATGACGCATGTTTTAAGACGACTTTCTGGCAATCAGGCAATGGAAATATCCTGAGCGTTAAAAAGAATCCACTCAATCCATATCTCCTTATTCATTCATCTAAGCTTCAATCAAATATCCGCAAAAGGGATCTCTCAATTGTCGTCAAGATGAAGGCGAATTAAGCGAGTAGACCCCCAGGGCCAAAGAAGATTTTGAAACATCTCCAAGATGACGGAGTTTGTGACGGATCCTTCCAGGGAAAGTTCAGATCACCGTCGAGATGAAGGCGAGTGTGATGAACCTACCGACAAACCCTAAAAGATATTTGATTGTTGCTACCATCTAGAGTTTTTTACCAATGAGCCAATATCACCAATATAATTCCTGAGAAAAAGAAGGATCGAAGCATCTCCAAGATGACGGAGTTTGTGACGTACCCTTCCCCGAAAAAGAGAGAAAAGTCAGGAAACATCCAAACGAAGGATGATGTAATAAACTTTCCCTGAAACCCAAGAAAGCTCAATGTCCTTAAGAGAGTGCCAAAAGATCGTTATGGGAAAAGCCTCAGAATATCAGACTGCCAAAGTTGCCAGGAATCACCTTTTCTTATGCGAAATCCTCTAATCAATGTCTTTTCACTACCTGCTTTTATGAAATTAAGAGTATTTCTTCTCTATTCATATCAATGAAATAGATAACTTCCTTGAAGAAACTCAACAGCTTTGAAATTTGAATCTAACTCTAGATTCCAAGGAGTTAACCTTATTTTGGAAGAAATACTCTAGGTGAAAAGAGGGAATATCTCTCGCACATACATGCACACTTTCAAGCATTTTGAATCAATCGCAATTTCATCTTGTTGGCAAAATTTTCTGGTTATCAAAAAAAATGAAATAAATGCTCAATATCTATTTTGATACAACCCAGCATTCTTTATATTTTTTCAAAGAGAGTTGTCTCATTCTAAGTGAGATATTTCTCCCAGTCCCATCATGGTATTCCCCATCAAGGAATCCATGCTTTGTATATCCATTCAAATAAAGATTATACCTGAACCTCGTCCCATGAGGTATTTTTCAAAAAAAAAATGTCCCATCCAGGTTAAGGGCAAAGCCTGTGTCTTTTCAAAAAAATCCTTATCTTTGTCTCAACCTTGAAACTTCTTTAAAAAAAAAAATCTCTCCTTTTACTTTTCTTCGGGATCTTTATCCCAAAAATCCCATCACGGTTTCCTCGTTTTCTTCTATCCAAATTATTTTCATTCTCGAGGATTTCGTTCTCTTCCCAAAACCCTTTCAGAATAAGGTACAAAACCTAAAAAAATAAAACCTTCTAAAGCCAATTCTTCCACACCCAGTTCAGACCTTCTGACTGGGGCATTTTTTTAAGAAAATTTGGCGTGTATTCTTTGCCGCTAAGCTCGGCTTACAACCGGCTTAGCAACAAAGAGGGGCATCTGTGAACACCCCAAATTTTCCAAAAAATCCAAAAATGACCTTTTTGCCCCTGACCTCCGCCCTCTGAATAATCGGGTAAATTTTTAACCAAAAATTTCATTCATCCCTTGGATTCGTTAGAATTCAGACCCAAAGTCTTAGCTCTGACCCAATTTTGATCCAAATTGGATTCGATCCCCTTCTTTGAGAAAAAATTCAAAAATAAGAACCCGAATTCTCAAAAGACTCTCTTTTGTAAATATCAGTTTTTAAAATCTTTATTTCTCGTAAATCTTAGGATTTTTTACAAAAAATAAATAAATAATAGAATAAAACAAAAACCAAAAAAATGGAAAAATTTCAAGAAAAACGAATGGGTTTAAAAAAAAAAATCATCTTTTTTTGCTAAAAGCCTCGGGAGCCCCCTCTTTGTAAATACCCGAAAATCAGAGGGGGGTCATCTACAAAATCGTTGTTTAGGGTTTTTTGTAAGGAGAAGAAGGCCGAAACCCTCAGCCGCCCTCTCTCCATTCCCCTCTTCACCTCCTCCATGTGCGCACCCTCCATCGCCCTCCATCTTCCGAAGCCTTCCTCCACCATCGATCCCCAACGGCCTCTACCACCTTCCCGAACCTTCTTCTCCTCTCTAAAAAGAGCTCGCAGGACACCCCGTTGGGGGATCCGTCTCCTACCTCTCCACCTTCTTTTCCTTCACGACCGCTTCTCACCCTCGCACCCTTCTTCTCATTCACGATTCGTCTTTCACCACTCCATCTTCCTTGAATCGAACATCCAATTTCATTCCACCATCAGGCTCCTCTTTTCTTTCTTCGGATCCATCTTTTTCCGGTATATTCCATCTACATTCACGCATCCATTTTCTTTCTGAACATTCGATACAACAATTCAGTCTCACGCAATAAATCCCAAAGCTCCATTAATCCTCTTCATTTCCCCTTTGTCTTTCCTCTCATTTCCTTGGTGAAAAAGTCCATTAGTCTGAAACTCCAGCAAATCTTCGAGTGGCGAACATTGATTTACAATCCATCATCATCGAGCATCGGTCTTTCTGCTGGAGCATCCATTAAACCCATCATCATCGGAGCTTCTATGCAAATCCACGGTCGCCGTCCATCTACTCCCTGCAAGACAAAGGAAACCAGACACCCTGAAGCTGCGGCTACAGGTCTTTTCTGAAGGATCCCTTCCATTCCACTCCTCTCAAGCCATTTTTCATCAACTTTCATGCGACGATACCCTTTTGGTGCTTCCTCCTCAACCAGCAAAGGACCGATCGAATACCAGCAGGATTACCAGTAAGTGCGTATCTCTCATCTTTTCTGAATTTCAATTTCTTTCCTTTTTTTTTTTTCTTTCATTGTTTGTTTTTGTTTTGCATTTCCTTTCTTTCTTCTTTTCGTTACCTGAATCTCTTCCTTTCGGATTGTATTCCCCGTTCCCTCTATTATATATATATATATATATATATATATATATATATTTTTGCTTCTTTCTCTTTCGTTTTCCTTTATTTTACTTTGCTTCACCCATTAACGCATACCCTTCAATTCTGATTTGCCTATAGCAAATCGGATTGCAGATAAGCAATAACAAGTGGAACAGAGGCGTTCCAACAAAAAAATTTCTCCCTCTTCTTTCTGTTTCATAATTTGTTTGTTTTCCTCCTGTTTACATTCAATACCTCTATGCAATCTGCTTGAGTTTCATTTCCCTTTTTTTATTTTTTTATTTTATTATTTTATCATTATTACCTTTTTTTTTTATTGATTCATGATTTTTTGTCTTCTCCTCTGGATATGGGTTTTTCGATCGTAAGATGTACTCCTCCTTTAATGACAGATTATCTGATTTCACATTAGTTATCACTGTTATCTTCAACCATCTTCTTGATTCAGTCCTAATATTTCTTTTTTTTTTTTTTTTTACTTTCCTCCATCGCATTGTTCTCTAAATACAAAAAAAAAAACTTAACTGATGGGTATTGATCCCTTAATTTAGGCTGAACCCTCGTGAAGATTAGTTCACGGTAAGCTGACGAAGGGGAGTCTGGAAAGATATTTTCCACCCATTGACGCAACGTTCATTCTGGTGTCGTCAATTTTTATGCCTTTTTTTTTTTTTTTTGAAAGACGATCTGTCCTGATTCATAATCACGTTCTGTGTTCAAGATTTTTATGATTACACTAACCCCTGTTTCTTTTTTTTTTTTCGCTTTTGGCTGATTTCGATCTAAGGCATATGAATCGTTGCAGCAGGGGTTCATGTTTCATCGTGACATAAAATCTATGCTCACGTTTTAATGTTTTGTACAATTGCTCTTCTTAAAGATTACTACAATCTGACTTCATTATGGGATAAGCTCCAAATCATCCCCAACATTTGATTCTATCCCCATCTTTTCTTCTACTGCATACCTTCCAATATTAAGATATTTTTGATAAGGATAGATGTCATGTTTGATGTATACCAGTTTTACCAGAGGAAATCAATGATATATCAGACTGGATTTTTATTGTAAGATATAGTGTTTCTAACGTCTGTAAAGAGGATGAAATCCCATTGTTATTGCATATATTCATTCTAATTATCTGTTATAGCATATCTCCCATCACCTGTAGAAAGATGTCCTGCTGAAGTCTCAATCAAGAAGGCAACCTGTCAGTATTACTCATATAATTTGAGAGTGAATCAAGGATACCAAATCCCTGTATGATCAATTCATAGCAGAGGTCATCTGTATGGCCTGATTCAGAAGAAGTCGATCATTATCGTGAATGAAGTTGGGATGTCAGCAGGGTAACCATCTTTTGTTAGTAGCATGAACACTCAGAGGCGCATTTAACTCCACTTGATGCAATGTTTTCATAGATACAACAGGAATCAGTCCACCAAGCAAAATAGCGATCTGTTTACTCCTCGGAAAGATTAGCCAACAAACTACATGATCTGCGCCTACAGAGAGGATCATCTCCAATTCAGTCGTTGATAAGCTCAGCTCCCTGCGATAATTAGTAAATTCTCTTTTCTCCACAGCATCTGCTGAGAAGCAAGACCTGAATGTGGCAGCCCTGGTAAGAATCCTTCCTGGGGACAATAGGAAAGACAACTGAGATCTAAATTTTGGGTCACTCCTCCAACTACCATCCTTTCACCAATACACTTGCTTGTGCCACTTAGTTCTTCATTTAAGTATGTTTATAACTCCTCTATTGCATCCCATGTACATTTTTTTTAGTTTCCTTACCTCTACTTGAGTTTTTTTATTTATTATTTATTATTATTATTACTGTCTTTAGGAATCAGGTTTTATTGAATATGGTATAATCCTTTTTGTACTTAGATTTAAAACGGTCATCTTAACATTCTTTTTATTTTCATAATGCCTTTCCCATTAATTCTCTTCTGTATATCTGTATTTTTTTTTTATGTGATCCTGCACACACAGTGGCTCGCCCAGCATCCATTTATCCATGTTACTTCCTCTTAAACTATATAATGGCCATACTCCTCACCCTTCACAATATCCACTAGCTGTAACCTTTACAGCAATTACATTTTTTTTTCTTAATTATCTACAGCCTCATTCATCCTCCCAAAACCTGATAATGTTGTCATAACACTGTTAACCTCCCCTTTTTATAGTAGTAGTCATTTGTCATAACCTTGCATATCATGCTCATACTTTCTTTCTCAGATTCACCCATTGCCCCCTTGTTATCATCGCAAAAATTTTTCCCCTCCCTTGCGAGAGAGAAACGAATTTGCGAGTCAAACTCGACCAAAGTTTTGAAAATTGTTTTGAAAATTTACTCGCCTCCGTTTTGAAAATTTGCGGGAAAATTCCATGGAATGGGATCCGCCTGTCGGTACGAGGTTCAATCGTTCCTGACACCTTTACCAGGGGTAATTGAACCAAGGACCAATTATGTGCTCGAACTTGATTCAAGTATCTAAATTATGCTCTATTTTTCCTAGAATGCACAAAGAATCAGGCTTGTGCTATGAAATTTTGAAAATAATGCAAGTTTGAGAAAATATGATGTTTGCTTTGGAAGATTGAAATATGCTTGAAAATTGATTGAAAAAGTACTTGAAATTGGGATTCCTGGGAAAATCATTGAAGTTCATTGAAAATCAGAAATTGGATTGAAAATGAATTCTTAGGAAAATTTGAACTTTGGAAAATCGATTTTGAAATTTGGAATTGCTTTTCTGAGAAAATGGATTTGAGAATTCTTAAGAAATCTAAGAAATTCATTGGAAAATGACTTTTGAAATGACAAATGGATTCTCAAGAAAGGGAGAAATCTGAGAAAATCGATCTTTTTGAAAACTTGAGACTTTGAAATCTGAGAATTTTAAAACATTGGAAAATCTTGGTTTGAACTTGGGAAATGCTTTGAAATCTCTTTTCAAAACTTAGCATTTTGAGAAAATTAGATCCTGAGAAAGACTTGGAAATTCTTGAGAAAGCTGAATTTTCTGAAATTGAAATTGGAAAACGAATTTGAGAATAATGCGATTTGAATGATATGAATGAATGAATATGAATTTGAAAAGGGAATTTCAATTGAGAAATTGGGAAATCCTTTTAAAACTTTGAAAAATGCAGTACATTTTGAAGTTAGCCTAAGTGTGTAGGCTGAATGTGGCTAATACGAAGATCATAAATCTTGGTTTTCTTCGTATTCTGACTATGGCCATAAATACGAATCCCACCGAGTTTATAAACTCCATAAAAGCTTGTGCACGTGCCATTCGTGTAAACCATAGTGAATTTGAAACAAATATGCATGAATCATACATCACATATTAAAATTTGCATAAATGTAGTCCTATTCTAAGCAGTCCTATTCTAAGCAGAAATGTAACTCTTATTCCAAATTATTACATTTGAGATTACATTGAATTGAAATAAAAAAAATAAAATCTAAGTCTTCTTCTTGAATGTTCCTGCAAAACTAGAAAACAAGGTTAGCACAAAAATGTAGGTTTTTCTGAATTTATCCGAAAATATGGGAAATTGTCGGACATTATTCAGATATAAACCCAAAATCATACCCCCTTTGATATAAACATGAGAAATAATGAATAAATTTTGAAAATAAACTTGAAAATTCGAAATTGGGGTCAAAATGACCAAAATACCCCTGATGACCTTGAAATCAGGGTTTTCTGAAAGAATTTTTGTAAATTTTGGAAATTTGAAAATCAAATGAAATAAATCAAACATAATATGATGAAATATGATGATATGCATGAAATTTTGGGAGAATTAGAAATTGAAATTTCGAAATTTAGGTCAAAATGACCAAAATACCCCCAATAACAAGACTATGGCCTTGAAACCAGGGTTTTCTGAAATAATTTTTGCAAAATTGAAAAATATGAAATGCAAAGGAGATTAAAATTAACCCTAATATGATTCTACATGCTTATGTACATGATAAAAACCCTAAAATGGCGAAAATATCATAAAATATCGAATTTAACCTGATTTTCGCTTGATTTTCGCTTCTGAATTTAAAGATAAACTAACACATGGAGCAAATGAACTTGGAATTAAACCAAATTTGGCATGGACACCTACAATAACCCTAAAAACAGAATGAAGCTCGAAAATTTATTTTTTTTGTATTTTTAAATATGGAAATTCAAATAAAAACCCTAAATTTCATGATTTTTGCCTAAAATATTGATTCTAAAGGGGATTTAGGATATCAAACTTCCATAAAAATTTCCCAAATTTTATGGGATGACAGATGACAGTAAGGAAAGGATTTTTGCCTTTTACACTTTCTGTTTTTGACCTATGATCGGAGCTGTGCCACTCCGGCAAGTCGGATCGGAATCCGACGACTCTAGGAAATGAAGGAAACAGACAGGTTTCGGTAGAAAATGTGGTAAAAATGTCAAACAGATGGGAAAATGGCTGAAATTGTGGGAAAATGTCCCTGACAAACATAGGAAGATTTTATATTTTGACACTATTGAGATTCGGGTTACGGTTTGGAAAAGACCACACTATTATCAGAGACCTAAATCTCTGGAATTTCTGGACATTGGAATCTGTTAGACAGAAAGAGAAAATCTGGGAAAAATAATGAAACAGATCCAAAAATTCCAAAATTTTGGGAAATGACAGGAAATCATGTTAGGAACAACTTTCATGTTGAAATGTTTTGCAGACGAGCTACATATTTGGCGGACTTGATGCATTAGGGTCTGTCTATACCCTGACGAAGGAAAATCGAGATTTTGCCAGGGAGCTGGGAAATCCGATTTTTGACAGAGGTCAAAATTACTTGGAAAAACTTTAAAATTTCCAGATCATTAGTAGATTCAATTATGAATCCGCTATAATTTTTTGAGGTCGATTTGGATTTCCCATGAGGGTGGTGCCGGAGGTTCTTTTCTGCTAAAGCGAAAATTGGAAATTCAAAAAGGCAGAAAACCCGATGTAGGGTTTGATCGGTTTAGGTGGGTTCCAAAACCAGAATGAAACTGGGTTTTTGACATAATATCACTGACACATAACCTCAACTGACATAAATTTTTTTGGGATTTAACAATGAACAAATAAACATAAAAAAAACAGTTGGACTTTGTCTAAAACTAAGATTCTGTAGATTTTAAACTATGTAACAATGAATCCTATATAAGATGAATGAAAATAAAAGAAAATGAATTAATCTACATGTATTTTTAAAATAAAATATCACGAAATATAAAATTAAAATGCACATCAATGGGGATACAATATATTCTTTGTTGTTGGCTTGCGAAATGGAAGATCAAATCCATTGAACGGATGGATCTTACCGTTTAGTTAGCCCACACATGTAGTATGTATACTTTTTCTTTTTTTTCATCTTTTTGGAATAAAGAACACACAAAACAAAAGTAAATATTAACCTACTAAACTGAAAACATTCGAATTTTTAAACTCTTCATCTCATAGCATTGAATTCACATATGGTGGTTCATTCACAAAAAGAAAAAAAAAAGGAAAAAAAAGGCCCTACCTTGGATCGTTTGGGAAGAGGCGGGGAAGATGGCTTGGGTGTTGTTGGAGGCTGCAGGTGACTGTACTGGTGGAAGGGGATGGCTGGGGATTAGTCAGCCACTTGGAAGAAGTTGGTTATGGCTGCAACCAAAGAGAGGGAAACTGGATGGGCTGGAGCAAAGGGTGGCCTTTGCTGTGATTGTTGGAGCTGTGTGAGGAAGAAGCAGCTGCCCCTTTGATGCGTTGAAGATGAAGCAAGGTGGGCTGTGGTGCAGCTGCTGGCTGAAGGTGCTGGTTGTTGTGGTGGAGCTTGCTGAAGCTTGAAGCTGGAGAAGGCTGCTGGTACTCCCCTTGTGGTGGCTGCAAGTTGGTGGGTGGCTGACGAAAAGCTACAGGTGGCTGGGCTCTTGCTGCCACCAAAGAAGGTTGTGATGAAGGAGAGAGGGTGTTGTTTCAATGGCTAGAAGCTACAGCCAAGAGGTGAGAAAGAGAGAGTTCAAGGGAGAGAGAGAGAGAGATAGGAAGAGGTGAGTGAAGAGGTCACCGTAGCCTCTTTTTTGTTTTCTTTTTTTTTTGGTTTTTTTTAACTTAGGGAAGATCCTATCTTTCCCTAAGTTTTAGTTTTAATTAGGGAAGGAAAGGGAAAGGGACTCTACGTGAATGGCTGGGCAAGAGGGAAAAGAAGGGAGGAAGGAAGGAAGAAAGAAGGAAAGAAGAGGAAAAAAGAAAGGAAAGAAAGAAAAGGAGGGAAAAAGGAAAAGGGAAAGAAAAAAATGGAAAGTGGGGCTGGAGATTTGGGTGACCACCTTGTGGGTCCCACCTTAGGAAGAATAAAATAATTAAAAAAAAAAGTAAAATAAATAAAATAAAACAAACCAAAAAAATAAAGAAAAAGATAATTAATTTTTTTTTTCTTATAAATTAAAACAAGAAAATGCACATGGATGGGCCATCTCAGAGCGGGTCCAAATTTTGATTTTGAAATTCATTTTGACGATTAGAGGGGTAAAATAGTCTTTTCAGAAAGTTTCCAGACGAAATAAGCTATTTTGGCAGTTTTTTAAACGAGCTCGAATTTTGAAGTTTAATAGCTCATTGCGAAGCAAATCCAATGTAGAATTTAAAAATTTGATTTTGAAAGAAATCCAGATTGTTTTTCTCGAGAAAATATTTCCAAACGAAACGAGCTATTTTTGGCAGTTTTTGAAACAAGCTCAGATTTTGAAGTTCAATAGCTCATTGCAAAGCAAATCCAATGTAGAATTTAAAAATTTGATTTTGAAAGAAATCCAGATTGTTTTTCTCGAGAAAATATTTCCAAACGAAACGAGCTATTTTTGGCAGTTTTTGAAACAAGCTCAGATTTTGAAGTTTAATAGCTCGTTGCGAAGCAAATCGGTGTAGAATTTGAAAATTTGATTTTGAAAGAAATCCAGATTGTCTTTCTCGAGAAAATATTTCCAAATGAAATGAGCTATTTTTGGCAATTTTTTAAACGAGCTCGGATTTTGAAGTTTAATAGCTCGTTGCGAAGCAAATCCAGTATAGAATTTAAAATTTTGATTTTGGAAGAAATCCAGATTGTTTTTCTCAAGAAAATATTTCCAAATTTAGAATCTTGGGGTGAAAATGCCAATTTTGGAAACCCGAGGTTTGAAATTGGTTTCTGAAAACTTTTAAAAACTTAATCTGGATTGAATTTTATAAAACTAGAGTTCTGGACTTCAAAAATTAAATGAAATGTGATGAAATGTTATGAAATGTTATGAAATGCTGAGAAATGATATGAAATGCTATGCAAAATGGTAACCCTGAATAAAGAATTTTGGATGTGAGACCCTGATTGGCAGCTGTAGCAGTTTAAAAAGCATTAAAATTGATAAAATTTGCAAAATAGCTCAAGAAATGGTTTTCGGGACTCTACTGGGTCAGAGTGATACTGAAAATTGGGGTTCAAGCTGGATTGAACTGAGATGAGCTAGATTGAGCTGGGTTTTAGAGTTTCAGAACTCCAATGAGCTGACAATGATATTGACTCAACTGACCTTTCCGACTGAATTTTCAAGAAAAGTTGCCATTTTTAGAGAAATGGTACGGAATGATCATTGGAGTGATGTGAATTACGAACTTGAGCTGACTTTGAGCTACAAAAAAGGTCAATAATACTGACATGAACTAAAATTGAAGCTCGAACACTAGCTCAATTGGCTGAACTCTGCTCAATTTCAGCTGAAAGAGCTGAAATGGACTAAAATGGGCTCCTAGACACTTGGAAAGGCTTTTGAACTGAAATTGGAGCGCTTGAACTTTTGGTGAGCTCAAGTTAGACTCTGGGGAGTATGACTAACTATGAATGACTGACTCAGAGGCAATTGGCTTGGATTTGAGTGAGAAGTAAGCTCATTTCTGAAGAAATGATCCCATTTTGGCAGGAATGGTCAGAAATGGAAATGGTTTATTCATTATGAGATCAGATGAGCTTGAGATGACTGATATTCTAACTGTCTTGAACTGACCAATGAGCTTGGTTGACTCCGACTGACTGGGGTGCGGGATGACCTAGGGGTAAAATGGTAATTTTCCTAATGAAAATGGGTAAAATGGCGATTTTTTGAAACTGACTCGGGGTTTGACTCCTACATTAACCTAACAAGGTTGGCACTGCACAAGGGGGGTTGTTTGAGAATGGATGTGGAAAATTTGGGGTGTTTACAGATGCCCCTCTTTGCTACTAAGCCGGCTTGAAGACGAGCTTAGTGGCAAAGAAAAACACACCAAATTTGGGCTATAAAAATGCCCCAGTTAGAGGGATCTGACTGGATATGAAAATATTAGCCCTGATTAAAATGGTAGATATGAAATGAAGAATGAAGAATAAAATTTTACTTCAAAAGAAGTGAGATTTAGGTTTTGCCCTTAACCTGGATGGGATGGGAAATACCTCGTGTAAAAACGAAGCTCAGGTTTAACCCTTAACCTGACCGGGGAATGAAATACCTCATCAAAGGAGGCTCAGGTTTGTACCCTTATCCTGATTGGGAGGAAAAATGAAATACCTTATCAAAGGAGGCTCAGGTTTGTACCCTTATCCTGATTGGGCGGAAAATGAAATACCTCATCAACGGAGGCTCAGGTTTGTACCCTTATCCTGATTGGGCAGGAAAATGAAATACCTCATCAAAGGAGGCTCAGGTTTGTACCCTTATCCTGATTGGGCGGAAAATGAAATACCTCATCAAAGGAGGCTCAGGTTTATACCCTTATCCTAATTGGGCAGGAAAATGAAATACCTCATCAAAGGAGGCTCAGGTTTGTACCCTTATCCTGATTGGGCGGAAAATGAAATACCTCATCAAAGGAGGCTCAGGTTTATACCCTTAACCTGATCGGGTAGAAAATGAACGGAATCCTCGAAAGAAGAGACCGTGATGGCACCTTCGGATTTCCGCACAATGAATCCGATAGGGGTTTTGCAAAAAGAAGGAAATTGGGGTCCCTAAAGTTTGAAAAGGGATTGATTTTGGGCGTCTCATTGCTGAGACTAAATAACTTTTGAAATTGCCTTTTGCTGAAATTGGTGGCTTAACCTCAAGCCGAAATTGGACTGTCTATGGTGGGACAGTGGGGACACAGGGAAGTGTGCGAATCTGAGAGCCCATGCGCTCAGATTATACCAACAGAAGGGAAGGAATCTTGAAAACTCCCATTATCAAGTCCTTAAAAGGGATAACAACTGATGTCGGGATGCGCCAAAGATGAACCTCAAGCTCTCGCTTCACGCCAGGATAGCTAGAAAATATTGTCAAAATGTTGAAAATTATTGTTGATTCGAAATAATTGAAAGTGATGCACATTGCTTTGAAAATATTCCCTCTTTTCTTCCTGAAGTATTATCTCCGATTGGGCTTAACTTCGTAAAATCAAGATTCGAATTCAAATTGCTTGCAATTGGCTTTCTTTCAAGGAATCTATCAATTTCCCTGATATGAGCAGAAAAGAGAGTATTCTTGATATTGTGAAAGCAATTTGTGAAAGAATATTGATAATAGAATTTCACAAAATTTAAAGAGGATTCTTTGGCAGATTTGGCAGTCTGATATCCTGGAATTCTTTCTCATGACGATCTTTCTGCCTACTATATTTTTTTTTTTGGCAGAATTAGAGCTCTCTTGGGTTTTTGGAGATTACATCATCCTTCATTTTGGAGATGTCTTGACTTTTCTCTCTTTTTTTTTTTTTTTTGGAAGGGTACGTCACAAACTCTTTCATCTTGGAGATGTTCCGATCCTTCTTTTTCTCTCAGGGATTATATCGACGGTTATTGGCTCATTGGTTTGAAATCTCTTGATGATAGCGGAAATTAAATATCCTTTAGGGTTTGTCGGGAGGCTCATCACAGTCGCCTTCATCTTGACGGTGCTCTGAACTTTCCCTGGAAGGATCCGTCACAAACTCCGTCATCTTGGAGATGATTCAAATCTTCTTTGGCCCCGGGGGTCTACTCGCCTAATTCGCCTTCATCTTGACGACAGTTGAGAGATCCCTTTTGCAGATATTTAATTGCAGCTTTAGGTGATTGAGGAGATATAGGGATTGAATGGATTTTCCTGTATCACCCAGGATATTTCGACTGGTTTATTTTCCAAGAATGATCTTTAAAAATGTGCCATTGACTGCGATCAATACCGATCACTTATGGCTTTGCAACAATATTGAATTTCCTTTGCTGGCCATATCGGGGATTTATTCTTCATCCTTTTGGTTGGCCAATAGAAAGAATTTGAATTTTGAATCCTTCTTTGCGAAAGCTTTGTCCTTTCGAAAGTAATACTGAAGGTATTCTGAAGTAATGTTTTTGTACAATAAAAATTTTGAAATCAACAAATATTTAATGACAAATTGGCAAAATGTTCTTGAAATCCTTGGTGAGAGCGAGCATCTGAAGTACAACGCAACGCACCCATGACAAAAATTTTCTTCTCCTTTCCCCAAAGGAGAAGATTCAGAAATTGGAAATAGGAATTACTCCTCTCTTCCCTGAAGAGGAGGTGTTTGCAAAACGAACTTTCGAAGAGAAATTAAGCTTTCGTCAAAACTTCCTAACATTAGGCTTCTCTTATGGAAAGGGGGCCAGAATTGGTGAGGTTGGTAAATTGGTCATGAAGGAACGAGTTCATCACACTCTCCCTGAAAAGAGGGTCCTTCATGATGAAATGGCCTAGTACGAAATTATGGTCACAAGGAAAGCGAACTTCCGTCGAAGCTCTCCCTGAACTAAGGGTTCCTTGTATGAAATTGGAATTTTGTTTTGCAAACGGTTCACAAAGACACGAGTCCCTTCAAACTCTCCCTGAAAAGGGGCTAAGTGAACGAATTGGATAGCATGCGAAAAGAACGAGCTCCCTCGAACTCTCCCTATAAAAAGGGTCTCTTGCAAGAGAAATTTATTGGAATTGGTATTGGATGACCAAAAGGGTCAAATTTTGGAAATTGGAATTTTGAAATTTGATATTTGAAATTGAAAATTGGAAATTGGAAATTGGAAATTGGAAATTGGAAATTGGAAATTGGAAATTGGAAATTGGAAATTGGAAATTGGAAATTGGAAATTGGAAATTGGAAATTGGAAATTGGAAATTGGAAATTGGAAATTGGAAATTGGAAATTGGAAATTGATTGGCTAAAAAGGTCAAAATTGTGAATTGGTTTACTGAGAATGACATGGGTTCTATAGGGATTCCTCCTAAGAACGACATTGGTTCTATTGAGAACGACATTGGTTTCGCAGGGGTTCGACCTGGGTTCAATAGGGATTCAGCCTAAGAACGACATTGGTTCAATTGAGAACGACATGGGTTAGATAGGGATTCAGCCTAAGAACGACATTGGTTCAATTGAGAACGACATTGGTTCACTAGGAACGACATGGGTTCGATAGGTATTCAGCCTACGAACAACATTGGTTTAATTAAGAATGACATTGGTTCACTAGGAACGACATGGGTTCGATAGGTATTCAGCCTACGAACGACATTGGTTCAATTAAGAACGACATTGGTTCACTAGGAACAACATGGGTTCGATAGGTATTCAGCCTACAAACAACATTGGTTCAATTGAGAACGACATTGGTTCACTAGGAACGACATGGGTTCGATAGGTATTCAGCCTACGAACGACATTGGTTCAATTAAGAACGACATTGGTTCACTAGGAACGACATGGGTTCGATAGGTATTCAGCCTACGAACGTCATTGGTTCAATTAAGAACGAGAACTATTATATAGACTTGGATTGCTTCTATGAACGGTTTCAGGATTATCCCCTTATCCTGAACGGGGATAGAAATTGGATGACTTGGCGGTCGAAATTGAGAATTTTGGTAATTTGAAAATTGGAAATTGGATGACCCGAAGGTCGAAATTAAAGAATTATGGAAAATGATTCAGGTTTATCCCTTAACCTGAAGGGGAAGTTCAGGTTTATCCCTTAACCTGAAAGGGAAATTCAGGTTTATCCCTTAATCTGAAGGGGAAGTGAATTTGATGCAAATGAATGTAAATGGATGCAAATGAATGCATGTAAATGTAAATGAATGCAAATGTATGCAAAATGATGTAAATGAATGCACATGTATGCAAAATGAGAGATTTGTTTGATCCTGCCTGCATACAGAATGTTTTGAAGACAAATTTTCAAAATAATGCCCCAGTGTAACTGGGAAAGAAGGATTTGACCATTATTGAGGAAAATATATTGAGGAATTACAAAGGATGGAATAGAGGATTTAAGTATAGAAAATTTTCACATGTTGAGCATTGATGGGGTCTGATAATTCCACACCATCGGCATTGATGAGCAGATATGAATTGTGAGGTAATGCTTCCTCGACAATATAGGGCCCTTCCCAATTCGATGACCATTTGCCACCCGGGCGGTGCTTGAGATAGGTCGTTGATCTGATCACTAGATCATTGACTCAGAATTTCCTTTGAATGACAAATTTTGCATATTGCCTGGCTATCCTCTGACGATATGATTGAGCATGCTCTACTGCTCTGAGTCTTCTTTCATTGAGCAAATCAAGTTGTACCAGTCGCTGCTGCTAATACTGATCAAGCGGTAACTCCAGCAGTGATGCAAAATTCAAGGTAGGTTTCTGAACATGTAGAGGCAGCACTACTTCAGTTCCGTAGACAAGTTCTGACGAAGTAGCATTAGTTGGATTTCGAATGATGATTCTGTATGCTCACAATGCATCATGGATCTTCTCATGCCAGTCACGAACTGTTTTTAAAGTTCGCTCCAAGATTCTAATAAGAATCTTACTGGTGGCCTCTGCTTGACCATTCCCTTGAGGATAATAAAGAGCGAAGAAATTATGATGGATTCTGATTTTTGAGCAGAATGTCCTCATTCTCTCATTCTTGAAATAACTGTCATTGTCTGACACGATATTGTGCGGTATGCCGAAACGACATAGGATATTCCTATGGATGAATGAGACCACATGTCGACCTTCTACTGTGCGTAGAGTGACTGCTTCTACCCATTTAGTAAAATATTCTGTTGCAGCAAGAAAATATTTATGGCCATTTGAAGCAGAAGGAGTAATGGGGCCAACAACATCAAAAGCCCACATAGAAAATGGCCATGGTGAGACGACAGATTGCAAATATGTCGCTGGCGCATGAATGGAAGGTGCATGCATCTGGCATTGAACGTACTTCTTCACAAAACGATAACAATCTTGTTGCATAGTTCTCTAGTAATATCCTGCTCGGATGATTTGTTTGACAAGAGCTTGGTAGCCGACGTGACCATCGCAAATGCCTTCGTGTACCTCCCGCATGACTTCTTTGGCTTCATCTTCATCTAGGCATCTGGCATATTTAGAACTGAATCCACGATGATAGAGGACATCGGCAATAATAAAATATCGGGCAGACACATGCCAAATCGCTCGTTACTCTTACCAGTGATATTCTAAGAGAAGGAGACAGATGTCTTCTTTTTTATGGGAGCCTTTCTGAAACAGTCCTTAGCTTGCTCAGACATCATCCTAATCATCATTTTCTTGAACATCTGATATGTAGTAGGATCAATGCCATCCCTATCATTCAAACTCTGTCTTCTGGCAAATCTTGGAGAATCCATTTCTTCTTGCCTGCTTCTAAAATCACTGATGCCCTGATACAGTGGTGTCTTCTTGCTTGATCTGATCTGAACCACTTGGGAATACTGATGCTCTTTGTAGAATGGATGATTAAATTTCGATGATGAAGATTCAAGATAGAAATGAATATAATAAAAATATTTGATGAGAATTTGATAGATAATTGAAAGAACATCCCATTACTAGGGATTGGGTCGCCGCTGGAGTCACGACAATTATGTTGTCATTCTTTACAAGGAGAACGAACAACTACAAATATGCCTTGTCACCTTGGCGAGGTTATCAAACCATGATAGAATGAAAATTGAAGGATTTTTTTTTTTCTTTATTGAAGGAAAAATATGATTGCATCAATAGTGGACTTGAGAAAGAGGGAGTATATAGACAGTCTGTCACCACTCTTAACGATCAACAGAGACACGAGGACCAAGGAAAAGAGTGAGAATGATGAAAGAATCCCAGCCATATATGGCAGAATGGTATGCTCCGGACCACTGTGCTGATGTAAGGTCGAACTCTGGCACGACTCCAGATAGCAGCCGCATCTCTATGTGCTTCTGTCTCTGAGAAAACTGTCGAACACACCGCTCCGGATGATAGTAAGCACAGAAGAATGGACCAAGCAACTTGAATCTCTTGCCATATGCATAGGTGTATCTGGGAGGTGATAATTCCCGATTAAAATAGTCCCACACCACTTCTTCTTCCTGCAGATAGTCGATCAGGAATCGGTACCGCGCAACTGGAAGGAGCTCCTTACCGTTGTATCTGAATGAACTAGCTCTGGTTGGTACATGCTGAAGGAACCAAGATTGAAGAGCATAAGTACATCCCTCGACTAAGATGGACTCTCCAAGTGTGAAGCGGGTCAGTCCTCTGTATAGAAAAGCAAGCGCAGCCATGGCTATCGAGAGACGGCTGGTCTGTCGACTTCCTCATCTTCTCAAAAGCTGAACTATTCTGACATCCACTTAATTCTGTCCATCTGGAAAGAAAGCAAGTCCCACAGTACATAGAACCATCGCATGTTGAATTCTCTCTTGAGTTGTTCTGGACAGCGAGTTGACTTCTGCAAATTTTCCATGCTGTCGGTAGATCTCGATCAGGCTCACGTACTCATTCTCGTTTTCTTCAATCAGTGGCAAAGACTTGCCCCCTGTCATGCGAGCTACGACATCTTTGGGGTCCAGACCCTTGACATTGATCAGAAATTGCTGCTCTAATGGATCTCCAGGCTGATCGACTGGCTCGGGCAGTCCCATAATCTCTGAAAATTCATCCATCAGTATTGTCATCTCGCCCCACGGGAACCAGAACGTGCAAGTGCGCGGATTCCACCGCTCCGCCAGTGCATGAATCAGATTGCCGTTGACTGTCAACTTTCCCACTGCAGATGCCAATTCCAACCCACAATCGCTCAAGTGGTCCGGAAACATACGAGAGAAATTTTTGAACCAAACATAATACCACCGGGGGAAGAAGGGTCCGGTGCTAAGAGATCGATGCTCAGGAAGACTTTGTCGCACCTCATAGGAGATGTGACCCTCAGGAAAAACAGAATCGAGCTGACTGGATGCCATTGGACTGAAAGACCAGAAGACTGGAATTAGACTTTGGAAAAATATAAGAAATTTGAAAATTGCAGGCAGGATAAAATGAAAGCTGGAAATTCGAAGTCCAGAGGAACGAAAGAATGGAAAATTTCCTGAAGTTTTGAAGGAAAAGGTGGATAATTTAGAAAAATCGTCCAGGGTTTTTGAGAAAAAGGAGATATTTCATAAAAGATGAAAAATGAGGTATTTTGGAAAATTGTTTGGTATTTTGGAAAAATTGGGAAAAATAAGGCGAAAATGAATATCATAAATTCAATTACAAACAATTATGCACATACAGCAATCCCTAAGAAGCCAACTCTAAATGCATTGATTTTGAAAGAGCTTTAGGACCCTAATCCTGACTCTAGGCTCAGATCAACTGTGTCCAATCATGCTATGCCGATATACTCGAGCCGAGGCTCGATGTACGTGGCATAAAACTCATCTCCGGGTCTAGGCTTGTGTTTTCCCAACATCCTTGAGCGCCTGCCGATATACGTTGGACTATGGCCCTTGGTACGTGGCAGGGGGGCGTTAGCCCAAATAAGTGGCCCAGTTGTGAGGCTCTGTCCCGAACTATGGTTCTGGAAGAGAGCCCAGCAACGTGAAGACCGGGTAGACATAGGTGGGGTGGTTTTTGAAATATGATCACATGCAGGCAAACAGAGGGCTCTAAGTCCTAAAGAGATAGAATTTTGAAAACTTTTGAAGAAGCAAACATTGTTTTCATACAAGTCCTAGATTGAGGAGTGTTGTATTTCAGACCTAAGTCTAAGTGAGCATGCATAATTCTCCTCAATATGGTCCTACCAAACCATGCCTAGTCTATATGCAATCCATGTCAGCTGGGTTCAAGTCTAGGCTCCTAGGTTCACATGATATCAGAAATTAAAGCTGACATTTCATAGAACATAATTTTGACAATTGGGCTAAGTTAAAGCACATAATTGATCAGGCGAGGACAGGTCCCATCACGGTCGCCAAACCTGTTATCATCGCAAAAATTTTTCCCCTCCCTTGCGAGAGAGAAACGAATTTGCGAGTCAAACTCGACCAAAGTTTTGAAAATTGTTTTGAAAATTTACTCGCCTCCGTTTTAAAAATTTGCGGGAAAATTCCATGGAATGGGATCCGCCTGTCGGTACGAGGTTCAATCGTTCCTGACACCTTTACCAAGGGTAATTGAACCAAGGACCAATTATGTGCTCTAACTTGATTCAAGTATCTAAATTATGCTCTATTTTTCCTAGAATGCACAAAGAATCAGGCTTGTGCTATGAAATTTTGAAAATAATGCAAGTTTGAGAAAATATGATGTTTGCTTTGGAAGATTGAAATATGCTTGAAAATTGATTGAAAAAGTACTTGAAATTGGGATTCCTGGGAAAATCATTGAAGTTCATTGAAAATCAGAAATTGGATTGAAAATGAATTCTTAGGAAAATTTGAACTTTGGAAAATCGATTTTGAAATTTGGAATTGCTTTTCTGAGAAAATGGATTTGAGAATTCTTAAGAAATCTAAGAAATTCATTGGAAAATGACTTTTGAAATGACAAATGGATTCTCAAGAAAGGGAGAAATCTGAGAAAATCGATCTTTTTGAAAACTTGAGACTTTGAAATCTGAGAATTTTAAAACATTGGAAAATCTTGGTTTGAACTTGGGAAATGCTTTGAAATCTCTTTTCAAAACTTAGCATTTTGAGAAAATTAGATCCTGAGAAAGACTTGGAAATTCTTGAGAAAGCTGAATTTTCTGAAATTGAAATTGGAAAACGAATTTGAGAATAATGCGATTTGAATGATATGAATGAATGAATATGAATTTGAAAAGGGAATTTCAATTGAGAAATTGGGAAATCCTTTTAAAACTTTGAAAAATGCAGTACATTTTGAAGTTAGCCTAAGTGTGTAGGCTGAATGTGGCTAATACGAAGATCATAAATCTTGGTTTTCTTCGTATTCTGACTATGGCCATAAATACGAATCCCACCGAGTTTATAAACTCCATAAAAGCTTGTGCACGTGCCATTCGTGTAAACCATAGTGAATTTGAAACAAATATGCATGAATCATACATCACATATTAAAATTTGCATAAATGTAGTCCTATTCTAAGCAGTCCTATTCTAAGCAGAAATGTAACTCTTATTCCAAATTATTACATTTGAGATTACATTGAATTGAAATAAAAAAAATAAAATCTAAGTCTTCTTCTTGAATGTTCCTGCAAAACTAGAAAACAAGGTTAGCACAAAAATGTAGGTTTTTCTGAATTTATCCGAAAATATGGGAAATTGTCGGACATTATTCAGATATAAACCCAAAATCATACCCCCTTTGATATAAACATGAGAAATAATGAATAAATTTTGAAAATAAACTTGAAAATTCGAAATTGGGGTCAAAATGACCAAAATACCCCTGATGACCTTGAAATCAGGGTTTTCTGAAAGAATTTTTGTAAATTTTGGAAATTTGAAAATCAAATGAAATAAATCAAACATAATATGATGAAATATGATGATATGCATGAAATTTTGGGAGAATTAGAAATTGAAATTTCGAAATTTAGGTCAAAATGACCAAAATACCCCCAATAACAAGACTATGGCCTTGAAACCAGGGTTTTCTGAAATAATTTTTGCAAAATTGAAAAATATGAAATGCAAAGGAGATTAAAATTAACCCTAATATGATTCTACATGCTTATGTACATGATAAAAACCCTAAAATGGCGAAAATATCATAAAATATCGAATTTAACCTGATTTTCGCTTGATTTTCGCTTCTGAATTTAAAGATAAACTAACACATGGAGCAAATGAACTTGGAATTAAACCAAATTTGGCATGGACACCTAAAATAACCCTAAAAACAGAATGAAGCTCGAAAATTTATTTTTTTTGTATTTTTAAATATGGAAATTCAAATAAAAACCCTAAATTTCATGATTTTTGCCTAAAATATTGATTCTAAAGGGGATTTAGGATATCAAACTTCCATAAAAATTTCCCAAATTTTATGGGATGACAGATGACAGTAAGGCAAGGATTTTTGCCTTTTACACTTTCTGTTTTTGACCTATGATCGGAGCTGTGCCACTCCGGAAAGTCGGATCGGAATCCGACGACTCTAGGAAATGAAGGAAACAGACAGGTTTCGGTAGAAAATGTGGTAAAAATGTCAGACAGATGGGAAAATGGCTGAAATTGTGGGAAAATGTCCCTGACAAACATAGGAATATTTTATATTTTGACACTATTGAGATTCGGGTTACGGTTTGGAAAAGACCACACTATTATCAGAGACCTAAATCTCTGGAATTTCTGGACATTGGAATCTGTTAGACAGAAAGAGAAAATCCGAGAAACATAATGAAACAGATCCAAAAATTCCAAAATTTTGGGAAATGACAGGAAATCATGTTAGGAACAACTTTTATGTTGAAATGTTTTGCAGACGAGCTACATATTTGGCGGACTTGATGCATTAGGGTCTGTCTATACCCTGACGAAGGAAAATCGAGATTTTCCCAGGGAGCTGGGAAATCCGATTTTTGACAGAGGTCAAAATTACTTGGAAAAACTTCAAAATTTCCAGATCATTAGTAGATTCAATTATGAATCCGCTATAATTTTTTGAGGTCGATTTAGATTTCCCATGAGGGTGGTGCCGGAGGTTCTTTTCTGCTAAAGCGAAAATTGGAAATTCAAAAAGGCAGAAAACCCGATGTAGGGTTTGATCGGTTTAGGTGGGTTCCAAAACCAGAATGAAACTGGGTTTTTGACATAATATCACTGACACATAACCTCAACTGACATAAATTTTTTTTGGGATTTAACAATGAACAAATAAACATAAAAAAAACAGTTGGACTTTGTCTAAAACTAAGATTCTGTAGATTTTAAACTATGTAACAATGAATCCTATATAAGATGAATGAAAATAAAAGAAAATGAATTAATCTACATGTATTTTTAAAATAAAATATCACGAAATATAAAATTAAAATGCACATCAATGGGGATACAATATATTCTTTGTTGTTGGCTTGCGAAATGGAAGATCAAATCCATTGAACGGATGGATCTTACCGTTTAGTTAGCCCACACATGTAGTATGTATACTTTTTCTTTTTTTTCATCTTTTTGGAATAAAGAACACACAAAACAAAAGTAAATATTAACCTACTAAACTGAAAACATTCGAATTTTTAAACTCTTCATCTCATAGCATTGAATTCACATATGGTGGTTCATTCACAAAAAGAAAAAAAAAAGGAAAAAAAAGGCCCTACCTTGGATCGTTTGGGAAGAGGCGGGGAAGATGGCTTGGGTGTTGTTGGAGGCTGCAGGTGACTGTACTGGTGGAAGGGGATGGCTGGGGATTAGTCAGCCACTTGGAAGAAGTTGGTTATGGCTGCAACCAAAGAGAGGGAAACTGGATGGGCTGGAGCAAAGGGTGGCCTTTGCTGTGATTGTTGGAGCTGTGTGAGGAAGAAGCAGCTGCCCCTTTGATGCGTTGAAGATGAAGCAAGGTGGGCTGTGGTGCAGCTGCTGGCTGAAGGTGCTGGTTGTTGTGGTGGAGCTTGCTGAAGCTTGAAGCTGGAGAAGGCTGCTGGTACTCCCCTTGTGGTGGCTGCAAGTTGGTGGGTGGCTGACGAAAAGCTACAGGTGGCTGGGCTCTTGCTGCCACCAAAGAAGGTTGTGATGAAGGAGAGAGGGTGTTGTTTCAATGGCTGGAAGCTACAGCCAAGAGGTGAGAAAGAGAGAGTTCAAGGGAGAGAGAGAGAGAGATAGGAAGAGGTGAGTGAAGAGGTCACCGTAGCCTCTTTTTTGTTTTCTTTTTTTTTTGGTTTTTTTTAACTTAGGGAAGATCCTATCTTTCCCTAAGTTTTAGTTTTAATTAGGGAAGGAAAGGGAAAGGGACTCTACGTGAATGGCTGGGCAAGAGGGAAAAGAAGGGAGGAAGGAAGGAAGAAAGAAGGAAAGAAGAGGAAAAAAGAAAGGAAAGAAAGAAAATGAGGGAAAAAGGAAAAGGGAAAGAAAAAAATGAAAAAAATGGAAAGTGGGGCTGGAGATTTGGGTGACCACCTTGTGGGTCCCACCTTAGGAAGAATAAAATAATTAAAAAAAAAAGTAAAATAAATAAAATAAAACAAACCAAAAAAATAAAGAAAAAGATAATTAATTTTTTTTTTCTTATAAATTAAAACAAGAAAATGCACATGGATGGGCCATCTCAGAGCGGGTCCAAATTTTGATTTTGAAATTCATTTTGACGATTAGAGGGGTAAAATAGTCTTTTCAGAAAGTTTCCAGACGAAATGAGCTATTTTGGCAGTTTTTTAAACGAGCTCGAATTTTGAAGTTCAATAGCTCATTGCGAAGCAAATCCAATGTAGAATTTAAAAATTTGATTTTGAAAGAAATCCAGATTGTTTTTCTCGAGAAAATATTTCCAAACGAAACGAGCTATTTTTGGCAGTTTTTGAAACAAGCTCAGATTTTGAAGTTCAATAGCTCATTGCAAAGCAAATCCAATGTAGAATTTAAAAATTTGATTTTGAAAGAAATCCAGATTGTTTTTCTCGAGAAAATATTTCCAAACGAAACGAGCTATTTTTGGCAGTTTTTGAAACAAGCTCAGATTTTGAAGTTTAATAGCTCGTTGCGAAGCAAATCGGTGTAGAATTTGAAAATTTGATTTTGAAGGAAATCCAGATTGTCTTTCTCGAGAAAATATTTCCAAATGAAATGAGCTATTTTTGGCAATTTTTTAAACGAGCTCGGATTTTGAAGTTTAATAGCTCGTTGCGAAGCAAATCCAGTATAGAATTTAAAATTTTGATTTTGGAAGAAATCCAGATTGTTTTTCTCAAGAAAATATTTCCAAATTTAGAATCTTGGGGTGAAAATGCCAATTTTGGAAACCCGAGGTTTGAAATTGGTTTCTGAAAACTTTTAAAAACTCAATCTGGATTGAATTTTATAAAACTAGAGTTCTGGACTTCAAAAATTAAATGAAATGTGATGAAATGTTATGAAATGTTATGAAATGCTGAGAAATGATATGAAATGCTATGCAAAATGGTAACCCTGAATAAAGAATTTTGGATGTGAGACCCTGATTGGCAGCTGTAGCAGTTTAAAAAGCATTAAAATTGATAAAATTTGCAAAATAGCTCAAGAAATGGTTTTCGGGACTCTACTGGGTCAGAGTGATACTGAAAATTGGGGTTCAAGCTGGATTGAACTGAGATGAGCTAGATTGAGCTGGGTTTTAGAGTTTCAGAACTCCAATGAGCTGACAATGATATTGACTCAACTGACCTTTCCGACTGAATTTTCAAGAAAAGTTGCCATTTTTAGAGAAATGGTACGGAATGATCATTGGAGTGATGTGAATTACGAACTTGAGCTGACTTTGAGCTACAAAAAAGGTCAATAATACTGACATGAACTAAAATTGAAGCTCGAACACTAGCTCAATTGGCTGAACTCTGCTCAATTTCAGCTGAAAGAGCTGAAATGGACTAAAATGGGCTCCTAGACACTTGGAAAGGCTTTTGAACTGAAATTGGAGCGCTTGAACTTTTGGTGAGCTCAAGTTAGACTCTGGGGAGTATGACTGACTATGAATGACTGACTCAGAGGCAATTGGCTTGGATTTGAGTGAGAAGTAAGCTCATTTCTGAAGAAATGATCCCATTTTGGCAGGAATGGTCAGAAATGGAAATGGTTTATTCATTATGAGATCAGATGAGCTTGAGATGACTGATATTCTAACTGTCTTGAACTGACCAATGAGCTTGGTTGACTCCGACTGACTGGGGTCCGGGATGACCTAGGGGTAAAATGGTAATTTTCCTAATGAAAATGGGTAAAATGGCGATTTTTTGAAACTGACTCGGGGTTTGACTCCTACATTAACCTAACAAGGTTGGCACTGCACAAGGGGGGTTGTTTGAGAATGGATGTGGAAAATTTGGGGTGTTTACACCCCTGACAGGTAATACCCTTATTACCAGCTTATCTCCTGTAGCTCATTTTTTTTTAGGCACTATACACCAGCAGAACCCTTACCAGCTGTGATGTTCACAGTAATGCTCACAAGAATATCCGTAGCAAATTTGTTGTTTGCACAGCAGCCCCTCCTATATAGCCGCACTATTGCACATCACTGCTGCCAGTTGCATTCACTTTTCTACTGCACATTCATATCTTCCACTACATCACCATCTTTGCCATTTATTTATCTGCCACTTCATCTCATTTCATTACCCACTGCACTAAGCTGTCCTTATTTTAGCTATGTACATGACCTACATTTTCCATGCTTAGTTTAGATATAATATATGTTCTTTAACTAGCATAGGTGTTATTCCCAGCTAAATGCATTCTTTAGATACAAAAACCCTTTTCCTACTCCATATAGGCAATATAGGATATATTATGCACATTCACTCTAAACATCTATATACTCATACAGTATAACCATATGCATGCTGATTCCAATATGATGCTTCTTCTTACATGTTCGCTTTTCTATTTGCCTTGTACTAACTTACATTTTGCAGGAGATATATGAAAAAGGCTATCTTTCTTCTTGAATTAAGATTTCAATTTCCAGTTAATGATGTAATAAGTTAGACCTTAATGAAAAACTCTACATTTCCTGTTTAGATAGAATGAATGAGCATTGTAAATATCATGAATTGCTTGTTTTCATGCATTTTTGCCTTTATTTCTCAAATTCTCACAAATGGTGAAACATGAATGGCACGTGCACCATTTTGTAAGAGGTAATTAGTCCTAAGTTGATGATCCACATCAATGGCCATAGTCAGGGTGTGGACAAAACTTAGGATTTTTATCTTTTACGAAATAACACCGGATCCACACTGGATCCATTTTCAAAAACTCATCATATTTTCCTTAAAAATCTTCTCCTTTTATTAGAATTTAACTTAAAATTGACCCAAAATATATACCAATGGCCATAGTCAGGGTATATTGAGAGTTAATTTCATTTTAAATTCTATAAAAGCACCAAATGTGTTTTATTCTTCTTTTGAATTCAAATATAGATTATTATATAATACATTCAATGACCATAGTCAAGGATGTATTATATCTTCAATCTTGTTTTAATTCATTTGAAGAATAAGATAGCTTTTCAAAATCTAAATTCAAAATCTTTAAATTCATTCATCATTTAGGATAGAATTGCATCATATTTCAAAATTTCTTTTTTCAAAAACTCCAAGTGATGTAAATATCTTCCTCAATCTATTCTTATAAAATCCAATTCATTCTTTCAAATTTTCAAAATTCTATTTTCAATCTCAAAGTTCAAATTAACTTTGAGATTTCAAATTCATTTTATATTCAAAATTCAAATCATATTTCAAAGTCCAATTTGACTTTGAAACTTCAGAATCATGTTGTATTCCAAATTCCAAATTCTACCTTAAAGTACAATATTAACTTTGAAATTTCACCTGTATATTCAAGATTCAATTCATTTTTCCAAATCCAATTCAAATTTAGAAATTCTGGATTCATCTTCTAAATTCCAGATTCAAACTCCAATCAAAATCAAAGTTCAATTTAACTTTGAAATTCTTGATTCATCTTTTGAATTTAAACTCCAAACCCATTCTAGGATCCAGGATTCAACATTCACATTGGATCTTAGACTTCAAATCCAAAACCATCTTAGGATCCAGAATCCAATCTCACCTTGGATCTCAGACTTCAGATCCAAAACCATCTTAGGATCCAGAATCCAATCTCACCTGGGATCTCAGACTTCAGATCCAAATCCATCTTAGGATCCAGAGTCCAACTCTACCTTGGATCTCAGACTTCAGATCTAAATCCATCTTAGGATCCAGAGTCCAACTCTACATTGGATCTCAGACTTCAGATCCACAATCTATCTTAGGATCTAGAACCCAACTCCACATTGGATCTCAGATTTCAGATCCATTCCATTTCAGGATCCAGAACCCAAAAATCCATCTTAGATTCTAAAACCTTGGATCCCATTCTTTTGAGGATTCAGAATCCAATTCCAATTCTCGATTTTAATTCTATTTTCGGATCTAATCCGGATTTCTAAAATCCATTTCCATTATTAAATACCATTTGATTTTCTCAGACCCATTCTAAGATTCAAAGCCAATATCACTTTAAAATTTCATCTTCTTCTCCTAAAATCCATGATTAAATTCAAAGTCCATTTCTGACTTTGAAAATTCATTTCCTTTTCATTTCAAAGCTTTAGATCATTCTTTCTCCAAGTCAAGATTCATTCTCCCTAAACTCTGATTTACTTCAAAAACTTAGAACTTCTCTGATCTATCCCAAGTTCTAAGTTAGATTCAATCATTCCTTCACTTCCTTTCCAAGTTCATCTCAGAATACTTGGAAATTTCCAAATCAATTTTCAAAAGGAGCATACATTTTTGCATTGCACAAGCATGATTCTTTGTGCATTTAGAGTTAGAATAAATTCTTAGATTATATTTAGGCAAAGCAAAAGGCATAGATTTGATCCTTGGTTCGATTACCCTTGGTAAATGCGCCAGGAACGGTCGAACCTCGTACCGACGAGCGAATCCCGTCTCTCCCTTTTTCCCGCAATATTTTCAAAACGGAGGCGAGTGATTTTCTAAATATTTTTCAAATCAAGGTCAAGTGAGACCGCGCAAAATAGTTCCTCTTCTCTTCTCTTTTTCTTTTCTCTTCTCTTCTCTCTATCTTTTCTTTCTTTTATTTTTCTCCCTTCAAAAAGGAGGAGAATAGAGGTTAGAAAAGGGAAAGAGAAGGAAGAGAGAGAAATACACGAGAGAGGAAAAATTTTGCGATGATCACAAAGCCTCGCCTACAGTTTGATATGTATTAGTGAATCACTTTATACATTTCTGGGGCAATTGTTCATGCTGAGTGTATATATTGTGCCAGGTTGAGATTATGATGAGCAAATCGCTGTTCATACTTTATGAAGTGTGTCTAGATATTAGTGATTGTTTTGCTGGGTATATATTTGATTTCGTATATCATTAGAGTCGCATGGCTGCGTTGGTGTGATAACACAAGAATGGAAATTTTGGTAGGCAAGGATATCCCATATTTAATTATATTTTTTTCTGTCTTTTGTCAAAACAGGTTGAGCATGCCTGCGTTTCACATTCAGGCTTATTTGGTGATCTCCTCCATGTGTTTTTGTATAGCTTGAATTTGGTTTCATAAGCTGGTCCAGCAACCTGAGGAGGAATCAATCCTCTAGTTCAAGTTGTCTTCAAGTTTTGAAGACAAGAGAGTGTTCTCGAGTATTTTTTTTTTTTTACTAAAGCACTTTCAGAAGAGTCGAATTTTGGACAGTCACAACACATGCATATACTTTTTATATTTCATTAATCGTCTGTCACACTTCACTTGCATAGTCCCTGTACACTTAGCATTCATTGTTGCCTACACTTGCAGCATCTCCACCTCAGCTGCATCAATTCCCTGTTTTCAGCATAGCCATGGTGTTGGTGTAAGATGTTGTTGATAATCAAATTCAACCTGATTGCATCAAATTTATGATTTTTTATATTGAGTGGGATTCAATCCCTAAACCACTGAGCATTAGCTTTTCACCAGTTTTTGCATTTGCTGAGCAAACATTCCTCTGTTATGCAGTGAAATACCCTGCTGGCTTTAAACCAGATCTCCTCATTTGTATCTCTCTTCAACACTCACCTCATTTCCCTATACCGGCATCCTGTAAAGCATGTCTGCTCTGCATACTAATACCTCACTAAACCCATCTCCAGCCACCTGATGCCCAACACAAGTTCCTATTTACTTTTTCTGTGCTCATGGCACAGTGCCCATCACGTTGGTTTGCTGTCAGTCCTCCCACTCAATCATCTACACCCCTTACCATCATATGTTGGCATCCACTTCCAGCACATCTTGATTTCCCTTCACAGCAGTATACACAGGCTGTCTGTCGACAATTATATACTCCATAGTATGCCTTGCTGTAGTTTATACATCTCCCACAGCTACCATCCACGTGACTTGCTATTGCCACTCCTATTATCCTGCCCCCACAGTCGTCCGGTCATATTAGCTTTCATGGATGCAGACTCAAGTTTTGTAACAGGTGCAAGCCCAGCAGCAAGTATGGATGCAGTCATAATTCCACTTCATTCCAACTCCATCAGTGCTCAGCATATGGCATTCGGCTCACATTGTACACTTGCTGTTAAACAACTTTTTCTGCAAATGATATTGCTTATCAGAATTTTACTTTGTCATCATTTCACAACATCCCTTCAAAACTCCTTTTGCTGTTACAATTACCACAGTGGTCACGCCCACATTTTTTTTTACCTGTGTCCATTCATTTGTTCAACATTTGATGCTTTTCATATGTCATGATAACCACTTTTTGTAGATTTAATATGTCCATTGTTCCTGTGCTTACTGCACATCACCTTCCTCACTGCACAGTATCTCACCTTATGAATTTTCCATTTCATAACATTTAGCATCACTCACTGCCTCATCTCACCACTGCATAATATCTTCATACCTCTTATCATATCCATCTTGCACTTCACAAATGCACAACAGCCACCCTATAGTTTATTATGTCTTCATAAGCACAATAAACATTGTGATTTCATGACATAGTAATATTGTGTTTCCTAAAATAAAACTGTGGCCCTTTGGCATTCACAAACAGTTTGCAAACTGTTGTGATTTCATGCATATTACATAACAGTTCGATGAATCACTATGATCTCATTGGCTTAATATAATCTCATAGGCATATCACGACAGTCCGACTATGATATTCATTTGCATATGACCAAAGGTCATGGTTATACTGTGACCAAATTGTCGTGATTTCATGTCTCCCATAACAGTTCCATACACGGTTACACTTCCATCATTATTGTATATATGCTTTTAATTAAACAGACACGTTTTCCCATTAGCTTGGTGCATTATATACACATTCCAACATACAATTTTTTTTTTCATTAGCCCAGGCATGACCATATGCATATGAGTTCTTAACATAACATTTCCTATATCTCTTCATATGTTGCATTTTGCTTTATGCTAATCCTGTTTTGCAGGGAATATGTGGAAAATGTCATTACTTAGGAATTGTATTTTCAATTTTAATTGTTGTAATAAGTTAGATCTTAATGAGAATTTACATTTTCAGCTTTTAGATAGAATGAATGAGCATTGTAAAAATCATAAATTGCTTATTTTCATGTCTTTGCCTTTATTTTTCAAAATCTCACAATGATGAAACACGAATGGCACATTCACCATTTCGTAAGAGGTAATTAATCCTAAGTTGATGATTTACATCAATGGCCATAGTCAGGATATAAACAAAACTTAGTATTTTTATCTTTTATAAAATAACACTGGATCCACATTGGATCCTTTTCAAAATTCATCATATTTTCTTTTATTTTCCTCTTTTATCAGAGTTAAGTTTAAAATTAATTCAATATGTATATCAATGGCCATAGTCAGGGTATATTGAGAGTTAATTTCTTTCTAAACTCTATAAAAGCACCAAAATATGTTTGATTCTTCATTTGAATTCAGATATGATTATTATATAATACATTCAATGACCATAGTCAGGAGTGTATTATATCATTAATCTTATTTACATTCATTTAAAGAATGAAATATGATTTTCAAGATCAAATTCTTTAAATTCATTCATCATTTAGAATAGAATTGCATCATATTTTTCAAAATTCCCTTTTTCAAAATTCCAAGTGATTCTTTTTTCATTTCTCAGATCAAATCTTATTTATAGATTCAAATTCAAATTCAAATTCTCTCTCATTTCAAGATTCAAAAATTCAATTTCAAAGTCTGATTCGACTTTGAAATTCCAAAATCATTTTGTATTCAAAACTTCAAATTTCCAATTTAAATTCAAAATCCAATTTCAAAGTTCAATTTAACTTTGAAGTTTCTGATTCATCTTCAAAACCAAGCTTATCTTCCTATCTTTAAATTCAAAATCCAAGTTTGAGATTGATTCTGAATCTCAAAGCTTGACCTTTCTTAAATTGTAAAATTCAATATGGGTTTTCAAAACCTAGATCCATATTCAAAAGTCCCATTTGGACTTTCAAAATCCAAAATTAGATCCTAATCTCCACTTGGATCCAGATCTCCAAGTATAAACCCCATTTTTGGATCTCAGACTTCAGATCCAAAATTTATTTTAGGATCTAGAACCCAATTCTACCTTGGATCTCAGACTTTAGATCCAAAATCCAATATAGGATCCAAAATTCAATTCCACCTTGGATCTCAGACTTCAGATCCAAAATCCAGTATAGGATCCAGAATTCACTTCCACCATGGATCTCAGACTTCAGATCCAAAATCCATTTTAGGATCCAGAACCCAATTCTACCTTGGATCTCAGACTTCAGATCCAAAATCCAAAAAGAAAGAGAGAAGAGAAAAGAAAAGAAAAGAAAGAAAAAGAGAAGAGGAACACTTTTGCGGGGTCTCACTTGACCTTAATTTGAAAATATTTTAATTCGCCTCTGTTTTGAAAATTTGTGGGAAAATGGAGAGACGAGATTCGCTCGTCGGTAGGAGGTTCGACCATTCCTGGCGCCTTTACCATGGGTAATCGAACCAAGGATCAATTTATGCCTTTTGCTTTGCCTAAATATAATCTAAGAATTTATTCTAACACTAAATGCACAAAGAATCATACTTGTGCAATGCAGGGATGTATGCTCTTTTTGAAAGATGTTTTGAAAATTTCCAAGTTTTCTGAGATGAGCTTGGTAAAGGAGTGAAGAAATGATTGAATCTAACTTAGAACTTTGAGATAGATCAGAGAAGTTCTAAGTTTTTGAAGTAAATCAGAGTTGAAAAAAAAAATCTTGACTTTGAGAAAGAATGATTTTAAGCTTTGTAATGAAAGGAAAATGAAGTTACAAAGTCGGAAATGGACTTTGAATTCGAACTTGCATTTAGGAAATGAAATGAATGCTTGAGATGGGATTGAATTTAGATTTTGAAGTTTGAAATTTAGAATGGATCTGAGAAAGTCAAATGGTATTTAAAAATAGAAATGGATTTAGGAAATTTAGATGAAATCTGGAAATGGACTTGGATTTGAAATCTAGAATTGGGAATGGAATTGGATCTTAAAATGGATTTAAGATCTGGGATCTGAGATCCGATGTAAGATTGGGTTCTGGATCCTAAAATGGATTTGGATCTGAAATCTGAGATCCAAAGTGTGATTAAATTCTGGACCCTAAAATGGATTTGGATCTGAAGTCTGAGATCCAACGTAGAGTTGGACTCTGGACCCTAAGATGGATTGTGGATCTAAAGCCTGAGATCTAAAATAGAATTGGATTCCAGATCCTAAAGGGGAATTGGATTTGAAGTCTGAGATCCGATGTTGAATCTTGGATCCTAAAATGGATTTGGAATTGTTAAATTCAAAAGATGAATTAAGAACTTCCAAGTTTAAATTGAACTTGGAAAATGAAATTTAGAATTTGAATCTTGAATATACAAATGAATTTTAAAGTCAAATTGGACTTGAATTTGGAACTTGAATTTAGAAGATGAAAAGAATCTCAAAGTTAAATTGAACTTTGAATTTGATTGAAGTTTTGAATATAACTTGAATTTGGAATTTCAAGGTCAGATTGAACTTTGAAATCTGATTGGAAATTTTAAATATAAAATGGATTTTTAAATCTCAAAGTTAAATTGGACTTTGAGATTAAAAAAAATGAAGTAGAATTGAAAATGAAAAGATGAATTGGATTATACAAGAATTTAAGATTGATTGAAGAAGATGTTTACATCACTTGGAGTTTTGGAAAAGAAATTTTGAAATTATGATGCTGCTATATCCTAAATGATGAATGAATTTGAAGAATTTTGAAATTGGATTTTGAAAAGCTATTTCATTCTTTAGATGAATTAAAATAAGATTGAAGACATAATACATCCTTGACCATGGTCATTGGATGTATTATATAATAATCTATATTTAGATTCAAGTGAAGAATAACATACATTTTGGTGCTTTTATAGAGTTTAAAATGAAATTAACTCTCAATATACCCTGACTATGGTCATTGGTATATATATTGAATTAATTTTAAATTAAACTCTAATAAAAGAAGGAATTTTTTTGAAAATATGATGATTTTTTTGAAGAGGATCCAGTGTGGATCCGATGTTATTTTATAAAAGATAGAAATCCTAAGTTTTGTTTACATCCTGACTATGGCCATTGATGTAAATCATCAACTTAGGGTTAATTACCTCTTACAAAATGGTGCACGTGCCATTCGTGCTCCACCATTGTGAATTTTCAGAAATAAAGAAAAATAATGAAACAATTGTTATTCATATGCTCATCCATTCTAATCTAAGACTAGAAATGTAGAGTTTTCATCATCTAGTTTATTACAACACTTGGAATTGAAAACATCAAAATATTTTTAATCCAAGCCTTCCTTATATTCCTGCAAGATAGAATTTGCACAAAAGGAAATTTAAAATATGAGTGTAAATGACTATTCAAAATCTTACACAAGATGCTTTGTTTATATTTGAAGGAGAAAGGCATATGGTCTACCCTGCATTTATGAAAAAACAAACACATATATGTAGCAATATGTATATATACGTATGTACAAAGAGAGAAGGAATTATGGTGGATCCTTGTGAACCACTATAAAAGAATGACAAGAAGATGATGATTATGATAGCTCAAGAATGAACCACCATAACAAAGGGACAAGAAGTTACAGTGGTTCCTGTGAACCACTTGTAAAAGAATGATAAAAATATGATGATTATGATAGTTCAAGAATGAACCATCATAACAAAGAGAGAAGAATTTAAGGATAAGAATATGATGGTTATGATAGTTCAAGGATGAACTATCATAAAAAAAAGAAAAAGGTTACAGTGGTTCCTTGTGAACCACCAAAAAAAATAAATAAATGCAGCTGTAGTAGTTTTTAATAAACTACTGTGGAAATGGAGGACCATAGTGGTTCATTGTAAACCACTGTGAATGATTCTTTTTCCTGTGGTGAAACCTATGGTTGGGAAGAGGGTTGACAGCAGATGTGCAGGTGGCTGTGTTTATGGAGGCAGTCGGGGGATGAAGCCAGTGAATGGTGCAGTTTAAAGGTTTGTACATGAGACTATGGTAGTGGTAGCCTAATAAGTGCAGTAAAGAAAGAGCTACAGGGTAAGTATGTAGGGTAGATTTGAAGGAAATTGTACTAAATGATGTAATATTATCTAGAAGTTGCTAATTGACTAACAAGTATAGATAATGGGAGGAGCTGATTTGCATAGTTGCAGCCATGATGAGATGTAATAAATCCATGAATAAATATGCAATGAAATGAAGACTACTGTAAATCAAGAGTTGAATTATCAACTATAATAAAACGTGGATTCTTGTTGACAAAATAGGAATTAATGTAAAGAAAAGAACAGTCATACCATGTAATATATGGTGAACAAGAGAAACATACCTTCTGAATTATAAGCTTAAACTGGATACGATAAAAACATTTCGCCACCCATCCATACATCCAACTGCATCATGTCCGAAAATCGAACTCTGAACTAGCGAATCAAAACTCTCTGCAGTGGGCTATTTTGCTTCAGCCGTAAAAGAGAACATCCAAGGCACTATGCAGGTGTCATGATCCTCCAAATTGATGATCACTGCTACAAAGGGGCGGTGGTGTTAGGTGCAGATGAGTGCTGGGATCACTATACCACCTCCGACCTTACATGTTGGCTCAAATGCCAAACTTGAGACTAATATATTGACAATTTTCTGGAATGGACCAAAACAAAGAATGACATCTTACGGATCTAAAACACGAAATTACCAGTGCTGATGAGACCCGATAGCCAGTAACACAAAGGAACTCATGCCTACCATACGATACAGATAAGCCAAACGATAATAAAGTACAGGGTAAACTGACAGGAATTTGTTTTCCATGGTACATTTCAGCTACCAGGACCAAGCCCTTATTAGAAGTGAAATCTGTCAGATATATGAGATATGGTGTAGCACAATACAAAATAGATAAAGTTTTGCAGATGATATCTAGGTGTTACGAAATGGTATGTAAAAGTGTGAGGTGTGAGCGGAGACATGCTGCAAATGAGAATGTAATGGGTGTGTATGAAAGATATAACAAGTGATTAAGTGGGATGATGATGGTGTGAAGACAGCAATAGTGAAATAAGTGCTGGTGCACAGATGATAGTGGACGATGCTAAATAAAATGAAAATATAAGATGATCCAAAACCATAAACAGAATATGAGGCAAGAAAAGGCTAGAGGTGATTGTGAATCACGGACAAAGATCCTACCATCCACAGTCACACTTTGAGAAGGACCATGTGCGATTAGATAATTACCCACTGAATGAAAACAACATAAAACCATCAACGAATATAACAAACAAAAAGGTCACAGATATTTATTTTGAATAAAACCCATCATCATCTCTATCTCTAACATTACTAACCAATTTACAAGCAAATGAACATCAATCTAAATTTGGTCTATCTTAACCATTATACCTTGAAGGATGACTTCTGAAATGTTGTGATGACGAAATCCAGAAATAGCTACTCCCAACGGACTTTTTGCAGTGAAATCGAAGGAGGGTAGAGCTCAGTGGTGATCCAGAATTCTGTCGACCAGGGTGAGGTTGTATTCTTGATTTCGAGATGCTTTAGATAAGTCAATTTGGTCACTCCTCGAGGTAGCTGCCCAGATCTGGTATGCTTTTACAAGATTTTGGGTCTGAATATTCAGCAATTATTACCGAGACCTCATTCATTTTCCTAGCTCGAGTGAAACTTTCAGACATCCATGAATAACTCAAACTTAGGGACAATGATCTTTGGGGAAACATGGAACAATATGCAAAACTGCTTTTCTGTGATGGTTTTTGCAGAGAATTGGTGATGAGCTTTGTGGATGAAACGCGACAACTTGGCCACAATAGAAACGGGCTCATCAAAGCCATCGCAAATAATATCATATATTGAGTAGGACATTACGAGGAAACATATATTGAAATGCAGACAAGTGTTTATGCTATGGCATAGCATGCTTACATCAAGATTCTAAGAAATAGAAATATACATCTATGCTATCACCAGGCCTTTTTTAAAAAAAAATGTCTGCTATACATAATGCATAAGAGGAAAATTTAAGAAAGTTACTACAGAAATATCGAAAATGATGATGATGGCTAAAGTTAGCAACAAATCAAAAGGGATTTACAACGATAAACAATGAATTGAAGCTTCACAGAAAATGAATAATAATAAAAAAAAATCTAAAGAAATATCTGAAGAATGAAAGAAATATTTGATATGATCAGGTATATTAAAGCAGTTCAGAAACGGATCTGAAGAAATAATAAAAATAATAATAATAAAAAGGAAGCATTAACTAGGAAATGAAAATACGATTGATACAGATGTAAACAAACATTACAGCGTAAATGCAATGAACCCCTATCAGAACTTGGTAGTGAAAATGGGGATATGCCGAAAATCAACTTGATGAAGGCATAGGCTGAGGGTGTATGCACTGATTGACTGTTCAACGCAGAGGCAAAGTTAATGGGTTTTGCTGTTATAAGCAAAATGGATGATGCCAATGATTAATACTGTTTACACAATACAAATGAACAAATAAAAGAATAGGGGATCCTGATCAAATGAAGGCAATAAGGAAAATGCCATTAACACGAAAAACATGTGTAATATGCCATCGAATGTCATCAAAGCTAGAAATTTAAGCAAATGATCAGATGTAAGTACAGGAATTAATATCGAAATGAGAAAGAAAAAAAAAGGGGATTCAAATGTATGGAAAATACTGAATCCGATTAGCACACAAATTGCTTTGAACATGAACAAATAAAAAAAAATACAAATGTTGGAGTCAAATTGCTTCATTGTTGTTGCATTGGATGAATCAACACTACTATATGCAGGTCGATTCTACCCATTATGCTTTAAAATGAAAGTAAAAGTTAAAACAAAGGAAAATGAAATCCCCAAAGGAAATGTTGTGGATAAAAATCTATACAAGGGGGAAGAATACTCACCATGATCATCTTATTTCGCTTCAATCAGAGGAGGCATCTCTGGTATTCTATGCTTGAAGGAGTTCAGATTGATTCCTTCAGGAGAAGGAGGTGCTCTCAGAAGAGAAGGGAAGCCGATGCGGGAGTGGAGAAGCGGTAAACTGGATGTGCCGTGGAGAGGTGAAGACGGATCGCGTTGAAATCCCTTGCGGGCTTCTCTTAAAGGGAGAGAAGGAGGATGCGGTTGGGGGATGAACGGGAGATGGAGGGTTTGTTGGTGATGAGGGGTTCAGAAGGAAGAATGGAGGAGTGGGAAGAAGCTTCTGGAGGGGAGAAGGCGAGAGTTAGGGTTTTCAAAACCCTAACTCGTCTTTTAAACATTGAAAATAAGGTTTTCCACAAAAGGGCCTCTTTAAAAAGTTTTTTTCTAAAACGGATTTCCAAAAAACCACTTTTTTGCAATTTCCTTCATTTATTTTTTTTTTTGTTCTTTTCTCGGTATTTTTATTTTTTTTGTATTTGTGGAATAAAATCCTAAAATGTACGGCAAAACAAGGATTTAGACTAATTTTTTTTGTATTTTTGAGAAATATTTAGAAAAAGAAGGTTTTCAAGGCTATTTTGAGGAAATTTCTTCAGAAAATGGGTTTGGACCCAAGTTTTGCGGAATTATTCGAGTTTTAAACCTCAAATCGAGGAATATAGCACGATGGATCCAAACGGTGGTCGGAGGGACTGTTCGAGCTATTTAAAAACTATTTTTGGTATTTTCTGTAATTTTAATTAAAAAGTTGGACAACGAGACTCAGATTTGGATCTGGACAATGGATCCGGATTCGAAATCAAGTCAAATATCTAAAATGAATTTAATTTCAATAAAACTTGAGAAATGAACTCGAATTTAGATTTAAAAATGACTCAATTGCTTAGAAAATGATATCAGGGGCAAAAAAAGGAATATTTACAATATTTTGAAAGATTTGGGGTGTTCACAGATGCCCCTCTTTGCTACTAAGCCGGTTGAAAGCCGAGCTTAGTGGCAAAGAAACACTCCAAATTTTGAAAAAAAAAATGCCCCAGTTAGTAATTCTGAACTGGGTGTGGAAGAACTATTTTGAAAAGACATGATTTTCAGGCTTAAAACCTTATCCTGAATGGCTTGGGGGGACAAAATCCTTGACAATGATATGATTGAGTACAAAATGAGGAAATCGTGATGGGACTTTGGGCGAAGATCCTGAAATGATGAAAAGATAAGAATTTTGATCAAGTCTCATGGGTGAGACAAGATCAGCCTTTGGAATGACTCAGGTTTAGCCCTTAACCTAGATGGGACGAAGATATATCAAGATAATTTGGATGGGGAAAGGGATATATGAGGACCTTGATGGGACATTTTTGATAAAATACCTCGTGAGATGAAGCTCAAATAGGATCCTGTCCTGGATGGATATACAAAGCATGGGTTCTTTGATGGGAAGAACCATGATGGGAATGGAAGGAGACACCTCGTCAAAACGAGGGAAAACTCGTTGGAACGAGACTCAGGTTTAACCAAAAACCTGAAAAAGGAAGATACCTCGAGGCGAGGTTCAGGCTTAACCCTTAACCTAAAGGGGACGACCAGATGGAATCCTCGAACGAAGAAACCATGATGGGATAGGAGAGATACTTCAACTGAATGGGGTAACTCTTCTGGAAGATGTAAACAACTCTAGGCTGCATCAAAAATGGATATTGAATATTTACTTCCTTTTTGGAATAACTAGAAAGTTTTGCCAATAAGATAAATTTATAGTTGACCTCAACGCTTGAAAATGTGCACGTATGTGCAAAAGATATTCCCTCTTTTACCTAGAGTATTTCCTCCAACGAGGCTAACTCCTCAGTTTTAAGAGTCAAATTCAAAATTTTAGCGTTGATGATTTTCTTCAAGGGAGCTATCCATTTCCTTGATATGAGAAGAGAAGAAATATTCTTAATTTCATAAAAGCAAGTAGTGAAGAGATATTGAGAAAAGATATTTTGCATAAGAAAAGATGACTTCTGGCAATTTTGGCAGTTTGATATCTGAGTGTTTTCCCATGATGATCTTCTTGCACTCTTTTTGAATCATTGGGATTTTTTGGGCTTTTTACATCATCCTTCATTTGGATATGTCCTGACTTTTCTCTCTTTCTTTCGGGGAAGGGTACGTCACAAACTCCTTCATCTTGGAGATGTTTCGATCCTTCGTTTATCTCAAGTATTGATGATATTGGCTCAAAAGGTCTTTAGATGATAGCAGAAATCAAATATCATTTAGGGTTTGTCGGTAGGTTCATCACACTCGCCTTCATCTCGACGGTGATCTGAACTTTCCCTGGAAGGATCCTTCACAAACTCCTTCATCTCGGTAGATGATCCAAATCTTCTTTGGCTCCGGAGGTCTACTCGCTTAATTTGCCTTCATCTTAACGACAATTGAGAGATCTCTTTTGCAAATATTTGATTTGTAGCTTTAAAATGAGAGGATATGGATTAAGTGAATTCTTTTTGTAGCTCAGGATATTTCCACTGTCTGATTGCCAGAAAATTGTCTTTAAACACGCGCCATAGCCATGATCAATATCAATTTGCTTCCGGCTTTTCAATGTCATTGAATATTTCTTTCGCTAATCATACCGAGGACATTTCTCACATCCTTTTGGTTGATCAACAGGAAAAGATTTGAATTTTACCTCTTTCGCAAAAAGTTTCACCCTTTTGGAAAGAAATACTAGAGGTAAACAAAAGTGATTCTTCTGTGTAGTAAGAATATTGGAATCAACAAATACTTTTAGTCAATTGGCAAAATTTTCATGAATTCTATGTGAAATACTTACTCAATATAGATTTTGACGAAACTTTGAGTTGAAACTTTTGGGAAGGAATATTTAGATTTTTGTTTTTGACCGACCAGCTCGAAAGTAGGATTTTCTGGAAGTACCAGCTCGAAAGCAAGATTTGATTGACCGACCAGCTCGAAAGTAGAATTTGTTGGAAGTACCAGCTCGAAAGCAGGATTTTTTGGAAGTACCAGCTCGAAAGCAGGATTTTGATTGACCGACCAGCTCGAAAGTAGGATTTGTTTGCCCGACCAGCTCGAAAGTAGGATTTTTTGGAAGTACTAGCTTGAAAGCAGGATATTGATTGACCGACTAGCTCGAAAGCAGGATTTGTTTGCCCGACCAGCTCGAGAGCAGGATTTGTTTGACTGACCAGCTCGAAAGCAGGATTCGTTGGAAGTACCAGCTCGAAAGCAGGATTTTTTTGAAGTACCAGCTCGAAAGTAGGATTTTGATTGACCGACCAGCTCAAAAGCAAAATTTGTTTGCCCGACCAGCTCGAAAGCAGGATTTTGATTGACCGACCAGCTCGAAAGCAGGATTTGTTTGCCTGACCAGCTCGAGAGCAGGATTTGTTTGACTGACCAGCTCGAAAGCAGAATTTGTTGGAAGTACCAGCTCGAAAGCAGGATTTTTTGGAAGTACCAGCTCAAAAGCAGGATTTTGATTGACCGACCAGCTCGAAAGCAGGATTTGTTTGCCCGACCAGCTCGAAAGCAGGATTTTTTGGAAGTACCAGCTCGAAAGCAGGATTTTGATTGACCGACCAGCTCGAAAGCAGAATTTGTTTGCCCGACCAGCTCGAGAGCAGGATTTGTTTGACTGACCAGCTCAAAAGCAGGATTTGTTTAATCGACCAGCTCAAAAGCAGGATTTGTTTAATCGACCAGCTCAAAAGCAGGATTTGTTGGAAGTACCAGCTCGAAAGCAGGATTTGTTTGCCCGACCAGCTCGAAAGCAGGATTTGTTTGACCGACCAGCTCGAAAGCAGGATTTGTTTGCCCGACCAGCTCGAAAGTAGGATTTTGTTTGACCGACCAGCTCGAAAGCAGGATTTTGTTTGGTAAAAATGATTGATATTGATAGAGTTGTGACCCGAAGGTTTGAGAATGATGGATATTTGATGGAATTGTAGCTCGAAGGCTTGAACTTGATATACATTGATGAAGTTGTAACCCAAAGGCTTGAAAAGGATATACATTGATGAAATTATAACCCAAAGGCTCGATAATAAAAGACATTTGATGAAATTGATAGACGTTGGTGAGAATTTAGGATATAATAGACAATGATTCAGGTTTATCCCTTAACCTGAAAGGGAAGGGGGAGATTTTTGAGGATATACTTGAGACTTGAATTTAGAAGAGATATGACAAGATTTATAATTTATGATATAGGATTTAGATGGACCAGCACATTTGGCTGTATGCGGTCCAATTTTTAGGATTAACCCCTTGTCCTGAACGGGAAAAGAATAAAATTTAAACAGATAGAAGGAAAATAAAATTTGACGAAATATTGATAAACAATGGAGAAAATTTTGAGGGAATTTATTTACTTTATAAAAGAATTCTCACAAGTAGCATTTGTTGCTCCTATGAGCGATCTCAGGATTATCCCTTATCCTGAGAAAGAATACCTCGAATGTCGAGGTTCAGGTTTATCCCTTAACCTGAAAGGGGAAAGAATATAATTTAAGAAAAATAAATTTAGAAAATCAATTTGATGAAACTTGTATTTGCAAAAAAGAATTCTCATAGGTAATCATTATTGCCCCTACGAGAGGTCTCAGGATTATCCCTTATCCTGAATGGGAAAAAGAATTTAAGGAATTTTAATGAAGAGAAAATTTAGAAAATCAATGAAGGTTGACAAAACTTGTATTTACAAAAAGAATCCTCATAGGTAGCGTTTATTGCTCTTACGAGGGGTCTCGGGATTTTCCCTTATCCTGAATGGGAAAAAGAATAAAATTTAAGAAAATTTAACGAAGGAAAATTGATATAAATCTAGAAAATCAATAAAGATTGATAAAACTTGTATTTACAAAAGAATCCTCGTAGGTAGCGTTATCGCTCCTACAAGGGGTCTCAGGATTATCCCTTATCCTGAATGGGAAAAAGAATAAAATTTAAGAAAATTTAATGAAGGGAAATTGATATAAATCTAGAAAATCAATAAAGATTGATAAAACTTGTATTTACAAAAGAATCCTCATAGGTAGCGTTATCGCTCCTACAAGGGGTCTCAAGATTATCCCTTATCCTGAATGGGAACACCTCGGACAACGAGGGTCAGGTTTTTCCCTTATCCTGAAAGGGTAAAGAATAAAGGAAATACCTCATGAGAAAGAGGCATCAGGTTTATCCCTTAACCTGAAGGGGTAAAGAATTGATAAAATTTAATAGAATTGAGGAAATATTGATAAACTTGATAAAACTTGATAAAATTGATGTAAACTTGATAAAAATATGAATAAAATGAATGGAACTGATAAAGATATCCAAATTTAACTAAAAATTTATAAGATTTAAGAGAAAAAGGAGTTTTTCTGATCCTGCCTGCGTATGGGATCTTGAAAGGAAAATGTTTATTTAAAAGATAGGTAAAAAATCATTTTTGGGAAGAAAGTCCACTGTAATAGGATGATCAGTGTGAGATCCTAAAGAAAAGGAATCATCATGAGAGATCATCATGAGGTTTGATTTTGAAGATAGTGGTTTGAAATCAAATTTGAAAAAGAGAAAACCAACACGAGGGATGATTTTGAAGGCAAATGGTTTTCAAAACTTAATTTAGAAAAGGAAAATCAACATGTTAGTTTATTTAAAAATGATTTAGATCAAAATATTTGAACTTTTTTTTTTTGAATACTTTTGCAGAAATTTTTGAGATTTTATGATTTTGAAAATCCTCGTAGGTAATATCATTTCTCTCATGATGATGTTTTGGGATTGTCCCTTATTTTAAAAAGAATAGGAGAAATACAAGTTTTTTCAAAATAAATGCCCCATCGTGGCGAATGATAGAAGTATTTGATATCAACAGATACGAAGAAAATTGACATTTCATTGATAGGAAATATTGATAACGACTGAAATATTTACAAGTTTGTTGACCAAAGGTCACAAAAGACTGGGACTGAGTTGTCCCTATTAGGTGACTGAAAAAGAGAGAAAGCAGAAAAATATTGACAGGGGTTGGGAAGTTATGCCAGGACGGGTAGCTACTCTTCTTTTTGATCTTCCACCAGCAGCTTTTTATCAATGCAGTCTTGGATGATGTTTTTGAAAACAAAGCAGTGCTCGATGTCATGACCCATCGCTCGATGAAATTTGCAAAACTGATCTTTGAACCTTCCCATAGTCACAGGAGGATTTGCTACCTTGGGAAGTTTAACCATCTCTTTTGTTGTCATATACTCAAGAACTTCTTCAAGTGATTGCTCTAAGGGTGTAAACTCACAGTCATATTCCCAATCATCGTGCTTTGGTTTCCCTTGGGGCTTTGATTCTAACTGGATGCTCGAGGGAGTGATGTTTTTCTTCCTGCTGATCCCATTCTCTTGACCAGAGCAATCATCTCTGCCTGACCCGCCAGTGTGGTTCTTTTTGCCACCTTTTTTGTTTTTGCCATTGTTGTTGGAGGAACTGGTAGCAAAGGCGAAGTTGGTTTTCTTTTTCACATCCTGACTGCCTCCTGCCAAGGTGAGGCCATGATAGGTTCCATTCTCTAATCCCATTTCGAGCCATTTGACTCGCTCTATTAACTTGATGAAAGATTTAGACGGAGAAGTGGAGATCAGACCCTTTAGAGGTTGAGAGAAATTGTTCAAAATTATTGAGAGTGCATGCCCCTCTGATATCGGATCTTTCATCCTGTTGCAAGTAGATCTCCATCTATGAATGAAATCTTTTGCCTTCTCATTGTCATTTTGCTTTAGGTTGAAAAGATGGTCGAGGGTAGGCAGAGCCTCAGTATTGAAAAGGAACCTTTCAATGAACAGGTTGATGACTTTTTCAAACTCCCGCAGTTCAATCGGGTTGATATGGTCGACATACCATCTTGCTGCAACTCCCTCCAGACTGCGTGGAAAGCATAGGAATAAAGCCCTATTGTTCTTTCTGAATCGATTGCACTCGGCAAAAAATGTAGCCAGATGAGCCTTGGGGTTACCGGTCCCATCAAACTTTATGAATTTTCGAGGAAGGTCTTCCTAGTTGTCATCTCCTTCTAGGCCGTCATAAAAATCCGCACCGATGTAGACCTTTTTGCCTTTGTCCTGGGTTTGTAAGTCTTTGATTGCACGAGTCATCTCTCTCATTTGCTCATGCATCGAATCTTCTGCTGGGATCTGAAACTTGGTTTTGTTTGCTGACTCGTGCCCCTCATTGACTTTCTTGGGCCGATACAAGGGATTGTGAAAATATGCTGGCTGCTCTTCCTCTGAGTCTTCCTTTGTTGACTCTGAAGTGCTGTCATACTGAACTTGCTTCTTGCTGACTTTTCCCTTGGCTTTGTTTTTAGAAGACATCTTCTGAGGGTTTTCCTCAGCCTGTTTAGACATCATTTTTGTCATTACTTTCTGAAACAACTTGTATGTAGCTGAATCAACATTGCTATCTGCTTCTTGGCCCTGCTGCTTGGATGACCTGATGGAGTTCATTTCCTCTCTTTCACTGTCACTTTGTTGTGGCACTGTTTCCTTTTCAGTCCTTGTTCGAACCATGATTCAATGCTCTCTCTGTAGGATAAAATGGGATATTTAGGAAATTTTTGGAGGAAAAATTATGATAAAGGAAGAAATCAAAGTCTGATAATGAAAATATCCCATTACGAGGGATCGGGTTGTCTCCAAAATTTGTGACAACCGCACTGTTTTTCTGTGAAAAAGGATAAAAATATGAACAAATATTTAATTTTTGAAAGGGACATATCCCGACAAAAAATTTATTTTATAAAAAAAAAAGGGTAAGGATTAAAAAAAGAATTTGAAAGAGGAAAAAAAATTTGAAGAATTTGCAGGCAGAATCAAAGAATTTGAAGAAATCAGAAGAAAAAGAAAGTACACCTGGGTTTTAAAAACAAAAGAGGAAAATTTGAATAATATATACCCAGGGTTTTGAAGAATATAAGGAAGATATAAAATATCAGACAATCACAGATATACAAACAAAGATGTACAAACAACATTCCCTAAAGCTGACTCTACATGCAATATTTTGAAATGGCTGATAGGACCTTAATCCTAACTCTATGGTTCAGATCATCTGATTCCAATCAAGGTATGCCGATATACTCAAGCCGATGCTCGAAGTACATGGCATATAAGATATCTCTCCGGTTCTAAGGTAAGGGATTCCGAACATCCTTGAGCACCTACCGATATGCCTCGAACTATGGCCCTTAGGTACGTGGTAGGGGGGCGCGAACCCAAATAAGTGACCCAGTTGTGAGGCTCTCTCCCGAACTATGGTTCAGTGAGACAGCCCAGCAACGTGAAGACCGGGACAACATAGGTAGGGATGTTTTCAAAATATAATCAACATGCAATAAAATCAGAAGGCTCTAATGCAAGTCCTAAAGAGATAGATTTAAGAGAAGCATACACTTACATACATTGTTTTGCATTCAATCCCTAAAATTGAGGAGTGTTGCATTTCAGTCCTAAATCTAATGTGAACATGGATATAATCTCCTCAATATGGTCCTACCAAACCATACTTAGATCCTATATGCAAATAATGTCAGCTTAGGACAGAGTCTAGGCTCCTAAGGTTTGCATGGAAAATGTAGTTGACATATATTAGAATAAAGACTTAGATTATATAAAAGCAAAGCAAAGGCATAGATTCAACCGGACGAAGATGATGTCCCATCTCGGTCGCCAAAACTGTGATCATCGCAAAAGTTTTCCTCTCTTGTGGTTTCTCTCTCTTCCTTCTCTTTTCCTTTTCTAACCTCTATTTTCCTCCTTTTTGAAAGGAGAAAAATAAAAGAAAGAAAAGAAAGAGAGAAGAGAAAAGAAAAGAAAGAAAAAGAGAAGATGAACTCTTTTGCGAGGTCTCACTTGACCTTAATTTGAAAATATTTTAACTCGCCTCTGTTTTGAAAATTTGTGGGAAAATGGAGAGACGGGATTCGCTCGTCGGTATGAGGTTCGACCGTTTCTGGCACCTTTACCAGGGGTAATCGAACCAAGGATCGAATTTATGCCTTTTGCTTTGCCTAAATATAATCTAAGAATTTATTCTAACTCTAAATGCACAAAGAATCATACTTGTGCAATGCAGGGATGTATGCTCTTTTTGAAAGATGTTTTGAAAATTTCCAATTTTTCTGAGATGAGCTTGGTAAAGGAGTGAAGAAATGATTGAATCTAACTTAGAACTTTGAGATAGATCAGAGAAGTTCTAAGTTTTTGAAGTAAATCAGAGTTGAAAAAAAAAATCTTGACTTTGAGAAAGAATGATTTTAAGCTTTGTAATGAAAGGAAAATGAAGTTTCAAAGTCGGAAATGGACTTTGAATTCGAACTTGAATTTAGGAAATGAAATGAATGCTTGAGATGGGATTGAATTTAGATTTTGAAGTTTGAAATTTAGAATGGATCTGAGAAAGTCAAATGGTATTTAAAAATAGAAATGGATTTAGGAAATTTAGATGAGATCTAGAAATAGACTTGGATTTGAAATCTAGAATTGGGAATGGAATTGGATCTTAAAATGGATTTAAGATCTGAGATCTAAGATCCGATGTAAGATTGGGTTCTAGATCCTAAAATGGATTTGGATCTGAAGTCTGAGATCTAAAGTGTGATTAAACTCTGGACCCTAAAATGGATTTGGATCTGAAGTCTGAGATCCAACGTAGAGTTGGACTCTGGACCCTAAGATGGATTGTGGATCTGAAGCCTGAGATCTAAAATAGAATTGGATTCCGGATCCTAAAGGGGAATTGGATCTGAAGTCTAAGATCCGATGTTGAATCTTGGATCCTAAAATGGATTTGGAATTGTTAAATTCAGAAGATGAATTAAGAACTTCCAAGTTTAAATTGAACTTGGAAAATGAAATTTAGAATTTGAATCTTGAATATACAAATGAATTTTAAAGTCAAATTGGACTTGAATTTGGATCTTGAATTTAGAAGATGAAAAGAATCTCAAAGTTAAATTGAACTTTGAATTTGATTGGAGTTTTGAATATAACTTGAATTTGGAATTTCAAGGTCAGATTGAACTTTGAAATCTGATTGGAAATTTTAAATATAAAATGGATTTTTAAATCTCAAAGTTAAATTGGACTTTGAGATTAAAAAAAATAAAGTAGAATTGAAAATGAAAAGATGAATTGGATTATACAAGAATTGAAGATTGATTGAAGAAGATGTTTACATCACTTGGAGTTTTGGAAAAGAAATTTTGAAAATATGATGTTGCTCTATCCTAAATGATGAATGAATTTGAAGAATTTTGAAATTGGATTTTGAAAATCTATTTCATTATTTAGATGAATTAATATAAGATTGAAGACATAATACATCCTTGACTATGGTCATTGGATGTATTATATAATAATATATATTTAGATTCAAGTGAAGAATAAAATACATTTTGGTGCTTTTATAGAGTTTAAAATGAAATTAACTCTCAATATACCCTGACTATGGTCATTGGTATATATATTGAATTAATTTTAAATTAAACTCTAATAAAAAAAGGGAATTTTTTAAAAATATGATGATTTTTTGAAGAGGATCCAGTGTGGATCCGATGTTATTTTATAAAAGATAGAAATTCTAAGTTTTGTTTACATCCTGACTATGGCCATTGATGTAAATCATCAACTTAGGGTTAATTACCTCTTACAAAATGGTGCACGTGCCATTCGTGCTCCACCATTGTGAATTTTCAGAAATAAAGAAAAATAATTAAACAATTGTTATTCATATGCTCATCCATTCTAATCTAAGACTGGAAATGTAGAGTTTTCATCATCTAGTTTATTACAACACTTGGAATTGAAAACATCAAAATATTTTTAATCCAAGACTTCCTTATATTCCTGCAAGATAGAATTTGCACAAAAGTAGATTTAAAATATGAGTGTAAATGACTATTCAAAATCTTACACAAGATGCTTTGTTTATATTTGAAGGAGAAAGGCATATGGTCTACCCTGCATTTATGAGAAAACACACACATGTATGTAGGAATATGTATATATACGTATGTACAAAGAGAGAAGGAATTATGGTGGATCCTTGTGAACCACTATAAAAGAATGACAAGAAGATGATGATTATGATAGCTCAAGAATGAACCACCATAACAAAGGGAGAAGAAGTTACAGTGGTTCCTGTGAACCACTTGTAAAAGAATGATAAAAATATGATGATTATGATAGTTCAAGAATGAACCATCATAACAAAGAGAGAAGAATTTAAGGATAAGAATATGATGGTTATGATAGTTCAAGGATGAACTATCATAAAAAAAAGAAAAAGGTTACAGTGGTTCCTTGTGAACCACTAAAAAAAATAAATAAATGCAGTTGTAGTAGTTTTTAATAAACTACTGTGGAAATGGAGGACCACAGTGGTTCATTATAAACCACTGTGAATGATTCTTTTTTCTGTGGTGAAACCTATGGTTGGGAAGAGGGTTGACAGCAGATGTGCAGGTGGCTGTGTTTATGGAGGCAGTCGGGGGATGAAGCCTGTGAATGGTGTTGTTTAAAGGTTTGTACATGAGACTATGGTAGTGGTAGCCTAATAAGTGCAGTAAAGAAAGAGCTACAGGGTGAGTATGTAGGGTAGATTTGAGGGAAATTGTACTAAATGATGTAATATTATCTAGAAGTTGCTAATTGACTAACAAGTATAGATATTGGGAGGAGCTGATTTGCATAGTTGCAGCCATGATGAGATGTAATAAATCCATGAATAAATATGCAATGAAATGAAGACTACTGTAAATCAAGAGTTGAATTATCAACTATAATAAAACGTGGATTCTTGTTGACAAAATAGGAATTAATGTAAAGAAAAGATCAGTCATACCATGTAATATATGGTGAACAAGAGAAACATACCTTCTGAATTATAAGCTTAAACTGGATACGCTAAAAACATTTTGCCACCCATCCATACATCCAACTACATCATGTCCGAAAATTGAACTCTGAACTAGCGAATCAAAACTCTCTGCAGTGGGCTATTTTGCTTCAGCCGTAAAAGAGAACATTCAAGGCATTATGCAGGTGTCATGATCCTCCAAATTGATGATCACTGCTACAAAGGGGCGGTGGTGTTAGGTGCAGATGAGTGCTGGGATCACTATACCACCTCTGACCCTACATGTTGGCTCAAATGCCAAACTTGAGACTAATATATTGACAATTTTCTGGAATGGACCAAAACAAAGAATGACATCTTACGGATATAAAACACGAAATTACTAGTGTTGATGAGATCCGATAGCCAGTAACACAAAGGAACTCATGCCTGCCATACGATACAGATAAGCCAAACGATAATAAAGTACAGGGTAAACTGACAGGAATTTGTTTTCCATGGTACATTTCAGCTACTAGGACCAAGCCCTTATTAGAAGTGAAATCTGTCAGATATATGAGATATGGTGTAGCACAATACAAAATAGATAAAGTTTTGCAGATGATATCTAGGTGTTACGAAAATGGTATGTAAAAGTGTGAGGTGTGAGCAGAGACATGCTGCAAATGAGAATGTAATGGGTGTGTATGAAAGATATAACAAGTGATTAAGTGGGATGCTGATGGTGTGAAGACAGCAATAGTGAAATAAGTGTTGGTGCACAGGTGATAGTGGACGATGCTAAATAAAATGAAAATATAAGATGATCCAAAACCATAAACAGAATATGAGGCAAGAAAAGGCTACAGGTGATTGTGAATCACGAACAAAGATCCTACCATCCACAGTCACACTTTGGGAAGGACCATATGCGATTAGATAATTACCCACTGAATGAAAACAACATAAAACCATCAGCGAATATAACAAAAAAAAAAGGTCACAGATATTTATTTTGAATAAAACCCATCATCATCTCTATCTCTAACATTACTAACCAATTTACAAGCAAATGAACATCAATCTAAATTTGGTCTATCTTAACAATTGTACCTTGAAGGATGACTTCTGAAATGTTGTGATGACGAAATCCAGAAATAGCTACTCCCAACGGACTTTTTGCAGAGAAATCGAAGAAGGGTAGAGCTTAGTGGTGATCCAGAATTCTGTCGACCAGGGTGAGGTTGTATTCTTGATTTGGAGATGCTTTAGATAAGTCAATTTGGTCACTCCTCGAGGTAGCTGCCCAGATCTGGTATGCTTTTACAAGATTTTGGGTCTGAATATTCAGCAATTATTACCGAGACCTCATTCATTTTCCTGGCTCGAGTGAAACTTTCAGACATCCATGAATAACTCAAACTTAGGGACAATGATCTTTGGGGAAACATGGAACAATATGCAAAACTGCTTTTCTGTGATGGTTTTTGCAGAGAATTGGTGATGAGCTTTGTGGATGAAACGCGACAACTCGGCCACAATAGAAACAGGCTCATCAAAGCCATCGCAAATAATATCATATATTGAGTAGGAGATTACGAGGAAACATATATTGAAATGCAGGCAAGTGTTTATGCTACGGCATAGCATGCTTACATCAAGATTCTAAGAAATAGAAATATACATCTGTGCTATCACCAGGCGTTTTAAAAAAAAAAATGTCTGCTATACATAATGCATAAGAGGAAAATTTAAGAAAGTTACTACAGAAATATCGAAAATGATGATGATGGCTAAAGTTAGCAACAAATCAAAAAGGGATTTACAACGCTAAACAATGAATTGAAGCTTCACAGGAAATGAATAATAAAAAAAAAAAAATCTAAAGAAATATTTGAAGAATGAAAGAAATATTTGATATGATCAGGTATATTAAAGCAGTTCAGAAACAGATCTGAAGAAATAATAAAAATAATAAAAAAAAGGAAGCATTAACTAGGAAATGAAAATACGATTGATACAGATGTAAGCAAACATTACAACGTAAATGCATTGAACCCCTGTTAGAACTTGGGAGTGTAAATGGGGATATGCCGAAAATCAACATGATGAAGGCATAGGCTGAGGGTGTATGCGTTGATTGACTGTTCAACGCAGAGGCAAAGTTAATGGGTTTTGCTGTTATAAGCAAAACAGATGATGCCAATGATTAATACTGTTGACACAATACAAATGAACAAATAAAAGAATAAGGGATTGATGATGCATAAAATATATGTTTTATTAACATGTTTTCGCTGCATAAATGCATCATCAATAGGTTAAAAGCATACACTTAGGTGCATAATATTATTATAGAGCTTGGGTTCAAATTTCATTGAAATCAGACTTAAAATGAAGGAATTATAGCATTTACAGTGTAGCGGGTCAAATATTGAATCCGATTTGAGAGATTTGGATCCAGACGCCCATTTGGACCTTGGATCTGGACTAAATTACATGGATTTAACCCAGCTCCAGCCCACTTAAGTTTTGTAAAAACATTTTCAAAAAACCTCTGTAAAATGAGGCACCCAGGAATTATTTTTATTTTAACACTATTTTTGTAAAATAGCCAAAAGAAGCCAAAACGTCAAAAGGAGGGGCGCGCCCATTCCAGCCTTGTCTTTTCTTTGATTTTCGTGCCCTAGGGGCACGATTCTAGCTCAACTCCCCTTCCACCCAGCCGCCCCTCTCATCCACCTTCTTCCTCATCCATGGTTGGCTATGGAAGCCATGCCGAATCAATGGAGATGCCATCTTCTTCTCCCCTTCTTCTCTTTTCAGATCTTGTCTTGCTTATCACCCTGCTGAAACTAACTTTTGTTTTGTTTATTTGCAGCTGCAGATGGAGTGTATCCATCATGGTGGAGGTCCCGCTCCTCCATGGTCGGCCGACCATGAACCCCGGAGCATTGCCACTTGCGAATCCTTGCAAAGAAGACAATAAAAGGATTAGACAGCATCACCGAGGTTCCTCGTGGCATGGAGTCAAGCAAAGTCCGCTCTTCTCTTCTTCCCCTCAGTCTTCGGATCGCCCGAGAGGTAGGTCTTCGTCTCCCTTCTCTTCTAGCTAAAACCTATCATGTGCGTGTGTAATGTGCTGTGTTTTTCTGTATTTTCGTCAGCCTTGGTATAGCTTTTGTTCGTGCAAAGGCCAACACGTAGGATGTTTAGGTGTTTGAGTCATTTACTTGTATGTTTTTCAATCCAACGTTGGGAGTTTTTAGGCATGTTTTGGGTGTGTGCGTGTGTTTGAAATGAGATTTCTATATGTCTGTGTTTTTTTAGTTGTTCTAAGTCTAATGGATGTTGTTTTAATCGAGTTTAGTACCTTAGGAAAAGTGTTTATGAGATTTCATGTTTTAGGCATTTTAAGATTTTGATAAAAGTTAAGTACCGATTGTTATTTTTCTGATTTTTATGTAGAACGTCCAGCAGTCTGTAGCAATTTTTGTAGTTCTTTTCTTTGCTATGTTCATGTCAATTTGTTAATTATTGTTTAGTTTTTTTTTATAGATTTTAATTTGTGTATTGTGTTTAGTATGAATTTCTGTTTTGTGTTTTGGTGCTAGTCGATTTGTAGGGTTTTGTTAGAATTTGTTTTCTGTTATGATTTAATTTCCAGCATGTTAGTTGTTTAGTTTGTGTGTTTTTAGCTTCATTTAGATTGTCCTAATTATGTGTTAGCTTAGTTTAAATTAGATTTATATTTGGTGTTATGTTAGTAGTTAAATTAGATATTTAGTTTTTCAAGTTAGTGTAGTTGTCTTCTCCAAATGTAGGGTGGCCATTAGAGGTCCAGCAAGGTTGTAAAAATCCAGTTTTCATATTTTGTTAATCTAGGATAAATTAGATTTTGATTAGAGTTATTTGTTTCATTTATTTTAGTTGATGTGTTAGTATAGATTTAATATAATGTTTGTTAATTTCTTCCTTTGTTCACATTTCGTAGGCAATATTATGTTAGATTATTATTTTGTGCC